>NW_027512465.1:1218750-2437500 GCF_048772815.1 Callospermophilus lateralis | reverse complement strand
GAGGGGATGTGTGCGAGAGTGAGCAAGAGCAAGCGAGCTAGGGGCAGAGAGGGAGAGAGGCGGAGAGGGAGAAGGAGAGAGAGGGAGCAAAATATCAAAGATTGTGCAAGATCAGGCTGGAAAGATAATCGATACTCGACCTAAATTTAACACAAACTACTAAATAAAAGTTAAAGAAAAAACTTACTTTCCATTTCCCCTGCAGTTCCTACTCGATTCTTGCCTCTTTTTTTGTTTTTCTTTTATTTTACTTACAGCTGATCACATCCAAGTAAAATGAGAGGGTTCATTAAAAAAAATAAAAATAATAATAAAAAAATAATCCTCGAACTTTATTGGGTGAAAATAAAAACGCTGGAGCAGAAAATGGGGGGCATGGAGCGGTCCTCAGGGGTCCGGGAGGAGTTAAAGCATGTGCCGACCGCGGTCTCGCTGTTTGGTTGTGAAGGGGTTGGGAAAAGGAGGAAAGGAAATGAAAATCCGATATGTCTTTATTCTGCTAATCATTATCGTTTTAGCCCTGTTTAAAAAAATGGCTGATTAAGTTGAGTGCGCATGTCTTTGTGTGTCTATTCCTGATATGCACTCTGGGAATGAGAGAGGAGAGCGAGGGAGAGGGAGAGGGAGAGGCGGGAGAGAGAGGTGTAATTAGTGAGGTGATCAACATTCCCCAGACCGCAAATGATGCGCAGCCTGGACTCAGAGCAGCCCCGGAGCCTCGTGACTTCCCATTCTCGGAGCGCTACAGCTGGAGCCCGGGACAAGGCGATCGTGGAAAGGGCAAGGGATGGGGACCTCCGGGGCTCGCACCCCACGTGCCCCTACGCGCAACTCCCAAACTTCATTTTACACACACACACCACCACCACCACCACCTCACCAAGGAGAGGAATATAAAACAAATACTGCCTAAGCAATACCCTTTAACCATTTGAGATTTTTTTTTTTTAATTTTAATGAGGCAAAGTAATTACTATCCGACCACAGATTTGTTTACTAGGGAGCTTTAAGCAGAAATATGAGTTAGGGTAATGAAGAGCTTTTCTCTGCCTAGTTTATTCAACTATGCACATGAACGCACTTTAATGGCGAAATGCAGGGGCCTAAGCAAATATGCAGATATATGTAAATAAAGGGTGCCTGGCTGTGTGCAAACACCGCACAGCCCAGTCTATTTCAAAGGAAGAATTGCACTCTGGATCCGTAGGCATTCTATTTAAACACGTCTCTTCGCTTGCATATGCAGGAGAGAAAACCCAGGGCAAGGGAGATGGAAGTGGTTAGTTTAGTCAAAGTAAACTTCCAAATGAGAATAAGTGATAGTTGCAAGGGTGATACTAGGGGTACAGTTCTAGCCTTTATGTAATATTCTTGAATATTTTAACAGAATTGCATAAGTTCAATGTAATAGCTTTAAGAAGAATTAGGGAAAAAACCTTTCATCTTTCGAGTCTGTTGAGTTATCTTTCTTGAAGCACATTATGATGAATTTTAAAACCCCACTACAGATCTCATTAGAATGAAATATACTTGGTATTTTCTGGTGCAAAATTTAATTCTCATTTGAAAATCTAATTATCACTTTCCAATATTACAGATGTGAGTATGAGTGACACTTTCATTAAAAGATAATTAACTAAAACTCAGAATAGGAGTACTTTTAAATACCCCCTACTGTATATGGTGTGTGTGTGTGTGCGTGTATGTGTGTATATATAGGTGTATGTTTTGCTACTCAGTGTCTTGATACACCATTCACTACATCAGAGGTCACAAGTAGGCACCATTTATGTAATATTTCAAAAATAAGAATTGTAGAAAGAAGGAAAGAGTAACAAATCAAATGAGCTGAAAACAGGAAATACTTGCAATGTCCAGCTTCCTGGACAGGTGAGGCATCAGCTGCTTTTGAGTTGACAGGCCTTTGAAATTCTGGATTGCCAGGATCTGCTTCAAAACCTTGTCTTAGGCCTTAAGTGACAAATCTACCAAATACCAACAGAACAGTTTATGGCACAAATACTTGGAACTACAGAGACTGCAAACATGTATTTTTCTGGGCCTAAAAATCTTGATTTATTAGTGGACATTTAAAAAAACCTAGGACTGATGCAAATGGATTAAAAACCAATCAAAACACCTGGGAGGATAAAAGCATAGTCCTCAAAAGAGCAGACCGAGGCCCAGATCAGGAGAACTGGTTGCCTTCAGCAACTGGCTAAGGTTATAATGAAAGTCCAGAGGCTTGGAACATAGAATAAAACGTAGATATGGTCTTTATTAAGAGAAAAAAGCAAATCACCACCTTAGGAATCTGGACTTGGTGTATGTAGCAGTGTTTCAGAAACCAGGCTACTAAACATTAACAGAAACAAAATTATCTACCTCTCCAAAGACTCCATTCTATTTCAAACTTCTTTGGGAAAAAATTTCCTCAAAGTGGAAGGTTTTAAAAAAATTTTAAAGTTACTTGGTTTACAGCTCCACCTTTATAGAGCAACTGTGTCACCAATTTGCTAGCAGTATCTGATTGCACCTCAGTGGGGTTTATCCATGTGCCTTAAAAGACATACGTGTACACAGGGGTAAAATTTAAATTCTCTGTAACTTGCAAGTGAAAAAGGTGTTTATGTAGCATTACTGTTTACTGAAAAACACCCCAGAGAGCAAACATTCTGGCTTAAAAAAAAAACTATTTGAGGTGTGTGCATAGGGAAGAGGGCTGGGGGCTTTTAAAGAGACTGAGGGGAAATGAAGGCAGGAAAACTTTCAGGTTCAAATCAGAAAAGATCAAGCCCTTTGCTGGAGAGGGCTCAGTGTACAAGCTCACTGATGGAAAAACCATTTCCTGTGATTGCAGACGGGTAAATGTGTATGATGAAGGAAACACCTGAGAACAATAAGTCTGTCTCAGACTCAGGTAAAGAAAGAGGTCTATTTCTGCCACGGAAGAATAGGGAAATGATGATCATTTCGTTTTCAAGTTATTTCTTTGCCTTCTTCTCCCTGAAGCATCATCAATAATATTAATGTCATTAATGTCAAAACAACAAACGTCAAATCAGGAAAATCATTTTAAAAATTTGGTGGCTATTTCTTCTCTACATCTCCCATCTTTCCTTGGAAAATAGAATTTGTGTGTGTGTCTGTGTGTGTGTGTGTGTGTGTGTGTGTACGTGTGTGTGTTTCTCTGGTTGAGGAAAGCGGTTATTGAATTCTAAGTAAGAAAACAAAAGAAAAGAGGATTTTGTGAGTGGGGTGCCCACTTTTGTAATACCTTCTGCTGCACAGTATTCCCTTTCTAATGTGTGGTGTGTGTGTGTGTGTGTGTGTGTGTGTGTGTGTGTTGTTTTTAATCATCTCTCTCTCTTCCCCCATCATCTTCTTTCACCTCTTTCCTGAGAGGCTGGGGGTGAGGGTCCGGGGTTAATGGGCTAAGGGGAAGGGGCAGAGAGGGACTAGTGCAGAGTCAACAGTTTCCTCCAGGGCTTGGCCTCGGAGCGCGCCCGCGCGGGGAGGGCTGCTGGGGAGCAGCGCCCGCAGGTCTGTGCGGGGTGGGCCGCCAGGCGCTGTGCACGGCGCCGCAGGCAGGGGCGCGGCTAGGCGGGCGAGCCCGAGCTCAGCCCGAGGGCTGATACGGGGCGCGGCCGTGATCCGCGCAGCTCCACTTGGCTGCGTCTTTGCGCCGCGGCCCCCTGCGCCCTCCTCTTCGGTCCCTCGAGCCAGGAAACGCATCTGGTGCTCACGGGTCTCTGCAGACCCCTTGCCGTCCACCTTTGACCCAGTCTCCCAACCCACTCCCCCCCTCCCTCCTCCATTCCGCCGTCCCTAAACTCTGCACAAACCCGCCGCAGCCCTCACGGAATGCTGGCTGCCTTTTATTTCAAAGTGAAACAAGCAGAGGGTTCCCCGCCACACGGAGAACTTTCCCTACACCCTCTTCTGCACCTTCCAAAGAGACCCCAGCGGAGCCAAGTCCACTCCAGAGCACTCGGACACTGACACCGAGCGCCGAGTTGGTGGAGAACCAAAAGGAGCTACCAGGTGGTTAGGTGTTGAGTGGTGGAGGCAAGGAGTGATTAACATTGGGACAAAAGGTAATTTCCACTTCTAGACTTTTTCCTTAGCGCATTTTATTTCCCAAATCTACACCGAAGACACTCCGGGCATCAGAGTCTTATCCAGTGAGTTTTCAGCGGTCTGTTCTTCCCTATCTCTGCCCTCCTCCTCCCCATTTCACTAATTAATACCCCACCTGCTTCCCCAGGTCCTTTCAGCTCAAAACCAACTCTAGCCCCAGGGAAAAGGTTCCCAGTCTTTTGACCGCACTTCCGGGTCTATAGATGAGCTCAGTTTGAAACGAGGTATTACAAGATTTCAGTGTTAGGAACCCTTTATGTCACCCCAGACACTTTCAGATCCTCAACCCCCCTCTTCCTTTCCTTTTTATTGGCTCTTCTCCACCCAGGGGCTATTTAACAAAGGAGTGTGTTAACTAACATTTTTGCTTAACTCAGCAGCTCCTTCCAAAACACACTTAAACCTGGAATCAATGACTGGCGTGTGTGTGTGTGTGTGTGTGTGTGTGTGTGTGTGTGGACAGTGGGGGTGGGGGCGGTGAAGAGGGAGAGAGTGTTAGAGTTGGCTTTGGGGGTGATGTATGTTAGGGAGAGATATGAAGTTGAGTGTGGATGGAAAAGTGCAGGGCTTGTTTGAGCACATGTCACAAATACATTATATTTACAATGAAATAATTCAAGAGATAATGGTATGTGTATGTGTGTGTGGTGGAAGAAGCAAATCTCATTACTATGAACAAAGTGTATTTTTTGAGAAATCACAAAAAGGGGGATTTATAATATGACATAACATGGAGAATTGACACTCTCTTTGATGGTGAAAGTGAGCTAAAGAAAATGAAATTCAAAAAGGGAGAGACATTTTGAGTGTGTATGTATGGATATAGTATTTGTGGGCAGTTAAATCCATCCCTGAGTCCCTCCCCTCCTCCAGCCTTGCTCTTTATCTCCTTCATAGTCATCATCTTTTTTAATCATAAAATACCATCCTCCCGCTCCAGGATGTCTGTCCTTCCATATCCATGTGTATTTCTCTCTTCTTAAAAGTCCGTTTTTGGCTTTTACCATGGAGTAAATCTAGCCCCCCCCCATGGGGGTATCATTATGTAAAGTTAGACACAGGTAAAGAAAGGAATGGGGAAAGAGGGAGGAGTTATACAGGGTGTAAGGAAGGAAGAATTAAGGGAGAGCAGAGAGAGAAAGAGAAGTCAAGACGCCCTCTGGCCTTTTTGAGGTCAGAGCTCAGACAGTGCTGTGACCTCTTTTCCCTCTAGGCAACTAGTCCAGTGTTTATAAACAAAATCAGGCAGGACTCCCCTCAAACAATAGCAGTTCACTAACTTGACAAGCACTTTCACAGCTCTTATGCAAATTATGAGGACCCCTTCTTCACCATCCTGCTCTCTCATATACACATTCACACAGCTCAAACCCAGGATCATAAGGACACCCACCTCAAACATACATAGATACATTTCCAGAAGAGTATCCAATGAAAATTTTACGTTCTGTCTGGGGAAGAGCTCCAAGAGACAATCCAAATGGGAAAAGATAGACAAGTAGAAAAAAAGATAAGAAAGAACTGAAATTTTATTGAACAGAAGATAAAGTTGTGATATTTTTTTAACTTAAAAGAATCTATATCTAGTCAACAAAACACTGTATAGACATTGTACTAAACCCCACTCACCAAATAAAATCATTTTAAAATAGGACATTGCATTCATCCAAACATCCACATTTCAAAGATAAACAAACAGATATTTCTAGTTAAATAAAAGCCACCACCATTGTATGTAATGTCCCACATATTTGACACAAAAGCAACGTTAAATCCTACAGTAAACAGTCCATCTGATATAAGTTACAAAAAATGTATAATTAAATCCACCTTTAATTACAAAAGACAGCTAGCAGTAACTAAATTAGTCAAAGATTTTCAAACAAAATATTGTTTGTCAAGGTCCATACAAGACAGCTTTACATTGAACGATCACCAAAACTCCATTTCAGAAAGAAATTACAAGATAGGAAAGAAAAAGGTGAAAGCAAAAACAATGCATTAAATTATGTTCTAACTTTTGCTTTTTAAATGATTATCACTGAAAGTCTAAGAGAAAAAGGTTAAAGAAAATATACCTCATAGCAAAAAGATCATCTCCTTTTCTTCTTTGTCTATCAGTCCCCTCTTAAAGCATATGGAAAATGTTTTCAAAATGCCCAGATTTGGCACATTGTCATTGCAAAGAGAGGAGCGCAGTGATGCTGTTAGAGAAAATGGGAAATAAATTCAGGATTGGGTGCTGCCTCCTTCAATGCGGATTTATCTAAGTTTAATTTAATATTTCACAATCACTGAATGATCGCATATAATTCACCAAGATTTTAAAGGGCTTTATTTAAATACCTCGAGCAACAAGAGAATGAAATTTAAACCATTTCAGCCATTGCTTATATTTTGTGTGTATTTTCCTATTAGGAGAACTTTAAGTGACAACGTCTAATAATAAAAGGGAAAACGAGGAAGGTTTAGGTTTTTTAAAGGGAGAATGTTAAGGGAAAACGTTAGCTTTATTAAAATCATTCTGAACGTAAAATCAAAAAGCACAAAATAGTTGTTTGTAAAACACTAAACCTTTAATCGATTTTATTGGCATTCCGATCGATTAGATAAACGGAAATCTATAGCAAATCTATAGCAAACATCAAAGCATTTAAAACATTTTCTCTATCTCATTTATAAACAAAACTTTTCTTTTCAGCAGAAAAAAAATGATTATCAAACGACTAACAGGAAATTCTTCAGATATCAAATTACGATGATAAAATTATTTCCACATGGAAGGGGATAATGACAATGATGATAGTAATTACAATAATGAATAATTCAACAACCCTTTGACATGTATGGAAGAACCTCGAGCACAAATGGCCTTTGAAGGGGGCTCCTTTAAAATAAATACTTTTATTTTTAAAGGGATATTTTTAGAGACAACTCCAGGGGAGTAGCTTAGGTGTGCCTGCCGGACTTGTGTTAATTTCCCTGCAGATTCAAACCAGTGGATTTCTTGGCTGGCATTTTCCTTCCAAATTAAGTTACTTCTGATTAGCAAAAATTAATAAATAAAAGAAGAGTGAGCCCTACTTGGTTTACAAAGTTGTGAATGGGTCTGTCTTCTACTTATTCTCAAAGGTGATTCTCAAATTATAGAGAGAAAGGAGGACTAGTCTCCCCTAACCTGAAGTGAAGGAAAATGATTTATTTGGAGATGTGAAAACTGCTGTCCAGAGAAATGGAGCAATCAGAGATTATGGCATTCTAGCTGCCGCAAGAGGAAGTGTTGCTGTAACGAGTATTATGTTTATCTGTTAAAGAAAATCAATGAAAGTGGCTGTAAAGTAGTTAGTGAGGCGTGTGTTTGGGACTCGCGGGGAATTGTGACTCCCGCAGGCTGGTGGAACAGCTCTTCACATTGCCAGAAAAGTCCCTGTCACCATCCGGAGCCAGGGCGTGGACTGCGCGGCACCTGGCTTCCAGCTTGCTGGTCCTGTCTGGCGGCGCTCCTGTCCACTGCCGGTCTCCAGGATCATCTGTCCTTTCTGCCCGGGGTCCTAGCAGTTGCTCCTGGTCTAGGGCTCCCTCCACTTGACTATGGTTGCCTCCCCCAAGCCCTCCATCTGCAGCATGCACCTTTTTCCTCCTTTTCTGGTACTGACTCTGGTCGTTTCTTTCTTTCTGAACATTAAGAGCCTGAACTTCTGTTCTTTTCCTCCTTCTGGAATCTCACCCTTCAGAATGTCTTAAGTCCCTCCGGTGAATCGTGGGACTATTTCTTTCCTCTTCCTCCCCTCCCCCCATCCCCCTCTTCTGCCATTTATTTAGCACCCGGGTCTTCTTAGCCTCGCACTTCTATCCTCCCCTCCAGACATTCCGGAGAGTTCTCATCACACCAGAATGCTCTCTTTTACTCCTCCTCCTACTCCCCTTGGACTGGGGAGTGTGTGGGGGGGGGATTTTGAGTTGAACTCCCAGGGGTTTTATTCTATTCTTTTAACAGCTTTACTTTCCCTTTTCTTCTTTGCGTAACCTTCACCTACCTACTAATTTATAACAGAAGCGGTTTCTTTCCCTTTCATTTCCTAGTTTACAATTTCCGTCTGGGGTTGTGCATTGAACATGCACTCACTCTCTGGCAACCCCCAGCCCCCCACCCCACTCGCCGCCAGCCCTGGCAACTATTTTCATTCACTTGGTTTCCGTCTAATTGCACTTTCTCTTCTGGAAAGAAGTCAGTTTCCAGGATTGAAAGGTCTCCGTAGAGCGCCTCTTTATTTCTGAAAAAAAGAGTGAAGGGTGAAGTGTAAGAAGAGATGAATCCCCCACTCAGGATCCTTTGAACACCTTTTTTACTCTTAGTTCCCTCACCCACCCCGGGGTAACATCCTGTGTGAATAATAACGAATTCTGGAAGATTTTTCCTCTCAGCGCGTGCAGAGTGCTTATGAGTGATTCGTGAGCGGGTCTCACACCCCTCACTTGGGTCTTCTGGCCTCCAGTGGTCACCATTTCAACCGTCCACCCCTTCTTTTCCTTCCCTCACTGGCAGTAACTGAGGAAGGAGCGCAGGCTGAAGACCTCGTCCTCTTGCTTCTTTCTAGCTGCTGCAGCTGCCGCTGAAATTCGCTGTGGCCGCTGCCTCTTCCCGCTTTAATCTCAGACCTCCAGTCATTGGGCAGCTCCTCAGAGGCAAGAAGTCAACACCATGGCAACCCGACAAGCCTATCAAATCACCGGCTGGCGTGACAGCAGCAACACTGCAGGCAGGAGTGGGCTGGGCGGAAGAGCAGAGTGGTCACTGCGCTCAGATACAGCAGTCTGGGAATAGACTGCAGTTGCCAGCCTCCACCTCTGGCTACAAGTGCCCTAGTAGGTTCTGGAAGAGGAAGACAAGGAAGGGACTGGCATATCAGATTGAAAGGGCCGCGGAAGAGTTCCAAACTAAAAGAAAGCCAAGTCCTAGAAATTACAAACTAAACATGCCCTTTGCCCCAGCAGTTCATGAAACCAGGTCCAATAACCTCAGAAACAATGTAAGGGGCTTGCACAAAAGTATGGGATTTCTTTGCCAGTTCTGTCCTTTGCTTAAATAACATTAATATAACATTCTGTTCTGGAGTTCCAAAAGGATAAAGGAAAATGGTGCATTTTAAAATTTTATCCTCTGCCAGTGCTGGATTCTGCAAAGTATGGCTCCACTTTAATCTATGCTGATTGCCTTGGAAATGACCTGAAGTTTACCTGAAACTGTCTTTGCCTTGTTCTTTCATAAATTGTATGTAGTGTGCAATATGTGTTCTAGATCTTGATTTCATGAAGGGAAGAAACACGAGACTAGAAAATGTATGTTTTTCTCTCAGGCCTACCTGGCCTTTGTATTTCCTTAATTTCCTTAGGAAGCTCTCAATTGGGCAGATGGAGGAAAATAAGAATTTCACTAACATTTCAGAGCATCATGTTAATTCCCATGAGACAGGTTGGAACTGCATTTTTCTTTTTTTACTTGAAAAGCAAACAGTGTTTTTGAGAATCACACAACTTATTATTCCTCATTAACTTGAAATTTCATTGTGAAATGTTTGACAAGTATTTATACAAGCAAATAGAGTTCTGTCATCGACCATCATATATAGTATGCCCCCTTGATCTCCTATCTCATCATTGATTTCCAAAATGTGGAATTCAAGTTTGCCTGTTGACATAACAGAAAGAGAAATCCATTTAATAATGAAGTTAATGTGCTTTATTGAGGAAATCTTGTATAAATTCTAAAATCTACATTTAAGTTTATTCCACATAAACACAATTCATTAAATAAACAACTTTTATATTGATCTAACATTTTTTTATGAAGAGGCTTTCAGTGCATAATTATTAAAATTATACTTGGCATACGTGAAATTCTAGAAAACTGGAAGTCTTCTTGCCATATTAAGCAGAGTAGGACTCAGAGCCAATTTTTGAAGTTACAAAGCGAATCAACAAAATCTTGAACTTCATTTTCTAACTTTCTCTGTATTTTATTGTTGATGGATCCTAATATAAAAACAATACATTTTCAAAATATAATTTGTTACAGACAAAAAGTGGGTATAACAAATGACATTGGAGAAACAGGTCAAGATATACTAGAGACAACTTTTGGGCATAATATGATTTTTCCTTGCATCAAAACTCTCATAATATTCTGATAATATTTTAATAATAATATTCTGCCACCATTGCCTAATGAAGAACTTTCAAGCACATAGAACTGAAATTTAGTAATAGTTTAAATAGCTACCTAAATGCTAAGTTATTGGTATTCTTAAATACCTTTGGTCAATTCATTTCACATTGCCTTTGACACATGGTGAAATCTTTATAGTAGTAAACATATGAAGAAATGTAATACTATGATTTTAACTTAAAATGCATATTTTAATCTGTATCTCCTAGAGCCAAATCTGTAAATTTAAATTCTTTTAAAGGAGAAGTAAAATGAAGAATATTTTCATACATTTTAGCTTTTGTAAGAATAAGGGAACACAGGAAATATATTAGCTATTAAAACCTTACTGTTCTATTTAATGGCATGTCTTCAGGAAAACCTTAGATACCTTAGGATCTGTAATATTATTTGTGTATGTGTATATATAGTATGATAGCCAAGGACACATATAAATATTGTCTAAATGAAGTATTTCTAATTCTAAAAATTAAACTAGATGAGGTTAATAAGTTAATACCTTTAAACCAGAACAAATATTCAGGTATTTTAATAGATCATCTGAGTTTTTTAGAATTTTTAGAAAATTATTGTTTATCATAAACTTGCCATTTATCGATTATTTGAAAATTAAATCAATTTTTGCATTTTGTATTTATTTTTAATCATCAATTAATTTTATTGTCTACCTTTTATACAAGATAGTGAGCCTCTTTTTAAATAGAGATCCTGCATGCTACACACATATTGCTGGTTAGCTGCACATTCTAATCTTTACATGTAGAGCTATTTTCCATACCTTTAGTGCTTTTAATATGTATGCTGTTGGAGGAAATTTCTCTTTTTTGGCTAATGAATAAGACAGTGGGAATTAAGTGTAGTTTAAATGCTATATTTAAAAAAATAAATGCAAGAATGCCTTACTCATTCTCAGCAGGATGGATACCATCTCCATAGAGTTCATTCTTGACCTTACCTGAGTAAGTACTTTAACTTAAAGTATGAGACGCACCTAGAGGGGTAATACATTGAGCTTAATAGAAAGACAGTTAATAACCTTTTTTCATCCTCGTGCACTATCAATCATGGCTGTCACCAGTCTGCTGAATCAAAGCAAAAGTGTTCTTCACAGATGACTGATTAGAAACGCAAAATCACAAGATCCATCTTCATGGTCACTTTTATTATAGTCATTTTTAAACTGACAGCAACCTGGTCAGTTTCAGCACACTGGGCATCACAAATAGTGTCACTCAGTGCAGTTAAGCATGAGAAGAGGTTGGCTGGATTATACTTAAAAATAATTAGGCCCTCAACCCTTTGTGGAGCCAGAAAAAGGTATTCCTCTCTTCAGTATCCCTCCTCTCTCTATAACTTGCTCTGATTCCACCGAGTCATTAGTTCACCATTTTCATGGGAGGCAGCTGTAGGGATAGTCATCCTGGTTAATTAACTAAGAATTAGGAAATGAGTATGTCTACTTGAGAGTAACAGATAACTTTTGTCATCTTCTTTCTCTCAACTTCATAACAACCATACTACTATCCTTGCAGTTTAAATAGGGCTCATTACACACACACACACACACACACACACACACACACACACACACACACACGTGTCCATACATGTATTAATTAAAGGTTTCAGGAATCTACATAGTCAGGTATTAGTAAATGGTAATATGAGGTGCTTTTTTTTCCCTGGAAGGCACTTAATAACATCACTTGAATGCTATAGCACTGACACTACTGAGGTTACAACTATTTAAATGCATAGTCTTAAAGGCAACCAAGACATTAACTGTTAGGGAGTTATATAAATTCTTGACATGTAGCCCTTTGTAATTTCCTCTTCATTTCTAGAATATTGAAAAAAGTGACAAATTTGAAAGCCACCAATTAGTTATACATAAAAATTAGACGAGTTTTTTTCAATTATTTCTGAATCAAATGATAAGGAACTTTGTCTTTGTTTAGAGACTTGATCTTTATGATTAAAAAATATGACACTTTCATGTTTATTTCATGGCATTTAATAAGCCTTTTAGAATATTTCATAATACAATAAGGTATAACAATACAAATATTTACATGAAAAGTTTTATTGGAAAATCTTTAAACAATGTTGTAATGTTTATCTCTATTTTATAAAAACGTTAGTTCATAATTTGGAAAATAAACCCCAATGGACTTAAATTCTAATTTAGTAATTTTAATCAAAGTGTCTGAATTTAAATATCCATGCAGCTGTTTTCCTTTTATCTTCAATATGCATATTTTTAGTGGCTGTGCACACACACATATAGTTTGAAAGAGAAAAAGAGAGAGAGAAGTATAAAAATTGTCATTGACATTTCTATATATAATAACATAACACCTTTATACTCATTTTCAAAGATGTTAATATCTGGTCTTTAATACCTTTCCTCCATTTCTACACACACACACATTCACACACATGCACGCACACAAACACCCTTTCTGTTTATTCTAAATTATGTATAGGTATATTGTCTTTCCACAGATGGTAATGGATGCATAAAGTTACTCTAAGCACAAGAGACCTAATATTAATTTCCTTAATGTCTACTTATGTGTATTTTTCTATAAATATAAGAATAGTAAATAAAGCATTATGAAATAAATCTCAATTAACTATATAGCTTGATTATATATCTTAAGTTAAATATAGTTGTCTTGGAATTTGGTTAGATATATTGTCAGGTGATGTTTACAAATATTTCTACCTTATTAAAATTAAAAACGATAATACTACCATTGTTTATTGTATAACACTAGGATTAAACTGAAAATGTTTACACATTTTAGTAGTCACACAATGACATGGATGACATATAATAATCACTTTAATGTGTTCCTTTTCAGCTTATTTTAACAATAAAAACAGAATGTCATCTGACAAAAGATCATGTGCATGAATGTGTGTGTGTGTGTGTGTGTGTGTGTGTGTGTGTGTTTAGGTTGAATATGTTAAATCATGGCTTAATAATTATATCTTATAGAATTTAATATTATTTTTAAAGATAATTTTTGCTCTGTAATAATCTTTCTGACTAGATTATACTCATCATAATGTTTGCAGAAAGATTTATTTGAAACCTTTGGATTTACTGTAGAATTTTTGCTACTAAAACTAATGCAGTGAAACGATATGCATTTTATGGTAATCAATTCAAGTGGTCACTCTAGATCCCTAACGTTAATCAAATTCAAAATTATGTTTTCTTCATGGATGGGTCTTAGTATACTGAAAAAAGAAACAAAAATAATTTTCTTTTATATTTTGATCAAAATAAAACAATTTAAAAAATTAGTCCTTTAGAACATCGTTGTTGAAGGAGTTTATGCTTTGGCATAATTTGAAACCAAAACTTACTTGCACTTAGAATATAATTGTTAATTTAGGAAGTATTTTTGGGAAAATATCATCATCTTCAGTTATTTACCTGAAATATTTACTTTTTTTCTGATTAGCTTCAAACAAAAACCTATTCTAGTTTCCTAATTTGTGTCCATTGTTTGTGCTTATGTTTTTTTCATAGGGAATGTTCATGTTTAAGTCAATAGATAAAACATACAATTTTTCTTATTATAAAAATATCAGATAATAATGGGCTATCATGAAACACATAATTTAGCTGGTAGAGATTACTTATATACAGACATATTAATCAAAGATGATTTTAAATTGAAAAAGCCTAAGGTTTCTGCGTTTCAACTTGGACTGGATTGTTTATTTCTGCATCACTTGTAATATTTACATACATGCACACATGTAAAAATTATATTTAATACTATCATAATTACATTATTGGTCTCTTTCTAATGATAAAATGCTGTTCCACACACACAAATATTACAATTTTCTTTGCCATACTTGCTTTCGTGCAGTCTGAATATGCAGTTATAGCATTTTTCTCTTTCCTGGAGTGTGATTTTCCCTTGGTACCTGAATTGTTCTTTGTTGAATCTTTGTGGGATTAAAAAAAAGAGCCTGTTATTTGAGTGTCAGTTTGCAATAAATATGTGAGAAGATGTACGGTCAGGATAGACTGGCCATCTTTTAGCGTGTCTTTTCTACCTGGGCTTCAGAGCTTCAGCTCCTAACTAGTGATATTTAAAGGGAGAATAAAAGAATGTAAAGGTCACACAGATATCACCTTTAACCTTCCATAGTCAAAAAGAGAAATCTTGAGATATGTACAATAATTTGTTATGCAATTTTAATTGCTACCATTATCTTCTATTATTTACTATCACCTCCTGTTTAATATAGTAATTTTGTTCAGCTCTTACCTTTAATTAAAATGTGAGATTATACAGCCCTGAAAAGTCTCCAAAACTGAAATTATGTTTTCTGATATTTATATACCTCAAATCTTTTCTTCAACTCAGCCACTACACTCATAAGATACATTGTATTGTAAAGGACTGTTTTGATCAGTATGCTTTATTCTTACCTATATCATTTTACAAAAAAAATGGAAGCAGATTTAATGACCACTTTTCTAAGTGTACTCTGAGAAGTTAGTGATGTTTCCAAGTAAAAATCAGGATAAAATGATAGATATAAAGATTCCTTATTTGATAGCTCAAGTTTTTATATGTAAACCTTCACTTATGTATTACACAAGCACTGAAGAATTTTAATGTATTGCAGTTTATTTTGCAATATTTGCACAAACATTTAGAGAAGTATTATGTTGCTTAGTTATTTCATTATATTGTATTTCACATTTAAATTTTCATTTGAATTTCCCTGTTTTCAACATTTGGATGTCATCTCATTAGCTATCATAAACCAGTAGTTTAAGGAGGAGTGATTCTGAAATGTAAACACTCCCTCTAGAATTTTACAGCATTGCTATAGAAGAGAAAGAGGGGCTAGCATTACTTTACCCCAAACATATCCCTGTTATGATTATAAGAAAAGATCAGATGCTATGGCAATTTTTTTCATATGTGATCTTTCTTTAGAATTATTTTCAAAGTCAACTGCTCTTAGACCTTATTTTCATCTCAAAAAAGCATTAAGTTTTTGCTTCTTTGTAAAATATTTCTTCATAGCATATCTTAGTTTAATTCATTTTTAGCTAAAGAAACACCCAAGCTCAATCTGGAGACCTCCTTCCAACATAATTTAGCTGGACCTTTTCTTAGTAAAGGTTTTCTGGTTTTCATTTTCACTTCATATTCTCAAATAAAAGATCTTTTGTTGTCTACCATTTGATTGGACTTAATGAAAAACACTCCATTTAACTTAACAGTATTTCCTTTTGAATTTATTATATTTAAGAACACTGTCAAAAATCAGACATTTAATCTCAGGTTTTTATATTTCAAAATATATTACTATCACATGGCTCAGTGAGGTGATGTAAAAAGTGCACTGAAAAGATTTCAAAAAGAAAAGCAAAAGCAAAAAAACCCAGCTTCATTTTAACATGAAACTAAATACTATGGCTAATGTGCAGAGTGGGTACGGCAGCTCACTGTAAAGACTAACGTGACAGGGTGCCAACAGCGGAATTGTGCAGTATTGACTAAATGAGGTTCACTGATTTGTATTGAGGCTAATATCTTCTTTAAACAGTTCCATGTAAATTGTGCATATAAAGTCATTGGAAGCTATTTCTCAGGACAGCCTCGCTGGCTAGCTACCTGCTGGAGTGAGGAGCATAATCAATAGGAAGAAATAGAGCTGAGCATGAGCCTGGGAAGCTGCGGAGAAGTTAATGCTGATAAAAGTAGATGATGTCAATATTTGGGAATAGCACAACTCTAGGATAATAGACAAAAGAGAAGTGCATATGTTGTAAGGGGTTCAAATGGGTACAAAATTAAGCCTTAAGTGGCAGATGATGCCCTAGGCTGCAAAAGACATTGTTTATTACAAGTATTGTTAAATTTCTACTGAGATCCAAACATAGGCAACATGTTATAAGAAAAAGATAGTGAACTTGTATCAGAAGCTTAAATGCCCCTTTTCATTTCCATGGTCAGTAGATTTTTGCTGCTGATTAGCATAGAAGAGACAGTCTTCAAAACATTTGGCAGATATATTTTACATGTCTTATTAAGAAATTACTTTTTAAAAATTCTCTAAACTGCTCCCAAGATATACTGAAAATAAAATAACATATGAAAGAGAAAATGAAAATAGGCTGTCAGTCAAAGGGTGACACTAAAGACATAAACAAATTTCCCTGCCTTTGCATAAATTTGTGATAATAACAGACATCTTATTTTTTAAAGATAGTAGACTTATTGGAAGTGAGGTAATGGTTTATTTTTACTAATTTAATACTGAAAATCAGTTTTCCTCTTGCTGTCAGGCGATGAAATTTTGTTCTTCTGTCCTGATCTTTCTGTTGATGTATTATGACACAGTCTGTCAACGTGAACAGATATGTGAAAGGAGATTGGGTGACTGAGAGGTACAACCTGCATAGAGCTCTTCTTGAATTTTAAGCATGTTATCATGTTTGGGTACAACAAGTAAGATTGTGCTTTCTTTAAAATGTTGTTATTTTTATATAATTTAAGCCTAAGCAAAACAGGTGGACCATGACAAGGCTCTAACACCAAACGAGTGAGCCAATTCCAAAACATGCATTTCAGAATATTTTCTATACAGCTCTCTCACAACATAAGTTGATGCCTAAAAAAAAAAAGACACCACTTGCAAAGTAAAAAAGTTTCTCAACAAATAGGAGAAATAAATTCATGCACATGTGATTATTAAACATAGTCATTTTATCCCAAATTAAACAATTCCACAACTGTTACATGCTTTTATTGTCACAGATGTTTTTATTGTTTGGTGTTAGATATCTGGATTATATCAAACACATGATTCTAAGGTTAGGTAAAATAGCAAAGCCTGATAGGTTTTACTTAAAAGTAAACTCACATTATTAGAAAAGCATGTATGTTTACCTAGTACCTTACCTTTTAAGCATATTTTTTACCCATAAAAATACAGAATTAAGTAGATTATTATGCCTTACTTTTCACTTTATGCTTTTGTTTTGGAAATAGCTATTTACTTTGAAAAGAATATTTTTTTAGCTTTAGCAAACTGGTATTAGAATTATTAGCTCAACACACTAGAAAATAATTATAATGATTTCATATTCCAAATATATAGTCTTTGTAAGCTTCCCTAAAATAAAAATTGTTTTTAAAAATTTTCTAGTATGTTGTCATACATCCCAACTTTTCATCTTAAATACAGAGAAATAAAAGAACCTTATTTATTATTGGATTCTAAAGAAGCTTCATTTCAAATAAAGTATGAATTTTGATTTAGAGACACAGAAAAAAAATCTTTTAAGATCTATACTTCAACTAATTTGTTAATCTTGTGCCACTTTCAGCATTTGTCACACATATAGACCAGGAAATTGGCTCCATCTCATTCTAGCTCTGTATTGAATTAAAAACCTCTACTGCAAAGAAGAGCATGATGTGGGGAAAGAATAAATTTAGTTCTTTCTTTAGTAATGCACATATATTTCCATTCATTTCACATCCTAAGGGAGCCAATGAATGCATTCAATAAATACAAAACTATAATTTCAGAAAAGGGAAAGGTTTACATTTTTTTTTCCTGGTTTTAATATGGCATTTTAAGTTCAAAGACAAAAATTTAAATATTTTTATACAGTTGTTTTAACTTTTTTTAGAAGACACCTTTAGTATTACAAATAAATCTTAAATAATGAATTTTAGTTATTCCACTTGGACAATATTAGCAGGTTTAGGTGAAAACAAATTTAAATCAGCAGTGACAAATTGAGAAGAATGTTTTATGCCATTTGAATCTAGGTTTGCCTTCAGTCCACTTAAGTTTATTCTGTCTTATTTAGTATACATTGTATGCAAACCACACATGCATGTACATGAAAAGGAGTGTCCATTCCTATTTTATGTGTCTAGGCTAACCGGAAAGTTGGTTTTCAATAAGTATAATAATAAAGAGGTACTTCTAAGCATGACAGGTGCATTTCTATTAAGACTTTGCTAAAACCATATACACCTCACAGGTGATGGAGATTTCTGACTAGGAAGATAGACTTGCTATATGTATAGTTTACTATACTTTCAAGTATTTGAATCTGTGACTGCAGTCTTAGGAGACAGTGCAGCGTGTTAGATTTATGATGGCCTCACGGAAACAGAGCTAGCAAAGATTATGGCATACTTGTTTAGAAAAATGGTGAACTGAAGCTTCTTGATTTACACTGACATATATCTAGATGAAACCTTAGTTTGCAAATTGCCTTGAGGAGTTATCTTTCATTAAGTGTTTGATATGTACTGAAATGTACGTATTTATTTTAAAACATATCAACTCTGTTGTTATTTTATTTGCAAAGACTCTGTTTAGGATTTTTAGGTTAGAATTCTTTAACTTATATATTTATATTTTCTAAATGTCTTAACAATTAATATCTAGTAAAATAATCATAATGTGTTAAGAAATACATTTGATAATGTTTCAAAACTAATAGGTCCATCGTAGTAAACAATTTTGAAAGAAGTCATAATGAATCTGCATATTAAAAGGCTGAATGACTTAAAGTTTTTTTAAAAAATATTTATGCTCTTATTCAAGGTTAAAGAGGTAAACCTTACAAGGTTGCTTATATTGGTTAATTTAAAAACTTTGTCCTGGTCTCCTTCCCTTTTTATGTCTTTATCCCCCAGTCTTCACATGAAGGATGTAGTGGCTTCTCTTTTATTGTCAGGCCACTGAAATTACCTTCTGACTAATTTCAGGACTGAAATTGTGAGGAAATATGCTTCTATACTTTTTCCTATGGGAAGTGTTATTAGTGAGTTATCAGAAACAGCAGAATGTATGACACAAACTTATACTCATTCTGCTGTGCATTTCCAATTCTGTGGCCTAGTATTCTTTGCTGCCCTCTTTTTAATTTTTATAGTAGCATTTGGTATCACCATTCATAGTTAGGAGAACCACAGATTGTTTTCTCAAATCCACATCCTAACTTATTTGCTCCCACTTAATCTGGGAAATAAATGTTTGGGAAAAGATAAGAGTGATACAACTACATAACATAGCTTTGGAATTGCTGGAGTTGCAGCCCCTCTAAAGTCCTCATTCTATTGATTTGATTATCCCTGTATTTTATAGCTAGAGTTTAGATGCTTAATACTGGTATTGTGTAAAGTGGGTGTTCCTGGAAGTCATGCTTATGAATTATTGTGTGCCCCAACCGCTTCAGGGCATAAAATTTCTCTAACAGACAGCAGCTGACAAATTGGCAGAATGTGGCTCAAAGTGTCAGATAACTTTTAACTCTAATGCAAGTTTTGAAAGTCTCTTTCTCTCTCTCTCTTTCTTTTAAAAGAAATTTAGTGAAAACAGGTAGTGAGTATATAAGCACCTATTTCCACTCTTGGCCTGCCTATTTCATCACAGCGTTGGATTCCTTCATTCCTTCCTCCCTTTCTCTCTTCCTCCATCTCCTTTTTCTTTCTTTGTGTTTTCTTTATTGTGGTTAAAAACACCACACAAGAGATTTACTCTCTAGTCCAGTGTTTAATTGTAAAATACGATGTTTATATTGTTAACTGTGAGCAACCTGTTGTAAGCAGGCTTTAGAATCTTTTCATCTTGCATTACTGAATATGACTACTGAATATCAAATGTTCATTTCTGCCTCGCTCCATCCCTTGGCAACCACCATGCTCCTTTCTCCTTTTATGACGTGAGCTACATTCTATATCGTATATAAATAGAATCATGCAGCATTTGTCCCTCTTGCTTGGTATATTTCACATGGCATATTGTCCTCCGGGTTCACCAGATCCTTTCCCATGTGTGGTCATTATTCTTTCTTCTCTTGAAGAAGGATCATAGGGAAGGGGCTCTGTTGGGATATTTGACATTAAGCAAAGCAGTTAATTTACAAAAAGCTTGGAGGGGGAAAGTGAAAACACCAAGACTGATCAATTCTTACAGGAAATAAATAGGGAGAGGTTTTAGTAATCATTGATTATTGATAAACAAAAATATGTTCATGGAGTTCTCCCCACGGGCCAGGCATGGTGATCAGTGACTTCCATTGTCATGTCCATCCACACAGCTCCCCACTGAGACAGACACTGTTATTACTCCCAATTTACAGATGAAGGAGATTGAGGCACAGAGAGATTAAGTAACTTACACTGGTTTATAGAGCATCTAAGTACTACAGATGGGATTCAACCCTGTATTTGAGCATTGCCACATTGCTTTCCTAATAGTCACTTAGGAGGGAAAAAAATGTCCTTCTATTCAAATCCAAGGGGAGTAAAAGCATACCCTGTGTAAATGGAGGAAAAACAGTCCATCATTTTCCTCTCCTACTTAAGAAATAAGAAAAACATATTGTTGGTGAAATCCTGCTGACTTTGCCTGGTTCTGACTTGACTTGGTTCTGAAGAAGAGAAGATGTATCCAGAGTTCAGGGTACACAGGGAAGAATGATGAATGTGGCAGATCTAATCTTGGAGGTTCTTTTTGATGGTTGGGTATTTAGACCTCTACCACTCTCAGTGCATGATGGTAAAAGATACACAAATTTAGTAAAAAGCAAAAAAAAAAAAAAAAAACAAAACTATTCCATGTGAAAATATCTGTTTTGGATTACATGTTTCTGTAACACTAATAAGAATTATTGATGTCTCTTTCTAAGACTGTATCTTTTAGTTTTGGTAGTTGCATTTACATACCAATGTATGAGACCAAGTATAAACTCAAAGAGAATTATTGTTTATACTCCCAAGATAGGATTCTGTGCCTAGCTTTCTGTACTCTCAACAATAATTGCTTTTTTATTTCTGTGACTTTCAGTTTCACTCAAAAAGACTTTCACTAAAAATTGCTTGTTTGTGTAACTCATAAGATTTGCAGATTATGGGTAAATCAGCTACAACCATCAAGCCAAATCTTATTATCCTGTATGTATATATTACACTGAGATAATATAAACATTTTAGTTCATTAAAAATGTGCAATTGTGTAGGGAATACTTTACAAATATTAAGTGCACAATAAATGTTAATCAAATAAGTAAATATCTGCTTTAATAAAATCTGATTTAAAGGTACTAGAGAGCTTTAATTCCAACATTGGTCATTCAGACTTGTTAAGTCAGAAACAACTATTTTCCCCCAAGGCTGCCAAAAAGATTGGGATGTAAGCAAATGAAGTTTGCTGGTACCTATTATGGTGGAAGGAGATAATTTCTTTGGGTGAGACAATGTTATTAAGCAAACAATGGAGCAAAGTACCTAAGGATGGGACCCTGGGAGTCAGGAATCGGTTTAGAAGTCTAGCACCAGTTGCTGTGTTGCTGTGACCCTAGATATTAACTTCTTCAGGTTTGGTTTTTCTTTTCTGTAAGATGAGTATTATGGTAGCAGAGAATGGTACCTAAAGAGATGTTTTTTAAATGTTCTGTGAATATATCACTGGGCCTAGCACTATTGAAGGGATCAATAAACTATGACCTAAAATTTTAACTTATAGGAGATTTTAGTGCCTCTAAGTATATATTGGTTGGCTATTTGAAAGACTTTATTTTTGGTATGTTACATCAATGAATGATATTTCCAATAATTTCTTATTTTGAGGGTTCTCCTAAGACCCAAAGAAGGCTCAAATATTAGATGAAACTATTTTTAAAATAAATGTAATTTAAAATATTATAATTTTATAATGTATGTGATTTTATAAGCATTAAATTTATGCATTATGAAATCTTGATTTTATATATGAAAGAAATACTTTGTGGACAAAAATTTCTTTTCATTAACTAACTTGAGATTTATACTTTTTACTCTGTTGTGATTCTAAAGGAGAATGAGATACTGTCTTTACCTTTACAAAAGTGATAGTCCAGTTGAATATTTAATGATGAAATTATGGTGTAAGAACAGTATTAGAAAAAATTAATTCCATAAAACTGATTTGGAAGAATAAAGTCAAGCATTTAATTTATGTCTTGAGCTACTGAGAATAGTAGGAGTATGTTTTTACAAACATATTTAAACTCAATATTAGTCACTATTATGTACATGTGAATATTTATGAATTTTGAAAACAAAGCAAAATGTCCTCTTTTTCCAGGGATCATTGCCTGTTTATAGGAAGAAAAAATAATGGTTTTTTTCAACCTTAAGTAAAGATACTATTTCCCTAAAGGAAAATTAGATGTATGCATAAACTGACATGAAAGGCTTGCATCACACAATCAAGTAAACAGTGAAATAGTTCATAAATAGCAAAATCTATTCAACAGGAGTCATATTTGTATTTTCTGCATTCCTTCATTTTAAGTATTATATTTTCTTTCAAAATCTGCTGGGCAGTGCCATATATCATTTTAGAAAAGAAAAGGTAAAATTATTTTCCTTTAATACTGACAAGAATAACAAATACCCCGTCTTTCCTTGTCCTTTGACTTGGGTGACTTGTGCCCTTGTGTGTGACCACAAGGTACCCTTTCTATTAACAGTTACAAGCGAAGGAGAGATCCCTTGATGGACCCTGTGCACAGTCAAAATAAGCCAAGATGTTCAGAATGATTTGGGCAGCCCAATTGTAGCTATGCAGGGTGCAATTCAGCCATGCTGCCAGACATGTGGGTGAAACAGGAGAGAGACTGAGCATGACATTAATTGGATGATACGTAGATTTTTAGTACCTTCTATATTACTTAAGGGATGCGTTCTGATAGGCATGAACTTGTGAAACAAAGAAGTGCCTATTGTCATATGCCCATCCATGTAGCTTTATCACAGGACTCTTATCTTCCAATCTGCCAAAGGCACTTTCCTTCCACAACCCAGCAAGGATATATCATAGTGTCCATGAGCCCCCGTGTATTCTAACTTCAGGCAAATCTCTTTGCACACCAAGTGGTTGACCAAGTATACTGCCTGAAATTCTGCCCCTTGGGAGATTTCCCCTTACGTCAATCTTTCAAGACTATCCCGGTTGAGGTTGTTGTCCATCCACTGTCCATTTCTACCTTGCACCATCACAGTTAGTTGTGCCATTTGTGAGCCAAACTCGGACCTTTCCCTCCTACATGAGCTGGTCAGGTAGACCACCACCCAATATAATTATAGACACGAGCTGAGCAGTGAGTTGGTGGCAGACATTTTCTGAATAAAAGGGGGAAATCCCTTTTTGTAGTATTAGCTATTCCCATGGTATATTTCCAGTGTGGTTCATTTCAAGCGACCAGTGTGATATCAAAAGGCTTATAAGAACCCCAAAAATTGAACACTGAGCTTTCATGAACAGATTCACAGATTCACCACTGGAGCTGAGGGAGAGGTGCTGGGTAATAGTGGTGGATGACCCAAGCTGCCTGCATGCTGCCTGCTCAAGCAGCTTGCTTATGCCCTCTGGTTTCATTGATGCTCATCTCAGAGGAACCTCTTCCATCTAGGACCATCCCAACTTATGGCTCTGCGTGTGCCTTGTGAAGGATAGTTCTGGTATTGTGATTGCTTTCCCTTCATGTGACCAAAATCCCTGACAAGAAGAACTTAAAGGAGGAAAAGTTTATTTTGGTTCACGGTTTTAGAGGTCTCAGTCCATAGACAGCTGACTCCATTGCTCTGGGCCCAAGATGAGGCAGCACAGCACGGGGGAAGGGCCCAGAGGGGGAAAGCTGCCCCATGTATGGCATCCAGGAAGCAGAGAGAGAAGAGTCTGATGAACCCTGCCAGGGCACATCCCCAGTGACCCACCTCCTCCAGTCACACCCCACTTGCCTATAGTTACTGCCCAGTCAGTCCATTCAAACCAGGATGGACTGATTAGGTTACAACTCTCATCGTCTAATACCTCTGAAATACTCAGGAGCTTTGGGGGGACACCTCACCTGCAAACCACAACAGTGGTCCTTTGATGTTCCTTGGTGAGTTACTGGCCTCTATTAGGCAACTCTCAGAGCTACTTTTTGAGAGGTGACTAATTCTCTTCTGCAGTTGGTATGGCTTTGATCCAAGATCTACACTGAGATTCTCCCATTTGGGCTTCCCATAAAATCTGCATATCACTCTTTTCCACCATACCCCGGATACCATAGGATCTGATGGATTGTGTGCTCCAAAAGAGCAGCTGCTTGGCCCTAAGCCCAGACTTGATGCAGAGTCCTTCTTTGCTAAAGATCCCAATAAAAAAAAAATGCCATCCCACTGTGTCCTGAGTTATGTGAGCTGGAGCGCTGCTTCTGAGAACACATGATCTTCAGAACCTGAAGAAGCCTACTCAGCAGTCGCCGGGCTGCCATTCTTGTGACGGGAGTTACAAGATGCGGTCATTTCCCTTACTTTTTAAGGGATCTCTCAGCATGCCCCAGATCACTGGACTCTAAAAAGTCACGTGTGTGGTAGACTCCTGAATATTTTAAGGGGCATCTCCCCCAAGAACGCCATGTGACTTACTAAGGCCTTCAACCTCCTAGCCCCTTCTCCTACTCTTGAATTAATGGGGTGCTAATGGACTGGCCTAGCACGATACCCTGTGGGACATCCAGCTGGTCCATATCTGGTCAGCCTCTGTTATGACAGAGGACAGTGAAGTTAACCTAGCTCTCAGCCAGGCTAGAAATGGACAGTGTTGCATATTCCAAAGGAATGTGGTGAGTTGTTTCCGGTTCCATTTTTGGAAGGAAGAGCGGGTCTGCCACATAATTGGCCCCATTTCACAGACCAGCATCCACACTAATGTGCTCTAGCAAAGCTCATGCCCGGGCAGAGAAGCTGTCATTGAGGGTGCTATTTGGTTATGTTTGTGGTAGTCCATGGCCACTCTCCAGAATCTGGACTTTGCAGAGGCCAGACTGGCAAAGTAAGTGGAGGTATGAAGAGAACCAATACCTATTCCTGTTTTAGGGCTTTAAAGGAGGCAATCACTTTAACCTTTTTCTCTCAAGTATTTTTAATTGTGGTAAAATTTATAAATAATAGGATCTATCATTTCAACCACTTAAGTAAATGGCTCAAAGCGTCAAGTACATCCAGAGTACTTGCAGCCATCACCATCACCCATCTCCTGGACTCTGTTTTCCCAAACTGAAACTCTGTCCCCATTAAAGAACAATGACCTCGTCTCCCTTCCTCCAAGGCCCCTGGCATCCACCATTTTCTACTTTCTGTATCTATGAATTTGACCACTCCAGGTAGTTCAAAAATTGGATTCATCCAATATGTGTCCTTTTGTAACTGTTTTGCTGAACTTGGCATAATGTTTTTAAGACTTATCCACGTTATAGCACATGTCCTTCCTTTTTTAAAGGTAAATAATATTTTATTTATGTACATATTTGTGTTTCATTTATCCATTCATCCAATTCCATTTCTCTAATGATTGCTGACACTGACCATGCATTAATAGACATGTGGATTTTTTTTAAAATTTTTGTTTTGTAGTTATAGATGGACAGAATGCCTTTATTTTATTTGTCAATTTTTATGTGGTGCTGAGGAACAAACCCAGTCCCTTACTCATGCTGGTGAGCACTTTGCCACTGAGCTACAGCCCCAACCTGAGGTGTGGGTTATTTTCAGTTTTAGACTACTGTTCTGAACAATGGTGTCCAAATTTCTGTCTGAGCTCCTTCTTCCAATTCTTCTAAATGTGAACCCAGAAGCAGAATTTCAGGATCACATGGTTTATCTATTTCCAATTTTTTAAAAGACTTTTAATGCTGTTTTCCATATTGGCCACATCATTTTACATTCCTTCAGGAAATCAATGTTTCCAATTTATCTACATTTTTGCCCACACTAGTATTTTCTTCTTTTAAAATAATCACTCTCATAAGGATTGTGAAGTGGTATCTCATTGTAGTTTTGAATTGCATTTCTCTAATGATTGCTGACACTGACCATCTTTTCATGTGTTTATTTGCACCTGTCTAGTTTCTTTAGGGAAATGTCTACTCAAGTCCTTTTCCCATTTTTGTATCAGGCTGCTTGATATTTTGTCATCAAGTTTTAGGATTTCTCTAAATATTCTGGATATCAATTCCCTATCACGTATGTGATTTGAAAATGTTTCCTCCCATTCTATGGGCTGCCTTTTTACTTTGTTTATATTGCTTTGATGAATAAAATTTCTTAATTTTCATAAAGTACAGATTGGGAAGTGTGCAGATATTATTTCTTGAAATATCACCTCTTTCCTGTATCTGTCCCTCTTCTCCTTTTGGAATCCCCAGAGTGAGTGTATTGCTTTGCCTGACAGTGTTTGTGTTAGTTAACTTTCCATCACTTTAACAAATACCTGAGATCATTAACTTATAAAGAGAAAAGTTTTATTTTGACTCAGTTTTGGAGGTTCTGGTTCATGATCTATTTACCCTGTTGTTTGGGGTGTGTAGTGGCACATCATGTTAGAAGCACAGGGCACGGAAAATCTGTTCACTTTCTGGCTGGGGAGTGAAAGAGAAAGAAGAGACTGGTCCTACAATCCCCTTTGTGTTAGTCAGGGTTCTCTAGAGGAGAAGAATCAATAAGAAGTATAATTATAAAAAGGGGATGTATTAGGGTGGTTTATGTGACCAGAAGCTGGACAGTCCTCAGTGGCCATCTGCAGGCTGGAGAGCTAGAAGAACCAGTAGCTGCACAGCCCATGAGGCTGAAGCCCCAGAACAAGAGGAATCAGCAGTGCTAACCTAGTCCAAGACTGAAGGCTTCTGGAAACTCCCTGGAGAATCACTGGCAGAGTCCACTTTGGAAGAGTGACCATTGCTTAATGATCTGATATCCTCAGATAATCACTGCAGCAATCAAGAACCCATTCAAGAAGAATCAATCTTGCATCTGCTGCTGTTTCCTTGTTCTTCCAACTTTTATTATATCAAAGCCATCATCCTATTGGATGGCCCTGCCCATGCTGAGGGAGGGTCTCCACTTCAGCTGGCTATCACACATACCAATCACTCCTAGACACACTCTCACTGACACACCCAGAAGCCTCTGAATCATTGGCATCTCTTAATCTAATCACGTTGACAATTCAAATTAACTATTACACTCTTCAAAACTTACCACCCCTCAACAGAGCCAAGCTGGGGACCAACCTTTAACTCCAGGGGACATTCCAGATCCACCTATAGCAGGGTCCCAATGGTTTCTTTTTTTCTCTCTTCTTTTGTTCTTTCAGACTTCATAATTTCTATTGTCCTTAAAGTTTGCTAATTCCTTTTTCTGCTAGCTCAAATCTGCCTTTGAATCTCTCAAGTGAGTTGCTGTAGTTTTCAGCTCCAGAGTTTCTGTTTGGGTTTCTTCTTAGGTTTCCTATTTCTATTGATGTTTTCATTTTGTTCGTACATTTTCCCCTGGCTTTCTCTGTGTCTCCCTTTACTTCTTTGAGCATCTTTAAGACAGATGTTTCATCATCTTTCTTTAGTAGATTTGCCATCAGGGCTTTCTCAGAGACAGTGTCGTTAATTTTGGGGGGGAGGGGGCATATTTTTCTGTTTGTTTATATGCCTTGTGATTTTTTTTAAATGAAAAGTGGACATTTTAATCTCATAATATGGTAATTCAGGAAATCAGATTCTCCCCCTTCCCAGGGTTTACTGGTTTCCTAACTTGTTTTTGTGCATTTATTTTTAAAAGTTGATTCTGTCAGTGCTGAGGTGTAAACTTAAGGTCTTCTCAAGACCTTAGGGATTTTCTCTGGGAATGTGCATTTTCTAATTTTCTCTATAAATGCTGTTTTTAATGTTCTTTTTTTTTGCTCTCTGGCTTCAAAAATGGGGGAAAATGAAGAAGAAGGAGGAGGAGGAGGAGGAGGAGAAGGGGGAAGAAGAAGAAGATGGAGAAGGACAAGAAAAAAGGAGAAGGAGCAGGTGGAGGAGGAGGAGGAGGAGGAGGAGAGGTTGGGGGGCTAGCCCTTTCAATTCCCAGAGGTAACTTTAGCTGCAGGGACTTACAACAGATGGGGGTGGGTTCAACAATGGCTGCCCCTGTGATCAGAAGCAATGATCAGTGATCAAAACACAGATCCCTGATACTTGGAGGACGTTGTCCTTTTTGCCCACTCTGGGTCATCCCTAGCTATTTATTTATTTAAATATATATTTTAATTGTAGGAGGACACAATACCTTTATTTAATTTATACATAGTGCTGAGGATAGAACTGAGGGTCTCACACATGCTAGGCATGTGCTCTATAGCTGAGCCATAACCCCAGCCCCTCCCTAACCACCCCCCCAGTCCTTCCCACCCAGCTATTTGTAAACTGCTCCAAGAACCAGCACTGTGGCTTGCCCTGTGGTGTGGGGATGGGCAGCTGTTATGGTTCTAAGAGCTGAAAGTGACTGAGTTTAACTGCACCTTACATTCTAGACTTCCCCTGGAAGTTGCAAGCCTTCAGTGGACTCCAGAGTTCCTAAAGGGTTACATCAGATAGATTCAGCCAGCACAATGGGGTCTGAAACCAATTTCTGATGCGTTCTGT
The DNA here is from genome assembly GCF_048772815.1 of Callospermophilus lateralis. Taxonomy (NCBI): domain Eukaryota; kingdom Metazoa; phylum Chordata; class Mammalia; order Rodentia; family Sciuridae; genus Callospermophilus; species Callospermophilus lateralis. The sequence goes on along the minus strand of NW_027512465.1, from coordinate 2,408,626 downwards.
TCCACTCTTTTCCCCAAGCTAACCAACCCCTAGAGTTTTCAATATACATTTTTGATTAATCTAAACCAACTCTCAAATAACATTATATTGCTTTGTGAGTAGTATGGGAAGCTTTTCACAAAATATCCCCAATTCCTGTCCCCCATCCCTGTGACATTGGTGTCCTTCATTTCATTAGTCTGTATGGGTCAATTACTTCAAACAAGCTGTTACCTTTTAGATCAATGAAAATTAAGAAAATAATTACCTTCATTCACTCCCTCTCCAATTCACTCCCTCTTTATGTAGATCTGAGTTTCTCACTTATATCATTTCTTCTTCCTCTCCCCTCCCTCCCCCATCCCTTCCTGCCCTTCCTTCCCTCTCTTCTTCCCTCCCTCTCCCTCTCCCTCCCTCCCCCTCTCTCTTTCTTTCTTTGTGTTGGGTTTGAACCCAGGTCCTCACACATGCTAAACATATCCTACTGCTGAGCTACACTCCCAGCCACCATTTCTTTCTCTTGAAGAATTCTTTAAAAAATATTTCTTGCATAAAATTCTGTTGACAATGAATTCCCTGTTTTTCTTCACTAAGAAAGTCTTTATTTCACTTTTTTTTAGAGAGAGAGAGAATTTTTTAATTTTTATTTTCTAGTATTTTTGGCAAACACAACATCTTTGTATGTGGTGCTGAGGATCGAACCCGGGCCGCACACATGCCAGGTGAGCAGGCTACTGCTTGAGCCATATCCCCAGCCCCTTTGTTTCACTTTTAAAAGGTAATTTTGCTCTACCTGAAATTGGAGGTTGATGAGTTTTTTCGTTGAGGACTTTATTTCCTTCTCTTCTTGCTTGCTTGGTTTCCACAGTGATTCGTACCTTTGTTTTTCTAAGTAAGGCATTTTTTTCCTTTGACTTCGTTCAATACATTTTTCTTGGTCCTTGTTTTGTTGCAGTTTGAGTTAACACATCTAGTTTTATGTGTTTGGGTATTTATCCTACTTGGTGTTCTCTGAATTTCCTGGATGTATGTTTCTCATTAATTTTACAAAATTCTCAGCCATAATTACTTCAAATATTTTATTCTCTTCCATTCTATCTTTTTTTCTGATTTTCCAGTTATATTTAAGTTATACTTTAAAAATTTTACCTACTGTTCTTAATGTTCTGTTTTGGGTTTTTGACTTGTTTCTTTTTGCATCTCTGTTTGGAAACTTTCTGTTGACTTATCTTCAATATTACCAATTCTTTTCTTGGCCATGTCTAGTGCACAAATGATCCTATCAAAGATGATAAAGACAATATTTATTTATGTTACAGTGTTTATGATTTCTAGCCTTTTTTCTTTTTTTTTTTTTGGTACTGGATATAAAACCCAGGGGGGTTTTACCATTGAGATATATTCCCAGCACTCCCCTTTTAAAGAATTTAACCTTTATTTATTTGTTGTTCTTTATTCTTTACTTTTTTTTTTCAATGTGGTGCAGAGGATGGAACCCATGGCCTCACTGTCTTAGGCAAGTGCTCTACCATTGAGCATAACCCCAGGCCATCCCCAGCCCTTTTAAAATTTTGATGCAGGGACTCACAAAGTTGTTGAGGGTATCCCTGAGTTGCTGAGACTGGCCCAGAACTTGTAATCCTCCTGCCTCAGCCATCGAAGTTGCTGGGATCACAGGCGTGAGCCATGGCACCTGGCTCTAGTTTGTCTTTTGATCCTTTCTTAGAGTTTCCATCTTTCTTTTTATATTATCCATATGCTCTTGCATGTTGTCTATTTTAAAATTACAGCCCTTAACATATTAATCAAAGTTATTTTAAATTCCTCATTTGATAATTCCAAAATCTGTTTCATATCTGAGCCTGTTTCTAAGGCTTGCTTGTCTTTTCAGCTGATATTTCTCTTGCCTTTTAGCATGATATATTGGTAAATATGAACTGAAAGAAATTGCATTTAAAGTGAAGTTTTATATTAATCTAGCTAAGAGATGGGCCACGTTTAATATTCCCTGTAGCTGGAAACAAAGAGTTAGTAGTTATAACAAAAGCAGCTTCCAATCCCTGAAGAGTAACCTAGGCAGCTGGTATCCTCATAATGCTTGTGTCAGATGTGTTGTCTACAGCAATAATACAGTCTTGCTCAGCTGCAGGACACCTAAATTAGTGATTTTTAAAGTCAACTAAAAGCAAGTGAAGCTAGAGGATTTATTCAGAGTTCCCCTAACACTAAGTGGTGATCTAACTTTTTTTGGAAGTTCCCACTTAATCTTCTGTTACTGTTTTTATTTGGGGGGTAGGGTACTGGGGATTTAACATAGGGGCCCTCGACCACTGAGCTACATCCCAGCCCTATTTTGTATTTAGAGACAGGGTCTCACTTGTTGCTTAGGGCCTCGCCTTTGCTGAGGATGGCTTTGAACTTGGAGTTCCTCCTGCCTCAGCCTCCTGAGCCACTGGGATTACAATCGTGTGCCATCGTGACCGGCTGGGGATGGTGTTTTTACACAACAGCATCACTGCCAATTTATCCCTCTCTGATCCTGCTTTCTTCCCTACCTTTGCACTGAAGTTGATCCCAACTATAGTCATTAATAGACTTTTTTTTTTGAGAATTTTAATATTTATTTTTTTAGCTTTTGGCGGACACAACATCTTTGTTTGTATGTGGTGCTGAGGATCAAACCTGGGCCGCATTCATGCCAGATGAGTGCGCTACAACTTGAGCCACATCCCCAGTCTTTAGTAAACTTCTTAAACACTCACCTTTTGTCGCGACCCCTTGCCCGCAAGGAAGACGCAACTCAGGAATCTTCTTTCAGCAGTTTATTCAGGCCCTTGATATTTCTTCTAATCTCCTTGGTCGGATGCCCCTCCCAGCCTTAATAAAGCATCCCAAGCCCCAATGCAAAGCTGCCACGTGGAACTTTCTCACAGGGTGCTGAGAAACAATGCACCAACTCTCCCAAACAAGGAGTTGTTTGTTACAGACCACAGTGGAGCCAGCGCCATCTTGCAATGGCGACCATAATCTGCAGAAACGGCTCACCACAGTTCCCCCCTTCTGTTTTCTGAAAACAATACAGGCGAGAGTAGAGGTCCTATCCCACTGTGCAGAAGTGGCTGCATAGTATGGCTCAGTCCTAAGGAGGGCCCTTCCCCAGATCTGAAGCCATATCAGCTGACGCCTTTTTTCATGGGGTGGGGCGTGGACATCAAACCCGCATGCAATAGGACATGCTCTCCTTGAGGTCCACTTCAAGGATCACTCAAGTGCAGTGCCTTGCCTCGCATCCTGTATCGTGACGAAGGTGGACGAAGGGGGACAACTGAGGTTGAACTGTGGCTGTACACAACGACAAACGAGTTGACAGCACCCTGAAAGAAAGGCACGGACTTTAAGGTGATAGAGAAACATTAGTGTGGAAACCCACCTGCGTGCAATGGCAGCAAGACCGGCAGAGTGCAAGGGCTTTCCAACACTAAGAGAATAACGAGGAAAGACATGTCGATCCCAGTGCAATGTTATAATAACTTGGGGTGCAATGGCCATGTCAAAGATTTACTGTTTAAACTGCGCAAGCCAAACTTGAGGTGAATTGCCATTTTCTAAAGCTGCAAGAGCTTGGATGATCATAGCCTTATCGTGAGCATTGCGGGCCTTGAGGCGACAGAGAAACTACAAACAGAGAAACATACCGAAGCAACACATTGCACCAAAAATGCCTACCCCCACCCACTCTTTAAAAAAGGAAAAAGCAGAAGATATCCAATTGGTGAATTGACCCAAAGTCACGGGATCAACACGAGTGCTATACAAGACAGCTATCTAGGTTAGTTGAGACTGGATCATGTCTTCCGCTTACATGGACCAATTTCCAGCCAAATATTCGCCAATGATGCGGGAAGCATTCCTGGAATCATTAAATCTGACAGAGGTTATGCATAAATGTGCACGTTGGTCAACACAACCCAAAAGCACTAAGTCAGCCAATTCTTCTACCTGAGCTTGGAGTAAGCCTATTCTTTGGTTGGCAGCTAAAATCCCTGACAAAATATGTTAATTAATTGTATTTTGGGATTCAAGTATGGTGGAAGTTTGTTGGACAACTTGATTAATAGTGGCAGCAGTTTGTACTTGATTGGCCATAGCCACTCCGGCCGTAACCGCTGCAGCAGCAGATATCGCCACGGCTGTCACTATAGCTGCTGTGATTCCAAAATCTCTGCGGACTCTAAGTAGCTCAACAATAGGGAATTTATCAGGATCCACAGTGACCGGGATTGGGACGAAAGTTGGAATTTTCATAACCACTGCTACAGTCCAGGAACCATTCCAACACTCAGATAAGAGACAGGTAGTATGAGAACAATCCAGCATCCCCGATGAGGTGGCCTTAGCCAAAAGGAATAAGAAGGGGGATTGGACACAGACCATTGCAGGAGGCAATGTGGCATTATACAACAGAGAGTTGAATGAAACAGATGTAAGTCTATTACCTTGTTCACTTTCCCTAACAGTACCAGAAATATTAGCCAGCTAACTTTTGGCTCCTACCAACTGAGCCAGTGCAGAAATATCGGCTGAAGCCCCCTTTTCATTGGAAATCAGCCATTGAAACCAGGACCAACCTACTCCTGTAGAGGAGTTGGCACTATTGTTAAAGTTATAAACATACCTATCAAGAGAGGGGGAAAGGGAGAAACCTTTAGCAACTTGATGTTTCTCCCAAGAATGATCCTGACAAGGCGTAAATGTTGGGGGGAAACCAAGATTAGGGGAACAGTAAGGAGAGGCCTTGAAATGAGTGGCATTATAAATACTACTAGAAAAAGGAGGCACTGGGATTAGTACCTCGGAGATAATAGCCAAGGTAGTTATGTTAAGAGCAGAGCTGCTGTTTGCGGGGGTCTCTGAGCCTGATTGCTTCCCCGAAGCTACCTTGCTCAATACATCACTGATAATGCTTCCTGAGACCTGATTGGACCACAATGGGTCCTCCCAGTTAGTCAAATTTTTGGTCTTAAGGCTAATGCAATTAGCGTTTCTAAGGCTGAAACAAAAAACACCTGTGAGATTAACTTGAGATTGATTAAAAATTCTCTCCATGTCCCCTCTAGGAGAGGCACAGGGAGCAGACATCTCACATGAGGTAGAAAAAAGAGTGGGGAGGACACTAGAATTACCATGAACCGGCATCGGCATTGGCCAGGCCTGTGCCACTGCCCACCACCGCATTGGTGTCGACTGTGCCATCGGCACCAGCACCAGAGCCAGAGCACTTAGCAGAATGAAGATCCTCATCACAGGATTGTTGTGGTATCTCTTGTTGCTGGTCAGTTGATGTTGAGACTCTTCTTGTCAAGCGTTCAGGGACCCACAATGGTTCCGTACGATCCTGGGGAAAAACACATACAGATCCTCGTGCCCATGTCAGCACGGGGTCAGGGCCGTTCCATTGGCCCGTAAGAACATCCTTCCACTTAACATAGCCAATCACAGAGGGCTGAGGGGACACATGTCTATCGGCTGCAGAGCGACCATGAATATCCAAATTCAAAAAATTAATGGTAAAGAGAGCTAAGGACAGGCGTTCTTTAGGAGTGTGCTCAGCTCCTATTCCCCCTTTCTGTTTTTGTAAAGTTTCCTTTAAGGTGCGATGAGCACGCTCAACAATGCCTTGTCCTTGAGGATTATAAGGCAAACCATGAGTAAGTTGCACTCCCATAGTAGAACAAAAAGCTGTAAATTGTCTGCCAGTATAAGCAGGTCCATTATCAGTCTTAAGGGATGCAGGTGCACCCCATGCTGCCCATGCCTCTAAACAGTGAGTAATTACATTACGTGCCTTTTCTCCCAATAAAGCAGAAGCATGGATAATTCCAGAGCACGTATCAACGGAAACATGCACATATTTAAGGTTACCAAAGTCAGGTATATGTGTCACATCCATTTGCCAAACAACCAATGGCTTTAATCCCCGTGGGTTTACTCCATAATTAGGGGGATGAAGAAATGTGACACAATGAGGACATTGTAATACTATCTGCCGAGCATCTGCTCTTGAAATGGAAAAACGCCTGCGCAGCATTAATGCATTAACATGGAAGTTTTGGTGAAACAACTTAGCCCTCTCTAAGGAGGAAGCCAAGCATATCAATTGGCCTCTAGTGGCTAAGTCCGCACAGGCATTACCTTGGGATAACGGACCAGGAAGAGAGGTGTGAGCCCTGATGTGCATTGGATAAAAAGAAGCAGTGTGGTTAGAGATAAGCTGTTGAAGCTGAGTAAAGTAAACAGTCACATTGTGGGCATCACTAATAGTTCTCATGGCCTCCAGGACTTTTAGTGCTTGTACCACATAGCTGGAGTCCGAAATAAGATTAAAAGGAAAAGAACACTGTTTAAAAACTTCAATAACAATTTGTAGTTCTACCCATTGTGGATTTCCAGGAGCAAATTGATGTTGGATAGGGGGAGAGTCATTAATTACATAAGCTCCCATTCCAGACTTGGAACCATCAGTAAAAATGTTAACAGCCCCCGGAATTGGACTGGATGAAGTTACCTTAGGGAAAATGATGGGATGTTCTTTAACAAAATGGAGTAATGGATGAGAAGGGTAGTGATTATCAATACCCCCTTGAAACGAGCAACACAGAATAGCCCAGTTGTCTAGAGTAGCACATAAAACATTAAGTTGAGCTTTAGTGTAGGGTATGATAAGAGAAGAAGGTGATTGGCCGAAAAATTGAATGCTTTGTTGAATCCCTTTAAGTGCCAATGCTGCAACAGCATCAGGATAATATTCTAAGGATTTTCCTGGGGATACATGTGGGTGGATCCATAGTAAAGGCCCATCTTGCCACAGTACTCCAGTAGGCTGTCGCATAGTGGCAAGCACACATAACTGGAAAGGTTTATCACTCTGGAGCCTGCATAGAGTGGCATGCTGTATAGCTTGTTCTACTTTTATAAGGGCCGCTCTAGCCTCAGTAGTGAGGCTACGAGGGGAAGCAAGATCTGGATCACCCTTAAGAGTAGCATACAAAGGCTGGAGCACAATATTAGGAATATGTAAATATCCTCTTATCCAATTAATATCTCCCAGCAATTTTTTAAAATCATTTAGAGTTTGGAGATCTTGAGTCCTGATGGTAATTTTTTGTGGTTTTAATTTGTCATACCCAATTGTCGCTCCCAAAAACCTGATAGAATCCCCCGTTTGAACCTTTTCAGGTGCGATGTGCAGTCCATGTTGAGCCAACAGCATCACGAGTTCTTTATAAGCCTCATAAACTGTCTGTTCTAATTTTGCGGCCAATAACACATCATCCATATAGTGAATGATCTTGGTGGAGGAATACTTACATCTGAGAGGTGCGAGTGCCTTCCCCACATACATCTGGCACATCGTGGGACTGTTAGCCATCCCCTGTGGCAACACCACCCACTCAAACCTTTGATCTGGTTTTTTGTGATTACACGAGGGAAGGGTGAAAGCAAAACGTTGGGAATCTTTAGGATGCAAAGGAATGGAAAAGAAACAGTCTTTAATGTCAATAACAATTATATGCCAGCCTTGAGGAACAGAGGAGAGCAGAGGCACCCCTCTTTGAATGGGCCCCATAAGCTGCATCTGAGCATTAACTGCTCGTAGATCATGCAGTAGGCGCCACTTCCCTGATTTTTTCTTAATGACAAATATGGGAGTATTCCATGGAGAAGTAGAAGGTTGGATGTGACCCAAATCAAGTTGTTCTTTGACTAGATCATGGGCTGCTGCCAGTTTAACCGAGGGAAGAGGCCACTGAGGCACCCAAACAGGCTCCTCGGTGAGCCATGTTATGGGTATTTGAGCCCCAGTGGCCCCTAGGAAAAACCCAGACCAAACCTGTTAAGCTTTTGATGACCTTGCACAGGATGCTTACACCCCTGTAGGTGTCTATTAGGGTCCCCAAAAATCTTTCCAGCGGCATCCATCATGCTTGCTACAAAATCTGAAAAGGGTTCTGTAGGGCCCTGCAGAATCTTAGTCAAGTTACCAGACACCTCTCCTCTATTTGGAAGTGACTTCCATGCCCGAATGCAAATGTTGTTAATTTGATCATATGCCTCAGGAGGGAATCCTGTCTGTTGATTAGCAAATCTGCCTTGTCCCAAAAGCATTTCCTTGTCCCAATGGGGGTGTCCCGTCACATAGTTTTGGGCAGCCTGCTCTACAGCGCCCTCTAGCACAAAGGCTCTCCAGTCCAAATATTTGCCTGGAGAAACACAAGCCCGAACAAGGCTAGCCCAATCAGAGGGAGTCATACAGTATCTAGACAGACTCTCCACCTGAGTTAATGTGAAGGCGGCATCCACCCCATAAGTGCGCACAGACTCTGCCAGGGTCTTCACAATTTTGAAATCTAAAGGCTCATGGAATCTTCCCCTATTGTCATCCTGGAAAACTGGATAAGCAAGACCCATCTCAGCGTTAACAGCCCTCCATGCTTGGGCATGGAAAGCTCTCCTCGAAACACCCTCACCGTACGGCGGCGGGTCCGGAGGATCATTTTTCTTGAGCTCCTGCTTATTTTTGTTCCCTTCTCCCATAGTTAAACTCCCTAGCTGCCGAGACAGTCTCCCGAGCTCCTCCTCCTCTTCTGACCCACTTTTGCATGGGAGTGTGCGCAGTGTACTGAGATCTGGATACAAGCGTTTCCTCCCCCGTTTCTCGCTCTGCACATTCCCTTTCTCCTGAAATATTTCACTCCGTGCCAGAGACAATCGCCTCCTCCCCTGTTTCTCGCTCCGCACACTGCCACCCTCCTGAAATACCTCACTGCCTGCCATTTCTGATCTTTCTTCATGTAATTGCTCTAAAACTTCTTGTCCTTTAGTAAGTGCTTCCTGACATCTGCCATCTGCGAGGCAACTACGGATCATCTTCCAAAGGGGTATCACCCCACCCTCTAATATGCCCTGCTCAGAAGCAAAGTCAAGGTCTGTGCCTAACTTATCCCAGCTAGGCAGAGTAAAGCTGCCCCAGAACGGAAACCACAGTGCAGCAATATCTGTCTTCTGTAAAAATCTCTGTAAAGTACTACGTTTCACTTTTAGGCCCTTGGAACGTAACAGGTTATCTAGGGCCAGGAGAAGCGGACTTGAAGATACGGCACCCATGACACAACAAAAGACACACAAAAAACAAAAGTGAAAGTAAGAGCGAAAGTACACAGTGCAGCTGCAATAAGATTTAATGCTCTCTCTGGCTTTACAGAGGAGCTGCCGCCTTGATAGCGGGTCCTAATTACCTAGGACTAATCTCCGCTTTAACCGCGGGTCCCAATTATCTAGGACTGATCTCCGCTTTGACCGCGGGTCCCAATTAATCTGGGACTGATCTCCACTTTACCTGCGGGTCCCTCTTACCTGGGACTAACTGGTGCACCACCCCTGACTGCTGAAAGTTCTGGTTCCCGGGTTTCGGCACCACTTGTCGCGACCCCTTGCCCGCAAGGAAGACGCAACTCAGGAATCTTCTTTCAGCAGTTTATTCAGGCCCTTGATATTTCTTCTAATCTCCTTGGTCGGATGCCCCTCCCAGCCTTAATAAAGCATCCCAAGCCCCAATGCAAAGCTGCCACGTGGAACTTTCTCACAGGGTGCTGAGAAACAATGCACCAACTCTCCCAAACAAGGAGTTGTTTGTTACAGACCACAGTGGAGCCAGCGCCATCTTGCAATGGTGACCATAATCTGCAGAAACGGCTCACCACAACCTTTGACTCAGGGCCTACTTTTCATGGAAACAAACGTGAAATATTTGATGCCAGGAAAGGTCCAAGAAAGCAGATATTGGTTGGATTTTGGAGTTGGTCACCTGTTTTGTCCAGCAATGAATCAGTGGTGTCAGGTGCAACACAGGTAACATAAGCAAGCAGGGAACGGATTCTGTGCTGGGAAAACCACAGGGTATACAGCAAAACTGGGTGCAGTGTTCTCAAGTATAGGGTAAGGAGTAACTATAAAGGGACTGGAGTTTGATGCTGTTGCTAAGTAGAATTGAGAGAGACAATGAAAACCTTAGAGTGATTACTCTGCATATCAGAGCTAAGTGTGAAAATGAGAAGCCCTTCTGAGGAGCAAGGAAGGCAGAGAAAACTGAGGCACAGTGTCAGGACTTACATGTAATAGTAGCCAAGTGTGGTGACTGGAAGATCCCAAGTTCAGAGCTAGCCTCAGCAACTTAGCTGGACCCTGTCTCAAAATAAAAATAAAAGTAAAAAGGGCTGGGGATGTGACTCAGTTGTTAAGCATGGCCCTGGGTTCAATCACTGGTACCAAAAAACAAACCCCCCAAAACAACCACCACCACCAAAAAAGCAACTTAAACATAATAGTAGCAAAAGATTGCCAGGTGTGGTGGTCCATGCCTGTAATCCCATGTCTCTTTTCTCAAAAAGCCTTTCCTCATTCTCAGTCTGTAATCCCAGTAGCTCAGGAGGCTGAGGCAAGAGGATTGTGAATTCAAAGCCAGCCTCAGCAATGGTGAGTTCCTAAGCAATTCAGTGTGACCCTGTCTCTAAATAAAAAATACAAAACAGGGCTGGGGATGTGGTTTAGGGGTCAAGTGCCCATGAGTTCAATCCCTGGTGCCCTTCCCACACACAAAAAAGAAAACCAACAAAATACCATCCCCAGTACCTGGGCAGTAACTTCTTAACTTGTGGAATTTCCTGAGTGATACCTTCATTATTTATGGTGGGCCTTTGGGCCCCGTCTGATTGACTCTAACCAGGGATGGGGAGCTAGTCATGCCAGAAAGACCAACCACGTGATTTTAAAGGGTTGAAGCTTTGAGCCATATATTAGCCCAACCTCCTGACCTTTAAGGAGGGGAAGGGGGTTAGAAATTGAGTTCAGTCTTGGGACAAGAGATTCAGACAATCATAGCCATTATAATGAAACTCCAGTTAAAATTCTAGACACTGAAACTCAGTGGAGCTTCATGGTTTGTGAGAACACAGATGTGTGGGAGGGTCACATGTCCTAATGTCAAGGAGACCCCGAGGCTCTGATTTGTATCCTTTATAATAACTACAGTGCCTTTTCTTGGTTCCACAAGTCATTCTAGCAAATTATCAAATATGATGGAATTGGGGGAAACCCTGACTTTGTAAACTTTATAGAAGTACTGCTGGTTTGTGGGCCCCAGAATTTGTGGATGCTCTGATGTGAGGGTATCTTCAGTCTTGTTGGGGACTCTTGTCTTTTAACTTATGGGGTCTGAGGTAGCTCTGGAAGGTTAATGGCCAAATTGCCATTGTGGGCCACAGATGCCACCATAAGAAAGTACACAGCTGATTCCCCAGGGAGCTCAGATTCTTCAACACACAACTGACTGGAGTTTGGGAGTGGGGCCAAGTCTTCACACCTCTGTCATGTGTTCTGACTGCCCTTGGCATAGCAGCTCTCTTTAGCCAAGAGGTTTTCTGGACACAGCTGACAGCTGGGGGCTGTCTGTGGGCAGCACTGTGGGTTGCTGAGCCGTGTCTCATTCTCTAGTGGGATTTCACTGCAAGTCAGAGCGCCCACTATATTTTGTAACTATTTCTATCTCTTAAATAGTAGAAAGGATATGGTGATTAAAAATAGCACTGAAAATTATTTCAAATTTGTTAGCATTTTGTAATTAAAGATAACTCAAGAGAGGGAGATTGGTGGGTTGATTCTGGCAAGTCTTTGTGAGTGATCATATTATCTTCCCACTTAAATAATTTTGCTGTCTTCCCATTGCTCAGGGATCGTGTCTTACATCTTCAGCAGGGCTCCCTGGGCTCTGCAGGACGTAGCTCTTCCTTGCATCTGGAGGACCACATTTTCCTCAACTCATGACACACAGGGCATTCTCTCCATGGGTTGCACATGACTTTTTGAAATTTCAGGCCTCTGCTTGGAATGTTGTTTCCCTCTTGGCCTAGCAATTTCTTTCCTTCCTTCCTTCCTTCCTTCCTTTCTTCCTTCCTTCCTCCCCCCCTCCTTCAATGTCTCTTTTCTCAAAAAGCCTTCCCTCATTCTCAGTCTAAATCAAGGCCACCTGCTACACTTGCTCATGGTGCCTGTCCTCTATAGATGGCCATAGCTCTACTGACAAAGAGACTAGCTAATTACTGTCTATCTCTCTCTCCCTCCAACAAGTTTCATGAAGGCAGGAACTGTGGCTATATTGTTCTTTTTTTCTCAGCACTTAACTGAGTGTTAAGTGCCTAAACATTGGAGCTTAAAAAGTATTTGTTGCATCAACAAATAAGTGAAGAAATTAAGGGACGGGCAACGGCAATTCAGTGTAGTGGTTAAATGTGTGGGTTCTGAAGTCAGACTGGGTTCTAATCCCCCAAATATTGACTCATCTACTGAGAACTCTCAATATTAATCATCTACTTGGACAATACTGTCAATTTACATTGACGATATCAGACTGGGAGAATTCATCTTCAATAACCATACCTTAGGAGAAAAATGTAGAATGAGAATATCTACTTAGCAGGCAGCAGCTCAGCACAGCAGTTAATCACAGATACTACTGGGCTGAATCCCAGAGCTGTCTGTTTGGTTGCAATACTTAGCCTATCTGTGCATCAGTTTTCTCACTTGTAAGTGAATAAAACTCACAGTACCTAACTATGAAAAGAGGATAAAATATGCAAGGAAGGGTGTCTGGTTCACTAATTTAGGTTAGGAGACACCTCTGGCTTGAAACCTGGAGCTCATAAGCAGCACAGAACATTTCTATCAGGTGACTAAGTTCAAATAATAGATCAGAGGGTTGTCTAGTAGATAGCAGGATTACAGGAAATAGAATATACTCTGGAAATTTTCCAGCAAGCTGGGGCAAAGCATGGTGGGAGGCTCTTCTCTACTCTAAGGATAATTATACCTAAAAATCCAGTATGGTTTATTTAGTCCTGGAACTCTGCCCCTTCTCCCAAGGAGTGTGAATATCCTGGTAGACTCTGGACCTCTGTAGCTTTTAAATTCTGGATTTCAGAAAGGCCACCATCCTTTCTTCAATCATTCAGGTCACAACACAATTGGTTAAGATAGTTTTCTTTAGACAGGCCCAATGTCCAAGGGAAAAATCTCATTCTTGATTTCCGTCCCCCTTTTACCAAGTCTCCTTGTACATTATTATTTTGGGGAATATCTGCATGTAGAAATCTTCGTTATTCTTCTATTTCTCCACTATTTTAGAGCACTTTATAGCAGCTCCCAAACAGAACCTGGAACCTGGGACTAGACTAGTAAGTATGAAATCTGGATATTGATTTTGTTTTTGATACTAATTGGCTATGTGAACATGGTATTACCTAGGAGATTGCAGGTTCCTCTCATTGGTAAAAACAGGGCAGAAAATCAGCTGGTAACTTTTTCAGGATTACAATCCAGTAATTATTCATCATGATCTCTGACAAAAGACAATACATGTAGTCAATGTAGATGTAGGGTGGAAAGCTGTACTGAATATTTTATAAGTAAAAAAAGGATATTCACTTTTCTTTGTGCCAATTTTGGTAGGTGGATTTGGTGTAAAAATAAAATTCCTCTTATCAGTTTCAATTGTATTTATCTTAGCTAGTTCAGTTCTGAGAATCTGCTGAGAACCAGAGTAACAGTCTTCAGGGGAGCAATCAAACAGGCTCCTGTGAAAGACAGAGACTGTGGCTGGGGATGCAGCTCAATTGATAACAGTGTTCACCCAGCATGCACAAAGCCCTAGTTTTGATCCCTGGCACAGCAAAAAATTAAAAGTTAAAAAAAAATTATAAGGGTTAACCCTGCTTGGGTTAGTCCATAGACCTTTTTCTCTTCTTTGAGAATGAATGCAATGAGCAAAGCAGACAGATTCTTCCCCCATGTCTTAAGGGTCATCCTGCCCCACCAATTTGCTCTCTTTAGGGGCAGCCATAATGGCTGTGTGATTTATTGATCTTCCTTAGCGTTAATGTCCTTGTCTATGAAATACCTTGCAAGGTTGCTGTACAGATTGAGGATGGAGGTGCTGCCACAACACCTTGTGCAACAGTGTGAAAGTGCATAAAAGGCACACAGGAAAAAAAAGAGTAAAATAAAGCGAATAGTGACCCTATAGATAATTTTCTAGTAAAAACATCTATCTACAGCTTGCATACATGTCTGTACTAGGAAAAGTTAACTTGAGTAATTGTATCACAGTCATTTTCTGGTCCAGTCAGTGTGTGTTTTCACTCTTGAAAAGCAGAATTCTCTGGGTAATTAGGCAAAAAGAAAAACCTCAAACAAAAGTTCGAATGTCCAAATACCTTGCATAATTTCATCAGTTTTCCACGTAATCGTTACTGTCAAGGTGGAGTATAAACCAGAATGGGATGTACTTTTTGATACCTTACATATATTTAATTGTTGAATACAGAAATATTTATCCTGTGTTTTTATTTTTGTAGGTTTTTTAGAAATTATGATATTAGGTATAGTAATCATACAATAACATAACACAGCATCTTAGACTGCTCCCTCAAAAAACATGAGCACGTTTAAACTCTGTCACAGACCCTTAGAGTTGGAAACAACTTTCAAAAGAGTATAATCAACTCCATTCAAGAAATGAGAAACGGAGACTCAAGAAATGAGAAATGCAGACGGGGTGGAGTTAAGTGGATTGTGCAAGTTAACAGTTTTATAGTGGGATCTCGAATGCTGCTTTTTGAATTTCCACTCTCTGAAATACAGTCTGATACTGTACTTAGAATCATTACAGCTTGTTTTAATGACATTTATAAAGGTTGGTAAAGAATGGAACACTTGGTTCTTGATTCCCTTTCAAGTAAAAATAAAATTGCTTGTCGTTGGCTAAGATGCAGCTAATATCTCCAGTAAGAGGTCAGGTTGGATCAAAGAATACTGGAGAATTGACTCATCAGGTTTATTGCGTATATGTACCATTTAAAATGGCTTTCCTTGGGATTAATAGTCTCATGATACACTTAGGTGAATGCTCCAAAACAGATATCCTAAGTGGATTTATTGGGTCTCTGATTCCCCATAATATTTGAGATTTGCCTGTATTGTGGAGTTCATCCATGAAATAGTGCTTAAGGCCTGGATAAATTCTGGAGGAAGTTTTCGAACTAACTTCTGTGTCATTTGAGTGCTATTTCTCACAGGGCTAGTTTTCTTTAGCAGTGGACTTCTGAAGTTCATTATGGCTCAAGGGGTGAAATATCAAATTTCCCCCATTTGATAATTTTAAGTAACTTGTTGAATGACCAACAAACGTGTAGTGTTTTTTTGTTGTTGTTGTTGTCGTCATGTTTTAGTGGTCATGTTTTAGTGCTGATAGTTAGGAGGCATATTTGTTTGAGAGCACAGGCATATCACTTTTGTGAACTCTTTTGTTAAACATGATTGTCCCGTTTCTCTAGTATTAAGAAGGGAGGGTAATTTATTTAGTGGGAGATTTCATCCATGTTCTTGCTCTTATACTATATAAGGGTTTATTTACTCCTGGCATTTTTTTGTTTGGGAGCAGGTGGAGAAGTTATAGGTCTCTTACGTATTCTGCCTCTTTCCTTTTTTCCATGACCCTATAGAGTCTTCAATATAATGTTACTAACAACAAAACAAACCTCTATGAAGTGTGAAAAACACACTAGATGTTGGCTTTTCGATATTTCCTGATCAATACATTGGTTGTTTATTATTATATGCATTGATATAATACAAATAGAGCACATAAAGTACACGTGACACTTCCACACTTTTTACATGTATAAACACATTTTTATGACAGTCCTATATGATAGGTGAAGAAAGTTGCAGAAACAAAACAGAAAAGGCAAATTCCTGGAAATATACAAAAAACATTTTGTGATGAACAATTTTGGACAGTCTTGGCATTTTTTACTCATGACTATGAAGTATAACACGAATATCAGTAGAATCTCTATTGTGTTCTTAGTTTTGCTCAGATGTCATTAACTATCCTTTTCATTGGCTGTGTAGTACTCCACTTGTAAAGGTATATCATAACTTACCCAGTATCCTGTTCCTTGCTGTTTAGGTGGTTTCCCAGTTGTCATTTTATAGATTAAAAGTATCATGAACATCCTTATGTATACATATTTACACACTCATGGGATTGGAAGCTTGTGGAAATAAGATTGCCAGAAAAGCAGTGTGTGTTAAAAATATTCTGATTTTGATGACCAGCTTACATCTTCATTTGCAGCATTTTAATATCTATTATCCCTTGTGAATTTGAAATCCCCACCCCACCCCCACTATACCAGGGATTGAACCCAGGGCTGCTTAACCACTGGGACACTTCCCCAGCCCTTTTTATTTTTTTTATTTTGAGATGGGATTTTGCTAAGTTGCTGAGGCTGGCTTTGAACTTGTGAACTGGCTTAGTCTCCTGAGTCGCTGGGATTACAGACATGTCCCTCCATGCCTGGCTTGAACATGGTAATTCTAATTTAAAAAAAAACTTGAATAATAACCAACATTTACTGGGCATTTTCAGAGTTAGACAACACTTTCTTGTGTTAATTCATTTAATATTTTCAATACCTCATAAGGCATTAATAGCATGTTTTGAGATGAGAAAAGAAATACTGTTATATAGCTACCTTAAGTGCTGAGCCAGAATTGAGCTGAAAAATTGTATAGAATCATACAATTTTTGTGCTTGACAAAAATACATATTTAAAAAAGAAAATATGCATAAGTACAAGCCTATACATATTTATGAAGCAGAGGGTTTAAGTTCCCACTTAACAGACTTAATTTTTATCCTCCCTATCCTATTGAAGATAGATAGCTTGAACCATAAGGCAGTATTTCTAGGTGATTGAATTGTTTTCTACATCTGCCTGTTTCCTTTTTTCCATGAGCCTATAGAGTCTTCTCTGTTACTTTCTTACTTTAATCTTACTAATACTTTTCACTATGCAAATTAATAAATTGAGGCTTATGCCTTACCTATGGTTATAACCCTTTTCTTTCTATACTATTATTGCCTGCATTTCTTCATCAGCTCCTAATCTTTGTGTCTTCAGAATGTATTTGATATTTGCTTCCTGTGTTGTAGAATTTTTTTTTTTAATGAAGCTATGGATGAAGCTATGGATGAAGTTGATCTCTGAAAACCATTCTTTGTTGGCACAGGACTACAAGAGTATGTAATACATAGTTTACTTCTTCCATAATCCCTCTTCCCCCCAGTTTTGTAACTATTGAATTTTTGGTCTATATCTTAAATATCTGATATTATGTGAGAAGTACAAGAGGAATTTATTAAATATTTTCTTTTCTCGGTCCTTCTTTTCTCCCCCATGACGGTGTGAGTATTAAAAACAATCCTTTTCATTTAGACCAGATGTTCTTAAAGGGTTCACTCTAGTTTTGTGTACCATTATCTTTCAGATGGCTACTCTGAATTATTTGTGACTATAATGCTTCTCACTTGGTGAGCATATTTCTGCTTGCCCAATTGTAAAGTATTCCCCATACACATTTTGGGCTAATATGAATGCTTATTAAATTTGTTGAGCACTATGATAAGGTAGAAGGAGAGAAAGAAAGTAGATAGTTGATTGCATATTTCAAAGATAGGTCAGGACTCTAAAATTTTGAATTGTGAGACTTCAATTTATGGTTAGTCATTTTTCAGATTTTCTTTTGGTTTTGAGTAAAACTTTCTAGCTTGTATGCCCTATAATTCTGTAGCATGTGGACATTGAAATGGAAGAAGGAAAAAAAATCACCTGTTTAAAACAAGGATTTTCCCTCTTAAGACTTTTTTTAATGGAATAGAATGGCATATTTTAAGAAGGAAAAGATCCGATTTGATTGGTCAGCTTACCCTTTCTGCAAATGGACCATTCTGAATCAGTGCTGGGTTTAGTATTTTAGCTGTGGTCTGTCAAGAATTTACTATTGCCCCATTGATGTACCATTATGGAGAATGACTGCTCTTTCTCTACTACTGATACTTAGAGCACAGGAAACTTGTACTCATTTGTGTATTGTGAATAATGAGCAATGACACATTTAGCTTCCTGTTGGTCCTCATTATTTTTAATCTGGGTCCCAACACCTTGTGGCAAGTTTCTTTGCTACAAACTCCTTCTTTGCTATAGGAGTTTGTCTGAAATAAAGTGGATTAGTAAAATCAGCAAGCAAAGATTATTTTATTTCTGTCACCAGGCCCTCAGAGGCCACCAGATACAGCCCTTTGTCTTGCTGCTTCTCAGGTTTCCTCACCTAGATTAATTAAGGTTATCATTGTATTGGGACAATCTAGTAACTAGAAGTAGATATCATAATTGACTACTTAAAACTGGCCTAAGTTTAATAAAGTTGCTGCCTGCATAATTTTAACATTTTTAAAATAGCGGTAAAATGAAGCTAGTTTTAATTCGGCTATATTTCATTTATGGTTGGCCAGTATATGCGGATTTACCTTGTACTTCCAGTGTTTTACTATCCCCAGAGGCTAAATGCAAGAGTAGACACTGAAAGCAAAGGAATAAAAGTGTTTTAGAATTTTCATTTTTCTTGTAAAGCAGTATACACTTACTGAATAAAATTGAGGAAGTACTGGAAAGTATACTTAAGAAAGCAAACTTGCAGATAATCCTCTAATTCATATTTGTATTACTTGTGATACTGTGTGTAACATTGTACTGTGTTCTTTTCATTTAGCATTAGAACATAAAGCAAAGTGCAGCTTGAAGGAGAATCTAGGAAAGATTGTGGGGCTATCTTGCCCAATTTATGTCTTTCTTCCCCACTCCAGCTGCAGTCTCTGACTTCTGTTGTGGAAATAGGATTTTTTTTTACAGATTTATTTTTTAGGATGTTGAAGTTTGTAGTAAGATAATTTGAGGCATCAATCAAGGAAGGAAAAAGTTTATGGTGGAGTGTGGGAAATTCTTGATTGTTATTTCTAATAGTTATGTAATTCATTGAAATTTTACATTAATTTTTTCATTAGTTTAGTGAACATTTGTGCTCTTATGACTGTAATATTGCCTCAAACATTATGCTTAAAATTTAGAATCTGAATTCTAAAATTTTCGTTCATAGGAAAGAGCGAGATCGAGACCGGGATCGTGAAGATCGGACTAAAGATCGGGACCGAGAACGTGATACAGGAGATCGAGAGCGGGAGAGGGAGAAAGAAAAGGAGAAGGAATTGAGAGCTTCAGCCAATGCTATGCTTATCAGTGCTGGATTACCACGTTTGAAAGCTTCCCATTCAGCTCATTCAACCCACTCGGCTCATTCAACACATTCAACACATTCTGCTCATTCAACACACACTGGACATGCAGGACACACATCACTTCCACAGTGCATTAATCCATTCACCAATTTACCCCATACACCTCGATACTATGATATTCTAAAGAAACGACTTCAGCTCCCTGTTTGGGAATACAAGGATAGGTTTACAGATATCCTGGTTAGACATCAGTCATTTGTGCTGGTTGGCGAGACTGGGTCTGGTAAGACAACACAGGTGAGTTACTTTTTCTTTTTTCTTTTTATTAAAATTGTTTGGAACTGAATATTACCTATTCTTTCACAAAGTAGAAGGCATATGTTGTCATCCCTACCTCATGCCAGACCTAAATACTGTTGTTGGTATGTTTGTAATAAGACATCTAGGATATTTTTCAAACATGGATGAGTCATTATTTACTGGGCTTCTGTTAATAGATATGTAGGCTTCACATGGGCAGGTATGTTTGTAGAAATGGAAACTTGGGCCAGGATATCATTTGCAGTTAAAATACATGTAGCCAAATTGCCTTCCCTTCATAAGTAACCTGTCAGTTTACCTTTCCATAAGCAAGTGTGAGAGCATGTTTTGGAGTATCACTGGATTGGAGTTTTTACAGATCTAATAGGTGAAAAAAATGAACCTGGGGTAATTTTTAATTGTGTTTGTGTGTGTGTGTGTGTGTGTGTGTGTGTGTGAGTGTTTGTGTGTGTGTGTGTGTGTGTGTGTGTGTTTTCCCCCGAGTGAGGTTAACTATCTTCTTTTAAGTTATATGGACTGCAAGTCAATTTGAGTATTTCACGGAGGCTTTTCGAAAGCTACTACAGCAACCAAAATAGAAAAGCTTTTATTGAAGACTGAACTTTAGTGAGTACTATTTTCAAGTGAAGGAAAACTTAGTGCTGATGTTAGGAAAAGAAACTGTAGCCTTTTTTTTATTAAACAAAATTTTAAAAAGTTTTAGAAACGTGCAAGTCAATAACTCTTAATTATGCTAATCTATTTCGTTAAGTCCCATGTTTTCAAATTTGCAAATATTTCAATGAAATGAACACATGTGCATTCAGATACATTGAGAATAATGTAATACTAATTAATTATATCACTATACTAATTAAATGGTACATACTATATATTTTTATAGATGTTTCACATCTAATACAATAGGAAAAAATGGAGCATTGTCAGAGTATTTTAAATAATTATCTCAACTGTTTTACTGGTTTGTAGAATATTAACACACCTGTTAATTAATCAGGCATTGTGTACTTTACATGTATTATATCATTTTAAGTTTGTATACTACTCTGCAGGGAAAGTAATCACATTTTATGGAGGACCAGAATGTGGCTTAGATTAATGAGAGAACTCTGGTTTAGTGGGCTGCTCTGGGTTAAATAGTTTCTGGATTTAGGTAAGTTCAGCATTAACAATTTTGTCCCTTTTCAATAACCAGTTATATTTATTTCATACTGCTGTTCTGTGGTCTGATGTGGTTCAGAGGAGTTTTTATTAGTAGTGTGGATAATTTAATTGATTCAAGGCATAAGAGGCTTGTGATGATTTGGATTACACATGCTTTCAGGGGTTACTTTATGTGAATATTGAAGACTGCAGGGAATTTTGGGGATGTGAAAAGGAAACTAGAAAGTTTAATCTGTAAATTTCATCCAAATGCTTTTCAGTATACTGTTACCAAACTTGGACACAAACCTAATAAAGAGTACTTAGCCGTTGTTTTGGTTATCCCTGCCTACCAGAAAATGAAATCAAACCTAATTTGAAATAATGACTTTCACTTTTGAAAGAGCCATAGAAAAGACATTTTGCATTATGCTTGGTGTGCACATACTATTCCTATATTTGAGAAATTGAAGCTAGTTCAGTCAGAGGAAAAACATGAGTGGGGGTACAAGTTTAGAGAAGGGAACACTGCACACTTTGACTAGTGTGCAGGGTGTGTGAAGGGCTGGTGGGGTAGGTGAGACTGGAGCCCTAGGTTGAGTCTTACTACCTCTTGCCATAGGTAAGGAAGCCATCAGAGTTTTTTATTGGAGGGGAGTGACACAAATTTTCATTAAAATGTTCAGTCATGAAAGACCATATAGGAGATCCTAACAGAAGTATTGACTTTGTGTGCAAGGTTAGTGGGAATGAGGAACAAAGAATGGAGTCTGTTTTTTACTGTCACTGAATAGGGGACATGGGAAGAATTAAAATAACTTGAAGGAAGCTGAGAAATGGTTTTGCTTTGAACTTGATGAATTTGAGATACCAATAAAATATTCATTATTCAGAAGGAGATGTGACTACCAGGTTAGGGGGTAGGAGCTAGAGTTAGGATTGACTTCGTTCTGTTGCAGGCAATGTTGGAATTTAAGAGAATAGAAAAGGCTACTCAGGACAATATATAAAACTTGAAAGCCCCAAGGAACAAGGATTAGGTTTTGGGAAAATAGTCTCAAGTGGAGGAAGGAAGAGCAGAGCAGATGCCTACTTTGAGCAGAGCAGTTGCCCACATCTTTCAGGATATGCATCACTTCCAAATTATATTTCCTTAGAAAGTTTGAGTAGATGCCTTATCATAAGCTGTTTTGGGAACCCTTAAAAATCTCTGAAACCCTTTCCAGGGTCCAAGAATTTCTTAGTATTTTTCATACAAAACAAAATATTGCAACATACTGAATGTAGAGACAGAATTGAGGTTTCTTCCAATAAGCTAGACGTGAGAAATACATAAAAATAATAAAATGTGCTCTACTAGCCAAGTATTATTTTATTTGAAAAATATACATTTTAAAAATAGAAGATAGGTTATTACTAGTAATTAGTAAACAATTTAGCTGCTTTTCAGTTTTAACTTCCGAATATAATAAATGCATTAATTGTTTGGTATCCTCATTTATTTTAACAGTATAAGGGGTTCTAAAAGAGAACTGCTAAATTAACCAAAACTAAATATTTTTAAATTATCAATTTCACTGGAGTGAAATTTTTAAAAATGTGAATAATCTTGCCTTAAGAATTACAAATTAATTTTAAGTATTTTTAATCTGTAAGTCAGTACTTTTGAGGATTGGTAAAATGAAGGTAGATAATTAAAACCTCATAAGAAGACCGCTTAACGTGGGTCTGTTGGTTTGCAATACCAGGAAGACTCTGCTATTTTAGTGAAGTATTTTGTTCATTTAAAACCATGTAAAAATATTATTATGTTCTCAGAGAAGCAACATAATCATCTTTCATTTGTTTCTCCAGTTACAAGTTATTTCCAAATTAAAAAGTAACCTAACTAAAATGTAATAATAATGCAATAATCAATACTATTTATCAGATGTCATTGTACACATAGTGTACCCAAAAACCCCTTGTTTTTTTCTGTAGCATTAGCACCTGATAGGCTTTTGGAAGCTTTGGTGAAGACAAATCATGTCCTTGTAGCAGTAGATTCCAGTTTTATGCTATGGTCATTTGCTTTTTTCCCATGGTTATTTTTCAGTTAAGTCACTCGAGAAGAACCATATAATGAGAGAATCTATGAGTGTGTGGATAATTAGGAAGGAAATACGCTATCATCCTGACAACCATCTTGTGGTTGAGGTTTTCTCTTTCCCCTTTCCCCTTGATTGACCTTACTCAGCAAAGTGCTATCGCTGTTGTCCATATTGAATTTGAGACTAGTAATTACTTTAAAGATGGTACCTAAAGTGTTGCCACTGTGCATAACATTCCTGAAAGATGGATTGGAGTACTAGTAGGTGCTAGGATTTGGCTTCTGCTGGCTTACAGAATTTGAATTGAATTAAAAGATACTTGTATCTGCATATTGTAACTCATTGTATGAATTTTGATGCTGTACTTATTGGAAACTAACATTTTTGTTATTAAGTAGAATTTGTTTCAAGTAGGATTTTTTTTCCATTGGTTAGACAGATAGTTAATGATGGGACCACTTAAACACTGGGAGCATACCAAGCAAAGCTTATGTGGACCTAGTGCACAGAATGTATTCACATCACATCCTTGTTACACATGACCTCTTTTTGGATATTTTTCTATCTAAATTATATATGTTTAAGGAGTTATAATATGATATGTTAAATTTTTGTTGTAAATAATTCTCTGTCACTTGCCTAATTGAATTTTATTTTAAATTATTGGAATGAGATAAAAGTGCTTTATATTAAACATAGTTGATATGCAGCAGAATAGAATTAATTTAAATGTGGAATTATTTGATAGATTCCACAGTGGTGTGTGGAGTATATGTGATCATTAACGGGACCCAAGAGAGGAGTTGCCTGTACCCAACCCAGGAGAGTGGCTGCAATGAGTGTGGCTCAGAGAGTTGCTGATGAGATGGATGTGATGTTGGGCCAGGAAGTTGGTTATTCCATTCGATTTGAAGACTGCAGTAGTGCAAAAACCATCCTTAAGTACTTTATCTTAAAAATGGATGCTTTTTCTAATTGTAGCTTTTCTGCCACTTGTTAAGAATTTTGCAAGTGGATGCTCAAGTTATAAAAATTTAAAATTTGAATAGTTCGAAGTAGGCCACCTTTGACTTGCCAGGTGACATTTTAATATGGATTCTTTTTCTTGGTTATAATATATGTTGCTTTAGAGTAGAAATTGAAGTTGGCAGATCAGGTTTTAGTTGCTTGAGGTTGTATCTTAAGTGAAAATGTTCCTATAAAATGTGTCGTTTTAGTAGACATGCTCTGAAATACCATTTAAATATGATAGAAAAGTAAGATATATCTTAGTGGTCTGGGGATGTAGCAATGGTAGAGTGCTTGCATGAGGGCCCAAGTTCAACCCCCAGCCTTGCCAAAAAGAAAAAAAATGGATTTATCTTTGTAGAAGGACAGCTACTGTTAGAAAGAATGATGTGTGAGTAAGATGGGATATGATTTAATTGTGGGCAAGGGACTTTTAATGTTAATTTTGCAGATCTTGATATGCATACATAATGAACTAAAAGGCC
Source organism: Callospermophilus lateralis (assembly GCF_048772815.1). Classification (NCBI taxonomy): domain Eukaryota; kingdom Metazoa; phylum Chordata; class Mammalia; order Rodentia; family Sciuridae; genus Callospermophilus; species Callospermophilus lateralis. The sequence continues at coordinate 2,384,351 of NW_027512465.1, read as the reverse complement.
AAAACTTGTTGTGTAATGTACTCAGGGCACCTGAAGGTGTGTTGGTTCCTCTTTATAGCTGTGGTACATGTGTCATACTGGTCTTTTTGAATGTTTTAACTTGACAAAAATGTTTTCTTCATTTTATATAGTTGCATTCTGCACAAGTGGTATATTTTTCCGGATAGTCATTTCTTTAAAAATCTCTTTGTTTTTCCCTTATTGCTTTTGTTTATCTGCATTTGTATGACATTTAAGTTATTTAAAAAGCTTATTTCTTGATGGGAACAGTGGCAAATGCCTGAAATCCCAGCTACTCTGGAGGCTGAGATTGCAAGTTCAAGGCTGTCATGGTCATGGTCATGGTATTTGCCTGTACTGTGGAGTTCATCCATGAAATAGTGCTTAAGGTCTGGATAAATTCTGGAGGAAGTTTTCATACTAACTTCTGTGTCATTTGAATGCTATTTCTCACAGGGCTAGGGGATCTAGCTCAGGCGTAGAGCACTTGTCTAGCATGTACAAGGCCCTGAGTTCAATCCCCAGTACTGTAAACATAACAAATAACCTGTGTCACAATGCAATTTCCCAAAGTTTTAAAAAAAGACATGTTGGAACAAAATGTTACGTGGTCAATGACATGAGTCTTTGTTGATGGATCTATCTGTATCCATCTTAACTAAATAAGTTTTAGTGATCACATTATTTATTGGTTGTTTGTAATTACATTGTAATTGACAATAATTATGTGAAATCATAGCTCATTTGATACTACTGTAAAGTACAGATAATGTCTAGGACTTGAAGAAAATAGAGCAAAATTTTACTTGTCTTTAGTAGGCATACCTTTCTGACATTTGATTCGCTTTATCATATTTGGGCAAGTTACAGTTAAGATTGGAATTTAGAAATCAAATGTGAGAAAGTTACCAGTATTAGAGGTGTGTATGTGTTTGTGTGTCTGTCTAGTAAGGAGTACGGCTTGTGCAAGATTTTAAGTTTTTAGTAGGGAGTGACAATATAAATATACATAAGTAAAATGTTATGTTTAACATTGTGATGTTTTCTTGTGGAGCAGTTCCCAAAGGTTATCTATAACTAAACCTCTTCAAGAAAATTTATTCCAGACAGGGTAAATTTATTAATGTTCCTCCTTAAGGTAGGGAGTAACCAGTGTTGTTTTTAAGTGACATTATATTAGTAAAAGGGTATATATTATTTTAAATTGCTTTAAAAGGAAACGTTAACATTTCCAGTGTAATTCTTACTTAATATGAAGAGGACTAACGACAGTTTTGACTGATAAGAATACTTCATTAAGAACAGTGGTTTATGATTCCCTTGGTGTATTTCATAGTCACATATCAACCCATTAAGAACCAACATGTTATAAACATCTAAAGTTGTAACTGACTGAAATCAGTTATATAGTTAATTGGGTAGGAAGAATGCATTCATCAAAATATTCTCTGAAGATTTTGCTTGAAGGACTCAGAATTTAAGAGTTTTTTTTTTTTTTTTTTTTGAGAATAGCCACATTGGTGTATTTTTTAATTGTGCACAGAGTCCAAGGTAGTTTCTTCATGGTTTGAGATACATATGGACAGATGATGAGTCTAATATTGTGCTGTTTTCAGAGGATCAGATCTCATATAAGTTAGTGCATGCTCTGGTTTTGAAGTCGTTAGTATCTACTCAGTCCCAGTGGACAAGTAGCTAAATGGTTTTTGTGTTCTGTTAGGTATTTGCTTGTTCCCATCCTTTACTTCTTAAACTTATGCAACATATTTATTTTCCTGTTGCTGTCTTAGTTAGAAATTTGGGGGGTGGGGCAGCCCAATTGAGATGGCTCTAAAGAAGGGAAGATCAGATAGTAAAACACAGTGATACCATGCCATGTTTGTGACTGGTCAGTAAAAAATCTTAATTCATTCTCAGGCTCCCAGGCTTGGAGAAGACCAGTCCTTCATCTTCGGCAAGCATTCACTCAGAGACTCCATGTGATTTTCTGTGTCCCTTAGAACTTGTTCTCCAGGTACTTTAGAGTCCTCTAATATGATTTTTGCTTTATATTGGACACCTCCTTGTTCCCTCTGTGCTTCAGTTTCTCCTTGTATTGTTGGTCTCTTCGTTTGCGGAAGTTGGGATCCTTCATTCAAAACCTCTTTGATTGCCAGCTTCAGTTCTTCCTCGTTCACTTGAAAGAGTCTCCAGTTCGTTTTAGCTTCAGCTATTTGTGATCTGAGGGATTCAGATTCACCTTGGAGGGACTGTATCCTTCTTGATAGATGCGCCATCGTTCCATCCTGTTGACAATGTTTAGCCTTCTGTGCTTTGAGCTCTTCTTCTAGAAAGAGCATTTCCACGCCATGGCTGGATTCGGACCTATGCAGCTTTTCGTAGGTTGCATCCAGATGTTGTGCTTCCCTTGAACCCTTCTCAAACCTGCAATCCTTTAAAGATGAGTCTAAGCCTTCATGTTCTTTTTCAACAAGGCTCACTTTTTCAAGAAGTCCACATTTTTTTTCAATAAGTCCAGCAAGATTTAGAGCCAGCTTTTTTTCTCTTCCCACGTAGAGCCTGCTACTAACCGACTGAAAACTTCTCCAGAAAAGTGAGAGAACAGCAGAAAATCCAAGAGCTGTACACATCACCAATTCCCAAGGAAAGCCATAAGGAAGATGGCCTGGCTTCATGTCTTTGGACAATGCTGCCACAACCCTGGGTGCTTCTTCCAGAACCACCCACTAGTATGGCTGAGAGGTAGCCCTTGGCTCCTCCATCATGCCAAGACGGCATTGGCTCTTGCCACCACAACCACAGCCTGTCCAGGCAGGCCAACACAGGCTGTGGACACTCAGGTGTTTGCTCAGGAACTCCAACCTGCACCAGGCAACGGAGCAGACAACTGTGATCCCCTTCAGGGGCTGAGCGTATGGTGGGTGGTGGGCGTATGGCGGTGGGAGCCATGATCAAGGGCTCCCAGGAGTCTTGTTGTGCTCAACTGCCCATCAGGGGAGTCTTGTTCCCTTTCCTACCCAGTGCATCCTCAAGTGCCACAGGTTTAGGTCCCTCCCACTCCAGCCAGAGAGAATTCCTCTCCATGCCACCCACCCCTTGATTTGGTTTAGGCCAGGCCAAGGTGGGACTTAGTAGGAGGATTCCATCCAGTCATAATGACATTCAGTTTGATGCCACTCAAATTCTAAAGCTGTCTAAACTGTTCAAACAGCTTTAATGGCCTATATTGATCTTTGTTTCCCTTGCCATTTGTTTGAGTGACTCAGTCCTTTCCCTGCCCTTGTGCTCTCCCTATTTCCTTCCTTCCTTGCTTCCTTCCTCCCTTCCTGTTTTTTCTCCTTTTCTTCTTTCTTCTTTTCTTCCTCCCTCCATCCCTCCAACTTTGCCTCCCTCACTTCCAACTTTCTCTCTCCCTTCCCTCCCTTTTCTTTTCTTGCAAGTGTTTGGGGTGAAAGTCCATGGCAGGCCAGCCCCAAGCTAGGCAAGGTCACTGCCACTGAGCTACAACATCCCCAGACCTGCTGCCACTTCCTATGCAAGTAATTTGAATTATCTCTAAAGAGAAACTCTCACATTAGTCTACTTTCAAAGTAATTTCAGAAGAGTTGCTAACATGGGCATCAATCAGTAATGACAAGTCATTTTTGAAAAGCACGGCACAGCTAATGTTCCTAAAAAGAAGGAGTTGAAAACTTTAGTTGGTTTTCGGGTAAGCATTTCTAGACTTGTATTTATTGAAAATTCTTCAAACTCTTCTTTCAGATGTTTTTTTTTTTTTGGACTTTTCATGGGCTTGAAAACATCTAAGGAAGCTGGCTGGTCCTTATAAATATATAGCGAAGAGAAGGATGGATATGACTCTCTGAAATGGATGTAACTCCTGAACGTGAATTATATTGTTGATGTTAAGAGAAAGAGTTCATGGCTTGATGTACAAAAAGGACATCCCAACATATTGTTTTCCTCCCAAGTTAACACTTGACTTGTTGATGAGTCACATTTGAGGTTCGAAGGAGAAGATGCACAAGTAATCACTGGTTTTGTAAGTATGCAAGTTCCAAGCCCATAGGCCACCATGCATGATTAGACCTGTTGTTATTTACACTTACATGGCCAGAGCTGTATCACTATCTAAAAGTTGCCAAATGAGAGTAGCTTGTTTTCCTCTCCAGCACATGTATCGAATGACCAGCTTACAAGTGGACTTCCCTGAACCTTTTCAGTATCTGAACATGCGAGTCCAAAACACTTTAGTCCTACTACTAAGAAGGATACTCACTGTAACACTGTTTTTCTGACCATTACATGGACAATAAGATGACCCTGGTGTGCAAAGAACAGGACTCATTGAAGATGTACTGCCTGTTGGTGCATGACACTTTTCTAGGTTTCACGGGCCATGTGGAGGAATCAGCCCAAACACCTTGAGATAGCACTCAATTCATAGTTTACTTAAGGACACATGTGGCTTAGGGAGAACTTCTTTCCTCTGAAAGTGTTTCTTCAAACGAGATGAGAGTCAAAAAGAAGGTGTTGAGAACACTAAGTAAAATGGCTGTGCTTTGTGGAATTGGCAGGATTCATGAATACATGTAACAATGCTTTGTCACTGCCTTTGGACCTAACACATATCAGTGTTGATGAACAGAGGCACAGTAAGAAAGATAGCTGGCATAAAACACCAAGGGGAAGGGGCTAAGCTGCTTTACCAGGTTTTCTTTTTTCACTCTGGTGGCACTTTATGTTGTCTGTATGAACAGAGTTTCCAAGTACTTTCCCACTTAGCCGGCCTCTCTGTTATTCATACAGTTGAACTACCAGGGAGAGATGGATCAGTTTACCACCTGTGAGGCCTTTTCTTCCACATTTTCTGCCCATTGCATGGTTTTTATTTTAGCTCTTCCTACAAACCCCCCTAATCCTCATCTTTCCTTAGTCCTGTAATTTCTTTAAGTGTCCCCTTTGCTCCTGTTCATGGAGTCATGTGTACAGATATTATACCTGGTTCTATTGAACTCTACTTAATTCTTTCTCACCTCTGTGCTTCTTTTACCAAGTCACTCCTCAACACTTACTGTAACCCTTTGAATTTTTTGTCCATTGTCATTTAAAAAAAAAACTCTTTAAAAATTGAACCATTTCACATGCAGATACAGTCTTCTTGATCTGCTATTAATCCCCCACTACTGACATTGTAAGTTATTGAAATGTACACTTCCAGACCGTTTTCAGATTTTTGAGTTCTGTATATCTATCTGTCTATCTATTTACAAACATAACATGGTATTCTAAAAGTATCGTTCTGCTTTTGGAGCTCTACATTGTGTTTTTCAGAAGCAGGCCTATTACACAGAGATGAATCCATGTTACCTAGATTGAGTTCAAACCGGAATGTGCACTCTGATTCCCATTATATTGTTCTACCTACTAATGGACAGTTCAGTTATATCCAGACCTCACCACCTCCCCCATTAAGTAAAACCCCTGTGGAGAGACATGTAGATGCCTTTATGAACATATTGATAATTTTTCATGGCAGTGTTTTCCAAAAACCAGTTAGTAAAATCAATTTATTCCTTTGCAGCCTGAAATTACCTTCATTCCAGTTTACTGGTATAAGAACCGCAGTATATCAGCAACTATTCTCCAATAGTAGTTCAGGCAGAAGTCATTCTAGATAACAATCAGTGTGGGATCCTCCATGTTTGAAAACTATGTATCTCAATCAAGGGCCCAACACCCTTTTGTGTTTCAGATCTTACCTAGTTTTCTATTTTCATACTTACATTTCACCTTACATTCTTACAAATATCCCAGTTGCCCAATACCCGTATTCATCCAGCAGAATGACTCCTAACCCAAATTGAACATGATATGACCCTTAGCCATACTCTGTTCCCTCAATCTATTTTCACATAACAGCAGCACGTCCTGAGTTGATCTTGCCATACAGGTTTGTAGGAAACCCTATAGTTGCTGAGAAGCTCAAAGGAAGATGCAGAAATGATCCCTGGAGCAAATGTAGGCAGCTAGGTAGGACCTGTGAGGTATAAAGTCATCTTCCATGGCCAACAACCCAGTCAGGATGAAGGGATGTGGCTGAATCAGCCTCTCTCTTCTCAATGCAGGGAAGATGGACACAATCAGGTCTGTGTGGATTGCTGATCCCGGGCTCCTAGGGTATATAGACCTTTATGTCTTGTGAAAATGTCACAGGAAGGTGGGGCAGCCTCCATCTCATGGGACTCTTGGAAACAAGTGTTAGGACAAAGTGGTTGCCAAGGCAGTGACCTCATTAACTTCCCTGAAGGAAGTGACCTCATGTCACTTCCTTGGTGATGGAACTCTCTGAACTTGGGATCCAGGAGTCAAGGCACCCAGAGGCAGTTCCAGTCTCAGTGGGCTCATTTGTTTTTCTGTACCAAGGCCAGAGTCATCCTTTCTTGGCACGTAGTGATGTGTGGATAGCCAAATGCCTTGAATGGTCTGAACAGGGGCCTTTCCTGAGAAAGAAGTGTTGGCTCATTGCTGGCTCCTGACAACTACACAGAGATGGCCAAGGAGACCAGAGCTGAGACAGGGCAGGCCACAGCTGAGGAACATATTTTCACCCACCACTCAGAGGACAGAGTGGATAGATGCAGACCAAATACAGCGGCGGTTTGTGTGTCTTTGTGGGTGTGTGTTTCAATTTGTCATTTTGTCTCATGTTCTGAGAACATGAAGGAAAAACATTTTTCTGTTGTTGTTGTGGTTGGTTTGAAATGGACTGTTGACTAGTGAGTCTTTTATGTCAGTGGATCCCACTGGGTTTGTGTTTACAGAGAGTAGAGAGAAGAATGCAGCCGTGAATGTGTCCTGTCTAGTGGAAATCTTTGCGGGACTCCTCATGGCCAATTTATGAATGGACTGCTGCTTTGCATGCAGATGGGCAAAACCTACCAATATCGTAAGTTCCTGTATTCTTCCTGAATTTTGGCCACTCTCTGAAGGTGTTCGAGTTCTGTATCCAAGATATGTATCACCTTCATGCTGTGTGACATGGCCATGGACTGGATTGCTGAAGGGAATGCCAAGCATCTCAGAAAACTCAAAAATTAGCATGACTGGTAAGGATCTCTCTGGAGAATCCCTGCTTGGATAGATGGCAACCCAAGTTGCATGATTAGGAGCTGTCAGTGCCGCAGTGTTCAATTAAAGCCAAGTTTTTCTCCAGGCTTCTTTCTTCCCTATTGTTCTGTTCCCCTGAATGTCAGGGAGGTGGTTGCCTTGGGGCATTCCTTTGGGAATCCTCAAGAAAACAGTTTCAAATGGAAATGAAGAGGCCTAATCTGTGCCTTTGAGGTGAAGTGCTTTGTAAAAGCTGTGTCTGAATCAGACTCTTGGCCCTGTGTGTGGCTGTGAATTACATTCTCAGCACCCCAGGAAACTCAAGAAAAATCCCATGTGTCCATCCTAATCTAAAAGGTTGAAAAAGAAGTGTAATATTGGATGAAGTCTCTTGCCTTCCTCTGGTCAGGCTCCTGACACTTATGAAGTAAGAACAGGGATTCTCTGGGTCAAATGAATTGTTGCAAGACCTCCAGTAACTAGCACACAGGTGTTTGGGTTTTTTCATGAGTCCAGTACACATAAAGAATCTACCCCTGGCAGGCAGGAGGCCTCTAATTTGAGAAGCAGAGGAGTATTAACTACAGGCCCATTTTATCTCTCCTATTTCTCAGGAAGGGTGTCCAGGCCACCAAGACATTTGGCATATGATGGGCATGAGAGCTTACTTTGCACACCATCTTAGACTGCTCCCCCTATGCAAATCCTGAGCCAGAATGTTATGATGAGTGTCTGTATGGAAGAAGATGAGGGCCATGTGGGAGTGTTTTTGTTAGAATAGTGGTCTTCTGTGTGGCGGTTGGAAAAGATGACTGGGTCCACCTCAGGTTGAACTCTGGTGTGATGCCATTAGAGACTGAGTTCTGGAACAGATCTCAGAAAACTATTGCCTTGAATTGAGTTGGGATTTTACAAGGCCAGGCATTAGAGGAGGTTTTGGAAACTGAGATCTAGGCCGAGGGTGGCTTTCTCCATAGCACTGGGAATCTCAGCCTGTATTTCACATGATTTTGCTGTTAAAGCCTTTTCAGCTATAGTTGAGAGTCAAAACTCACAGGAACCTCATATTTTTGACCCCAATGGGCCTGGATTCCTGTGACCTTTCGCCACTCCTTGGGAAGCCTTGCCTGCATGTGATCTCCAGAGCTTTTACTGAAAGCATATTCCTCAACACTTAATGGCTCCTGAATGAATCAAAACCCACAGTGCCAACTTCTTCATTCTTGAAATATGGCTAGGCCAATACCATGAAGTTTTTGAGAATCCCATGACCAGAAATCCCTGGAGAACCTTTAGATCTCCTGTTGCTCATCATGACTGAACCAGCGAGTGCCGTTTTTGACTGAGTGGAATTCATGACCATGGTGAAGAACAGAGATTCCAGTGAGTAGGAGCCAGCAGGGAACTGGGCCTGGAGCAATGGAGTGCAGGTGTGTGATCCAACATCGATGGTGGGCCCCTTTGGTTCTGTCATTGGCTTCCAAATGACATGTGACTGACAAGGTGCAGCCAGGAGATCCTAAAATATAAAGGCATGTTGTGGGGAGAGGATTTGGTGTGATGCTCAGAATCAAGTTGCTATGCTCAAGTGGGAAAGATATATGGGATAGCAGCCCAGTTTGTGTGTTTTCCTTGAGACCCTGACTCACCCCACGTGACAGAGCTCCCTCCAGCACTGTGTCCCGGTTGACGTTTTTGTATTTCAAAAACAAACACCAATTTTTCAGGGAAGCTGCAAGAAATGCCATTAAAACTGGAGGATGAGCCAAAGGCTTCACAATCCACCCAGGGAGACATTCATACCCCAACGGCCACAGTTACCTGCAAAGAGAGGATTCAGCTCTGCTGCCTCCTGTTCCAATTGGAAAATATGAACCCATGTCCTACTGTTCAAATAGACTCAGACCAAGCTTTGATGGTCTCACTACAAAGGAAGCTAAAGCACAAAGCTATTTTTCTAGTGCACAAATGTCAGAGGCAGATAGTCAAGAAGTCATTAGGCCAGCAAAGCTCCCATGTTTGGGGAACGTTTACCCTGTCCCCTACTTTTGGGATCTCTTCTGCCACACCCAAGTTTGTGAGCTGCTCAGAATTTCCAATTCCAGATATGTATTCACAGATTTTTTTTCTCTTCTCCTCTCATTGTGTCTTATTTGGGGTGATAGTAATGTCAAGGCATTGTGGTGGATGACAGTGGAAGATTTTTATGTGCCACATGTTCGCATATATATTAGACTCATTTTCCGTTTTACCATTTGAAATATTGAATCTCTGACACTAACTCATAACCTACTAGATTCTGACTCCTTATCCTAACATCGAAAAAATAATCCTAAAGGAATAGAAGTAGAAACATTTGATAGGAGGCATGGTGTATACTTGGATTTGATTTCCATACCTGATAAATCCCATCATACAATGCTGTCATTTTTCTTTAAACTGTAGGATATTTTTTAAATGAATTAAGAGAAAAAGTGATAGTTTGAAACTATGCTCCTGCATAATTTACATAGTTACCATTTCTGGCATTCAAATCTTTCTGAGGATCTGATCATCTACTGGTACCACTTTCCTTTCATCCAGAGACCTTCATTTAGTGTTTCTTGGAGTACAGGTCTGCTGGTGATGGGTTTGCCCAGCTTTCCTTAATCAAAAATTTTCTCCATTTTCTCTTAATGATTTATATATTTATTTAAATATACAAAGTGTGTACATACATACAGTATATACATATATACACACATTATGTGTATTCATGTTTATGAAGTTATTTGTTTTTTTTTTTTTTGGCTTGATATAGAATTCTGGTTTGACAATTTTTCCTTTCAGCTCTTGTTTTAAAAAATAAACTACTTTTAGAATATTTTTTATTTAAATAAAAATTTCATAGATATAAAGACCTAGTTCTCCTATGCTCTAAACCCAGCTGGCCTTATTATTATACCTTTTGTTAGTATGGCACACTTATTAGAATTGATGAACCAGTATATTCTGGAGAGATGATGGAGAAATAGTACACCACTGAGGTCATTTCTTTTTTTCAAATTTTTCATAGAATTCAGCAGCAAAGCCAAAGAAACCTGATGTTTTCTCTTTTAGAATGTTGTTGGCTTTTTATTTATTTTTCTTAATAGAAACAAACATATTCAGATTGTCTATTTCACCCTGTGTGAGTGTGAGTAGTTTAGTTTGTCAAGGAACCCATCTATTTTACCTGAATTATCAAATTTGTGGACATAAAGTGGTTTGTAGTAACTTTTCTATTATTTTTAATTTTATTGATTTTTCTTTTCTTTTTGCTTGCTTTAGGCTTAAATTGCTCTTTTGCTTTGGCTTTTCAAAGCTAGATTACTGAGTTTAGCTCCCTGTTCTTCTCTTGTCTGTGTCTTCAGTGCTATTAATTCCCCTAAGTGCACTAAATGCTTTCACAGTTCACTGGATAAATTGTGTAATTTTGATAAATTGTAATTTCTTTTGTTGAATTCAAAATATTCAAAAATTTCCCTTGAGACTATTTTTACTCATTTGTTATTTACAAATGTATTATGGAATTCCCAAATATTTGGGGAATTTTTAGTTCTCTTTCTATTGGTGATTTTCAGCTTAATTTCATTGTGATATAAGATTATATTTTATTTGATTTCTAATCTCTTAAATTTATTGATGACTATTTTATGATACAGTACACAGTGTGCCTTTCTGAATTTTATGTAAACTTGAAAAGTGTACTCTATTCTTTTGGAGTAGAGTATTTCAGAATTCCATTAAGATCAGGTTGATTGACAGTGACATTCAGGGCAACTATATCTTTACGATTTTCTATTTCTATTCCATCTATTAATCCCTGACAGAAGTGTTTGGAAGTTTCCAACTATATAGTAGTGAATTTTGTCAATTTCTCCTTGAGTTATATCAGTTTTGGTGTCACATATTTAGATTTCTGTTGCTAAATTCTTACGTATTTAGAATTGCTATGTCTTCTTGGAGTTTTTCCCTCTTTATTGCTGATAATTTTCCATATTCTGAAATGCATTTTATGTGAAGTTAATATAGCTATTGCAGATTCCCATTGATTAGTTGGTATAGTGCATCTCTGTCCATCATTTGGCTCTAATTGCATCTGGGTCTTCCCAATCAAAGTGGCTTTTTCAGAGACAATATATGGTGGAGACTTGTTTTTTATTCAGTGTGACACTTTTTTCTTTTAATTGGCATATTTAGATTAGTCACATTTAAAGTGATTATTGGTAGAGTTGGAATAGTATTTATTGTATTTATAACTGCTTTCTCTATTTTGCCTTTGTTCCTTACGTATTTTCCCATTTCTCTGGTTATATGAGCATTTTATATGATTTCATTTATTTTCTCTCTTCGAATATCAACTATTCTCCTTTATCAGATTTTTAGTGGTTGCCCCTGAGTTTGCAATGTACATCATAAGAATATAAGAACATCCTCAAATAATACTGCACCCTTTCACATGTAGGGCAGGTACCCTATAATATTGCTCTCATTAATTTCACTTTTTCCTATGCTATAATCACCCAATATATGGTTACTCTTACTGCTCTAAACACTTGGTTATCTTTTATATCAGGAATAAGTCAAAGAAAAGATGGCATTTCACTTTTATTTCTTCTCCAGTGCTCTCGTTTTCTTTATGTAGATCCAGGTTACATCATTTTTCTTCTCCTTGAAGAACTTGTTTGAACATTTGCTCAGAGCAGTTTGCTGGTGATAAATACCCTTAGTTTTTGTTTATGTGAGAAACTCTATTTCTGCTTCACTTTTGAAAAATAATTTCACTGTTTTAGTCAGCTTTTGCATCACTGTTACCAAAACACCCAATAAGAAACAATTTAGAGGAAGAAAAATTTATTTTAGCTCACATTTTTAGAGGTTCAACCCATGGTCAGCTGACTCCATAGTGCTGGGCTCAAGCTGAGTCAGAACATGAGGGCAGAAGGTTGCAGAGAAAAGAAGCTCAGAACATGAAAGCCAGGAAAGAGAGAGAGAGGGGGGGGAGAGGGAGAGAGAGAGAGAGAAGCACTTCAGTTCACCAGGAACAAAAATATAAGCCCCAAGGCATGCCCCTAGTTGACCCATCTCTCTACAGATATCACTGGGTTAATCCATATCAGTGGATTCATCTACTGAGTAGGCTACAACTCTCACAATCCAACTGTTCCACATGGAGGCCTCTGGGGCCTGAGTCCTCACACACTTTCCTATGATGTTTTCACCCTCATAAATATATTTTTCTGCTTTTTATTATCCCTGGCCTGCCTGTCTATTCTACATCCAGAGAAACCTGTTTCCTGAGGGTGTGGGGAGGCTCTGAGGGGCTGAGACAGAGCCCTCCTGGAAGGGGAGATCCTTGCTCTCTGGAGACCCAAGCTCAGGAACCAACACTGTCTGGCTCTTTGACCTTGGGCAAGACACTTAGCATGTCTCTCATCCTTAAAATATGGCGACAGTAATAATCACAATGACTGACCTGGCTGGCTTCCTGGCAAGGGCTGGAGATGAGAAGAGAGAAAACCAATCATCCAGGATAATACCAAGTGCACCTCAAACATAGAAATGGAACTTATTTATTATAAGTTTTAATTGTGTGTATTCTTTAGGAGTGTGTGTGTGTTTGTGTGTGTGTGTGTGTGTGAGAGAGAGAGAGAGAGAGAGAGAGAGAGAGAGAGAGAGTTAAGTGTTATTATGTGTGGTACTGGGAATCAAATCCAACCCAGGGTCTTTTGCATGGTAGTCATGCACTGTACCACTGAGCTACAACAGTCCCATCTCTCTTTTATTTTCAGACATGGTCTCACTAAATTGACCAGGCTGGCCTCCAACTTGTGGTCCTCTTGTCTCAGCCTCCCACACAGCCTCCCAAGACTTTACAGAAATTCAGTGTCATATCTGGCTTAGGATTTGCTATATGTAAGGTCTTGCGATCTGCAAATAGATAATTTTTCTCTTTTTTTTCCCAACCAGATATTTAATTTTTTTCTTGCCTAATTTCTTTGGCTGTAACTTTTAATAAATATAATGATAGGTTTTTCATAAATGCCCTTCATCATATTGAAGAAGTTTCCTTTTGTCGTGTGTGTGTGTGTGTGTGTGTGTGAATTTGAATTATGGAAAGGTATTAGATTTTTTCAAATGTTTTTCTGCATCAAATGATTATGTTGAGTTTTTCCTTCACTATTAACATATAGTGTACTAGATAATTGGCATTATTCCAAGTTATAGTGTTTAGTTATAATTAAGAGCATGAGTGACCAGGGTCAAGACATTAAGATACTATATTCAAGAAACTGGGGGAAAAATCACTCCATAAACTAACTACATGTTATGTCATAAGAATGCACCTTATAATATAAAATCTTTCTACACATAGTAGTTAGCTGCAAGAAACCATTCTTAGTTTAGGAAAATAGTGTTCCAAATTTCAAGGTAAACTACTAGCAACATTCAACTCTTCTGTGTGGCAATATCCTATTTTTGTTTCAAACTTTTCCACCCTAGCCTTTATTATGGAGTCTGGAGTGTTTTTCTCCAACCATGGGTGTGATTATCAATATTTTCAATTCTTGAAATGATCTGATGAGATGTAGTCTGACGTGTATCTTGCATTCATTTCCTGAGCATGTGCTCAATAAGGTGAGATCTTGCATGATGTTGGGGTCAGTCTTGGTCATCGCCCCAAATAATATGTCAGACTATCACCTATATGACATTTTTTGGGGGGTAGGTTGTGTGCTAGGGCTTTAACCTAGGGATGTTTTACCGCTGAGTTTCCTCCCCAGTTCTTTTAACTTTTTATTAGAGTCAGGGTCTCATTAAGTTGCAGAGGACCTAAGTTACTGAGGTTGGCCTTGAACTTGTGATTCTCCTTTCTCAGCCTCCAGAGTCACTGGATTTATAGGCATGCCCCACCATGGCCAGCTACACTCCAATCTTTTTTGTACCAGGGTATTTTTGGTACAGGAGACTGAACCCAGGGGTGCTTATCACTGAGGTACTTCTAAAGCTCTTTTATTTTTTATTATGAGGCAGGGTCTCATTCAGTTGCTGAGGCTGACTTTGAAATTTCCATCCTTCTGTCTCAGTCTGTCACTGGGATTACAGTTTGTGCCAGCATGTGATAAGATTGTTTTAAATGCTAAATTTTAAAGCTTTTGATATTTTCATAATTATTACTGTCCTTTAATAATTTTATAGGCCCATCTTTGTCTCTTTTAATAGATTTTTACTTTTAAAAGTCTGTTTATCTAATATAAGTATAGCTATTTCTACCCCCTAAATTTCTGTTTGCATAAAATAGCTTCCTCCATTCCTCAATTCACAAGTTTTTACTGCACAGTTAAAAACACATGAACTGTAGCAGCATAACAGTGGATTTTGTTTTGTTATTCATTCTGCCAGTCCTAATCTTTTAATTGGGTAGTTTAATTTACATTCAACTTTTGTATAGTTAAGGACATATTGCTATTAAATTGTTAATTTTTTTTCCTGGTTGCTTTCATTTTATTTCATTTATTCCTTACTTTCTTATTTATCTTTGATTTGGTGATTTCTGTATGGATAAGGTGATTCTTTTTCTCTTTTGTATATCTGCTGTCCTAGTGAGTTTTGTAGTTTTACATGTTTTAATGACAAAGCCTTTACATCTGGAAATAGGACTCTGATAAGAATTTATTTATTTATTTGAATTAGGTATATATAACAGCAGAAAGCATTTTGATTCATTGTACAAAATTTCAGCACAACTTTTTATTTATCTTGTTGTACACAATGTAGTGTTGTACCATATGTGTAATCATACATGTACCTAGGGTAATGATGTCAATCTCATTCCAGTGTCTTTCTTGCTCCCATGTCCCCTCCCCACCACTTCCTCCCTTTTGCTCAGTCAAAGTTCTTCCATTTTTCCCATGCCCACCCCCTCTCCCATTATGGATCAGCATCCACTTATCAGAAAGAATATTTGGCCTTTGGTATTATGGGATTGGCTAACTTCTCTTAGCAAGGTATTCTTCAACTCCATCCATTTACCTGCAAATGCCATTATTTTATTCTCTCTTAATGCTGAGTAATCAATATTCCATTGTGTATATATACCACAGTTTCTTTATCTATTCATCTATTAAAAGACATCTAGGCTGCTTCCACAGTTTAGCTATTGTGAATTGAGCTGCTGTAAACATTGATGTGGCTGTGTCACTAAAGTATGCTGATTTTAAGTCCTTTGGGTATAGACCAAGGAGTGGAAGAGCTTGGTTGAATGGTGGTTTCATTCCAAGTTTTCAAAGGAATCTCCACATTGTGATAAGCATTTTTTTAAGGCTGGTCTGGTGGCAAGTTTTCTCAATTTTTGCTTATCCTGGAAAAGATTTATCTTTTAATTCTAAATGTTAGTATGCCTGCCTACTTCCCTTCCTATGTTTTGATTTTAAATACCTTATCCCAATTTTTCCTTATCTTTACAGTTTCTTCTGAGAAATCACCTTTTCATTTGTATATGACCTGATGCTTTTCTCTTTCTGCTTTTAAAATTCTTTCTTAGACTTTTAGCACTTTGACTATATTATGCCTCAAAGAAGACTTTTATTTTGGAAAATCTGTTTGGGTTTTTTTGACTCCTTGGGCTTAGATTTTCACATTTTTCTTAAAATTTTAATTATTTCCGCTATTATTATGTTAAGTAGGTTTTCTATAACTATTTCTTCTCCTCTTCGTCTGGAACATAATAATGAAAGTATTTGCTTAGGAAGTCGAAGCGGGGCTGACTTCGCTTCCGTTTTTTATTTTCTTCTAGTGTTTGGGTTCTTCGCGGCCGCCCAAGATGAATCGATTCTTCGGGAAAGCGAAACCCAAGGCTCCGCCGCCCAGCCTGACCGACTGCATTGGCACAGTGGACAGCAGAGCAGAATCCATTGACAAGAAGATTTCCCGATTGGATGCTGAGCTAGTGAAGTATAAGGATCAAATAAAAAAGATGAGAGAGGGTCCTGCAAAGAATATGGTCAAACAGAAAGCCTTGCGGGTTTTAAAGCAAAAGCGGATGTATGAGCAACAGCGGGACAACCTTGGCCAACAGTCCTTTAACATGGAACAAGCCAATTACACCATCCAGTCACTGAAGGATACCAAAACTACGGTTGACGCTATGAAACTGGGAGTAAAGGAAATGAAGAAGGCATACAAGGAAGTGAAAATCGACCAGATTGAGGATTTACAAGACCAGCTAGAGGATATGATGGAAGATGCAAATGAAATTCAAGAAGCACTAAGTCGTAGCTATGGCACCCCAGAATTAGATGAAGATGACCTGGAAGCAGAGTTGGATGCACTGGGTGATGAGCTTCTGGCTGATGAAGATAGTTCTTACTTGGATGAAGCAGCATCTGCACCTGCAATTCCAGAGGGTGTTCCCACTGACACAAAAAACAAGGATGGAGTCCTGGTGGATGAATTTGTATTGCCACAGATACCTGCTTCATAGACTTTCATCATTCAAGTACACATGTAAAATAAACACATATTGTGGGACTAGGAAATATATCCAGATTTTCCATAACAGATTTAAGTTCCTTTCCCTTCTTTGAAGGAAAGGTTAATTACACTGCTTTTATTTTTTTTCCGTTAAGAAATTTATTGCTTGGGGAAGCTTTCTTATACTAAAATTTGATTGTTTTTCTCTTATGAAAGATTAACTTAAAAGTATCTTTGGCTTTTGTATGACTCATTTTCACTTATTAATTACAATTTGAAATAAAACCGACGATATGAAATCTTAAATTTTGTGACAGTGTAACTCTACAGTCTCAATATGACCTGATAAATTGATGAAGTGAAGATGAGATTATAGAGACTGTTCATATTATGATTCAAAACCATTTCTATTGTGGCATATAGGTGGCTCAAAGTAATGGCTCTTTTGATAAGTTTTTTTGTGTCTTGTGAGGAAATCATGTGTCCAGTGTTGGAATGGAATTGTCGCTACAGTATCACAAGTGGATATTTTTACTTTGTCGTTCCCTCAGTATTACAGCCTGACTTGTAATCAATAATGAATATTTCTTGATATTTAATGTATAGGACATTTATTTATACTCAATAAATATTTTTCAAACGGAAAAAAAAGAAAGTATTTGCTTAGTATTATCCCATAAGTGTCATAATCTTTCCTTATTCCTTTTTACTTATTTTTTAACTTGTTCATCTCAGTAAAAAAAGATATTTCAAAAGATATTTGAAGACATTTCAAAGAAGTGTCTTGAAGCTGAGAATTTTTTTGTTGTTATTCTGCTTGATCTAGTCTATTGTTGAGGCATTCGACTACATTTTTAAATGCAATTTGTTGACTGCTTTAGTTCTAAGATTTCTGTTTGGTTCTGATCTCTGCTGAATTTTCTTACTGAAAGCATGAGCTGATTTTCTAGTTTTTTTAAGATGTCTAGTTTGTGTTGAGTCTCATTGAGTTTCCTTTAAATCACCATTTCAAATTATTTTTCAGGTAATTTATTAAATTCCCTTTCCCTGAGATCTGTTATTAGAATTATTTTGTCCTTTAGAAGCATAACATTGTGTTGGTTTTTCATATTTTTGTAACGTTAATTCTAGGTGGGCACAGCAGTTTGGTCTCTATGTAGTGTTTCCACCTAGAATCAGGCTAGTGATGCTTGTGGATATCTGGGTGGTTTAAAGAATTGCTTTGTGATCTGGGATTCAGCTTTCTTATGAAGGGCAGGTTTGCTGGTGGTTCTGGACACAGTATCTGCAGCCATAGGTGAAAGGCACTTGTAGTTTCTTTAGGTCAAATAGGAATGGGGCCACTCTGGTAGGCCTAGGCATGTGCCATGTAACTGGTGTGACAACAGAAGCAAGAAGTTGTCAATTACTAATAAACCCATGAGTGTGGGGCTATTCTGGAAGGCCCAGGTGGGTTTGGCACTGTGTGTATGGTAGTAGGAATGGGGTACCCAGTGACGTCTGAGGACTGCATGGAGCCAGATCACTCTTGTGGCCATGGGTAGCATGAAACAGTGCCCCTAACAGTGGGGATGGTGTATTTGTCTTTGTCAGAGGACAGTGTAGGGACCCAACCTCACCAGTGTGCTCAGAAGGAGCCTGTCAATGTCAGAGGACTGTGTTGATTGCTTTTGTTTGTGCTGATTGCCTTTGGTTATGCCACTCACAGGTCTCTTGGTTATTCCTTCAGTTGTGAGTAGGTAAATCAAGCTGTCTTCTAGTTTTTCATGGCCTCTGTGGGCTGTGCTACTCAAAGAAAGCCCCCTCAGTACATTTTAGGTCCATGTATAGGTGGGCAGGTTGGTCTGCTTCTTGGGACCATGGTTGGTAGAGTTCAAAATGGCTCATGTAGCAGGAGCTTAGTGGGAGAGGATACAGCATAGGTTGATCCCTTTCTCTTGGGTAATGTAGCAGCTTGAATTCCTTGGAAGCACCCCAACTTGAACATAGGAGCTGTGAGGACTATAGGTCTCTCCAGCAGCAAATATGTCAGTTGCTCATTATGTTAGTGGAGGCTGTTGGGGGCCTCCTGATTACTGATTCCCATATTCAATCTCTTGTATTTGGGGGTTTATCTCAACTAGGCAGTTAAGATGGTAGATGTTTTGGGTTTATTCCCTTCTTTACAAGGCTATCCTGGGTCTCTGTTCTCCACAGCATTTCTGTCACATTCCTAGTGTACTCTGGTACTCTCCTTCAAATGCTTCAGTGGAATGTGTGTTATTTTTATTTTATTTTTTTCTTCTGCTTTGGAGGGAAGTGCACCAGACATCTCTAATCAGCAATCTTGCTGATGTCACCCCTCTGTGTGGTTGCTCTTTTTAGTTTTGGGGAAAAGCACACCAAACCAGTTTCTAGGGCTACCTTCTTTTTGTTCAGTCCCCAGAATTTCCTTCTGGATAATTTGTCCTTACATTCTCAAAGGTCTTAGGCTTCCAAAGAACTTGTGCATCTTGAGAATATCTTTAGAGTAGTTTCACCTTCAGCTTGCAGATAGGAAACACAGAATGGCTATTAATTATTCTCATGGGGAAAACAGCTTACAACTAGAGAATTCCAAGGCCTATTTAGTCTCTATTCATGGGAACCAAAGACTGAAAAAAATATGATTGTCATTTTTCCTTGTTCAGACATAAGACAGACAGATAGATAGATAGATAAATGGAGTTCTTACATCATGTAACATTATGTTGCTAACATGAATTAAAGCCTTACAAAATTTTACACATAGAACTAAAAAATTAAATTTTTGTCATTGTAGATAAAATAGCATGGTCAGAGGTTTTCTGAGTATGAAATAATACATAGACTTGAAACTTTTATAGAAACAATTGACAGAAATGTTAAGCATGACTTAGGAGGAACAAAATGAAGACAGTTATTTTTCAAAAAGGGTTTGTGAATGAAAAGTCAGAGAGCAGAGTTAGGGATTATTGGAACTATTTTTTCTGAGTGACTGAAAGAGTATTAGTGCTATTAACTGCACTAAGAAAAAATGTTGTACTCACTGGGCATATTCAGAAAATGGAGTCTGGCCTATGGGCTGTCAATCCTGTATGTTTCTACCACTCTGAATTTGTCATGAAGATGGTACCCATCATTACAATTGTTGTTAAACATTTATTGAATATTGACAGTGTGCTAAGCCTGATGTGGAACATTGGAAAGGCATTCATTTCGGCACATTCCCCCTCCCACCTCCATCTGGTTTCTTCATTTTATTATTGTCATGTTTCTTAGCACTTTGAAGTTGGTCATTGGCTTGTTATTCACTTAATAATTACCAATGACATGACACATGATGAAAAGATTTGAAGCATTTTAAAAGCACATTCATTTATCAAGCCACAATTTCTGGGAGATGGGTTCATGACATTAGTTTAAACTTTGATTAAATAAGGGTTGTAATGTTTTTAGTATGCATGCAATTTTATGAAGAGTTTTGCCTTTTTTAGGTTACCTTGATCTTAACAAAAATGGAAAATATTGTTTTAGTTCAAAATCTTTGAAATCACAGGAAAATGCACAGGATTATATAAAATTATAATTTATAATATAAATATAATAAAATTATAATCTATAAATATATAATTTATAAATTTATCATCAGTGCTTCTCAAATATGCATAATATGAATTTTTAAAGTAAAATTAAAGACTATGGAAAAATCATAATCCTTTGTTTTCACCACAGCACAATTTACCTCTTCCCTACTCTTCCAGAAGTAAACATCATCATAACTTGGCAAATTTTTCATCCTTTTAGCCAGATATACATGTTTCTTTTTAGAATATATAATATAGTTTACTGTGTTTTAAATTTCAATTATTTTGCTCTATGCATTTCCTTTTAAAAGAGGAAATTTCTATGTTCAACATTATATTTATGGTATCTATAATTCAGCTTAACTATTGTTTAGAACTCTATCTCTAATTTTAGAAATAAATTATATTTTTTCATACATTCTTTTAAATAGACATTTTATTTCCAATCTTTGCTATTACTTTTTAAAAATTTTATTCTTTGCTTTTATTAGTGCATTGTAGTTATGCATAATAGTTGGGTTCATTCTGATATGATCACACATGCATGAAATTGACTTTTCTCCATTTCTGTCCTTTATGCTTGCTTCTCCTTTCTCTCCCCTCCTCCCTCCCCTTATTCGCCTTCCTCTATTCTACTGATCTACCTTCCACTCACTTATTTATTTTTAATTGAGGCTTCATAGATATACATATAGCTGGAATTCATTGTGGTGTATTTATGCATGCACATAGAGTTATTTTGTAAAATACACAGAAGAAAGGATATTCTAAATATAAAAATATAAATTGATATAATCAAATTATTTGCTATCTTTTAGACAGAATATTTCAGAGAAGCAAAATAGAGGAAAATGTTTGGCTTACTTTATAAGTCTAGTATAACTTGATATTAAAAAAGAAATAAGGACAATGTAAGAAAATTATAGAATAACTTTGCTTTGTCTACATAAATGTAACTATATTGAATAAGTTAAGCAAACCTAATCTAGCAGTGTATGTGAATGAGTGTGTAATGTATTATCAACAAATGAGCTATCATTATACATTTATTAAAATAGCTAAAAGTAAAATGACTGATAATATCAAGTACCTGTGAGAGTGTAGAGAAACTAGAACATGTATATGTTATTAATGGAATACAAATTGATAGACATTTAAGAAATCACTTTGGTTATTTGAAATTTTGTTGATAATTTGATATAAGTGGAGAAATGAAGTATGTATTTATGTTAAAAAAACTTGGGTGGCAATGTTTATTGCAGCTTTATTTATAATGGCTAAAATCTCAGAACAACTCAAATGCCAATAAACTGTTGACTAGATAAACTATGGAATACATGCATTGGAATGCTGTTTAGCAGTAACGCAAGTAATTACTAATACATGCAGTTTCATGGACGAACTGCAGATTCATCATGCTAAGTAAAATAAGACTGATTCAAAAGGCTACAAATTGCATTATTCCATTCATGTGATATCCTGGAAAAGTTACAACTATAAGAAAACAGTTTAGCCAAAGAACTAAATGTGAAGGAAGTAGATTGACTACAAAAGAGCATGTGGTAATTTGTGGGGTGATATAAATATTCATTCTCTGTTTTCTCTCATATGTGGAAACTAACCCACAATAAAAGTGGAGGGATAAAAAAGAATAGAATTCAGTGGAGTAGACAAAGGGGAATGAGAGAAGGGAGGGGAGATGTGAAAAGGAAAGAGTGGAAAGAATCTGACATAACCTTCCCATGTACATAAGTGAAAATACCACGGTGAATCTTACTATTGTGTACATCCACAAGAAATTAATTTTTAAAAAATCACTATGGGTAAGTGGCAGAAAGATCAGAAGAGGGAAGGGAACAGGGGTGGGAGGACGGATGGGGAAGGAGAGACACTGGGGACTGAATTAGAACATGATATATTCCATGCTTTCATAATTATGTCAAAATGGATTCATGTATAACTAAAAATAATAAATTTTAAAGTTTTATTCTCTTAATTTTGATAATTCTTGTATGGCTGTGTGCATGTCTTAAAAATTATAGAACTGAACTCAGAAAAAAGATACTTGTATCATATTTGAATTATAACCAATAAACCCGATTTTGTCGGTAGGTCTTATACACACTAATGGGAGTTTTATTCCTACATGCATGATATCAATAATGTTATTTTAGATTAAATGCTTTACAAAATCCAGTCTTGAACTCTTGCTAAAGCATAAAATTTTGTTTAATTTTATTGTCTTGGATAAATCCCAATAACTTGCAGAACTTTTACATAAATTCTAATTTGTAAAAATATGTTTGGATTTTTATTTGTGCACAATTATCTCAAAAGTAGCTCATAAAATTTTTGCTCATTCTTAAAAAATAATTTTAAAAAACTCAGAAAATAAAGTTCACAGATAATGTCATTCACTGAAGGTCTATAGGGCTTAAACATGGCAGAACTGTAACACCTATACTAATTTTTAAAATATAACCCCAGTGTTTTCTATTTTAAAATAACTTAGTTGTTTTAATTATTTCATTTAACATATTTGTATTGAAAGTGTTGTGTCTCCATTTCCCTTGCCATAATATCACACTCCATCTAGGAATTTAGGTGGGATTAATACATGCATATCTAATCAGGGTGCCACACACTCTGTTTACAGTAAATGGATTAGGGATCATTAAATGGCACCATTGTTAACATTCAATCCTAGAAATTTTACTGAATTAATTTGATAAGAGGAGCAATCTGTCTGTCAGGCCTGCAGAGCTGTAGAATATAAACTCAGTGTTGCTAGAGGCTGATGTGTGGTGAAACTTTCCTAGGTTAGAGAACCAGCACAGAGGACAACAGAGCTGCAATGAACTTCTGTTGGCATCATTGATTCAATATTCCCTGAAGCCCTAGAGATCCCTGAAATTAACACTTATGTGAAATAGTGAACTTCTTTTTCTTTTTGGATTGGGCTTGAATATGAAATCATCTCCTGATTTACTGAGTCACAAAATGAGACATTAGCTCACATGTAATTTATGCCCTCAAGAATTCAGGGACTTGGAAAAATAATGCACATAAATTTATTATAGTAATAACTTTGCTATGTTACTTTAATTGATTACCTCATTTACCTGATTATCTCACATTCCAGAACATTAGTAAGAATAAATTGAGTTAAGTAAATAGGAACCATTTTCTCATGCAAGCCAAAAAAGTTAGTAGTATTTTAAATTTAAATAGAGGGAAATTTTAAAGACTATAATCATCCAATAAAGAGATATAATCCAAATAAACTAAATTCAGATTTCATCTGACTCACCTCCTCCAGCCACAACCCACTTACCTTCACTTATCAGCCAGTTAGTCCATTCAAACTAGGATAAACTGATTAGGTTATAGCTGCCCCAATCCAATCATTTCACCTCCAAGCACTCCTGTATTAACACAGGAGCTTTTCAGGGAACACTTTATATCTAAACCTTAACACTGCCTAAATGTCAAATATATCTTCAATGCACATTTTGTTTTAAAGAAATGCATTAAACCTAGAGAACAATTCAGACAAAATTGACATTTTTATTATATTGAGTTCTATAACCCATAAATATTCTATACCTCTTCCTTTATATAGGTCTTCTATTTCTTCCAATCGAATTTTGTAATTTGTAGGATGCAAATCCTCTGTTATATTAAACTTTTGCTTAATAATGTTTCCTTTTATGTTTTTAAGCTATTGTCAATTGTGTCTCAAATTTTATTTCTAGTACATAAAAATGTAGTTGATTTTTGTAATTTATTTGTAAACCCTGAAATTTTGTTGAATTCACTTAACAGTTTTATGCTTTTTAAAAATACAATAGTAATCATGAGAGGTTGGGAAGGGTGGAGTGGTAGCATAGATAAAGAAAAGTAGATTTGATCAGTGTTTCTGGTATACAGGTATTAAAATATTACATTGAACCCCATTAAAGCATACAATTAATGCATAAACATTTTTTTAAATGTGATATGTGTGTGTGTACAATGAAAACTACATAGCCTTTAAAAAGAAGGAAATTCTGTCTTTGTGAAAATAGATTCCTTAAGATTTTTTATATAGACAATTATATCATATATGCAAATGGGGATAATTTTATTTTTACTTTCCAATTGATAATGCCTTGCATTTCTTTTCCTACTTTTACTGCAAGGACTAGAACTTCTAGGTGAACAGAGCAGTGAAAACAATACTAGAAGGGAAAGTATACAATTTCTCAGCTTTAGATAGGGTATTAGCTGGGATACTAAGTATAATTGTAGGTATACATTAATTAATGAACTAGCCCAACTTGTTTACATGTATGAAGAGTTTTAGTCATGAATTATTGTTGGATTTTATCAAATTCTCCTTCTGTTTCAATTTATATAATCACTTTATATTCATATTTAGCTTGCTTATGTGATTAATTTGATTTTAAATGTCAAACTTGCCTTCCATCATAGAAAAGATTCCACTTGTAATGATTTTTAATTTGTTATATTTCTCTCTAGATTCAGTTTTCTAAAATGTTGTTATTTATTTATTTTTGCATCTAACATGAGAGATACTGGTCTGTAGGGATTTACAGACTTTTATTAATGACTTAGGTGCAGAGCAGAGCCTGAGAGAAGGTGAAAGGGAAGAAGTTTGAATGCATACTTGTTTAGGATGAGTTTCTGCTAATCATAGGTCATAATGGAGTGAATGTTGCATTCCTAACCCCCTAATTCACAGTATGATAGCATTAGCAAGGAGGACCTTTGAGATTTATTTAGACTTAGATGAGGCCTTGAGAGTAGACCCTCCTGATGCAATTTGGGCCCTTGTAAGAATAGGAAGGTATTAGCACTCTCTCTTTCTCTCTACCACCTGAAGATACAGCCAAATGGCAGTGTCTAAAAGCCAAAACCCAACAATGTGGCATCTTGATCTCAGATTCTCCAGTCTCCCAAATTGTAAGAAATAAACACCTATTGTTTAAACCAATTATTTGTAATATTTTATTATAGCAGTGTAAGCTTACTAAGACATTTTGTTTAACAGGACAAGTCCAAAACACTGGTTATTTTTTTAATTTTATTTTTATAAGAGCTTTATAGTTATGCATAGTAATTGGGTTTATCCCAATAAATTCATACATGCATAGAATTGAATTTCAGTTCATGACCACCCCTTTCCCATTCCCCTTGTCCCTCTCTGTTCTCCTTCCTCTACTGTACTAGACTTCCTCTTACTCACTTATTTTTTATAATTGATTGGTTCTTTTTATTTATACATAAAGATAAGTTTCCTGTGGTATAGTTATACATTCACATAACATGATTTTCTAAGAATTAATTCTTCATTGCCTCCCCTTTACTATCCCTCCACTCTGTCTCAAGATCTCCTTGTATACTACTGATCTTCCCTTTATCTGTATAGTATTTATCCTCCCCTCCTTTCCTTTATTATACTCTAGTTTCCACATATAAGAGAAAACATGTGACTTTGGAGTTGCTTAGTTTGGCTAATTTCACTTAGCATGTGTTCTCCATTTCCATCCATTTACTGATAAATACCATAATTTCATTCTTTTTTATGGCTGAGTAGAACTCCATTTTGTATATATGACCCAATTTCATAATCTGTTTGACTATTGACAGGACTCTAGGTTGATTTCATAATTTGGCTGTTGTGAATCGTGCTGCTGTAAACACTGAGGTGGCTGCATTGCTGTAGTATGTGATTTTAGAATTGTTGGGGTTTCCATTCCTAGTTTTGTGAGGAATCTCCATACTTCTTTTTAGAGTGGTTGTATTAGTCTGCAGTACCTTCAACAGTGTACCTAACCAGCATTTATTATTGATTGCATTCTTGATCATTGCCATTCTGACAGAGTAAGGTGAAATCTTGGCAAAATACTGGTTATTGACTTGATATAAAAGGAAGATTTTATATCTCATGCCTCAGGTACTTTGTTTTTCTTTCCAGGGAAGTTTTCTCCCAAGACTACTAAAAGTCAATGAATAGAAGATGGTAACACAAAATTGGGTTTGGGGGGATTTAGGATTCTAGGTTTGTAAAATCTTCACAGCACTACATTGATTTCCATTTGAAATAGAAGAGAAGGGCATTCTGTAAACTATACAAATTACAATGTGCCAAAATAGGTAAAAACTGAAAAGAAAGAATTTGAGTTAGTGAACAAAACATTTCCTCCTTATAAACAGGAAAGACAAAACACCAGCATTGAAGAAGTTAAATATGTATTAAGAAATTACAGAACATACCCACTATCTAATTTCCCCTACCAGTGCAAACAAACTGAACTATGAGGAAGCATTCAAATCATTTATGGTAAGTAGAACATTTGAAAGAGGTGAGATGGTGCGTATTAAATAAAAATAAAAAGTATTATTTTCATGCATTTTTCAAGTCCCTTATTCAGATTTTGCAGGTGAAAAACAGAGGGCCAAGATGTATAAGAAACTTTACAGCATCACATATGGGTAAAATTTAAGAATTTTAACCCAGGTCCTTGGCCTCCACACTTTATTCTCTTTCTTGTAACACATAGACTGCAGCTCTTTGCTTATAATGAAGATCTTCAGAAAGTAATAGGAAAGCATATTGAAGTTTTCAAAGTGTGTGCTATTTCATAAATATCCTTGCTTTCCTCCTGCCACATAGGTTACTCCCTCTTTCTCTGTTGCTTATGCTGATGACCCCCTTTTTTCAGATTTGATAACGTGGAAGGAACTCAGTGTTCATTCCTTGATGTTAATTTTCCTTTCTTCATTTGCTTCTTTAACAGTTTCATCTAGTCTCCTGAATTTGAATACTGAGTTAATGGTGATAGCTACCAAAATTGTTTTCCAAGCCAAACTGTGTCTTCAACATCTCCAGTTAAATAATTAATATCTAATGCTGAACCTGTTCAAGCTTCCTCTACCCTCAGCACTCTCCATCTCCATTGTATAACATTTTTTTTCATCCATTCATGGATTGGGAAGTATTTGGGTTGTTTACACCCTCTGACTGTTGGGAATACTAGTGATATGAATATTCTGGGCAAGAGTTTCTGTGAGTACATACATTCAGTTATTTAAGGTCTATACCTAGTAGTAGAATTAGCACATATTGTAATTCTATGTTTAATATTACGGATACACCAGATCATTTTATATAGTGACCATCATTTTATTTGTTGCCTGGTATACATTTTTAAATCCACTTTCTTTTAACTCTACATGTTTGGATTTAATTGTTTAATGGACTTAATTTTTAATGGAAAGCATATAGTTGGGTTCTTCTATTTTAAACCTAGGTTAACATTTCTTACATTTTCAATCAAATGTTTATATAATCTGTGGTTAATACAGCTATAAAACATTATGCTGTTCATCAAAACCCTACTCATTTTTTTCAACTTTATGATCACTGTGTTTCATTTCTGTGTCTATTGTTATATGTCTTCATTTCACTAAATTTGTTCCACATATCTGATTGTTAATTTTACCAAGTGAATTTTGGTTTTCTTATATTTCTCAAATCTATGATTTTATTCATTTCTTTTTGTGTATATTTTATTATCTTATGATTTGTAGTACTTGAATGTAGTTATAAAAAGAGGTTTTTATCTGCCATTTCCATCATTTCTACTACTTGGGGGTCTGTTCAATTACCTATTTTTTTCTAAACATTGGTCACATTTCTTGCTTCTTGGTATATCTAGTAATTTTTTTAATTGTACACTAGGCAAGGGAATTTCATTTTACTGATTGCCCGAATAGCATTGTTATAAAGAGCTGGATTTGTTTTGATATCAACTAAATAACTTGAAGTTACATTTAATATTTTGGGGGATTTGTCGTAAATTTTTTCATGGAATTCCTAGAGTAGCCTTTGATATATTAATATATCAGAGTATTGTTATAGTTTGGATATAGAAATGTTCCCTAAATGTTCATTTGTTAAAGGCTTTGCCTCCAGCATTCAGTGTTGTTGTGCAGTGTTATTGTGAGGTAGTGTAATTTTTACAACATAAGGGCCAAGAAAGAGGAAATTATCCATCAAAGGCATGCCTTTGGACATTATATTGGAAATCCAGCCCTATTCCTGACCCTTTCTTTCCTTCCTGAGTTCCATAAAATGAACAGACACCCTCTGCCGTGGACTCCCATTATGATAATACTGTATACCATAGGCCCAAAGAAACAGGACTAACCATCCATGGACTGAAACCTCTGATATTGTGAGCTAAAATAAATCTTACCTATTTTTAGTTGGTTATCTCAGACATTTTGTCATAGTAATTGAAAGTTGACTAGTACACTATAAGACTGAGAACCTATCCTTTTGAGATCCCTATTGAGTCCTCTAAGTGATGATAAATAAATTGCATCCTCTATGATGGAAAGTTGAACAATTTCAGGCCTTTAAAGTCTTTTGTTTAAAGCTTTTTCATCATCTTTTAACAAGCATTGTAGAGTTTCAATTTACACATAGACATCTTAATAAGAGTGACTTAAAGATAACCAGTCACATTTCTAGAATTCGTTTTATAACACTGTGCTGCATCTTCTAGCTAATTTAGACCTCCTGGTTATTGTTTTCTCAAATTATGCTGCTGCTCCCTCCTGCCCTTTGAATTTCTTTCTGTGGAGTTAATTTTACATGTCAACTTGTATGGACTATGATGCTCAGATTATGTGGCCACACATTATTTTTTTGATATTTCTGTGAGGAGGCTTTTGTACAAGATTTACTTGTAAATAGGTGGACTTTGAGTAAACAAATTTTCTTCTGTAATGAAGGTAGGCCTCTTCTACTCTGGTAAAGAGTTAGATTAAACAAAAGACTTACCTCCTATCACAAGAAAGAACTTTGAAGACGATGATCTTCATACTTGAAATGGAGCATTAGCTTTGCCATAGATCTCCATCCTGATGGTCTTGACTCACTGGCAACACCCTGAAGATTTTGAACTTAGCAGTCTTCATAAGATCATAGCCAATCCACACACACACACACACACACACACACACACACACACTATTCATTTCATTTCTCTGGAGAACTCCAGCAAATATACATTTTCTATTCAATAATCTGGAATATATTTCCAGGAAAAACGTTACACAATGCTCATTTTTATTTGCTTTTGTTCTTCCAGAGACAACAGTTAGTGCTGCTTATTGTCTATTATTCTAAAAACTATATTTCATATATTTTCTCTATTCTAATTATTTTTTATGAAATGAGGCTAAACTCGGTTCCTGTCACTTCATTATGACTACAACTTGAAGTCAAATACATGTTTAAGTAGGAAACAACTCAATTTACATATTCTTTATTATCATCTTTTTCTAGGTTCTTTAAATATTAATATTTTCTTTATTTGTTTATAAATTGAAAAGTGGTTACTCTTTATTTAATTTAAGGAAAGACATAAACATCCTTTTTGAGTCAACTAAACATGAGTTCACAAACTGTCTCCACCATTCACTCAGTTCCATAAGCAGTCTACGTGCCTTCTCAGACTTAATATTTCCTCATTTGACACCTGTGGAGAAATAACTGACTCACAGACTTATTGGACGTAAAGTACATTGTGAACCCTCAGTAATTGCTAGTGTACTGAATACAATTTTCTGGGAAGTTCCCCCTCTTCTCCTCCAAACAAATGGAAAGTGACAGCCACTTAGCCATTTTAGATACTAAGTCTGTGTCAAGCAAGCCACAGTAAGTCCTGGTGCTGACACCTAGTAGTTACAGGATTTAAAGCTCAACTATTGGGTACAACACTCATGCTTCCACCACAAATACCAGAAACAAGGAGGGAAGAGATATCAGAGAGTGGAGAGAATGTCTAAGGCTCTGGTATGGAAAAATACTTTTCTAATTATACCAACTTCCTTAAATTCTTCTTTTTATGACCCAGATATCAGCTGCATTGCATCTTCAGAGTTTCATGAAAGACCTCACTAGAATAAAATTTAATTTTGGCTTAAGTTAGGTTAAATGTAATTTTGGTCTTTGCAATCCAAAGATTTCTCACTAACAGTGTGTATCATTCCTTTAAACATGATTTTTTTGTTACCTTAGAAATTTTAACTTTTCCTTTAGTAATAACCCAGGTAATACTGCTAACCATTAAAAAACTCAATCTATTTTGTAAAAATCTCCCTATAAATCATACACATTATTAGAGAATGAATGATTCACCTTTTCACTCTTCAACACTGTGTAAGATTTATAAGGAAGTTTTTACAAAATAGATTGAGTTTTTAAATGGTTTGCAATATCAAGGTCAGCATAATAATAATTGCAGCATAATTGGCAAAACTATTCCAACAGTGCATTTTATAAGCTTTTCTATGTTCCCGCTTGTACTGTTTCCTGAAAACCTAAATCTTTAATTATAAATGACTTGAATTATATTCTACCTTTTTGCATGGAGAAAGAAATGTCATGTGACTGTTTTGTTGACCAAACTTACATGAATCTAAAACATAATAATTGGTATAAAATACATAAAAGAAGGTTTACAATGTAACAAAAAATGTAACAGTAAATCATAGAACAAGTGCACCTCAATTACACCTAAATAAACATCGCATTATCTATTTCCCAACATTAATTTAAGTCTTGAATAGTTTACTGCAGTGACAGAAAGAAAAGCTCAGGGAACAGTTTTGACATACCATGAGATAGCTTCAAGAAAGATCACACTGAATTACACAAACCCAGAAACCCAGAAGTAACATAAAGAGTATGTCTGGCCCAGACTTCTGCTTTCAAATAGTTAAGATATCATCAGTCTTTATTTTATATAAATTACTGTGATCTAAAAATATAAAACACTTTGGTTAAGGTCTTTCTGTGGTTAAAATCTTATTATCTTACAAAAATGAAATCACAACAAGAACTTATTATTCCTCTATTCACTCAATTAATTTTGTAACAAATAATTATACAGTGAATACTTAGTATATGGCGATCATTGGGATTTTTGGATGGATGAATGGTGAATGTGTCAGTTAGAATACTGGGCCTCATAATTTTGTACTTAAAAATTATGTTCTACATATATTTTTTAACAACAACGTTCCTAATTTCTTTTTTTTCTTTCTTTTTTTAAATTTTTATTATTTTTTATTGGTTATTCAAAACATTACAAACCTAATTTCTTTATTTAGCTATGATTAATGGGTTCTTGAATAATTTAATCAATAGATTATAACTTATTATTATTATTACTTATTTGAATGTCTTAATTTTCACAGATTTATCCAGTAGGAACATATTAAAATTGGTTTCTTGTTTTTTTTTGGTTTTGTTCTCATTGGTTAAAAATGTTCTTACTTTCAGGCATAGCATGTTGTTCAAAATTATTCTGAATATTTCCAGGCACAGTTCTGGAATGAGGCACTTCTCAAAGGATTCTTGATTCTTTTTAGTGATGAATAGGATGTTAGGATACAAGATCTGGAGGATGATAAGTATACTTTTTGGTAGGTGTACTTAGAAGGACCCAACATAACATCTGTGGTATAGATATCAAACACATAACATGAATCTAACCATGAATAAGCATCAGGTAAGCCAAAATTGAGAGACATTCACAAAACAAATAGCTTACTTTCTTCACAAATATTAGTGAAAGGAAATGAATGACTGAGGGATAAATAAATTTAGCACATGATTCTGTTACAGAAAAAAAAAACATAACTATTGTGTGATTGTGATAAGAGCTCACCTGAAATGATAGAAGATGCAGTTTTCCAATGATACTATAATGGAAGATAAGATTTAAAAATGTAAATTATTTACTATATGGAATTTCCTCACAGTCTGGTTTAACATGCTGCATACCAGTTTTAAAGGAAGAAGATATAAACAGGGATGAGGGGTGGGAGGGAAAGGGAGAGAGAAGGGAAATTGCATGTAAATGGAAGGAGAGCCTCAGGGGTATACAAAATTACATACAAGAGGAAGTGAGGGGAAAGGAGGGAAAATATAAGGGGGAGAAATGAATTACAGTAGAGGGGGTAGAGAGAGAAGAGGGGAGGGGAGGGGGGAGGGGGGATAGTAGAGGATAGGAAAGGCACAGAATACAACAGACTCCAGAATGGAAATATGTAAATCAATGGTTGTGCAACTGAAGTGATTCTGCAATCTGTATATGGGGTAAAAATGGGAGCTCATATCCCACTTGAATCAAAGTGTGAAATATGATATATCAAGAACTATGTAATGTTTTGAACAACCTACAATAAAAATTAATTAAAAAAATAAGTTTAATTTCTACTCTTATCAAATACTACCTCCTCAGTTATGTATAAGTCACTTAATGACACACTCTCACTTATTGTGAATAAGACACTTTGTAAACATAGAGCATTTACAAATAATAGTCACTGTTAGTCCTACATTAGTATAATTTTTAATCTTTCTATAACTTTGGCTTAATTCTGATATCTGGGGCCACGGTTGACAGAGTTATCCAAATTAACACCTCCTCTCCCAAAGTGACTATAAATTATCTTCCTCATGACTTTTTGTTTCATAAAGCATACATTATTTGTTGTATGTCATAAGCTGTAAGCATCCTGAGGGCAGAGAGTCATAATCTTCATATCATCACAGAACAAATCAAAACAGTGGAACAAAAGAATGATTCAGGAATGTTTGCAGATGGAATGATTATCATGGATATCCAGGAAAGGCCACTGGACTCTATTTTCATATTCTTCACTGTACTGTCTTGGGAAGAGTCACATACTGCTCTGGTTTTTGCTTTCTGAGATGTAAAACTATGATAACAGCATCTGTCTTAAATGCCTCCTGTGAGTTAATGAACACCGAGCCTTTGGATGTGCTTAAGAAGTGCCACACTTATTGGTTTTCTAGGGCTATTGTAACAAATTATCCCCAACTTGGTGGCTTAAGATGACAATGAATGAGTATTAATACTGTCACAGTTCTGAAGTCCAGATGTTCAAATTCAAGATGTTGGCAGTTTTAGAACCTTCTCACTTAGAATTCGTTCCCTCCTAACTTTTGGCAGCTTAAAGAACCCTTGGTGCTCTTTGCCTTGATGATTCATCACTCCAATCTCTATTTTCAGCACTTGACTTTTTTCATCATATCACATTTCTTCACATGACTTTCCCTCTGTGTCTTTCTGTGTAGAGAAATTCTCCCATTTTCTTCCTCCTTTTTGCTTCCCTCCATCCTCCCATCCCTCCCTTTTTATCCCTTCCTTGTTTCCCATTTCTTTCCTTCTTTTCACAGTACAGGGAATTGAACTCAGGACCTCAGATATGCTAGGCAAATGCTCTACCTCTGAGTTGCACTCCTGGCCCTTTTAAAATTTATTTTGAGAAAGATTCTCACTAAAGTGCTGAGGTTGGCCTTAAACTTGTCATCCTACTTTTCAAATCATTGTGTTTACAGGTGTGCACCACCATACAAGGCTGAATTCTTCTGTTTATTTTAAGGCAATGCAAGTCTGCTTCTATTCATTAATGCTTAGATCATGATGACAGTGTTCTAGCATTTTGATGGAGATGACATGGTGTTCAGGACTTCTGGTGGTATTCCATATATTGTTATATAGATGACAGCAACTAGCATCCAACTCTGTGTAATAGGTAAGAGTTGGTGCAATTGGTGGAAGTTTTTAGAATTTTTTCACATATTATCCATGAGAAGTACTAGTGGTAGTTCCCCTAAACAGAAGCATTGGAGTAGGTAGTTGCAACAGCCCCACGTGCTAAAGGGAATAAAACCAGAAGACAATGAAAGAAACCAGATATGGAAAACATACTATAGAGAATCTTCAGAAATAATGGAAGTTACCAAAAATATCAGATGTTCAGTGGTTCTTGGTCTAAGTTAGTATATATGACTTAGTAAAGTCTAATTTATATATACTAAAAAAATATATGACTGTTTTTAGTTTAAGACTGTCAAAATAGAAGTTGCAAAATTTAGAAGCTTCTCACAAATTATTTAGACATAAAAATTTCCTTTGAAATTATTAGAACCTCTAAATTGAATGGTTCTAGATAACATAATTCAATGATTATTTATTGAATATATATGCAATCAGCAGAATAACCTCTCAAAGATGCACATATCCTCATCCTTGGCTTTTTAAAATGTATTACTTTAATTTGCAGGAGATATTTTGCATACATAACTAAGAATAGAAAGTTTAAAATAGAGAGAGTGTTCTGAATTGTTCAGGTAGGCCCAATCTAATTACATAAGTCTACCAAAGAATAGTATTGTTCTATCTTTATTTTCTAGAGGATTCTACCATCTTCACACTTGATAAGGAAAACAACACTATTGCTAAAGAAACTTCAAAGCAATAAAGGTGTGAATTCTAAAATCATTCATATTCTATTCTATTTCTTTTTAGGTATTTATGTAACTGCACATTTCCTGCCATTCCATAGTAAGGATTATAGGCTCCCTGTTTCTCTTGTTTTAAGGTCGTGGGTGATCTTTCTAAAGTCAAAATCTCATATTACTAAGCTTTTCTCTAGACTATTATCATGTCTGTTTTCTGAGCCAAATGCCCATCTTTGCCTACATATATATTTACAAATTGTTAGAAGATTAAATCTCAGTTAATACCTCAACATAAAACAGTAAACAGATATCAAAAAAAACTATAGATTCCAAATTCTATATTGAAGAAAAAACAATACTTGTTCAACACATCTAAATTTTTTGCCATCGGGTTAGCCACACAAGACATATTAGTGTTTTCCATAGGTGAAAAGTCTATCCAAAATACACACACACACACATGCACTTATACACACACACACACACGCACATATACATATGTGTATATATATGTGTGTGTATGCATCTCTGTGTATGTGCATATACATCTGTACCTATATATATACATCTGTATCTATCTATCTATCTATCTATCTATATATATACATCTGTATCTACATATTTATATACTCTGTATCTATATATACATTTGTATATATACATATACATCTGTATATTATATATATATATATATATATAAATTATGAAATGGAGCTTCAATAATAAATATACTATATGATTCTTAAATACAAAAAATACCCCACTTATTCAAGATACTTTCAACCATGTTTTCTTTGTAAGATTTTTAAAACTCCCTTTAATGTTTAATCATTTTATATATGACCTTTTAATTATTAACACTGTTGAAAAGTTGAAGCCAGCAGAAAGAATAAATAAATAGTCTTTATCCAAAGCTAGCAACCCCACCTTTAAAAAATTCAATACATCTAAAAGAGAGACCTATCACCAAGGAAACATCAAATCACCAAGGTATCCACTTCCCAGAAGTGACCTGCAGTACAGTACCTACCCTTAAGTTGTGAAACAAACTATTGAAATTTACTCATGTAGTCTTTTTTTTCAAATATTTAGTTGTGTTATTATTCACTCTGTCTTTTTATATCCCATTTTTCAGTTTTCTTCAAGAAATAGAGACATGTGGATTGAATGAATGATGTCCTTTTGTGTGTCTGTAGGAATCTCAGCACTTATTCATCCATAGCATCAGGTTGCTAATATGTCAAGAGTACTGGCTGCAATAATTTTATTTTCTCAGAGTCTGCTACATAATTTATGTGCTCACTGCAAAATGGAAATATGCTGTTCCTCCTTCAAAAAGCAGGAGGAAAATATCATTAAAATAAAAGCATTTTCCTTTATTTCACAGGGTTTTTTTTTACTTCTCATGATGTTTTTATTTATTATTGCGTCATTCTACATAAAGAAAAATTAAAATTTGTTTTAGGATGAATTTTACTGTGTATTTTAAAATTGCACAATGCCAATTTTAATGCAAATATAGAAAACTTAAAATGTATTTGGAATCACGGAAATTACACAATTCATATTTTGTAGTTTGTACATACATAGATAGGTATTTCATTCTTACCAGAACAGGGAACTTGTTTACAGAATTAAGTCAACAGCATTTTCTTCACTTCTTGACACTTGCACTTTCCATCAACACTCTGCTTTTAACTTACTTATGGAAAGATTAAAAGGCAAGGCTGACTATGGGTATTCCTGTCTTTCCCTTTCTTTTTGTCATTCTTTGTAGTGCAAGTGATTTGATAATATAGAAAATTAACATGAGTAATGAAGGATGTTTTAGGGTTTCTTCATCTCTCATGGTTTCTCAAAATGCACTTGCCTTCTTTCCATTCAAGGAAGGTTTTATTTGGATCAGAAAGCACTGTCTTGGCTGGGCGCTGTGGCACACACCTATAATCCCAGCACCTGAGGAGGCAGAGACAGAGGATTACGAGTTCAAAGACAGCTTCAGCAATTTAGTGAGTCATGAAGCAACTCAGTGAGACTCTGTCTCTAAATAAAATACAAAATAGGGTTGGGGATCCGGCTCAGTGGTTGAGTGCCCCTGAGTTCAATCCCTGGTACCAAAAAGAAAGAAAGAAAGAAAAAAAGAAAAGGAAAAAAGAAAGCACAGCCTTTTTGAGGTAAGCAGAGCCATTCTTTGTCCGTATAGACACAGCCTACTTGTCTTGGATTCACTTTGAGTCTCCTGAACTTCCATGTATCTTGGATCTGCAAGAATGTTTTGCCTATGGAACATCTCAAACACTGTATGTGAATGGAAAATGGGACATATATATTTTGTATAGTTCTTTGTGACATTTGGATATTTCAAACTATAGGTTCAAAGTTCATAGATTAAATTATTAAGAATTTCAATATGGTGACAGCAAAGGATTGCAAATATTTGACACTTCTATGCTTGAGGCCTCCAAGGATATGAGGTATTCCCCAAAACCTCCTGTTGACATGGCAATCAGAGGCAACATGATTTGATTATGACAGTTATAACCTGATCAAGTCCATATTAGATGGAATGGACTGACTGGGTGTTATCTGTAGGTACATGGGGCATGGCTGGAGAGGATGATCACTGGGGGCATGGCCTAGATGGGTGCATCTTCCCTGCTGCAGTATCTTCTCTCTCTCTCTCTCTCTCTCTCTCTCTCTCTCTCTCTCTCTCTCTCTCTCTCTTTCCTGTCTCTCTCTGCCTCATAGCTTTCATGGGGGGAGCCTACTCTTCCCCCATGATATGCTGCTT
This sequence comes from Callospermophilus lateralis, assembly GCF_048772815.1. NCBI lineage: Eukaryota > Metazoa > Chordata > Mammalia > Rodentia > Sciuridae > Callospermophilus > Callospermophilus lateralis. The sequence goes on along the minus strand of NW_027512465.1, from coordinate 2,347,015 downwards.
CAACTGGTTCTAGAGCAATGGAGTAGACAATCTGTGGGCTGAGATTCCTGAAACCATAATCCTCAAATAAACTTTCCCTCTTCTAAGATGTAACTTGTGCTACAACTTGTGTTGTTTGGGTCACAGCAATAAAAACTGGACTAAAACAAGGATATATATATATATATATATATATATATATATATATATATATATATATATAATCTGTAATATATATTCTTTATATTCATAAAATTATCCCTGAAATTATGAATTGAATTCCTCCATATGCCCAGCGCCATCTTTATTTTATTTTTATGTGGTGCTGAGGATTGAGCCCAGCGCCCCACGCATGCCAGGCGAGCGCACTACTGCTTGAGCCACATCCCCAGCCCCTATCCTAGTTTCTTACAGAATAAAATGAATAATCAAAAGTAATTGATAATTTCACTCAAGATTGAATTAAAGATCAAGCTACAACAAAATCTGAAACTGATCATTTTAACTAGTTCTTCAATATTCTGTAATGCAAAATCAAAATTAGTGGAACTGTTTTTATTGCATGGCTAACAGAATTCACTGTAATAGTTCTATAGTCACAAGACAGCAGTCCTCACTTGCATGGTATTATTTGAACTGACATTAACACATATCAGTATAGTGTCATCACTCTATTATCATGGATGGTGTTTGCATGTGGTTTTCAGTTTGTCTTTGTTGCTGTTCATTAAGGTGTTATTGATGGTGCTGTGAAGTTAAGTCCAGAAGACCTAGAATTGGCCTGAGCAGTACCACTATGGTATCTGCATAGCATTAACTTTTGGTTAATGCATAAAATATACTTTTCAGTGTTGTTTTGTAACCACGCATTTCAGGGATTTGGGCATGACTTGTCCCAGTTTACCAACACTGCTTAATCAGTAAGAATTTATACGTGGTCTTTGAGACAACCCCAGTGGGTTCTGCTATTGGGGGTAATTACATAGCAGAAATACACTTCTGTCACTAGTGGAGTGTTAAGAAATCCCAGTCAAAACTATGGATTCCATATCTCCGAGGCAGGTTGCACACAAGCTGGTAGTTTCTGATTTTAGGGAGAAGACATCTACATAGCTCTTACACACAGTAGGAGCCCAATTCTGTCTTCTTAGACCCTCTTGTTGTGAGGTGTTTGACTCTGACTCATCCTAGTTTTAACGCTGTATCTATGTTATATAATTTTACTTCAGTCATTATAGATTTCTATGTATTGTCACTTGGAGTCCTCCATTCCTTCTTTAATAATTTATCCTAACTACTGCCATTTATGCATTTACATGTGATGTTTTTATCAGTTTTATTCACACATGATTTTGAATTTTGATACTCCTAAAATATTGTGTAACTAAGAATGATTATCAGGATATAGGTCAAAACTTTATTCTAAAGTATTATTATGTACCCTTGTACATAATAATATGTACCTTGTATATGTACCCTGCCCTACTCCAGGAGACCAGGCTTTGAAAGATCTTTTATACATGTATTTGCACTCAGGGACACTGCAGTTTATTTCACAGGGTTGCAGTGGGCTATTTTACATATTTGAGAGAAACACAGATACCACACAAATTGCAATTGCTGAACTGAATTTAACTACTCAATAAACTGAACTGTTGGGTAGTTCTTTGGTCTGGGGCACTATGAAGACAGAAACCCTCTGACATGTATCTCACAATGAAGAGGAGCTATTACTATGGCCCAAGTGGTGGGGAGGGTGCATCACTTATGATTATAATGGCAACAATAATAACAATAAATGGCCATGGGTAAGATAGGAGTTTGTTTTTCTCAAAAATCAAAAAGCTCGGGATAAAGGACTGATAAGGGCAGTTCCTCAAAACTCACCTAGGATGTGCTATTGTCACAATCTTTACATGGTTGCCACACCCAAACATCACACCTACCATCCAGGAAGGAAAAAAATAAATAAGAAGAGCTGAGAGGTGAAATAACAGCCATACCAAGAGTTTAGCCTAAACTTTTAAAACCTTCCTTAGAAATTAACCCACTGATTTTCTCTTGCATTTCATTTGCTAGAGGAGGATTTACATGTTCACATCTAACTCAAGGGATTAAGAGAATATAAAATATTTTGTTTTCTAGAATTTATAATAGAACTGGGAATGAGGTCAGGAATGACTTTAGTTTTTGGGAGGGATGTACTGGGGATTGTACTCAGGGGTACTTGGCCACTGAGCTCCATCTCCAGACCTATTTTGTGTTTTATTTAGAGACAGAGTCTCACTAAGGTGGTTAGTGATTGCTTTTTGCTGAGGCTGGCTTTGAACTCTCTATCCTCCTGCATCAGGAGCCTGAGCTATTGAGATTGCAGGTGTGGGCCACCACACCTGTTCATGAATGGGCTTGAGTCCATATATAAACACAGACAACATAAATATCTCAAAATTATTCCACTACATGCTGTGAGAACATATCATCTTTAAGTCTACTAATGATATTTGTAAGTTATCTGCTTTGGTGCAGTATAGGAAAAGGTTAAAAAACATTGTGTTGCATTTGTTGGGAAGAAAATACTTAGAGCACTAACTAAACAGTAAGTCTTATTCATTATGTGACAGTTCTATGATTATATCTTACACGATCATGTAAAATTCTGTCAATTTCACATTAGCTGTTGTGATGAAAATAAGTTTCCCAGGCTTTTAATTCAGCATGGAGGTTTTTATTCAGCCACAAAACCCTTCCATCACACCATGTCTACCTCACTGAATAATCAAATCTAGATGTGACAGATAGGGAAGGCAACGTGTCCATGATGGACAATTAATCAACCACTGGGGATAGCTCTGCCAGTTTTGAGATATCAAATAAGCTTAAGAACTAACAGCATCCAATTTTGTGGCTGACTGAATATGCAAACAATTAAAATTTTGTGAATATATATTTTCAATTCTGTAAATGGATTGGAAGTTTGATTTCATTGTTTGGACATTAGATGGCGCCAAGAAAGTGAATTGAAATGGTTGAGATTTTTACATTTTGAGCTTACGGTTTGTCTGACATTTTATAGGACATTTATTATACTGTTAGATGAATATGCATTCAAAGGAATTAAAGAAAAGTATACATAGAATACATTGGGTACTGGAAGCCCATGACCGAATGGATCATATAAAAGAAAAGATGGTAAATAGAGAATGCACTCAATAGTGAGATTAGTTTTAATATATATATATATTGGTTTTTGTTTTGGTACTGGAGACTGAGCTCCATGGCACTCGACAATGTAGCCACATCCCCAGCCCTTTTTTGTATTCTTATTTAGATACAGGGTCTCACTGAGTTGCTTGGTGCCTCACCATTGCTGAGGCTGGTTTTGAACTAGTGATATTCCTGCCCCAGCCTCCCAGTACTATAAATTTTTATAACATTTCTAAGGTTTTTAACACTGGCATGGAATTTTCAGCAATTTTAGATAGTGAAATTCTTATAATTCTAAAAATTTTCAAAAGATATTCTGTAAGTGTTCTTAGATCATTTTTTTCCAGCAGATTATATAATACATATCACATATATACCTTACCCAATTCTTTATATTATTGACCTGGATACCTAAATAAGATTTTGAATCTTTTTATATATTTGTAATAATTTAAATATGGGTACTACAATAGAGATAGATTCTTTTATAATCTACTAAAGTAATGGTTTTGTCATTCATGATCCTATTTACGAACACCTCCTTTCTAGAGGATCTCAAAAATAGAATACTCATCATATTATTAATGCTGAGTTGTAAAACCTGTAAAAACTTGAAAGAAGAAAGGTATAATGAAATGAAAAATTTAGGTCAGAAATAAAATCAAGTAGACAACAGGACATTTCTTTTCTTTTTTTAAAATTTTTTATTTATTTTAATTTGTTACACATGACAGTACAATGACCTTGACATATCATACATTTGAATCAGATGGGATATGATTTATCATTTTTCTCAGAGTACAGGTTGCAGAATCACATTGGTCATGCACTCACGTATATACACACAGCAATAATAATGTCTATTTCATTCTACTATTCTTCCTTTACCCCCATACCCCCCTCCCCTCCTATCACTTCTCTCTACCCAGTCTAAGGTGACATTTCTACCCTCATGTATTATGTGAAGAAAAGTAAAGAGAGAAGTAGATCAAGCAGGTAAAATGCTAAGTTTACTACCTTACTACTACAAATGACTTCCATTGAAATCTAATCTCCCTGATAACTAATCCAAGGCTAAAACAGACAATGATCAAATGAATTTATTTAGATTTACCTGAGATCATTACCACTAGAGAGAAACTTCTGTTTTCTCTGGCATGTTTATAATTCTTATATTGTATGTCTTAGGGATTTTACTCTGATACCTCCATGTTGTGTGATGTGTGTATGTGTGTGTATGTGTGTATTTGTGTGCATGTGTATTGAACACTTTGTAGGCTGTTTTCCATCAAGAAATAGAGTCGCATGTTGAAGTGATAATCACACTTCATTTAATAGATGGAAAATATCATGATCATCTTGAATTCATTTTTACCTGGTTTCCATGTATGTGAGATTAAAATATTTAATGTAGAACAGTTTTATAACTGTTTCTGATAGAAAAGTGTATATAACTTGTTTTATACATAATTGTAGGAGGTTTTCCAGAAAAAAAAATTTAGTCCTCTAGGTCACTCTAACCCGAAATAGGAGTCTCATGACAAATATGCTGGCAGAGATAAGTCTTCTCACAATTATAAATAATTGATAATTACTAATAAGTATATTTAATATAGAGTTGCACTTAATCATAAGATGTAAAGTCCTCAGAATCAATATCTGAAGGAATACTTTGAAGCCAGTTTAGTAACCATGAGCTTACACATCCATAAGTCATGTGGTATTCAAATATAGCCAAAGTTCCAGGTAATTGACCATAATGTTCTATTGTCTATGGTGGGAAATATGCCTGGATTTAGAATTATTCAAGATAGAAGAGCTGATATTTTACTTATTTAAAATAATTTGAAAAATGTTAAGAGGGTATATCCATAAACATAATAATTATTTTACACATGCTAGTACTTAGCTATTTTAAACAGTGAAAAAATACTGATCACTTAAAACAGTAAACATAATGTTTAATTATCCTTAAATATATGGACAAATAAAATAATTGTCAATAATGTGGTTTTAAGAAATGGATATAGAGTTCTTAAACAGTTTGTTATATGTGGGAATAGGTTAAAGGTATGTACTAATATTAGACTTTTAAAAATTAACATTATAACCCATACTGTCTAGGAAAAAAAACAAATAAGAAGGTAGTAAGATGTAACTTCTGATTAGAAGAGAAATTAAAGTGTTTTAAGATTTTTGAAACATTTCAAAGAAGGCAAAGAAAAAATAATTGAATACAGAGGTGAAAACTAGTGAATAACATAATTAAATTAAAATGTATCAATAATTTTATCACATGAAAAATGACTAATTTCCACCCTTAACACACAACTGTTTCAAGACTAGATAGAAAAAGTCTGATTACATGCTGCATCAAATGTACAGGTAAAGATTAAAAAAACTTAGTTTTATAAAAAGTATTAAAAATGTTTGAACATCAATAAATGTACTTAAAAATATGCAGCACAAATTTTTTTTTAAGAACTGGAAAATTAAACAGCCCATAAGCTCAGTTGAAGAAAGAATTAGTGAACTAGAAGTTGTAATTGAAGAAATCACTTCATACACAGAACATGTTAAAGAAAAAGAAGATACAGAATATTTACAAATAAATCTATGTTCTTTATAAATTTCCTAGTATGTGGTATTCTCTCTTGGCAGCACAAATGGATTAAGACAGACTTGATAAGACTAAAAGATCTTCAAGTCTTAAGAAACATAAATAAAAATGAAGAAGCACTCATGATCATTAGAGTGAAACCAAAATATCAAAGAAGTATATGCAAATAAGTATAGATGATGCAGTATTCTGACTAATGTGAAGTTAAGGGCTTTAGAGTCTTGCTCACACCTGATAGCTTCTGGAGAGCAGATATCCAATATGGTTCCATCTTTAGTTTTTTGGTGTGTAGTAGTGTCTCACATTTAAGTACCATCTGAACTTGAAGAGCTTATGAGGTAGAACAAAATTCATCCTGTGACAGCTGAGAAGTGAGGTGAGAAGACAGAGAAAGAATTTTTGACTACATGATGAAGACATAATCAAGGAGATAGTATGTGAAACAAGAGTGAAGTATTAACTCAGTTGGCAATAACTATAAGAAAATGACATGAGCAATTTATGGAGATGAATACCACATTTGGGGAATATTATATAACTATACTTAGCTAGATAAAAGAGAAAAGATACAGTGATACACATGAGGAACATGGATTTCCCTGCAGTAACATTGCAACACCGTGCATGGGATGAGATTGAGCAGCTATAGAGTTGAATTCTAATGTAATGGATTTTGGAATTTTCCTGAAAGCAAAGAAGCTCCATCAAGTTGGTTTGTTTAAACAAGAATAGTACTTATCAGCCTATGATTTGTAAAACTAGTCTTTCTAAAAATAGAATATATGGGATATATTTAAAGAAGAGGTGGTGGCAGGCATGGAGACTACTTAGAAGGTCAATTAATTAGTTTAAATAAAGAAAACATAATCATTTGTTCTTTTGATGTTTTGATTAAATCTAACTGTGTGTGTATGTGTGTGTGTGTGTGTGTGTAGATGTGTGTGTAGAAAAAAGGAAAAGAAGTGGAAATGAGAAAAAGAATAATTCTAGCATGAATAATTCTGTAAAGTTAAAGCCAATTGCATAAATATTTTCCTCTTTCCCAATCTCACACACACACACACACACACACACACACACACACACACACACATATTCAATTTGAAAAACCCTGTATTGACATTTTTGCCTATGTAATCAAAGTTGATTTATTTTAAACATCAAATAACTAGATATTAACATTCTCATCTTACCTGATCAACTTTTAAAATGAATGATTGATGGGAGGATTAATCATTAAATAGAAGTGCATATATAAAAATTAATTGCTATGCCCATCACATGTGGACACTTAATAAGTGTTTCTAATAGAATGAATGGCTACAATGACATCCATATATTTTCATTTGATATAAACCTTCTCAGAGTACTTTTGTTGCTTGATAATGACAGTTTATTCTCTTAACCATGGTTCTAAGTTGAGCATGCTAAACATAATTTATATAAGTTATAGGCTTAATTTTCTGGATAGTGTTTTTTCTTATTTTCATCATGAGCTTTCAAAGGTTTTCTATCTTCTAGTAGTACAGAGTTAATCATGTTATATACATTTTGCATGATATTGTTACCAAGGCTGCCCTCAGTTTTAAAAACACTCTAACCTCTTAATTAATAATAAGCCTAATTTGAGATTTCAACCATCAATATGCATAAATAGAAGAAAAGCATCCAGAGTACAAGATCAGTGAATCCTACTTTAATTGAAAACTGGGAGTACCTTCGTGTAGAGCTTCAATGTCTTACATTTTCTGCACAGTGATCTTAAATAAAGAAAATTAGATATTTTTAATATGGTTAAATGACTTGAACTAGGAGCACCAACTGAGTTGATAAAAGGAGACACTTTGCTATTAACATTACATGGAATTTTCTAGTGACTAAAGCCATCAGACAATAGAACGAGCTTTGTTAGCATCTAATAATTTCTCTGTCAGTGGACTCAGCTCAAGCATAATTTACTTTGCTATTTAGAAGAGTACAAAAGTAAATATCAACCAACTCTAGGATCACTGCTTTTTTTAGACTGTGATATTCAACAATGCCCTTCTCATGTCTTTCCATAGATAGTTTAGTTATATAGATTTGAATATTTTAAACTGAAAAATAATTTCTTGCTGATTAGACTCTAATGGAATGAACATTATTTAGTTGATTATTACATACCTGTGGTCATTTCAGATTTTAAATTCATCTATATAATACTTCTAGCAATCCTGAAAGATATTATTTTCAGATGTTCATAATTTTCCAATTATAATAACATAACATGTTAGTTAAAATATGCAAAATATTATGTATAATGTGTTCCAATTGTTCGAAACAGTTGTTTTCTCTTTCTAGTCATCTGCATTGCACAACATGCATATTCAAATACACCACCCACATGTGAATGATCAGAACAACCCACATTAAATTGACTTTGTGGCTATCTCTAATTTTGGATCATGATAGCTTTTTAATATTTTATTGGAATCTTTTGATTTTTAAAATTATCTACAGATAAGCATTTCTCTCATTCAGAGAACAACTACTGTGTTGAGATTTATATCTCTAATTAGAAAAATGCATACTCAGACTGACATGAAGAATAAATGGCAGAATCAGGCAATGTTTCTTAATATAGAAGTTGAGGGAAGGGAGTTCACTTCTACCTAAGCTCAGGATTTTGAGTTATTCTTTGCCCATTTTTTTTCCAGTTAAATTTTACTGCCATTGATTAGAGGGCAGGAGGAAAAAGAATGTCCCATTCATTTAATGATGACAAATGGCAGCTCTGGTCCTTTACTGGGAAGCTACAGTAACCTGGGCTTGCCTTTTGTGTATGCCCAGGGGTGGCAAGCAGCAATTCAGTGTAGTAGCTGGACCCTGGCAGGGCTCCAGTTTGGCATGTGTGTAACATTGTCTGGGGAACACTTTGTGCCTGCTGAGGCACACTCCTCTCCCAGGGACTAGAACTAAGAAAATAAAAGCTTCTGGTGCCAAGGCCATCAGCCTTATCTGCAAATCACTTCTTCTTTCTTGTGTCTTCAAGGGTAATTTGACCCTAGCTCAGAGCTTGAGCAGGCACAACTCATCAATTTTTCATTGAAAACTGCCGCAGTCTGTCTGGGCACAAAATAACTGAGCCACCACAAAAACTTGTAGATTCCAACAGCAACTCTTTATTCCGGAACTCTCACCGACACTCTACACGCACGTTCTGGGAATACACTCCCTCCACCAGGCTCTGCGTACCAATAATCTCAGCACCCCACGAGAAATCAATGGGAACTCAAGGAGCAGGTGCCTGAGGCAGCAGGATACGGTCTAATCCTGGAGCCACCCTATTCCAGCAGGATCCACCCTAAACCTGGAGCCACCCTAATCCCTGAGCAGGGTCACCTTTCAAACCAAAATGCCATGCATCATTCCTACTTGGCAATGGCTCTCAGCATCTCCCCCTTCTGATTAATTAAACAACAACTAATGTGGCTTAGGGACCATGCCTGTTAGGTTGTCCAATTCAACATATGGTCCTTACCCGTCATTGGATGAGCCGACCTCTAGGTGTCAGCCTCCTGTCTTAGGTTGGTACCACTGTAATTGGATCATACCCGTCATTGACTACCAGTCTAGCATACAGCCATACTTGTGGATAGGCCTATGCACCAGTGTGGGGGGGGTGAGGTTCTTTGCCTCACCTCTTTTGGCCCCCAAATTTGGCCTTGGTGCCAGTGGGGTGGTGAGGTTCTTTGCCTCAACTCTGTTGGCCTCCAAATTTTAGGCCATCACTAGCAGAAGGGAGGAGGATACAGAAATGCCATGACACCAAGCCAATTAACGGCTCTTTTGGAAAAATTGTATCATCGGTGACACCATCAGCAAATACATGCCAGCACTACCACAATTCGCTGCACCAATAAATAGTTCACAATGCATACAAGTGATACAGAGTCCAGGCAAGTTCTGCAAGCAGTTCAAAGCAGAGGAATCTATCAATATGTCCATTTCCTCCCAAAGTAAATCAACTCCTTGATTGAGCATTACTTGTTGAGTTATTATTCATTGATGCATCAATTTATACAGTTTACTGTGATAGGTATCATAGAAGCTGTAGTATGGTTTTATCTTTGTCTTTACTGGCACTGGAATGAAGATAGAAATTCTGGCAATGAAGCTAAAAAATATGTAACATTCCAACAGATACTAAGAAAACAATTTTCTGAAAAATTTACATTATCCTGGAGAGAATTATTAAATATAATGAAAAGGAAAGGTGAAAGTAAACAAACAGATATGATAACCTCCTTATTTGTTCACATATTAAAACAATCCGCAACAGCTGTTTACCCAATTTAAATTAAACCATTAAAATCATGTGAGTAAAAAAAAAATTGGATCCATTTATTCATGAGTGCTCCTCATATATGATATATGGACATACGCACATACAGACATACAACACAAAATAGAAGTGTGTACACATAACATACCACATAAGACAATAGTAAAGGCCTTGTAGCTTACACAGGTGAAATTTCCATTGCAACGTTTAAAAACTCCACAGTCAACAAATAAAACTGATCAGAAAAACATTAACCTAGGTCTGTATGAGCTCAAAAAATATAATAGAACTTTATGATGTGGGAAAAGGCAATAATAAAATTGATATTGAGAAAAGCATCCTGGTTAATCACTGTTGCAGATGTAAGAATAGCCAAGCTAGAGCTCTGGATATCAGCTGTTATGGATTTGAGTCAAATCATCTTCTTTTTAGTCTGTAGAAATAGCTTTGGAATCCAAATTGGCTGCTGTTCTCCCTGTGGAAACACACAAACAGAACCCCGACTCCAGACAATCACTGGGTCAGGACCTTTCCATTGTCCTGTTAGAATATCCTTCCAAAGTACCTTAGGCTTATGTACATTTTTTGGATACATATGCCTTTCTGCAGCACTAAGTCCTGATGAATCCAAATTTAAAATTTTAGAGTAAAAAGGGTTATTTGAAGTTTATATTTGGGGGATATGTACCACTTCCCAATTCCCTCTTTATGCTTTAATAAGTAAACTTTTATAGTTTGATAAGTTCTTTCAACTATGTTTTGTCCCTGTGGATTGTATGGATTCCTGTTAAGTAAAACATTAACTGATTTTTCTTCAGGCATGATGTTCCAAAATATCCTATATGCATCCTTTGAAAATTTAAAGCTCCTTTTAAATTTAAGTCTTCCAAAAGCATTTTGCCTTAGTTTTTAGAATTACTTTAGTCCTTTTAATTTTTTGATGTGGTTTTAAACCAATTTCCTTCTAGTTTAATGTTTTTTAAATTGGCTCTTGTCTATAAATTTTAACACCCTCATCTAAGATTTCTAATTTCTGCACCACTGGAAATTAAAGTTGATGGGCTTTTTGAAAAAAATTACTAATAATCTCTTTGTTTTCTTTTTATTTTATCCAATATTTTACTTTAAACTTCTCTCTTTTACCTTTTTCTATCTTGAATGTCTTTATCTAATAGTTGTCTTAGCTTTTTGTATTTTTTATCTGAAATATCTTTATTTGACATTTTTAACCATTTTTATCTTGTTTCTAACTTTTAGTTTTCTTCAAAGGTTTGTACATTCACCCTTAGTTGTTTTTTTTCTCTTAGTTTTTTTTTTCTTTTTTTTTGCTTCCTATTTTGTGGGTTTAAAATTCTTGTCTTCCTACATCTTTTCTATCTTTCTACATCTTCTTTATCTTTTTTTCTTTTTAACTTTTTATACTTCTGTCTTTAAAGTTTTTTACTTCAAATTTTTAATCTTCATTATCTAAATATCTTTTATCCTATTATCTTCCCATTTTCATGTTTTTTAAGTAATGCTTTTAAGATTAACTAGGCTTCGAATGATGCACTCATTCCTCCACGATGAAGGCATCTTAACCACCTTTAATTTAACCTTTTAAAGCCTTTTGTAACTTAGACATTTTACAACTTTTTACTTTACCACACAGATTATCTCATCTTGAAACATTTCTTTTGCCTTTAACCTCTTATATTAAAATACATTTCCACATCTTGAATCTTTTTATATCTCTTTTCTAGCCGTTAACCCTTTTTAAAAATTCACATTCTGAAATAACTCTTATAAAATTTCTGATTTAGACAAATTACTTTACTTAATAAGATGAAATACTTTCATGTTTTTTTTATGGTACTATAACACTATAATTGAAACCCAACTGAAGCTTCTTATACTCTTTGTATATAAATTACACCTGATAAAATCTTAACTGTTAGTAACTTTGTTTCAGCAAAGACACAGACCAAAGCGATATTAAACTTTTTTTCATTTACCAATTTATGAAAACACACATAATGTTTAAATATATTACCTTATGGAACTTAATAAGTAAAGAGTACTTGCTTTTATATTTAGTGGTTGATGTTTTAACAGTTTAGCTTTGTAAGTTAATCAGATGTCTGTAAAAACCAAGATCTTAGACAAGTGTAGTAAACAGAACTAGCCATCTCTTTCTTGTTGAAGAAAAATCCTTCTACAGGACACTGTGATGGTCCCATTGTGATATATTTAACAACTTTTCTTTAAAAAGCCATGGGCTACATTTTTGTATTGTATCAACATATGTCCTAACTGTTCTTGGTCTTACTGGGCTTCCTCCTTCCTCTAACAATTTCTCTTCCTTGGGGGTGAACAACTTGAAACCTTGAGTCAACCATTTTCCTCAGTTTGCCTGAGAAAGTTCTAGGAACAGGCAACTTGAAATAAAAACAAAATAAATCAAAACGAGAACACATTGTTTTTTGAAATGGTCACCCATTCTTTCACTCTCCTTCAGGGGCGAGCAATGTCACTTACCTCTAAGCTTCAGACGTTCCCTGTACAGGCCACCAAAATGCCACAGTCTCTCTGGGCACAAAATAACCAAGCCACCACAAAAACTTGTAGATTCCAACAGCAACTCTTTATTCCGGAACTCTCACCGACACTCTACACGCACGTTGTGGGAATACACTCCCTCCACCAGGCTCTGCCTACCAATACTCTCAGCACCCCACAAGAACTCAAGGGGAACTCAAGGAGCGGGCACCTGAGGCAGCAGGATATGCCCTAATCCTGGAGCCACCCTATTCCAAGCAGGATCCACCCTAAACCTGGAGTTGCCCTATTCCAGCAGGATCCACCCTCAACCTGGAGCTGCCCTATTCCATTAGGATCCACCCTAAACCTGGAGCCGCCCTAATCCCTGAGCAGGGTCACCTTTCAAACCAAAATCCCATGCATCATTACTACTTGGCTATGGCTCTCAGCAGACAACTTCAAAGATAAAATGGATTTGGCTTTTCTGATTGCTGAAACTGTGTCAGATTTTATAGATGAGCATCTTTTTGACCTGTTGATTACTAGCACCTTCAAGAACTTGTGAGTATGTGTGTTTGTGGTGGGGGTGGGGGGTATTTTAGGGTGTGCATAGTAACATCTATTAATGTATTTTAGCTCTATGTGCATGATCATTAAAGTAAAATACATGAGAAATAATTTTACTTCTATTCATTTAGAAATTGTAATTTCAATATTATCTGATCTACACCTGTTTATTTATATATCTGCATAGTGGTGTAAAAATGTCAACATAAAGAGAAATGGGGATAATAGCACTTGGTTTCTAATTTTTAGTTTTAGTGGAGAGAGCTCTTCATGATTCTCCATCTCTGCTGGCTTTTATAAAGTTTCAAATGAAGCCTAAGGAATATGAGAATCTCTTGAGGGCAGAATGTTAGTTCACTGAAAAAAGCCTAAAATCTTATCTCCTAATTTCATTTCAGTACTCTACACCAAATGCTTCAGGGTTTGTTATCTTGGTATACATTAAGTCCTTAAGATATGTTTTAAATAATTATTATTAGAGTAAGAAAATTTACATAACTATAAAGGTTAACAGGGGTTATCTATTGTGGTTGCATGACATCAATGTTGATATTATTATCTTTGCTGTAATCTGAATTTTCTAAGATTTCTACTTAAGTGTTCATTACCATAACAACAATATATATTTTAGCATGTATATTGGCCATCAATTACTGTGTGTTCTTCTAGTCACTTTACTTGAATCAGTTTTGTATTTAATTTTCACAATTTCTGTCAATAATATGCTCCTAAATATGTGTTGAGTATAATAGAGTTCAAAGGTCACAGAGTTCAATGAGGGGTTATTTTTAAAAGATCCCTTTTCATTTGTAGAATTTTTCTTGCAATATCTGCTTGACTTCAAGTGCAATATTATCTTAGTAACAGTGGACAATTCCAGATGGGGCTCAAATTTTAATGCTTCCTTAAAAAGCCATATAACCAATTGAAGAGGAATGTGTCTACTCTGGCCAGGTGCAGTGGCACATGCCTGTAATCCCAGTGGCTCAGGAAGTTAAGGCAAGAGGACCACAAGATCAAAGCCAGCCTCAGCAACAGGGAGATGCTAAGCAACTCAGTGCAACCCTGTCTCTAAATAAAATTATATATATATATATATATATATATATATATAATTTTTTTTATTTTCCCTCCTCTTGCATTTTTTTAATTTATTGGTTGTTCAAAATATTACAAAGCTCATGACATATCATCTTTCATACATTTGATTCAAGTGGGTTATAAACTCCCATTTTTACCCCAAGTACAAATTGCAGAATCACATCGGTTACACATCCACATTTTTACATAATGCCATATTAGTGACTGTTGTATTCTGCTACCTTTCCTATCCCCTACTATCTTCCCTCCCCTCCCCTCCCATCTTCCCTCTCTACCCCATCTGCTGTCATTCAATTCTCTCCCTTGTTTTTTTCCCCATATATATGGGATTCCATATATATATGGAATAAGGATGTGGTTCATTGGTTGAATGCCTCTGAGTTGAATCCCTGCTTACCCCACTCCCCCATAAGTGTCTTTTCTGAATGAGTCTAGCCTGTGTCCAGATCACTAACCAAGAACATTCACCCTACAGGGCCAAGAGAAAGGAACCACAATGGTAAACTTAATTTTTTTTTTTACAAATAAAGACTTAAAATGATCACTACTATAAATGATATTAAATGCCATACATAAAAGACAAACTGATGAGTTCAAGTACAGGAACTTTGTGGTATAATTCAGACCTCCTTTTATTTACTAAGATGTACCCCACCTGCCTTAGCTTGCAGTGTGATACAGGTCCCAAGGTTGTATTTTAAAAAACAGTAAACATCTACTGTGCTTTGAGTACCCCATGTGTGCAGCCAGCTTTAATAACTAACTATGCAGACAGCATTGCTCATAAAGACGCTTATAAGTAACTGCCTCAGTTTTGTCTGGGACAGGAAAGGGCAGGGCTGTGAGGCCTTCTGTGTGTGTCCTTCAGTGAGTCTGTCTGCCTTACTTGTTTTTCTTAAAGTAAAATCCAAATACACCTTTTGAATGCCTTTCTGGAGCTGAATGAGATTTAAAAAAATGACTAGCAGAAATGAGGCTCTTTTCCAGAATTTGCAGCTCTGGACTTCAGGATAATTTACACTGAATAATCATGTAAGTGACCAACTTGTCTCTTGGCCAGTTGATTGTCTCCCATGGCCCTCAGGTCTAGAAACAGATACACATTTGGTCATTAAGAAATCAAAAGTGAGGCTACCCAAAGTCATAAGTTTCCAAGTGCTACACTCTCATCATATGTTTCCTTGAGTTGGGTCCATCTCAGTGAATTTTGTCCTGGGCCCTCTGATAAAGAGGTCAGAATTAACCAGAATCAAGAATTCTCTGGTCATCACCAGAGTCTTTTCTGTGTCTGCTCCCTATGGAGGACAGGTTCCCTCCAGATCTTGAGTAGCTTTCCAAACTCAACAAGATTCCAAATAAGCCCCAAATATGTATAGGGCAATGTTAGAGTCAGCAGCCATTATTATGAACACTGGCTGAAATCAGAGCCTCTGAAACCTCTTCCTGATTCAGAATTAGACCGAGGGATCCAGGCTGTCAGGTGTAGCCTAGAGAAAGTTAAGAGAAGACTCCTCATCTCTGACAACTAGCCCAAATAAATCCCCAGGCTTTTACTGAGGAGGGTAGCATGACTCTGATATTTCTGCCTTGCAGTTAGGAGAGTCCCATTTTCTACCTGAGCACACCTCTTATCACTTCTTCATCATCACCTGGGTTATCTCCTCTTTGATTAAAAAAAAATTCCACGACACTAAACCTGGCAGTACACAGTCTCTGGATCCTATTTGCAGAACCAATGTCTTCTCCATTATATCTAGCTTGTTCTTAATGTTGATATTCTATATCAGAAACATTTTTGAAGTATAGATCAAGGAGAAAACACAAAACCAGAACTCAGTACTGTAGAAGCAAAATGAGAGATACAGTTGGGGTTCAGTATATTGGGGTACCTGCTATCACTGTTATAGTAGGAGTAAATATTTTTGTTTCTGTGTGGTCAACAGTTTTATCATCACCAAAAGGAGAACATTAGACTCACAGTTCTCTAGAGCTCTTCTACACACAAGCTGTCTAAAAACTTTTCTTTAAAAAGACAAATTGCATTAACAGGTAACCTTAAATGAGTGACAGGCATCAAAGCAACTTGTGTAATTGTAGCCTAGAGAATGGACACAGAGCTGTGCTCAGTCCTATGAGTCTCATTTGTTTGATCAGGCAAGGACAGAGGATAAAACTGCATTGTCCATATCTGTGGCCCTTCAAGTACACCATTATGTGGTTAACCCATCTCATGCCAGATTGGATAGGTTCTTCTGTGTGCTCAGCTCATGTTGAGTGTGGAACTTAGAGGAATGAGAAGGTCATCCTTGGAGTGGGGGATTGTGTGTTTTGCCCACAGGATCATAAGAAGATTTGTGAACAGTCCTTAAATTCAATTTTTAACCCCACAAGACAAGATTATTATAATGTCTGCTTGGAATGGTATCAGAGCACATATTTAATTGTGTCTGTCCTGAAAAGTGGCAATTTCAATAGCTATCTGGGACATCAAGTGTTATTTGTGTATCTTTAGACTTTCACTAATATTTTTTATCCACTATCTCACTTTACTTTTAGGACGGCACCCTGAGGCATTTTGGAGAAACATTATCATTCAACCAAGGATGAACCTGAGACTCACAAAAGCAAAGGCACATTCCCACATTCATACAATTAAATCCAGATTTTCTGAACTTTGATGAGTCCTTTATATTCATAATCTCAAATATGAAGATATTTTATGCTATTCACACATTATGCATCAAAAGTATGTAATATTTATTGATCACATATCACAAGTCCACATATTCTATTCCATTATGTGGTTCTAGTGGTACCCTAAAGTAAGGATGTAAATATGCCCTCCTCTATAATACCAAGTCATGCAGGTCCATCTCTGGTAAAAGGGTGGCTTTTGCTAGAGTTTTCTAATACCATTATGTCAGCAAAAGCCTTTCTATAAACCATCATTCTGCGTCCACTGCTGCCATGTCAAAAAAAAAAAAAAAGTCTTGACATTGTCTTCTGACTATGCCCACCTTGTAGAAGGGGGAACTGTAGATGCTGCCAATTTCAGTTTCTCCAAGAAAAAAATCAAAATGAATGGAAATCTGACAATCTGGTGGAGGAGTTTAACAATTGAAAATAGCAAAAGCAAGATTTTTGTAACTCCTGAGGTGTATTTTTCTAAGAGCCATTTGAAATATCTCACCAAAAATATTTAAAGAGGAATCATCTGCATGATTGGCTGTGTATAACTGCTAATAGCAGTTACTAATCACCTTATTTCCAAACTAGCCAGTATGCAAAAATTGAGCAAGACGAAGGCAAATACTAACTTATGAGAAATATTTTGTATAAGTTTCTGAATAAATCTTGGAACAAGTAAACAAACATAATCTGTCTATGGCAAAGGCCAAACATCCTCCGCAGGAAACAAGTTTCAATTTTTGGGCAATTCCACTGTCAATTTCAAGTATCACCAGCAGATGGTGCTGTGCATTAGCAAACATCCTTCTTGGGACAGCTCCAGACTCCAGGGAAAGTGTCACCAGGGAAAGTAAAAGAGAGAAGTAAATTATATAGGGGGAAAATGCTAAGCAGCCAATGCAAGAAAAAGCACCCAGTTGTGCTTTAGAAAGTGAACACAAAATTGTAAATTTTCAAATAATACCTGTGAAATAATTCCTATTTAAATATTGCATAGTAGAGTTATCAGAAGAGAAATAAAATAGAAATTCTACTAAACCCCGTGGGCAGTGAGCACTAACAAAGGGAAATATTCTCACCATGTTAACATGAATCTAGGCATGAAAATGTTAGATGATTGTTCAGTTGTTTCCCAGGCTTAGATCTTCTTTCTACTCTTTTCCCTATAGTCTATTCTCAGACTCTGTCTTTCATGATTAGAAGGCTGTCTTATAAAACCTTCACTTCTGTGAATTATAAGTATTATTGGAAAACCAAATCTATGTCATAGTTTTTTTTTAAATCCCTTTAGAATGGGATCACAAAAAGAATGGTTTGCTCTATCTCAACATTTCTTGCATGTGGCTATGTGTTCAATAAGTGCTTATTGAATGCTAAACAATTGATTTGTGAATCATGCTATGGCCTAATGATACTGAGTTTTATGTACACCCAATCAAAAAAATATTTAAGAAAGTGTTCTGTGCTTGGACACAGAACTTATGATGTAGAAGAGGAAATAAAAGGTGATTAATTAATTTGAAACACACTGCAGTAGGCATGTGAGGTTGTGGGATCAGGTGCCAGAAGGAACAGAAAACAGTTCCTGACTCCAGGTGGGCCTTAGGTTTAGAAGAGATTTCTTAAAAAGAATGAAGTCTAGTTTCATAATCAAATTGTCAGCAAGAGCTGGCTATCTACTAAGAATGCTCTCAGAAGAGAGGACAACTATTGCAAAAATGTCAGAAGAAAGAAACAAAGCCCCACAGTATATGTGAATAACTTAAAGAAGATGAAGGGTGATGAGGGAGTGTCAGAAGATCAGATGGAGAATATATTTCCTATGGGGTTATGAAAACGAGAAAGTCAATATAGTGATTCACGCATGGGAGTGATATGATCAGATTTGAAATTTTCAAAGATCATTCCAACTGAAGTGCAGAAACTGACTTGTGTTTGTAGCGGAGTTGGAGGGAGACAACAGAAATGCTAGAAACAGAGAGATCAGGTAGGAAGCTTGCAAAACTCCAAGACTGAAATGGTATGTCTGTAGCTACAACAGTGGAAGCACCTGGAAGCAGAGGTGGGCCAGCAAGACAGATTTTGGGGGGATGCCAAACTACATGTTGTAAATAAAATATCACAAGAGTGATAAAACATTACAGGATACTTAAGAAGAGAATGGAGAGATCCACAATTATCAAAGCTCATCTCTGGTAGAACAAAGTGTATTTTTGAAAGAAATACTTTCACCAGCTTAGGGTGATGATAGAGATCCTAAGCAGCAATCTCAAGTTACCATGGATGGAAAGCAACATGCTCTTTTAGGGTAGTAAGTCTTGTTATTTTCAAGTTCAGAGATAAAAATGAAGAGCTTAAGAAAATAAAAAGCAAAGGAGCACATTAGTTCCAGTTGTCATCCTTCTCCACCCTCCTCTTTTCAAAGTAAACAATAACAAATATATAAAGAATGCATATTTTTATTTGTATGAAAGTTTTATTTGTATGTGGGACAATAGAGTGCATTTTGACATACCATACATAAATGGAGTTTAAGGTCTTATTCTTCTGGTTGTACAGGATGTAGAATCACACCTGTCATGTAGTAATATATGCACATAGGGTAATAATGTCAGATTCATTCTCCTTCCTCTCCAACACTCCTACCTTCAGTCCCTTCTGCCTAGTCCAAGTACATTCTTCCCTATTGCCCTTCTTTACCATGAATTAGCATCCCCATATCAAAGAAAATATTAGGCTTTTGGTTTTGAGGGATTGGCTTATTTCATGTAGCCTAATATTCTCCAGCTCCATCCATTTACCAGCAAATGCATAATTCCATTATTATTTAAGGCTGAGTAATATTCCATTGTGTGTGTGTGTGTGTGTGTGTGTATATATATATATATAATTTTCTTTATCC
Organism: Callospermophilus lateralis; assembly: GCF_048772815.1. NCBI lineage: Eukaryota > Metazoa > Chordata > Mammalia > Rodentia > Sciuridae > Callospermophilus > Callospermophilus lateralis. Next base: position 2,327,110 of record NW_027512465.1, on the reverse strand, counting down.
ATTCATCTATTGAAGGACACCTAGTTTGGTTCCATAGTTTAGCTATTGTGAAATGAGCTGCTATAAATATTGATGTGGCTTTGTCATGGTGGTATGTTGATTTTAAGTCTTTTGGGTATAAACCAAGGAGTGGCATTGCTGGATCAAATAGTGGTTCCATTACAAGTTTTCTAAGAAATTTCCATAATGCTTTCCATTGTGGTTGCACCAATTTGTAGTCCTACCAGCAATGGCATCATCTAGTCTCCCAGGACTGAATGGTGGATATCATTATCATTGGTTCTTGTTTCTCTATTATTCTTATATTCAAGTAATTTAAGACAACTGTCATTTTCTTCTATACACCTATACTGATGTCATCTTCTTCCATTTAATTCTTCTTTCACTAATGAGTCTTAATTGAACACACTGAGAAGGATAATTGGAATACCTTTTTTCCCCCACAGCCTCACCAACATTTTTTGTTTGTTGCTTATATTTTTGATAATTGCTATTCTTACTGGGGTAAGGTGAAATCTTAGAGTAGTTTTGATTTGCATTTCTCTAATTGCTAGAGATGCTGAACATTTTTTTCATACATTTGTTGATTGATTGTATTTCTGAAACTCAATTCAAAGTGCATCAAAGACTTAGGCACCAGAAGTAAAATCACAAATCAATATATGGCATGGATTCAAATAAAAAAGCTTTTTCTCAGCAAAGGAAACAACAAAGTGAAAATAAAGCCCACATAATGGGAGAAAATCTTTACCACATATACCTCAGACAGAGCATTAATCTCCAAGATATATAAAGAACTCAAAAAACTTAACACCAAAAAAACCCCAAATAACCCAATCAATAAATGGATTAAAGAGCTGGAGAGAAATACAGAAGAGAAATACACTTGATCAACAAACATAAGAAAGCATATTTAAGGTGTACCAAATAGCCTTCTCAAAGTGTTCAATTGAGGCTCATTAGTGATACATGGATTAAATGGAAGGAGATGACATCAGTATAGGTGTATAGGAAAAATTACAGTTGTCTTAAATTACTTGAGTATAAGGATAATAGAGAAACAAGATAACAATATCCACCATTTAGTCCTGGGGGACTGGATGATGCCATTCTCTATGAAAAATGAAGAAAAAGAGCAGGTTTACGTGAAAATAGAAAAGAACAGAGGAGGATATAGGGTATGGATTTTTTAAACTTGAATCATGTGTGTCATTCAAGTGGAGAGGTCAACTAAATAAATGAGTCCAAATATCAACAAGGGGATTTGGGTTGAAGTACATATTTATAACTAAAAATATGGGAGTGGATTATATTCTGAGGGAGAATGTCTAGAATGACACATAACAAAGGGTTTAGGGACAAGGACATAGAAAAATGCAATTGTAAACATTGAATTAGATTCATCATGTTTTACACCTAAAAACCATAGTATGTGTGTGGGAAGGGCTGTACAGTAGTCATAAGACACACTTTAAGACATTATATGTCAGGGGATCAGATTCACTCTCCTGTGAAATAAAACTGCTTGAGGTGAGTTCAGAACTCTTGTCCTCAACATCCTCATGACCAAACACAACAACACTTCAAGATCTCAAAACTGAAACACTGGGAGAAATTGAGACCTTAAAATTTCTAGAATTTGAGTCAGTGAAACTTCAATCCTGTAAGACTATGAGACTACAGTCTGTGATATTTGGAAAAGTAGGAGAACACAGGACTGTGGGATCACCAGGCTTCAAGAACACAAAATTTTGCAACTGCAGGACTGAAAGATTGCAGAATCTCATTCCACTTTCTAGGATCAATGCTAGTTCTTACTGATTTGCCTGATATTGTACATAAGCTAATAACTTGATAAACAGGGTTCAATTCAATTTGTAGGTGATTTATGATTTGATTCTGGCATGCCCAAGCAGAGGACAATCAAAAGCTGGGCTGATTTCTTGATCTGGAAAGACCTTGCTTTTCTGACAGATTCTTGCCCAAACTGCTTGCTCTATTCCGATCTCAGGCACAAAACCAACTTTCATCTCCAGTGCTATCATTTTTACTGTTGTTTTTATATTTTTAAAACAGTATAGATCCATACATTCTCAATGAGTTTAAAGGTAAGTTTCTTATTGATAGATCTGGAAGTTGCTCAGTGTTTCCATAAGCATGAGTGGTTCTCACATACAGCAGGCTTACAGTGCTTGTAGTCTGGCACTCACCATAGTTTCATGAAGGTTTTGTAGCCTGCAGATCTTGTGATGGTGTAGTTTCATAGTTTCAAATAGAAAACACAAATGTGACTTAGTTGACTTATGATTCTGGAGGCTAGGAAGTCTGATGGCATGGTGTTGGCATCTGGCCAAGGACTTCTGGATGCTTCATGACATGACAGATGGAAAAGTAAGCACATGCAAGACAAAAGAAACCAGGCCAATGTTTATCTTTTTCATCAGGAACTCACTTCCTCAATAACCATCACTCTCTTGCAATAAAGGCATAAATCCATCACCAAATCACCTCTCAAAGATCTCACTTCTTAATACTGGTACAACAGCAATTACATCCAACATGTGGTTTGGAAGGGTCATTCGAACTTTGGTATTCCACCTCTAAGCCCCCAAACTTATGGCCTTCTCACATACAAATATATTTATTCTATCTTAACAGTTCCAAAATGTTAACTTTTTCCAGAATCAACTCAAAAGTTTAAAAGTCTAGAGTCTCATCTAAATCAGACATGGGTAAGTCTCAAGGCATAAATTCATACCATAGCAAATTACCTCTGGCTCCAGCTTGTGAAATCAGAACAAGTTATATAATGTGCTTTCATAATATAATGGTAGGATATGCATAGGACAGATATTCCTGTTCCAAAAGGGGCAAATAATCTTTCACTTCATGTGCTATCTCCTGAACATACTGCAGATGTGAGTCCCCTATGCCTAGCCCCACTCTTATGGCTTTGGTGGCGCAGACCAGAAAGAAGTTTTCACAAGTTATAGTCTGGTGCCTGTAGCTCTTCCAGGCTAGCATTGCACACTGGTAGCTCTACCATTTGGGAATAAAAGGTGTGACTTTGGCCTATTGATAAAAGTGACTTCAAGGTTTATCCTTATCTGTCTTTGTTAAATGATCTTTTCAGAAGCATTCTTGAACATTAATAAGAGAACAGGCCCTCAAGTTTCAGAGAGAGAGTTCTGGGAGACAGGAAGCTGAAGTAGCCACCTGGAAGTTGCTTGTACAGACTTAAATCTAACAGGGTGAGATTTTTGCACATGTGTATGTTACACAGATTCTCCCGAAGTTCTGGAAATACACATGAAGGAAAATGAGGAGTGGTGTTATTGTATATTGATCAATTAAATGTGACATAAAGGGATATAAGGAGTTTCCTTATGTCCTCCAAAAAGGAGTTAATTTTTGTCCATTTCAAAGAGAGCCTCCTTCCACATTGGCCTTGCCCTTTCTTCACTATTTGTTGATAACCTGTTTTGTTTTACTTTTCTCTGTATGTGATACCAAAAAAATGCACTTGAGATTTGGAAGGGCTGAGTCCTCTAATTCCCATAACCTTTTTGTTAACTAGGGGAGACCAGAAAGCACAGGAGGTTCACTTTCACAGAAACCTTTGTTGATACAAATTGGGTGGAAATTCAGGGAGATATGATGTATCCATGGTGAAGTCTCAAAATATAGGGTGCCACTGCACACTGTGGGGTCATCTTTCTGCTTCAATATATACAAGATAGACATCAATGAAAAAGTCAGGTAAGTAATTTCTGGGATTGTAAATTTACCAAATTTCAGAGGTCACCATATCCTCATGGTTTACAACTTTATTTAACATTAATAGAAAGAAAATAACCTCAATCTCTGTTAGGTGGTTGGAGGTATTCACAAGACTTGGCAGACACATAGACCCAGAATTCTATCATTCTGAGAGCTGTTTCATACTAGAGGTGACAAGAAAAATGTGCAGTGGGCAACCCTTATAAGTAAGAATAAGAACACGAAGCTAGTTACATTACAATCAAGAGGGGAAAAGTGAGAAAAAAATCAATTGCCAGAATCAAAGCAATATTCCAGTATTGTAAAAACAGCTGAATTCTAAAGTCTACTACAGCTCTCTTCTAGTTTGGAAGATTATTTCCCACTCATTTGCTTTTCCTAACAACCTCATTTAAGAACATAGCCTTTTTAGTCAGATTTGCTGAGTTCTATTTCTGATTCCACCCTTTCCTAGCTGCAAATTCTAGAGGAAAATGTGTCAGTCTTTCTTTGCAGCACTTTGTCACCTTTAAAAGGGGGATAGAAGTATACTTACCTCATTGTGACATTACATTAATTAATACTCGCTTAGAGGGAAGCAGTCAATAGAAGATTTCGACTGTTCATTTTATTTCAGTTTGGAGCAGCTAAAGGCAGACAATTCATGGCATTGTTCCATACACTGCCCTCCTGCCTTTGGTCCTCTGTTTTTCTTCTTCTCCTCTGACATCCCCTCCTTTTATAGGTTGGTTTCTTAACAGGCCTGTACTTGCTTTCCAGATTCCGTGGGCAAGTCTGGCTTGATAAGCAGGCTAGGGGCCAGGGGGCTTGCTGAGCCTCTCCAGTGTCCTGGCTTTGCTCATTGAAATCTCCATCAAGCTGTGGAGAGTGCCAGACATGGATTTCATTAATCCTATCATCAGTAGGTCTGAATTCATTACAACTAATACTATAGTATTAGTTTCTCTGATGATGCCAACATTTTTTTGACACTGTGTATGACCTCCTGTTATTTCTCAACAAAATCTGGCATGCACACTCTGGCTGGTGAAGTAAAACATCCCAGCAAGCCACAAACTGCTGAGTTAAATTAAACTGCTGAAATTAACAGGACATTCCAAAGAGATCCAGAGCAGCTCAGCTCAGAAGAAAAAAATGAAAGAAAGAATACAGAATCACTTATAGAAGAGAGCAGTCCTCTAGTTCTCTAGATTTTCATATTTATCTTCCTTAAATTGAAAACCAGGGAGGCGTCCACCCTAAAATCCCACACCATTCTTATTCCAGTGCCATGTTTTGAGATGTTATTCTTAACTGTCTCTATCAGACTTCACCCTACAAAAAGAATCACAGATGTCCTCTTGATGGGATGAGCCTCTAAAATCTTTGAAGTTTCTGGCAACAACACCAAAAGAGAAAGCAACATGCCATATGTACAAGGAGATTTAGTTAGGGTTCAATTTGAGGATAAAAACAGTCAGAAAATGGCTCTGTGCACTAAGAAATATACAAAGAAAACTAGGGTTTGTTTAATATCAAAAGCTTTAACTTTTCTCTCATGGTTTTGGTAGAAAAATAATGTGTATTAAACTAGTTTTCATGTTCTTTATCTTACTCTTCTGTGAGTCCATGGTGAGATTTTTATTTTCTTGGATAAAATACCAGATTTTTTCCTCAAAGCCCTCTCTAGTACAACTATACTCAAAATTTTAATGGAGAGATCACTGAGGCAATCATAGATGGTCCATACAGTCTTTAAAAATATTTTAATTGATACATAATAGTCGCACTGATTTATAGGGTAGAGTGTGATCATTGACACATGTATACCTTGTGTAATGATCAAATTACGGTAATTAGCATTTGTTATCTCCTTTAACATTTATAATTTCATTTTTCTGGGAGCCTTGGAACTCCTTTCTTCTAGGTCTTTATAACATACAATATAACAAATGGGTGTAGACTACAGCCACCCTGCTGTGCTGTGGAACACTAGTATTTCCTCTATCTATATTTTGATATTCACCAACCAACCTTCCTCTATCCTCCCTCCCTTTTTCTTTATGGTACCCATTGACCACTATTCTACTCTCTGCTTCTATCAAACTAAGTTTTTAAGCTTCTACTATGACTGAGAACATGTAGTATTTGACTTCTTGTGCCTAGCTTACTTCATTTTTCCATAATTAAAACATAGCTGTTGAATGGTGTTGTATTCTATTTGCTGTTATAGGACATATTGGAAAATAATAATCTGGAGGACTTTCCAGCCCTCAAAGAACTCACACTGTAATGACAGGCTAAGACTAAGTAAATTGATAATTACACACTGTAGGATTACTGTAAAGCAAATGTTCATGGTTCCATGGGAGAGGAAAAGAGAAGAATAAATTTAATTTGAGAGGCATAAAAAAGGGTTACCGTGAGGCATAAAAAAATGTTTCTATGAGACAAAGGCTATGTTCAGTGACAATCTGAAGAAAAGCATGAGAATCTGGCACTGCTGTGTAGACCGTTAAGGCACAAGTAACAAAGGAAAGTGTCCACGTGTTTTCAAATCAAGCCAGCCAAAAAAAGAAATTAGTTTAATTTGTTTAAGATTTAGTCATCTCAATGATCAGAGGCACTCATTGCTGGTTATTGCACCACCAAAGAAAAACTGCTACATAGTCTCAAATCTCCATGGGGCAAGGTTTCATTCTGACATCTGACCATGCCTGGTATTCTTCCTCCATTCTACATGAAGTGGATACTAACAAACACCCAAATGAGAGTGAGCCTAGTAAGAAAGGTTTGAATACAGTTGGCAAAGTTAAATTAACATGTAGGAACTGACACAAGTGAGCCCAGCTGGGAAAGGCATTATCTGGTAATTGACACTAGGCTTTGGAAAAGAAATTTTCTTGCAAATGAAGCCAAGAACCTGGGTGTTCATATTTCATTTACTGGTGATGCAGTTGGTGAAGGTCAACTTGGGTACCTGCTCCTTGTTCCTTATGTGCATACACACCACTCACAGAGGTCTGTGAGGACAATAAGCAATAAGAACATAATGCCTTGAATGATATGTTAGAATGTGACATTCCCAGTTATATATTCTCACTGAGTTTTAATGACCTGATCTGTGTAAGAATACTGAAAGTCGTAAGGGACTCCTAAAGATATTAAAAATTATATGCAGCCACATCTGGAATATTATCTATGACTTCATTTTCAAAGTTTCCTCTAATTAGAACTTCTAACATTTTGATTGTTTTTATACATTATTTACATGCAACCTCTCAATTAAGTCTTGCAAGCAGAGCTTATGATAGAGGTTTTATTAACCCCACTTACAGATGTGGAAATGAAAACTGTTTACTTGCTCAAGGTTATCTAATGGAGAAAAACACACAAACATAATTCAAACCTTTATCTTTTAATTCCAAGTTTTATGAAGATACTAATACATTCTTTATCCTCTGAATATTCATTGTATTGTATTTGTTTGAAAGTGCTTCCTCACTGGCAATGTGTTGTAAACATGAGACACTACATAATTACTAAAGGTGTCATTGTTTATTTATTTGTTCTTTCTTTAGCAAAACTTTTCTGAACATCTGTTTTATGTGTTCTTCACTGTTCTAAGTACTAGAGGAATATTAGAAACTTCTTTGCTAACTAGATCTAAAAATATATATAGACATAATATATTTCTTTTTTATATATTGTTATATGTAAAAAAATTAGTCATTTCCAAGACAATCATTCTTGAGCAATCACTTTTATAGTTTTCTGCATCACGGCAGGACAACAGTAATTTCAGATGTTGGATTTTAGCCACTGGAATGGCTTTGTTATTGGCCTTAGAAGTATTTCACCATTACGTTTGATTGCACCCATTTCAATAAAAGTAGATCACTATACACTGGTGTGCAGTGACCTAGTTAAATATACATGTAAATGACAGCTTTTTCAATGGAGTAGTTTTAAGATAAGCAGTAAATATTTAGATTCCTTTAAAGTATTGTTTCAAAAATGGCAGTACTGAATCACAAAAATTGGAAGGCCAAGTTAGAAGCTTTCCTTTATTACTCTGCATGGCAAATAAGTATAATTTTCACCTTCTAATTCATTTGAAATGCTACAGGGTTTATAGAAGACCTCCAAGAGACTATGAACATACTATAAATATACAATATAGTCATTTTTTGTATCAAAAGTTAGGCTTCTTCGTCTAGAAAGATATGGCACAATGATTTTTGAGTAAAAAGTACATTGTTAGATTACCCAACAAGCAAGTTATTGGTGGTTAGCTTAGTTAGGCTGTCTAATAATTACTAGTCCTATGTTTGGGATAAATGTTAAAATATGTTTAATAGCTACAAGTGATGTGAATTAGCTGACCATTTTGAAATTAAAAATTATCTTACAATCAGGTATTAATTATCAGAAAAAAATCACTTTAATTATATGGTGCCAAAAGCCAATTGGTCACTTCTGCCTCTTTGCTTATATATTGATAATCACTCTGGTTAACAGAGTTGTGGGGTCCTGTTTTACGATGGAATCAGCTGCTGCATTTTCTTTCCTCAACTATATATCCATTAAAGCCTGGCTATTTCCATAATCATCCCTGCATCTTATGCATTAGTATTTCTGTTCCTTTTGGTGTAATACAGAATGTGTTTGTAGTTTTCAACAGATATTTTAACAGTGTATCAGTACCAACTTTCACGATATTTTAAAAGCTTGAATCACTTATCTTTATCAATCCTTTCGCCCAATATTTTACAATCCATTTCACCTTGTGTTTTCAAAATATCCCAATGCAAATTTTAAGAGAAGATGCAAGAAATTTAAGACATAGGAAGAAGATTCATAAATAATAGCTATCTGTTAAGATATGTGGATCTATTGGCATTATAGGTTAACTTGATGTTACTCATTTGCAAGTGAAACATGAAACACAAAACCTGGTACCATTCCAAAAATAGATCACCTCTTCCAGAACACACAACATTGGGAATGCACATGTATACACATATAAGTTAAAATTAAAATATTTACCTACACACTCTCTCACATGCAGTGCCAGGGAGTGTCAGCGGGTTTAAACTAGATCAAAGGATGAGAGTGAGAGAAGTTCTAGTCCTTTAATGTTTAAATGATCCCAGTTATGCTTGAATAAGAAGAGTGAATTCAACTTGTCAAGGAGGTTATTAGACAGTACTCTGAAAGGTCAGAAAAATCTGGTCATGGATCACCTTATCTAGCATCGGTCCACTGACTTACATTTCAGTTCATGACTGTTATCCATTATATCAAGTCTGGGTTAAGATGAAATAGTTCTGACAAAAATAAGGTAAGTGAAGGAAGACAGATAAATTGCTATTTCAAAACTAGAAATCTCTGGGACCTAACATACTTAGTCCAAGTTAGAGCACCACCATAATTAAGTCATAGGAGAAAACTGATTATTTCAGAGATAGAAAAATTGCCAAAGTCAACATGATTTTTGAATATGAAATAAGGAAAGTCAATCGTGACCTGTTATAAAAAAAAAAAAACAATAAATGCTAAAGCAGGTACTGCTCATCAGTAATCTATTCTGAAAAATTCAAATCATTTATTTATTTATTTTACTATCAGAGTGTTAAGAGTTCATGCTACTATTAATAATGGTCAAAATACTGTACTTTAATATTATTGTCTTTCACCAGTTGGTGTTGTATTGATTACACATAATTACACGAGGCACCAACTTCTATACCTTTACCCATCCCTATATTTTGAGAAAATAGGTATTCTTTTCTCCCTATAATTCTCCCTCTAAAATGTTCTTATTGCATCTTTTAGTTGGAATTATCATTCTTATAATAATTTTATTAGGACACTAGAAAATGTAGGAACAATAATTTGGTTAAGTGAAGAAAGGGAAGATTACATTTCAAACCTCTTTAATTTTATTTTAAATGATTCAATTAAAGGAATGGGTTTTCATAAAAGGCATGCAGAGCCTGGCAGACCTAAGATTGCTCCTATCAAGAGGACCATCTACAAAGTTGAATCATTTGAAATTTCCATTTCTATAGGAGAAACATAGTATAATATTGGCAATTTTAAATAATTTAGTCTAACTAAATAGGCATCTGTAATGAAGTTGAATGAAAAAAATCTGTGAATATGCTCAGCAAATTAGACTAACAAACTATATATATATATATTGAGGAGCGAAGAACCATCATGCTTGAATGGCACAGGAATAAACATCTTCTCTATTCCAGGATAGTTGGTAGGTGTATAAATTAGCTTTGTGTTGTTATGACAAAATACCTGAGATAAGTTAGCAATAAGAAAGGTTTATTTTGGCTTGCAATTTTGGAAAGTTTAGTCCATCATTGGTTGACCTTATTTTTAGCCTGCAGTGTTATGGGAGCATGTGGCATAGAAAACAGTTCAGATCATGGCAACTAGGAATTGAAGAGAGAAAGAGGAGGGACCAGGGTTCCAATATATCCTGCAGTGTTGGGCCTACATATGACTGGAAGACTTATAGCTAGACCCTACTTCTTGAAGGCTCCACAACCTTCCAGTAGTAAGACAGGTTGGGGAAGCCTTTACCACACATTCCAACCAGAGCAGAACTAGATAGTTGATAAGGCTTACTGAGAATAATGGGAGCTTTAAAAATCCAAAAAGTAAAAAAGGCCAGATAAAAGCAAACGCAGTCATTTGGTAATAGCACCAATGCCTGTTTTTAGTCCAGGAACGAAATAAATGGTTCCAAGGACACAGAATTCCTTAGGAAAAGAGAGGGTCATCCAACAAAGGTATGAGCAGCCATCTGAATAAAATACCCCAACCCTTCACCCAGATTCTAGATCTGAACCAACTCTCAATCCCTGTACTTATTGAAAAGTATTGAAGAGGTGGGGTCTTCACGTGAAATGACTTTATAACACCATAACATATAGTCAGTTATGATTCTCCCAGTCTCTCAAAGAACTTAGGACTGTTTAATCAGGTAAACAGGAACTGTCAAAATGTGAATACTCTGATATTTGAAGAACTGTTGAACATGGAGCTTAAATTGTTATTAATACCTGAGGGTCTCAATCATTGCCAGTCTTGCTATTAAAACAGATATACATAAGCTCCTGATAATAGACAAAGTTCTTGCCCAGACCAAGTGAAACTCAATTGCATTATATTATGAAAATCTCAGAAGTTACTGCTCTGTTCCTTTGATTTATACCTCGAATGGGAATACTTGTCTTTGTAAGTAACCCATGTCAGAGTCTTGAACTATGGATTCAAAGCTATTGAAGTGGGGATAGTGGAGTAGAAACCTCTATCTTTATAATCAACTCATACTTCTTCAAGATGATAAATAAAAAATTCTCTGTGGGATTAGACGTGAACTGTGAAGTACTTCTTATTCCAGGTTAACATCTAGCAGAGAACTCTATCATGGGAGACCATTGACAGTGAAGTGGACCACAGTGGACTCAAAAATTGAGTAGCTTTAATGATGAAAATGGAAGTTATATTTGCATATACCCACCAACATGGGCTTCAACTACCTAAATTTTTGAAGTTTGCCCAATATCTGCAGAGATTAAACAAAGAGTCCCTACCCGATCCTTCAAGGAGAAAAATCAGAACAATCAGTTTTATTTCAAGAAGTTTCATTGAGCAGGGCACTGTGGCACACATCTGTAATCCCAGTGAATTGGGAGGCTGAGGTAGGAGGATTGCAAGTTTCAGGCCAGCGTGGGCAACATAGTGAGACCCCGTCTCAAAAATTGAAAAGGACTGGTGGTATAGCTCAGTGGTACAGTGTCCCTGGATTCAATCTTCAGTACCTGTTCTCCAAATACTAAAGGTTACAGAAGGGAGAAATCATTAATTTTGACTGAGCTAGATATTTATTTAAAGTATAGGTCTTGGCCTAAGAGTTTATAGCATTTCATTGCCTAAAAAACTGTATAACACCCCAGAAAAAGGAAAATTCGCTTCAAAATGTATGAAAATAGGCTTCATGATCCATCATCATACACCATCCCACCCAGAATATAACAGCTTTAGAGCAGATGGATATTAGGCACCAACATGTAGATGTATTAAGCTATGTATTAAGCTATTCCCTAAATCAATGAATTTTGTTGTAGGCCCTAATATGATAGAATATTCTATTCCCAAATCAAAGATGGGAGATATCAGTGACCCCATTTACCCTTACCCTAAATTCTCACTTGGGGGAACTTGTGCTTTAGTCTGTAGTTGTCCTATTCCAGAGAAGATCCACCCCCACCAGAAACATAGAAAGAGTCCTACAGAATTTTGAGCCATGGTTACCACAAATTCATTTAGGCTCCTTATGACAAGAGACCAGCAGATAAGGAAAATGGTCACTATGTGTGTGAATAGTTTATCCCCAGCAGCATGAGGAGAATGAGCTATTATTACACAACAGTGATAAGGAGGAAATGATCAGCATCTGTTTGATCTACTGATGTAATTCCTGGTACTCTCTTGCCTAGTTGGATGATAAATAGACATTAACCACAGCATGAAAAGACCATGGTGGCTGGGGTCTCAGTCTGCATCAGGGTTACTACCTGGGTCACTACTATGTCAGCTACCTACATAGCAGAGGTGCTTTAGAAGCACATCTGGAAAGAATGATAGAAAAGAGACAAATTTAGTATTGTTTGTAGGCTCAAGATGAACTGCAGTTGGAAAATCATAGTTTGTCACATTAAAAGTTTTCTTGTAACAAAGGAATAAAGACCAAACATCAGCTAGAATTCTGTAGGAGCTCTCCCAGGATGGGATGGATATACTAGTGTAGCAAGTGAATCTAAGAAATGAAAGGAGTACATTGTTGGAGATATTTTGAGTCTTGTACCACTCAGAACCTCTTTCAGAATAAATTTCAGATATTAATTCTCTCTGATGTGACTATTATAGGATGCTGAGTTTCTTTCAAGAAATTGAGCTCAGTTGAAGGGAAATATACCACTCAAGGTTAACCTCACTTTCAAGGCCAAGGTCTAAATACTGTTCAATTGCCTCAGTTCCAAAGAGCTGTCTCAATTTCAAAGTTCCCCAGGTGACTGGGTCTTAAGGGCCTTATCTGGACCCTCTCATAATTCAATTTTTCTGTTTTCTAAACTTACTCATAATTCTTTAAGTATGTGAAAATTTCCTGCATGCAAGTCTTTGGATCAATATCTGTTTTCTAAAGAATCTGATTTAGTACACAAGGTCAATGGACAGGACATGACAACAAATATCAGAACTCACACCTGCAGACTCCCATTGCAGTACTCTCTCCTCTACATCAATTGCTGAGTCCTCTCAATATGGTTTATATCCCTGCCTTTATGAGATCTAAGTTACCTATTCACATGTGTGTGTGTCCCAAGCTAAGATATAATCCTTGAAAATGAGGACTTATTTATTTCCTAAACCAAGAATATTGAGCTTTCTGTATTGAATAATTAATATTTTATTTGTTGAATGGACAACTTTTTGATTGCTACTATTATAGATAAACGTTTTTTTCAAATTTATGTAAAAATAATGAGTTAACATTCAAATATTTTATTCACAGTAATTATCACATATTAGAATGGCTGTCAACAAGACAGTGCTGCTCTTTCTAACTTTGCTCTCTATTACTTCCAGTGCAAGCGTATTCACAAAACTCAATTCTGCTTCCTTATCATTACTCCTACATTTTAATTGCCATCTTTATCTTTCTAAACATAATTATGTAATTTTCTTGCTCAGAAGCTGCACACATTCCTGTTTTATAAAGAACAAGTTTAAACACAGTAAATTTTTCTCAATGAATACAAAGTACTCTCTACTAGATTATCACCTAACTTTCTAGGTTACTTGCCATTTCTTCATGCACCCTCAATTTTTTTCCTGCACAATTTCACTCTCACAATTTCCTTTCCTCTCAACTGCTCTGACAGATTCTATTATTCAAAATTTTAACATTATTTCACAAATATAATTCCCTTAGTCCACATATTTTTTTCTAATAACTTTACTCACATTATAAAAATAATTTTGTTTTACATTTAACTTCCACGCCTTTGTTTTTGATTCTATTCTGTATGGAATCATTTTATAACATGCAGATTATTCAGATTAGTTGTTTTCTAAACCCCCTTGCTCGTTGTTTTCCCTTTTCCCCTTCAATGATGAGGTAGGTACAAGTGGATGCTGACAGCATAATAGGTGGATGATTAGCTACACAACTAATTTGTTTCACTTAAGAGATGTGTATCAAATTAAAGCAATTAAATAGCAACCATCTATATAATGGGGAGAGATATTAAAGATAGAAGTTGAAAACAGGTGGATTACAGGTAGAACAAAGACATTGGCACAGAACTATTTTCAATTTTTAGAGGAACCTCCATAATATTTTTTATAAGAGATATAATAACTTACATTCCCATTGACAGTGTCCCTTACCCCACTTTCATGCCACATCATACAACATCTATGTGTCTTTTGATAATAGCCACTTTAATTGAGATAAAGTGATATGTTTTTGTGGTTTTGATTTACATTTCCTGATTAATGATGTTAAAAATTTATATATATATATACACATTTATGTTATTTATATGTAACTATATTTATACATTAATATATATAGGCTACTTATGTGTCTTTAGTGAGAATTGTCTATTTGTATCTTTTATTCACTTTGATTTGATTACTTATTTGGGGGTGTATTGAGTTGTTTCATTTTCTTAACTCCTTGTCAGATACAAAGCTTCCAAAAATTTTCTACATTCTCTACATTGTCTTTTCGTACTGTCAATTTTTTCCTTTGCTATGTAGAAGTTTACTTTAGAAAATGATATTAGCACATTTGTTTTTGCTTTCTGTGCATATGGGATCTTATTCAAAAAATACCCTTACCCAGACCAACATCCTGTAGCCTTTCCCTGTAAGTGTTATCATTTCAGATCATACTCTCAAGATTTGTATGTGGTGAGAAACAGGGATCTATCTTCTTTTTTTCTGCATGGGTATATCTAGCACCATTTATGGAAAGGACATTGTGTGTTCTTGGCACTTTTGTTGAATATCAATTGGTTGTAATCCTCTATTCCATTCCATTGGTACATATTTGTTTTTATACCAAGACCCTAATGATTTGGGTATCATAGGTTTGTGTTATATTTTGAGTTTAGGTAGTGTGATGTCTCTAGTGCTCTATTATTTTACTCAAAACTTCTTAGGCTTGTTGTTTTTTTGGTTTTTTTGTTTTTTGTTTTTTGTTTTTGTTTTTGTTTTTTTGTGGGGCCCTACAAATTTTAAGATTTTTTTTCTATTTCTCTGAAGTATGCAATAGGTATTTTGATAAGCATTGTTGAATCCATAGATTATTTAGGATAGCATAGTTATTTTAACAATATTTTCTGATGATTGTCTCTCTGGATGATCATTCCATTGTTGTAAGTGAAGTATTCAACTTCCCTACTAGTATGATATTGCTGTAAATTTTTCTCTTTAGATCTATTAATATCTGCTTGGTATACTTAGGTGCTCCCATGTTTAGTGCATATATAGTTGTGATTGTTATATATTCTTACTGAATTAATCTTTTTACCATGATGCTGTGGACTTCTTTTTCTCATTTTATGTCTTTTAATTTGAAATCTATTTTATCTGATATAAGTGTCACTGTCCCTGCTTTACTGTGGTTCCCATTTGCATGGAACATTTTTTCCATCTCTTCACTTTCAGAGTATGTATATCCTTATGGGTGAAGGGAGTCTACCAGACAACAGAGAGTTGAGTCTTTTTTTTCAAACCCATTAAGCCACACTGTCTTTTAGTAGAGAACTTAATCAATTTATATTTAGGATGGTTATTGATAGATCATGATTTATTACTTATTTTTCTGTTTCCTAATTTCTTTGTAGATACTTTATTCCTTTCTTCCTCTATTATTATCTTCCCTTGTAGTTAAGTGATTTTCTCTAGTTATATGTTTTATTTCTTGTTTTTTCATCTTTGGTGTCTTTTGTAAGTGTTTTGCTTTGTGGTTACCTTAAAGTTTACCAAAGCAGTCTTATATCAGGTTATTTTATACTAATAACAACTTAAGTTTTTTTTAATAATAAGAGGAATATAAGACTATATATTAACCTCATATTTCCTCTTACAATTTGAAATTTTAGTAGTATAATTCACATATTTATTGCATATCTCGCAATGTATTATTATAACTATTATTGTTTATAATAATTTTGCCTTTTAGCTTTCATAGTACATATAAATGATTGCACATCATGGTTACAGTATTAGAGAATTATAAATTAAATTTTGTACTTAATTTTACCATTATACTTTCAAGTGTTTTCATGTTATTTGCTAATATACCTGTCTTTCAACTTGGATGATTCTTTGAAGTATTTCTTGAAAAATAGATCTGGTAATGATGAAGTTTCTTAGTTTTTGTTTATCTGGGTAAATCTTAATCTCTCATTCATTTCTACAGGAAAGATATGATGATTT
The DNA here is from genome assembly GCF_048772815.1 of Callospermophilus lateralis. Classification (NCBI taxonomy): domain Eukaryota; kingdom Metazoa; phylum Chordata; class Mammalia; order Rodentia; family Sciuridae; genus Callospermophilus; species Callospermophilus lateralis. The sequence continues at coordinate 2,310,811 of NW_027512465.1, read as the reverse complement.
AAATAGTCTTTTTTTCTTTCATCACTTTGAATTCTGTTATTAGCTGCATTGATGTCATGTTGGCTCTCCTTCACTTATAATATTTTTCTTATCTCTGACAGCTTTCATATTTGTCTTTGAGTTTAATAGTGTATTATATGTCTAGGTGGACTTCTCATTTAGTTTAATTTGATTATGGAAATCTGTGCTTTCTGTTCCTATGTATTAGCATCTATCACTGACCTAGGGAAATTTTCAGCTATTATTTTAAAAATATGCTTTTTTGCCCCCCATCCTTTTTTTCCCATACCAGGGATTGAACCCAGGGCCAGTTAATCACTGAGCTACATTCCCAGCCCTTTTTAATATTTTCGAATTTAGAGACAGGGTCTTCCTCAGTTGCTAAGTGCCTCACTAATCTGCTGAAGCTGGCTTTGAACTTGCAATTCTCCTGCCTCAGCCACCCCTTTGCTGGAATCACAGGTGTATGCCAATGCATCCAGCTGCTTTTTTGCCCTTTTTCTCATTATTCTCTCTACAATTCATATTACACAAATATTTGACTTTCTGATTGTTTCATCAGCTATTTCATTACCTTGACTAAAGGATCTGACCAGAACAATTTTATGGAAGAAAAGATCATTTTAGATTTCATGGTTTTACAGGTCTTAGTCCATAGAAGCCCTGCTCCATTCCTTGGGACTTGAGGTGATTCAGAAGATCATGGCAGAAATGTGTGGCAGTGGGAAGCAGCTCACATCATGATCAAGAAGCAGAGAGGGACTGCACCCACCAAATACAAATATATACACAAAGCCATGCCCCAATTCTCACATCCTCCAGCCATATCCTACCACGTCAGTTTCCACTCAGTTAATCCCTATCAGGGGATTAAATGACTTATTGAGTTAAGACTCTTACAACCCAAATATTTCTTCTCTTCTTACACCATCTCAGATGTGAACTTCTGGGGTATACCTCACATCAAAACTGATAGTCTTCCATAATTGCTATAGACTGTCATTCTTCTTTCATTTTGGTCCACTGGTTGGATAATTCAAATGATTTGTGCTCTAGGTCACTTATTTTTTTCCTCCGGTGTGTGACTTTGCTGTAGAAGCTTTTTATTGAATTTTTAGTCAATCATTGTATTCTTCATCTCTAGGATTTCTAAGTGTTGTTTTTTATTGCTTCTATTTTTCCTCTATCTTTTCACTTTTGTGTATTATTTTCTGAATCTCATTACGTTTTCTATCCATGTTTTTTATAGTTTGGTTAACTTGCCTATGAGCATTGCTCTGAATGTTTTGTAATTTTATAGACATCATTTTCTTTGTGTTTTATTATTAGAGCTTTTATTGTTTCTTTGAGAAATATCATGGTTCTCTGATTATTTATAATCTTTGAGTTTTTGCATTATCTGTGCATTTGAGGACAAGTTCTGTCTTCTGGCTTTTATGAGTGTTTTTAGGCAGAAAGAGAGCATAATACAATTAAGTATAGACAGTTGGTGATTAGTCAGGCAGGAAGAGCCTGTTGGGAGTTCTCTAGTAGATTGGGCTATTGATTTGTTATGATGTATGATGGATCTACCAGCTGTGCTCTCCTGAGTACTCTAAGTGAGAACCTTAGCTAAACTGTATTATCAGGTGGAGCTGTAAGCTAGACACTGCTGTGAATTTTGTTCAGGATTGCAACAAAATGCATTCCATAGCTGGGTAATCCATGGATTTGGAATCTGCAGTTTAACAGGAATGCAGTGGAGTCACTGTTCTACACAAGTGGTACTGATAGCTGTGTTCCTTAGAAATGTGTAATTGAAAATGTCCTCTCTAAGTGGAGACAGAGAATGGGTTTATGGCTGAGTTGAGCTTGCCTTACAAATCTTGCCATTACAGCCACTTTGCTTCTCTGAAATCAACAAATGTGAACGGGAACAAGTGAGGTGTTTGGGTGGGCTGACTAGGGAGTCTAGCAATCTAATAGTTCAAGCTAGAGTGAGCTTCACACCATGCTTTTAAAGGAGACGACTCAACTTTGCAAATGTTCTATATTGTTTCCTGTTATTCCTGATTGTCATGTCTAGCAAGTACACAATTTATATGCTAGCCACTTTCTTTGCTTTTACCTGAATTCTATGCAGTCACACCATTCTATATTCCTAGTGTCCTCTGTGAAGTGAGATTACAGCATGCTTTTCAGGAAGCATTTCATAAATCTAGAAAAAACAAATGCCTGCTTGTGGTACTCTTTCCCCTCTATATGAACCATGCGCTCTTGGAAATCTCCTCCATCTGGTACTATACTAAATTGGGAAGGAGAAGAGGATGGTGTAGTCAGAGTGAGACTATTTCTTTTACCCTCCTAATTCAGACTTCAGTCAGTTATTCCTGTCATGTTTCAAGGTATTTTCAAATTATATTCTAGTCTGTGGATAATTATGTGTTGAACATTGTGGGGTTGTGGGAGAGATGGTGCCTAAGTTTTCTTACTCTGCCCTCTAGCTGATGTGACTCTTGGTGTAATTATAAATCATATTCTAAAATACTGTAATTTATGTTATGTGTATATGATTGCTTTATGGTTGTTCTACTAAGTATATCCTTAAAGTTTACTTGTTTTACAGATAGACAGCATTTTAAACAGGCCATGATAAAGTTTAATATTTTATTGTATGCTGTAATTTTGACTTTAGTTTTCTACTTTGGGGACTATGGGGGTTGTTGAGATAATTTTTAGCACTTTGATATATACTTCATTGTTATGTGATTAGAAATACATTGAACAGCAATCAGAACTTTCTTAGGCTACTTGAGAGTTGGAATACAATTTCCCAGGTTGACTTCAGCACCTTGGCCAGAGCAATGGGATCAAGGTTGTTTTCATACATTTTGTATACCTTGGATTCAAAAGGGAAATTATCGCTATAAATAATTAGCAAAAATTATGTATACAAAAGTGATTGATAAAGAAACACAATAGCTAACTATACACATTCTTACAAGTATATACTAAAGACTTCAAGAAGTTTTATATGAATCCTTTGAATAAATTAATCAATTATTATTTAGCCCTGGGGCTGAATAAAACATAAAAGATCACTTAATCCAAAATCACTGGCTTCCATTATAAATGGACAAAGATTTTTGCTTGACTTTTTCAAATTGGTCCATAAAATAAAATTATTCTTATCATTGTAAATACACCTATTAAATGCCATGGTGCAAGGGATTATATACTCAATACTTTCAAGAAACAGTGTTCTAGATCTAGTTATCTATATGAACTAGAATAAGCAACATTAAAATTATTTAATTGAAGTTATCATCTGTATAAAGAAGGATACTATTTTTTAAAATACTTTTAGTTGTACTTGGACACAATTCCTTTATTTTATTTTAATGTGATGCTGAGGATTGAACCCAGCATCTCGCACATGCTAGGCAAGCAATCTACCACTGAGCCACAACCCCTGCCTGAAGAATACTATTTTTGCATTTATGTGTTTATCTTATGAAAGTGGCAGGGTAAAAGTATATTATGCTATGGTCAGGACTCACATTCTGTTAGCATACTTCATTTGGATGGCACTCCCAGGCTTTATCAGGTTTTAAATATTTGCCAATCTTAACTGTTTATATTTTTAAATTATTAATTCATTTTTTTTTCATTGATAAAATAAAAACATTTGAGTACACCAAGGAGCTGTAGTACAGATGAATTCTAGAAATAAATCTCCACTGATCTAAAAAATAACCAGGAAAGCTAGTGATCCTAATAGTTCGAAATATTCAACACATTTCAATTAATCTAATGTGTGTGTGTGTATATATATATATATATATATATATATATATATATATATATATACCTTTTAATATATAATCTAATGTGTATATATATATATATATATATATATATATATATATATACATTGACCTTTTAATATTTATTTTTTCTTTGCATTAGAGGGCTCAAGATAACGGAGGTGCCCTGAAACTTCTCCTGCCCTCCTATAATGTGTAAGCTACAGCTGCAAATCAAATTTTAAGGTAGACTACAATGGATACTTTTATGCGGGTCTAATCTGATGAAAGTCAAGAGTAGTCAACCCATTCTGGAATGCCACCAACAAGATGTGAAAACTTACTCTACTCAATAGCAAGAGTTTAAATCTACAGTAACTCTAAGTGTTATATTGCCAGTAAGGTTTTAAAAGAGATTAACTACAATAGGAAATCAATAAACCGATTTATTCTTTTATGTAAAATTGACTTATGATAAAGGTGGTAGTATAGAAAATATACCTTTTTAAATAAATAGGGCAAGGTCAAATGGATATTTATATGGAGAAAATATTGAGCTTGATGCCTACTGATTGACACACAATTATTAATCCCAAGGTCACAAGGGCCAGAAGAGAACTGTATATTTTTAATAGAACAATTGAATAACAAAGGCACATACATGTTTAATAATTTAGAATCTTAACTGAAGAGTGAAACAATTTCTAATGTGCTTCTTCATATTAAGTACCATAATACTTCTCAGTGTGCATATAGAAAAAAGTTCTTTGTTTTACTCATTTGAAGGTAAAAGGGATTAGTAGAGAATTTCTGAATGGTGGTTTTAAAGTGGTATCTATGTAGAAAAAACCCAAGTGTTAGGATCAAGTAATTCAGTTCAGTTTAAGTCAAAAGCACAAAATAGCAAACTGCCTTTGGCTGAAGCTCCTACCACCGCCCCCATTTTCTTTCTCTTTCTTACTCATTCATATTTATTATCTTAAAAACAGATTAGGATGTAACATGGACTAGAAGTGTTAGGAAAAGACCCATGGGAAGATAAGAAATATGTATGTTGTAGATGAATTATTTTACTCTTCCTTGTGTTTACTTTATTTCATGGTCTCTTGGGATTTTCAATATTTTAAAGAGATTCATTGTAAAATATCACACAATGAAGCCATAAAATGCTGATATTTATGTATGTTGATGCAAAAACATATCCATAATGAATTCATATATTCAAAGTCAGTCAATTCTAATAACAAATGGCCATTTCTCCAGTAAATCAATGTTACATACAAAAGAATACATAGCTGTTTTAGAATAAAATAATATTTTATTGGTACATAATAATTATACAGATGAGTGGATTTTATTTATATATTTGTATATGCACATAACAATGTTAATCCCCATAATTCCTCATGTCCTCCCCCTCCTACCTCCCCATGTCTACCCTACTGTTACCCTATTATTATCATGAAATTACCTATTTTTCCTGTTTTATTTGAAACTTCCACATATGAGATAAAAAATATGACTCTTGACTTTCTGAATCTGGCTCATTCCGCTTAACTCAATGCTTATTAAACTGCTTGAAGACTTCAGTATATACTTATAGAATGCTTATAGTTGTCTATTGTGTTTCTTTGTGTCAATCTGTATTTGTGTATTATTATTCCTTATTATTTTTTTTAATTGTAGGTGGACACAATATCTTAATTTACTTATTCTTATGTTGTACTGAGGATTGGACCCAGAGCCTCACACTCACAAGGCAAGTACTCTACCACTGAGCTATAGTTCCAGACCTTACTGTTCCTTTTTCCCAACATTCTCACCATCATTTATTTAATTTGTGTTCTTGATGATTGCCATTCTAACTGGAGTGAGACAAAATCTTTGAATAGTTTTGATTTGTGTTTTCCTGATGGCTATAAATGTTGAACATTTTTGCACATAGTTATTGGCCATTTGTACTTTTTCTTTTTAAAATTGTCAGTCTTATTTATTCACCCATTTATTGAATGAGTTACTGATTTGGAAAGTGTTGAGGGTTTTGAGTTCTTCACATATCCTATATATTAATTCTTTGTCAGAAAAGTAGTTGGCAAAGATTTTCTCCCATCCTTAAGTTCTCTTTTTGTACCATTGTTTCTTTTTCTTTGCAATTTGATACTATCCCACTTATTAATTCTTGGTATTTTTTCCTGAGTTATAGGAGTCCTATAGAGAAAGTTGCTGTCATTCCTATATGTTGGAGAGTTTCTCTTATGGGTTGCTTTTAACAGTTTGTCTTATTCCTAGGTCTTTGATGCTTTTGAAGTGACTTTTGTACCATTGGGCTAAGTCTGTGTTTGTGCCAGTATCTTGCTGGTTTTGTTACTATAGCTCTGTAATATAATTTGCAGTCAGGTATTGTGATGCCTCCTACTTCATTCTTTTTGCTCATAATTGCTTTGACTGTCCTGGGGTTTCTATTCTTTCATATAAATTTTAGGATTGTTTTTTCTAGTTCTGAGAAGAATTTCATTGGTATTTACACAGGAATTGCATTGAATCTCTAGATACCTTTTGGTAATATGACCATTTTAATGGCATTAATTCTGGCTATGTATAAAAAACGAGGTCTTTCCATCCTCTGGTGTTTTCTTCAATCTCTTTTTAGGATTTTGTAAGTTTTCTCGTAAAGTTTTCTCATACTTTGGCTAGATTTACTCCCAAGGTTTCTTTTTTTAAAGTTCTTGTGAATAGAATTTTTCTGGTTTCTTTCTCAGATGACATGTTATTAGTATATACACAGATTTTTTATTTTTTTGTATGTTGATTCTGTTTCCTGCTGCTTAGATAAATTTGTTTATCACTTCTAGAAGTCTACTAGTGAATCTTTGAGGATCTCCTTATATAGGACCATATCATCTGGAAACAAAGAAAATTTGACTTCTTTTCTGTTTGTATCACCTTTATTTCCTCCTCTTGTCTAAATGCTCTGGCTCAAGTTCAAGGACTACTTTGAACAGGAGTGGTGAATGTGGACATCCTTGTCTTGTTCCTGACTTTAGAGGAAATGCATTCAGTTTTTCCCCAATCAATTCGGAACATTTTTCTTAGATATTATAAGGGTTGGTATTTATGTAGAAAGTGCTTATTGGCTAAAAATGCATATTGTAGTGATAATAAGTCAGATGGAATGATAGATTTGCTTTAAAATACTCAATATGCTTGTCATGTTATTAGTAATGGTAAAAATAAGATGTTAATATGTAGAATAGTAGATAAAATAAGAATGTGACTATTGCTGAAGTGAATGGGGACTCAAAGATTCAAGTGCTTTTTTTATATTTAGTTGTCAGTGGACATTTATTTATTTATTTATTTATATGTGGTATTGAGAATCAAACACACTACCTCACATATGATAGGCAAGCATTCTACCACTGAGCCACAATCCCAGCCTCAAGACTCATGTATGTTTAAATGTTTGAATATTTATGTAATAGAAAGAAAATAACATTTGGTTTTATTTTTGTAAGAAAAATACTCATGTTAAAGAAAATATAATAATTACACAGAAAAATGCCTAGTAATTCTGGAATTGTAGCTGTATATTTGTTTTTGCTTATTTTTGTTTTTCTAATATTAGAAAAAGCAAGTATGATATAAAATTATACAAATGTTTTGTAAAAATAAATTGTTTGCATTCTTTCATAATGCTAAGGGAATCAAGCATCTTACCAGAGACTTTAGGTAGCAACATACATTATGGTTCCAATATATGTTGGTGGCAGTAGTAACAATACAAAGAAAAAGACCAACCCAAGAGCTAGATGATATTATGGGAACAGTCTTTGAAACTTCGTTGATCATCCCTTTCCTTTCACAGCCTCTAATCCTTACTAAGCTACTTGCTTTCTATTTGTAATTGTCATAGGAGCAATATTCAGTTGCTCTAGACTGTTTTGCAAATCTCTCAGTTCTCATAACTTGTGTTTTCAAAATATCATACTCTACATTGATGTGTCTCTTTATAGGTGATCATGATAGAGGTGATGATGATAATTAAAATTTCTCCATGCTTACAATGTGTCAAGAGCAACTATAAATAATTCAATTACTGTCTTAAAACTTAAATTATTATTATATGTAATAAGAATAATTAATTGTCACCTTAAAATCTTGAATTAGTTACTTAGATTTTGCCAATATTACAAATGAGACTGAGTCCTAAAATGTTTAAGTAACTTGTCTGAAACCAAACAACTGTGAATTGAAAAAATAATAATCCATCATAAATTTACAAGAAATAACCCTTCTGGGGAACTTCAGCTGATAATCTTAAGTTTCAATTAAATCTAGACCAGTGTGAGGGATACATTTTAGTGGCTTTCGTAAAATCCAGGAATAGTGTTCATAAAATTTCTCAATATGTCAGTATTCCTTAAAGTGTTGGTTATCACAAAGTCTGAACAGATTGAAAAATCCATGGGATAGGATGTATGGAATAATCACACTTTTGGTTCCTTTAAATTTTGCAAGGTTAATATGATTTTATTTATACTAATGTGACTTATTTCTTAAATATTTTATGTTCATGACCTTGTATTTAGGAAAGCTAAGTCATCCATTTCCAGATGGTAGGGATATTATAACCATTACAGTATAATAGGATAAGCATCCCTAATTCAAAAACTAGAAATTCAAAATGACACAAAGTCTAAACATTTTCAGCACTGACAGGATACCCCAAGTGGAAAATTGAACTCGTGAGTTCATAAGATGGGTTGCCGTCAGAACAAGCATGCTAGAAATATTGTAAATATTTTATAAATATTGTATAACACAAGGTTTGTGTGCAAGGTGCACAAAAAACACAAATAAGAGCGCCCCCCCCCCACGCACACACACAAATGCAAGATCCGAAGCAGTAGAGAGAGCTGCCTCCCACCATCTAGAGGTGCCAGGCCTGAGGCCGCTCTTTCCGCTTTGCGTCTCTATGGCGTCCCTGGAAGTCAATTAGGTTCCTAAGCGAGGGTCCGGGCGGTTTTGAGGGCTGCGCGGTCCAAATACAGCTGTTCTGCGAAGTATGGCTTGATCATCTCTGCCCTTAGGACTCCTGAGCCTTGCGATGCTGTCTATGAGAGAACCAAAATCTTTCCCAGAGAAATTTGGTTTGGGAAAGAGAATATAAATAGACTACTAAGGTGGATGCAGAACACAAAATTGCACTGGATGTTTCAGTGTTTGATATTGAACCTGGAAATGGTGTTTTCCTAGTTGAACTTCTTGGTACTTTTAGTATTTATGTGTTTACGCCGAGTTTTTAATGAAATTCTTAAGTCTTGTGGTAGAGGATATTAACCATGTAAATATAAAGTAGTAAAGCTGTCATACCATGTATTTTTGAGAAGTCACATGATAAGGACTACATAGAATGGGGGAAAGCACTGAATGGGTGGTGCCAGAGATACTTCTAAAAGTCGGAGTCCAAATGCTGTGATCCTGAATGTTGAAATCCCAAAAGACCAAAATCCCTAAAGTCCAAAAACCTGGAAATCATATCATAATCCTGAAAATAAAATCTTAAGATTTGAAATCCTGGAAGCTAAAATGCTTAAAACTTCAATTTTTACTGAAAAAAAAATTATATAAGCTATATAAGAGGGGTAGAAAGCAGAATTCTGGAAAGAGATTGATATGATTTTAGTCCTATGCATGATAATTGCACTGTGTTAGGGTGAATGAATAATAAGAAACTTAGTCAAGTGTTATTTGGGGATAACATTTCAAACATTCTGAGGATGTTTGCAGAAGAGATTAAAGTGTAAGAGAGGCTGAGTAGGTGGGGAAGATTCCATTTTATGTGGGTGGGCAACAACATCATCCAGTAGGCTGGGGGAACTCTAGAGAACAAAACCAAAGGTGAATTGATCTTTTTCTGAAAGCTAGGACTGAGTTTTATTCTGCTGTTTTAGATTCCGGAACACCTGGCCTGTGGACTCCAGAACATCAGTGGTCCCTCGGTCATCAGGCTTCTGGACTTGTAGGGAGAGTTAACACTATTGGCTTCCCTTAACTAGGCCCTTTGAGCTTGGAATAACCTAGTTACTGGCAGTACAGACCCTCCAGCTTGCAGATAAACTGTCCTGGAACTTCTTATGTACCATAATTGTGTAAGCTAATTCCTCCAATAACTCTTTCACTTATCTACCTACATATCTATATCTTACTGGAAGATCCTGGCCAATACAGATTTGGTATTATGAAAGCCAAACTTTGGTCTCTATTACTGTATTCTTTACAACACAAGGAAGAAATCTGTGAAATTGTTTCTTCCCCAAAAAAGGCTGTCATAATTTAAGTGTAATAGTCTACTTAATGGTGAAACATTTTTTTTAAAATTAAAGCCAATTATTAGTGATGCTGTGAAAACAGAACATTTCTTAATAGTAATGCCCAAGTAATAACTAGACTTTCAGATGGACAACACGTATTTAAAATGTTTGTATACCAGAACCACTCATCAAATAAAAGTGCAGTGATTGTCTCAAAGATCACAGAAGGAATGAAAATGCAGGTGAAAATACCAGAAGTTCACCCTGCCAAATTACTCAGTTTTATACTGCTTCAGTCCTTTACATATGGCACCATGCTTACTTTCAAAAACTTCCCTTTGTCAGAGAATAAAAAGAATTTGAGGGGCTGGGGATGTGGCTCAAGCGGTAGTGCACTCACCTGGAATGTGCGCGGTGCTGAGTTTGATCCTCAGCACCACATAAAAATAAAAATAAAGATGTTGTGTCCACCGAAAAACTAAAACAATAAATATTTTAAAAATCTCTATATATATATATATAAAGAATTTGACAAGCTTAGGGACCCTCTGAATTGAAGACACTTAGTGACAGGTTCCTCCAGTGTCACAAAACCCATTAAATGTGAACTGTTCTTTGTTATTTATTTGACCATTGAAGAAGATAGAAACATTTTTTTTTAAAAGCATATATCTCCGTTTTGCTAATGTTTCAAAACTTTCCCACCTGTTTTTAATTTTTTTATCAACTACATACAATTCATGTTCCTTTTGGGTCTGAAAAAATCAAGAACTTATAGGCTCCTTTATGTATTAAGGATTGAGCAAAAGTGAAGTGTTTTTTAAAAGACTTATTTGAAGATTTTGGTGTGGTTTGCTGAAGAAAATGGGTTTCAGTGGAGTTCTCACAATGACAGATTTGGAAATAGGTATGAACAAGGTTTCTAAAAGAAAATTTCATGGTGTTACTAATAAAATTTGTTTTTTCAATTCAGCTCAATGCACATGTGGAAATATTCAAATGAGTGTGTTGATCATGAGATACAGCAAGGAAGAAAATGTCCAGGATTTTCTAATGGATTGAAACCATATTTGCCTGAAGAGGCCAACAAAGTCACTTATTCCGAAATAATTATGTGCACGTGGGAAAAGAAGATAATGCAAGGATGACTGGGTGCAGTGGTGCATGCCTATAAATCCAGCTATTCCAGAATCTGAGGCAAGAGGATAACAAGTTCAAGGCCTGCCTCTGTAATTTAGTGAGGTCCTGTCTCAGTCCTTGATCAGTATTTTTCTGCCAAACTTGTGGTCTATATATGAAGGCATGCAAAATGGATTTCTATGCACTCAAAACAACATATAACCATGATGCAGAAAATGGGAAATTTTAATTCTTATTTTGCTCTCTATTGAATCATAGAAAATTTTCAAAAAGAGAAGGATCACTTGAAAATGAGTGTGGATGTATTCTTCAAGGAGAGCATGCCTTAAGAAAAAACAGCTATTTATCTCAATGCAAGGCTTCAAAGCATTGTTTGGAAGTTGGTCAGCACTTATAGACTACTGCTGTGTATTTTCCCATCATCTCTCCCTGTTGAATTTTTCAGGTTTTTACCACAATTTTTGTCAAAATTATTTCTTATAATTTGCTGTTATGTATTTCATCTTCATATTACTTTCCATACTGGAGTTATAAATAGTGTAAATACTTCTAGATGAATTATAATTTGTTTTTGGCTTTTCTATGCAAATTTGATTCTGCAAAAGTACATTATTACAATGTTGACTTAGTGTGGAAGCATTGTGACTTTACATTTAAAAAATTGAAAATTCTTTTCTAAATTAAGAAATGTCCTTTTTTCTATATCTACCTTGGTGATAGATAAAAATTTCTCAATCTCCAATCTTTGAGCAATTGGTTGTGTCATATTGACCCATCATGTTTTTTGATGTCTCCTCAAAAGATGTAGGGTGTCTTTCACTGAATTTGATGATGACATTTATTAGGCTAGGTGTACAACATTACTTCTCTTTGTGATTTTATATTTATCACTTTGTGACCTATTTTTTGCCTTTTTTTCTTTATCCTCTCTGGTACTGGGGCTGGAACCCAGGGATGCTCTACCACTGAGCATCATTCCCAGCCCTTTTTATGCTTTATTTTGAGACAAGATTTCCCAGTTGCTGAGTCTGGCCTCAAACTTGTTATTGTCCTATGTAACCTCCCAAGTATCTGGGATTACAGGTATGCTCCACTATACCTGGTTTGACCTATTTCTTTATGGATATGGTTTGTCTGCTCATAACTGTTATGCTTTTGCATCTGTTGTTAGAGTTCCTCAGTGTGTGCTTGAAAAACAATGTTGCATACTTTATTGTGAAAAGTAGTGAATGAAGCATTTTGTCATGTTTCTCAAATTTTCTTTTAAACATACAAAATATCTTTTAAAAAACATAAATGAACAACTGTTATGGTGACACACACCTGTAATACCAGGTTGAGGCAGTAGGATTGCAAGTTCAAGGCCAGCCTCAGCAATTTAGTGAGACCCTAAGTAGCTTAGTAAGACCCTATCTCAAAATAAAAAATGAAAAGGGAATGGGATATAGCTCAGTGGTAAAGTTTCCTGGATTCAACTGCCAGTGCCAAATACTACCACTATTACTATTAATAATAATAATAAATAAAGGAATTTCATTTTAAACTTGGGTCCCATTCCCAGATATTTCACTTACTTATATGCATATATTCCTAAATTTAAAAATGAAATGTTAAATACTTCTGGTTTTAACCATTCTGGATAAGGACTATTAAAACTGTAATGCAAGGAAAAATGTTAAAATTCAGATTTAACATTAAAATAATATTTCAGAAAGATGATAAAATAGTCACACCTCAGAAAAAAATTATATCCTAGGTAGGACTGTAGGACTTTATCATAGACACACTGTAAGAAAAAGAGAAAGCAGATGGTTATATATTTTTTATAATTTCTCTTTTCTGCTGAAATCTTGGAGAACAGAGCACATTAAAAAGATTAAGGTAAAAATCAATGACATAAAGAACAAAAAGATTACTTCCCAGCTTTCTCTGAGTTTCTGGAAAGAAATTGTGTATCAGGTTCCTTCTGATTTAACAAAGTGAGCTTGCTGAATCCTTTCCAAAAGTTGAGTTTCATTTTACATGTTGCATCCACATAAAACTATAGAATGTTTATAAAACCCACGTGTTTTAGTCATTGTGTTTTATAAACATTGGCTGATTTTTGCTGAAAGTTTTATTGCATTTCCTATAACAATTTATAAAATTTATTTACATTTCTTGAAAACTTGTATCTACATTCCTGTATGTTTTCACTTTTGATTTTTGCCAACCCAGAAAGTAGAATTTAAATTTCATTAAATGAAAAATTGAAATTAATTTACTTGTGAAATATTTTAACAATTAGGAATCCATACTTGGGTATGGACTATTAAAATGACATAAGCAAATAAAGATCTGAAATTCAATCACTAAAATCGTCATTCCATAAAGAAAGAAAATGTCTCAAGTATTTGTTGCTTAAAAGTCTAACTCAGTAACATAACTTTTTTCTTTTCCTTGTATGTATTTGATGATTCATTGATTTGGTAGGATGAAAATATATCACTTGTTTGTGACCATGACTACTGGTCATTACTTTTGTTTTTTATCTCTTTAGGTTTTCTGTGATTTTTTTTGGTTTGGACAGTAACATAAATATACATGAAAATAAAATACCATGCAAAATTCTTCTCTCTCTGCTCCCCACTTAAAACGATTTTATTGTTTCTATCAGTTTGGGTTTTTTAGAAGTAATTTGTTCCATAAAATAAAGATGAGATTATTTTTTCATTTTATAACGTAATATTACTGATTTTCTTTTCTATGTGAAGAGTAAAATATGAAGTACATCAAATACTCAAATACACATACACACAATCACATACAATATGATATTAGGGATTCTCTTATAAAACTAATTTGAAGATGATTCATAGAACTTCCTTTGATAAGTTTCCTGTAAAATGTGGCCCATGAAAATATGAGCATGGGCTGCATCTATAATGAGAAAATAATGTAGATTATTTATGAAATTAAACACTCAGAACTCAAAATTCAAGACTCTTATCAATTGACAGAATTAGCAAAAGAGTTAAGAGAATTTTTAGCAAAAGTAGTTAAATATGAGTTCTGTTGATTACAGTAATTATATTTGCTAACCTTCAATCAGAAAGTGAAATTTTCCATGTCCATCAAAATTTTCCTGAGTTTTTTTATTTCAATGCATGAGAGACATACCAAAACCAAATTCACACATGTTTTAATATTTGATGCAAGATTTTGCATGATAAAGCAAAAAATTCATCAGGTGTTTCATTCTGAAGCATTCTAATTCTTAAAAATTAGAAGCTAATTAAAATTTAGATGGAGAGTTTTCTGTTCACTGTTATTTCAACATATAATATTTTTTTATTTTTATGTAAATAGATCACTGAGAATTATAAGGTTTAGGGCATTTTTTTTTTCATTTTGCTATTTATGCACAAACTTTTAAAAGTTTAAATACTGTTTCACAATGCAACTACAGTTCCAGGCATAAACATTGGAAAATACATGTGTGTTTCCAAAGTTTTATTATGTATAATAAGGAAAATTGAAAACAGCATTCATATATGAGAAATAATTATTTAAATATCTTATAGCATATTCACACAATTAACCATACCACAACTAGTGAAAATCATATTGTGAAAAACAATTAACCTGAAAAAAGTTACAAAATTTCAAGAAAAAAAATTTTTAAAATATTTCATATCTATAACATTTTATTACTTATTTTCAAATATAAAATGTATAAATGCATATCAAATAGGTTAATTTATGGCAATTTATTTCTTTTTTGACCATTAAGAGTGATACTTTAGTTATTCAAATTTGTTTTACTATATATTTTTATTACCAGCTGCAAATGAGCCTTAGTTCATCTCAAAAAGCCCCCTCTAGTTCTCTCTTCAACTCATTTTTCAGTCTCTACACCACTTGTCAGTGGTATATTGGCTTGATTAATTGTGATTTATATTATTTGGAATGAACTATCTATTTCTCCCTTTGTCTGAGTTCAACTTTACTGAATTACATTTCCACTTCAAGATAAATATTAAGTCACTTTAGTCCATGAATCAGAGTTCAGGTAAGTTTTAAAATGCTAAGTGAAGTTAGCCAATCCGCCAAAACCAAGTGCCAAATGTTTTCTCTGATATAAGGAAACTGATTCATAGTGGGATAGGAATAAGGAACATGGGAGGAATAGGCAAACTCTAGATAGGGGAGAGGGGTTGGAGGGGAAGGGAGGGGCCATGGGGTTATAAATGATGGTGGAAAGTGATGATCATTATTATCCAAAGTACATGTATGAAGACACGAATTGGTGTGAATATACTTTGTATATAACCAGAGATATGAAAAATTGTGCTCTATATGAGTAAGAAGAATTGTAATGCATTCCAGTAAATAATACAGATAAGGCTGGGGATGTGGCTCAAGTGGTAGCGCGCTCGCCTGGCATGCATGCAGCCCGGGTTCGATTCTCAGCACCACATACCAACAAAGATGTTGAGTCCACCGAGAACTAAAAAAAAATAAAAAATATTAAAAAAAAATTCTCTCTCTCTCTCTCTCTCTCTCTCTCTCTCCCCCTCGTCTCTCACTCTCTTTAAAAAAAATAATAATACGGATATTTATTTAATAAATAAATAAAATATAATATTTTAATTGATTAATTTGGTAATCTTATTACTTATTTTCCTTCCTCTGTGTGAACTAAACTTGTGGTTCAAGGCACATTAGAATGGAGGAAGGTCCACTTTTGACAAATCTGCTTCCTTCTTTTAAGATGATGCATATCTACATAACCAGATGAAGTTTAATCTCTTCTTATTCACAGTTGTGGTCTCCCTAGGTGAAATGACTGGTTGCTGGTGTCCTCCCTCTCTGTAACAGTCATTCATATGCTGTGTTTTCTTTATATTGTGGAAACATGCTCTGGTTAATTGCGGTAATCTATGATTTTGTCTATTGTTCCAGCATTCTTTCCAGTTTACTATTTGTCATATTTTGGGCAATAAATTAGATAATTATAATTTGTGGGATGCCTTTATAGCATCATTTTAGGACCCAAGAACTTCCACATAGTTTTGGCTTGACCACATCAATCTGCTCCTCTTCTCCCCACCTTCAGCTCACACTGCCAAATGTTGATTCTGGAGCTTCTTGTTACTTATGCCCATTACTTTAGAGATGGGTGGGACCATGTACACTTGGGATGTTTTAAAACCCAGAAATGAGAAATTCAATAATGTTTGTTCTGCCCTAGGAATCCCTGTCTTAAAGAACTCAGAGGATCCAGGTTACTCTGCTGCCTCATCTTTGTTGCATATTGTGCTCCTGCATCAGTGTCTAGTTAAGGAAAAAAAAACATTCATATATCCTTTCTTGCTGTCACTCCTACTCTTCACAGGATTCTCTTGAATGTCTCCACCTACATTCCCACCCTCCCTCCTGTAGTGAGAAAGGGATTTGGATAGACTCTCTTCCATTATATATTCCAAAAAGATGATGCCCCTTGCCATGTAGTCTCCTTAGTCCTCATGCTGTATGTGCAGTACATAATAGATTTTCAACAAAAGTACAACATCAGTTTGTTTTGATTTAAAAACATCTCATAGTTTGTCTAAGAAGGTTTCATTTTAGTCTGAAGAAATTTAGAGCACTGTTAAAGAAAAATCTAGAAAAGTTGAAGGTTTTTTTTCCTTTTTACTAATTACTGTACTAGAACCAGTATAAATAATAAAATATGAAAGATTTATATAATATGAAGACAAACAAGACTCTAATGGAAACTGTATAAATAAGCATGAGAGATGATGCTTTATTTCAAGGATAAAACTAACATGTTTAAGTTATTGTTCTTGCCCTTTTGGACTAAGTATATGTTACCTCCATTTGTATTTGTATTTGTGTCTCATTATACAGAAACTTCTACTGAATCCCCAGAATACATGCTTTATTTTATAAAATGCTACCCTGCAGCCACCTGGGCTAGTTTTCATTTCCCCAATAGGCCCTATACCTTTTCTTGTATTTTTTCTTCTACCTCTATCTGTATTTGTTGCAAGTATAATTTGATGAATGTCTCTAACATCACGTCATCAATGAATCCTTTCCAAGTTTCTCTCTACTTATCAACCTTTTAGACATGGACTACAGTCCCTAAAATATAAGATCACATTTTGAACAAAAAAGGAAAACATTGAGTATTCATTTAACTGAGTCAGTAGAAATAGCTGTAAATTATTTTGGAATGCTATATTTTATGAAGTTTTTCATTTGAGAATTTAAAATGTATATTTTACTCTGTGAAGGTTAAGGATATATGACAGAATCTGAATTCATTCTGTATTGTTTCAAAAAAAAGGAGTATGTTAATTAAAATGATTGTCTAAATTTGGAGTGAGGACGATAAGATGGACTTGGTGGGACTAGTGGTGTCCTTAAAAGAAAAGGAAGAAAAGGCTAAGTCTCTGGCAATATGTGCTCTGATTCTCAATGGAGGCTAGGATGACTGAGCTATACTCCCAGCTCTACCAGGTAGGTAGGGCCATGGGCGGTCCTGTACAGATGTCACTTTCAGATTACATATGGAATGATCTCCCCTGTGAGCCAGGGATGGAGGGAGGATGACATTGTGGCTTCTGTGAAGTGTCAAATCTCAGGAGACAAAAATGAAAGGAGGACATCTTTGGATCTTTTGCCTCATTGTGTCCAGGTGTTCTGGTTTCTCACAGCACATTCATTAAAGAGCTTCTCTTATTCTCAAATTCACTGCAACTGGAGGGCTCTGGGGGAACATTACCTTCAGAAAATTCCGAAGAGACCTGGATCTTATCCCAGGGGGACTATCCTTTTGGTTTTAAAGACTCTTTTGAAGTGAGAAATTACCTTGAAATACTTTCTCTGCCTTTTTGTTTCAGATTATAAACCTTGGATAGGGATGAGAGGGAAAATCTGCTGTGTACCTGAAAGTTAACATTTAACACCTGATTTCCAAAAAGAGAAGATAGAATATCCATGGCATGTCTGTACCAGTGGTTTCAGCATTGTAAATATCATGATTTTACTTTACCCTGGTTTTAAACCTAAAAGGATTGACTGGGAAGGGAGCAATGCCATCACCTGAAGAAGTTTATAAAGTCTATTTCCTATGACGAGAGAAAGAGAAGCTTCACAAGGATTGCTTATACATAGCTACTCTAGGCATGAATATTAGCAGTAATAATTGGAAAAGAATTTCTCTTTTTGCCTTTAAGAAGCATATTAATAATTTTGACCATGATACCTTTTCATGCTTTGCCACCCCACTCTTAGTCATCCCAATTTTTGAAATGGGTTTCAAATTACACACTACTTTATTTCAAAATGATGGAAGGTGAATTAGGTCTCTTGTGAACAATGTCTGTTAGCAATGATGAAATTTTTAAGCTATGAAATAGACCTCCAATGACAGTAAAATAAAGATTTAAGAACCCCTCTATACTTGTGGGGCCTCTGTATCTGAAGCCTGTAATACACTGTAATAGCCAGTGGCCTATAAGTATGTTTATTGGTCCCCAAAATGATTATTATGTCTTATAGTAGAAAAAGCATTAGATCTAAAGTCAATGCCAGAGCTTTTCTTAGGCTTCACCTATTTATTATTTTATTACCTGCACAACACTTCAGACCAGGTTTTTTATCTTTCAAATGAAATTCACACCATCTATTTCATCCTGATGATCTGTGTTTAATAATCTGTATTGATTACATTCATATTCAAAAGTTATTTAGAGCGAGCAAGGTTTAAGCATTATTCTCTAAGAAAATAAAAATCAAACAGCCCTGTAAAAAAAAAAAAAACTAAATAAAATCAGTGTTATCCACCAATGATACCAAAAGAATGTCCTAATAGAAAGGGTTAATGGCCTGATATGCAAACCCCAAACCATTTTCTCCCCTTTACTGTTACATAGTCTAGATAATGGCCTTAAGGAAATCATGCTCGCAATTCTCACATGCAGATAATCCAATATGTTTACAACTATCCATGGCATAAGTGAGACCAGTCTGGAACCTCTAACTCAAGTGTTACTCATTTAACATGATTATAAACTGGAAGAATAAGGATAATGTCCAAAAATAGAAAATATTTTATGAGATATAGCTTCTTTTTCAAACTCACAGAGCTGGTTTCTTTATTACTTTTGTGTGCTTTTATTTTTATCACCATTCAAGAATCCATCCCCTAACACCACCTCCCTTGAAATCCCAAACAAGATTCTTGACAGTACACTTTGGGTATATAGAATCAACCATATTTCCATACTTGCAATATGGACGTTTTCATTATGAAAGCCTATTACACCCTTGATTTAATCAATCATGTTGCAGTTATGTTTGTCTCATTTATACATAAGTTAGTTTTAATACATACATCCTTCTTATATAACATCATCTTTATATCATCAGCAGAGCTTGACGTCAGCTATATCTATTGAATAATTGCCTCAGTTATTAATCATACTACTATCTCACACGTTTGTAAATTGAAATACATATTTTTATGATATAGGATTTATAAGAGAAACAAAACCTTTTTCTTCATTCATTGCTCCATTCACTGAAAACCTGTTTTCAAATTAAGGGCTGAACATAAAATTAAATGACTTGTGATTTATTTATTAGTCATAAGTTCATTACAAAATTGACTTCCATAATTTAAAAAAGTTCAAATCAAAAAGAAAATATCATCTAAGTGCTTATTATTAAGTGTTGAATTATATTTTACATTTGCAGAATATTCAAAATAAGGATTAAAATTGAATGTTTATGTTCATGTAATAAAAAGGTAGATAAAAATATGAAAAGATTGTTAAGAAATATAATCATACCATAAACTTCTAACATGACAACCAAATATATGTGGTTTTATTTTAAAAAAATTAAAATTAGGCATTTTCTATTTAACCATATGTGAATCTTTTGGTAAACTGAAACAAATATCTAATTGTATACCTGAACTTTACAGGCAAAAAATTATACATTTAAAAAGTTATCAGTGGTTGGTCAAGTGCCAGGTGAATACTTGTAATTCCAGTGGCACCCAAGGCTGAGGCAGTTAAAGCCAGCATCAGCAAATTAGCCAGGCCCTAAGCAATTCAGTATGATCCTGTCTCTAAACAAAATATTGTAAAAATGCTGGGAGCCATCAGCCAAGTAGGTATGACAAATTCCTTGCCAGCTTACTCCCATGCTGTCTAGTGGAAGGACTTCTGAAAGGTGACCTTGCTCAAGGACCAGGGCAGGATCCGTGTTTAGGGTGTTCCCCCTTTAGAATAGGGCAGTTTAGCATAATAGGAGAGTAGGGTGTTCCCCCTTTAGAATAGGGCAGTTTAGCATAATAGGAGAGTAGGGTGTTTCCCCTTTAGAATAGGGCGGTTTAGTATAATAGGAGATTAGGGTGTTCCTCTTTTGGAATAGGGCGTATCCTGCTGCTGAGTTCCTCTTGAGTGCTTAGGGTCAGACAGTATATTTTGGGAGACAGAAGCCCATGCGGAGTGGATTTGGGCAGAGTGGATTTGGGCAGAGAACGTGGATTCCCCAGAACGTGTTTGTAGACGGCCGGTGTGAGTTCGGGAATAAAGAATTGCTGTTTTAATCTACAAAGCTGTGAGTGGCTCATGATTTTGTGCCCAGCCAGACTGCGGCATAAAAAGGCTAAGGATGTGGCTTAGTGGACAAGCATGCCTGGATTCAATCCCTAGTACAAAATAAAAGTAGTCATCAGTAAATGAACTAACTATATTTTCTGCTATACCTGTGGTACTTCGATTTATTGTGGAATCCATTTGTCATTTTTAAAAACATATTCTGTTTCTTAACTTACACCAAGTACATTAAAGTCTTTTTATTTATTCACATTCTTTAATCTTTTCAAAATTATAGTTTAACATCACTGCAATTTTAAGTAACCCTACTTATTAAACATCACCTATAGAATTGAGTCTTTCCAATTGTCCATATTTTCCAGATACTAGTAAGACACAGAATTGTTTTCAGAGTATCAGAGGACATTGAAAGTGTCATCAAATTTTAAAAAAATTGAATTCTATTTTTTTCTGTGAGATTAAGTAAGAGAGTGCTGTACTCCTAAGACATTTGACTCTTCAGGCCACCTAACATGGGAAAAATCATTAATGTATCCTAGAGGAGAGAAGGAACCATTAAATTCTGAGGATATTAATCTGGCCATATCATATATCATACAAAAGAGATTCAAAAATTGTGGTTACAAAAATCCAGGAGAAAAAAGTCCATTATTAAAAATGTTATGCACAATATAAAATTATTCATCATAGTCAGAAAGGTATTTAGTTTCATTTCCCACTTTATCTTAATAAAATATTAACTGGTTAACTGGAAATGCATGATAAAACTATAAAAGTTAGAACACATACTTAAGTGAAATGAATTTCCAATTTCTCAAACATTAACAAAATAATTTTGTATACATTATTCAATTGAATATCAAATGTTTGTAAATATAATTGCAAACATATGTGGTAATTTTCTTCCATACTATCATTCATGATATGAGTTAGAAGAAGATATCATAATTTGCCACATAAATGTCCTATAGTTTCTTTAACCAGGCTGAAACCAAGTTTCATTTAAAAGCTTTCAAAAACTTTGATATTTTTGGTGACTTTTTTATGCACCAAATGCACTGTGAGAAGCCTGGGTGCTACCTCATGGTAATTAACATATAACATGGCACATGGATTTTGCAAAATAAATATGTGTTAACTGGTAAATTTTGTTTACAGAGTGATTATAAGATTTTTTAAATAGTTCCAATGCTTACTCAATTCTAATTAAATTTGTTATTCTAGAGATAAATTTCACCCACAAGAGGCATAGAAACTAGAATGTAAAAGGTACTTTTTGTGTTTGGGGGGGTATGGGGGTCGAGTAGAACGTATTCTATCTCTTCCTTAGTTTTAAAATACTCTCAAGAATAATATTAATTACTAATTTGTATTCCCCTTCATGAATTATAAAAAAAAACTATGGGTTACAAAGCTTTATAAAATAGATATTTGCTCACACAACGTAAATAAAGCAATGATCAAACACAAAAGAAATGTCTTGGTTACAAAGAATTCCAAATAGCATACACAAAGCAGTTGATTGTGCAAAGTGAAGTATTGAGAGGAGAATAGAAAGAGATAGATGGAAATAGCTTTCAACCGGGTGAATTTAATCATGTTGCCAAAAAAGCATAGGTGCCCAACATTGATGCATAATTTATTCTGGGAACAATAGGGAGCTTGAACATGGAAAGGAAGGAAACAGTTAAGAGCACCAAAAATATTCTTAAAAAATTTAGGAAAGAAGAGATATTTGATATCATGCTTCAATTCAATCTATTCACCTTTACTTACAAATTAAAATGTATCTTTTTATAGATAGAGGTTACTCTCACACAGAATCAACCTGCAAAGTGGGCTCATACTGGAAAAAGGAATCCTGTAATCAGAGAAATGATTTCTAATGCTTATTACAAATGTCTCAAATTTATTTTTCTATTTTTTCCATTGCAGATAAAGTTCACCCTACCTAGTATATGCAGTGCCTATCTAAGGGAAAAATGGCCTTGAATGACCAAATAGAAATAAAGCTGATGGGATCCAGCCTTCATTCTTAGAATGTTAGAAGTTATCTAATCAAGTAATGTATTCCACAGCTGGGAAAATTGAATTTTCATACAAGGGAAATAGTTTTCTCAGGGATGATGGCAGATGAAAGGCTCTAGGTCTCATAAATGTGGGCATAGGGCCCAAATGTGGGCACAGGGCCCAAACTGCTCACATTTTATCACCATCCCGAATTACAATGCCTGTTACAAAGTGAGCATAAGGTATTCTGTAGATATTTTAGGTGAATTGCATGAATACATGACTGACAGAAGGAATGAGTGTGACATTGTCAGAGCTGGGCTAGTGATCAGTTTGCTAGCATCTGTGCAGTTTAAGATGATGATTTGTTGTGTAACAGTTCCTCAAAAATATCATTTTTGAGTCTTGTCAGTTGAAGAAACAATGGCCAGATGCCAATGGAAGCAGGTATTGGGACATTCTGAAGTAACTTTAATTCTTTTTAACTTTGGTCATTTTTCAGTGGTATTGCTTATCAGTGGAGTCGCAGCTGTTTTAGAGATGTTTTGCTAAAGCCACCCTGCAACACTTGACTCTTTGAGCTGCCCTGGACATACTGTTACTTATATCCACAATACTTCTTCAGCAGTGGTGATGGGCAGACACTTGATTTTACCCTACCTCTTGCAATTTAAACAACCAGGAGGAAGTACTTAAAACAAAAATAGGGCTCATTCTAAAGGCAGTTTTCAGAAATAAAGAAATGTAGAAGAGGGAGAGAAATAAAGACCATACATATTTAAACTACTTGATAAGAGAACAAAAGGTTTTAAACAGGTCAGGATAAGCAAAGTATATCTAGGTCTTGAAGAAATCTACAAAAGACTGGAAAACACCTTTTCAAGTACAGGACAAAGAGAAGAAGTTGACAGCAGACCTTGATGTGCAAACTCGTCAAGTTCAGGTGGAAGAAGAGCATATGCCTCTCATATGGATGCTTGGAAGCTATTCCCTACAAATTTAAGTGGTAGTTGAGAGTAACATTTAAAGTGGCTAAAGATTTTCTGGGCAATAGCTTCTATGCTCCACATAGTCAGGTTCAAGTGCAAGAGAGATCTTTGTAAACAGAGTTCCTGGCAGTGCTCTGTGATAAAAGAGGAGTCTCTAAGGCTGTTTAGGGAACCAGGTAATCTACCAGATTCCTTCTTCATCTCTACACACAAACGTTTGTCCCTGGTGGAAAGAATGAGTTTTGACATTACAGTGAGGACTCAGGGATGTGGAAAATGCCATCTCTTTTTTTTTGGGTGACACATCAGCTGGATGATAAGGAAGTATTTGCACCTCCATTGGGGGATTTGAAAGTTGAGAAAAGTAGTGGAAATCTTCCCCATGGCTGGCAGTGCTGTGCAAGGGGGTTGTTCTTTCACCTCCATAGTTGATTGGCACATCCTCTCTGGGGACATTTTCATAATCAATGGCATCATTTGGAAAATTTGAGTATGTGCTAGTCACTCTTCTGGGATGAGAGGAGAGGGCACTGTAGTTAGCTGATGAGGTGTCATCAATGGGGTTGAGGTCTTTCAATCCAAGTGTTTGAAGGACCCAGGGATCAACATGGGGCCCAGGTGGTTTTTCACAGTTAGCAAACTCACTAGAGAGGTTTCTCTTGACATTTTTAGGATGGGGGATCTCAGCAGGAGAGAATTCCTGCTCTTTGTGTTTCCTCTTCCCCTTTCTGAATTTTCCACACACTTTGGAGAACTCATCTGATGACAACAATTTCTGAAGAAGTGACATTTGAAAATTATACTTCCTTTACGTATCTACTAGTTACCCTCATTCTTTAGAAAAATAGGTTAAATTTCTAATATTTTTTCACATACAAGTAAAATGGGTTAGATTAGAGTCTGTTACTGAAGTAAAATCCATGATAACATCTTATTTCTTAGGAACCTGAATTCATTTCTTACTCTCAGTTTGAAACTTGAAAAAAGCAGATAATGTCTTGAAGATTTCAAATCAGGGAAGTAATAATTTTTACAATGATGACAATAAAAGCAATTGTTTATTGAATTATCACTGATAAAGTAAACAAATTATCATTTGTTATAATTTATGAATAGTTCATCACATGTACTATTTCTTTGGGTATAGATACTCTTAAAATCTCCATTAATGAGGAAACTAAGGCTCAGATACATTTGTGACTTGCTTAGTATTCCTTAGCCTAAAATTAAACCTAAGTTATCTAAATATAGAGCGAATGCTTGTTTAAATGCTATACAACATTCCTTATGTTATTTCATTAAATTTCAAAGCAATCCCTTGAAAAAAGTTGTGATTTTAAATCTTGGAGAACTGAGGTCAAGAAAGGTAAAGCTAATTAATGTCATTTAATAATTTAATAATGTCTTTTTCAAGGAATGGTGGCTAGAGTTAGAAGCCAAGGCTAGTCCTTTTTTTATGAAAGCTTACTATACAGTAAAGTAGTCAAATCTAGTATCTTTTCTTCTTTTAACTGTTAGATCCAGTAAAAGCAGCAGACACATAATCAATTTAGATTACATAATATCAAATAATAGTTTCTCTAAGAGTAAAGTTAAAATTGGTCATAGAAACAAACATATACTAGGAAAAACACAAAACTAAAGAAAAAAGAACACAAAGAGACTATAGGCAAGCTATCTTTGAGTTAGAAATAGCTCATTTAAAAGTGTAAGAAAAATGTGAATAAAAAATAATGTAACTGTATATACTGAATTGCTGCTCAAGAGAGTAGGCTCCGGTTATCATCACAGCATCTTAGATTGAGAGAGATTTTTCACAGATTTTTAGTTTTTGAAGCTACAGGTAACCAAATTCCTAATTGAGAATGATTTTCCTAAAGCCAGAAGATAATTAAAACAACTGAGTTTTTAAATCTTTAATTTCTACATTAAGAAGATAATTAAAACAACTGAGTTTTAAAATCTCTGATTTCCAGCTAACTCTCCTTTTGATCAACCTGTTTCCTCAGCAATCCCTAGCTTTTGATATATAAAAAACTCCTTTTGAAATAATGTCTGGATAGAATCTGCAATCTAGATACTTCTAATAAATGATACATAAAAGTTCTAGTGAAAGTCATGTACTTCCTTAAGAAATGTTATCCATTCTATTCACATATCCCATGACATGTTGTTGAGTACACTTCTTGCTTTTCATTAAGAAATTTTACATTAATGGTTTCTTTCTTAAATAACTGCCCTGACCTTATAAAAAAGATTATTACACACCTTGACCTTTTCTTCAAGACATTTAACCAAACTAGAATTCAGGTATTGTCTAAGGTGATTATTCTCTTCATGTAGCCTAGTGAGTTCTTCTTCCTTCTGAACCAGAGTATCTTGGAGCTGCAGAAAGCAGACAATGGTCAAGGTTGCTCCACTGTATTGATTTGTAACATTATAATAATGCCACTGTGCCTCAGCCTTCTTAAACTTGATTATTCTTCTGTTTGTTTTATGAACACAATTTCAGGGAGTTCTTGTCCTCCAAGACTGAAATCAACAACCCCCTACCACCTGATTGTTCAGTTTTGTGCTCTGAATTTTTCATTCACTACAAAGTATTTGACGGTATTATATGACTTTTAAAATTTTAACCACAAGTGAGACAGGTAGGTGTAAAGGAAAATGAGCAGCATTCAACTGTTCAAATATAGAAAAAAAGGTGTTTAGAAAGGTTTACCTGGACTCCTTCCTTACACATTAAAAAAAAGAAAGAAAAAAAAAGATTGTTGACTTGTGCCACATTCAGATTGATCTGCCTGTATGTTCAGTAGATCATATTACTTTTGGGGAACAAAAAAGAACAAAATATGGAAAATGAAACAATTTCTGGAAACAAAAACCTTTGTCATCATCATTAATTCTTCAGGCAATTATCCATGTTTATCATTTTAAAATACTGACATGATTCCATTTGGTATTTCCATTAGCCCTCTGAGATATGCCCCATAAATATTCCAATTTCATGGATGAGGAAAAGGTGGATGTGATAGGTCACACAGCAAAAATGTGATATAGTCAGAGCCTGACTTCATGTCTTCCTCAAGTGTTATTTGTGGATATGAGTGTGTGTGTATGGGGGGGAGGTTTGAGACAGAGAGAGAGAGAGAGAGAAAGAGAAAGAGAGAGGAAAATAAAGAAGGAGGGAGGGAGACAGAGATCGTTCATCTAACTCCTCTCTCTCTCTCTCTCTCTCTCTCTCTCTCTCTCTCTCAACATATGCTTATTTTAGTTCTAAAGTGAGTTAATGTGAATTTTAAAAGGAAAAAGGAGCAGCATGAACTTAAGGGAGGATGCAAGTGGAGAATGGACTGCAGGATGCATGGCCAGTCTCAATGTTCTGAATATCAACACATACCTGTTTATTTCTGTAGAGCTGTGAGGAAAGCTGAGCTTCTTCCCAGGAACATGAGTCCAGAATAGGAAAACTCGAATTAGAAGATGAATCTACAAGAAAATACAAAATGGGTAGCATAGAAAACACACTTTTGACTTATGTGCAATGAACTCACCAAACCATTCCCAAAGTGCAATAGGTTCAATTACCTTTCTAAAAATAGCTGTTGCTTCCTCACAATAAAACAAAATATTTAAAGCTTTCAGAAGAAGGAATAAAGCTGTGACAGACAAATATTGATACAATCTATGCCAAAGTGGTTAAAGAGGTGGGATTATTTTTCTTTTTGAAACTAAGTGGTCACATTCTTCCCTTTGTATGTATATTCTTGTTGGTTAAATTAATAAAGACTCTCTCAGCTGCATCATTAATTCATTCAAATGTTTATTAAACTTTCCCTTCCACTAGGCATAATACTGCAATCCCACTATCTTTTTATAATTTTTATTTTATTTTTCTAAGTTTCAACATTAATAATATAGTGTTTGGCTTGATAATCTAATAACATTTTTTGATGGTATTATTTCCTTTTCTTTCTGCCTACCTGTTAAATCTAATGGATAGAATTCAGAATTTGATTTAGTAGCAATTTCTACTTTTAAATAATTTGCACCTTGTTTCTCTGAAGACCATGATAAAAAATTGCAAAATTCTACCTTCTCTGTTTCAACTGTTTTCATCTGTATATTTTTTTCTGCTTTTACAAAGAATTTTTTTCATATTTGACAGCAAGCTCTGCCTGTTAATCAAAAGCATTTGGGCATGCTTAATTGGTTTTTTACTTTATTCCCCCTCATTAATAACATTCTGACTCATTCCTTGTTCTACTTAAATTGCTGTTACTGAAGTATTTTTTATTAAAATAGAGTAATGAGTAAGAAAACAGGAATCCAATTTTATAAACAGTTTGGGTTCAGATTTTGGGCATTTTGTCTTTGCTGTTGCTTATAGTGAAAATGTAAAACTGAACAACTTTATCCATGATATGTAAGTGTGCTTCAACATTTTTAGGTTTTCATTTATTGTGTGCTTTCCCTTAACCCCTGTGACCACCAAAGGAGCATATGGCAAACCATAGTATAGGTATTTAATTCTAAGATATCTGAAACTTTATTGAGAAACTTGACTATTTATACAGAAATTCATTTAATTTTATAAAATGTTCACTAACCTTCAAGTCAAGATTAATACTATCCATAATTTTCCATCATTGTTATACTTCCCTCTAACTTTGAAATCCTATGTGAGTGTGTGTGTGTGTGTGTGTGTGTGTGTGTGTGTGTGTAAGAGAATAATTGTTTCTACTTACAAGGCATTGTCTATAGAATCTCCTCTATTAAAAAGAAGATGAAGTTATTCATTCCTGTTTCTTTATCATACTTGGGAAACTTTCCTGAATTTCAAAAGAAATGTTGTAACTAGTATCTTGACTCCAAAAACATTCTACTAGGATGTTGTTTATAAAATATGACCCAGAAAGGTTCTTTCAGTGAGTTGGGAATCTCCAAGTACTATAGAGTAGAGGGAGAAACACGTGTTGTCCAGCAAGAAAGAGGAAGAATCCCATTTTCACTATTTGGCAAGTCCAAATAACAGAAGTTAAGGTTGTAAAATTCAAGACTCTTTGGACTAACTTAAATTTTTTATAACATCCCTTTTTCCCGAGTCCCAGACCATGATGCTTTGCAGCCACCTTGCTTGAAAAGGGTTCCAGGTCTACCACTAAAGCAGAAGAGCAGAACTTACCCTGTGCCTGTGGTGCTTTTTGGGGCTCACTGTTACCCAGGAGACCAGCAGCCCAGAAAGAGACCCAAGTCTCTGTGGAAATGTCAACACTAGTTTCTGATGGTGTAGTGGAATATGGGCAATTATAACTCTGGTCTCCTGCAAAATACTGCTCTTGGCAAGGCAGAATGGTGTTCTGTGAAATTCAGTATAAGGAGTTGGGGTGGAGGGGGGTGTCCCAGGAGATTGAGTGATGGAGATGTGGAGGGAGAGAAGGGTGGGAGAAACACACAGAAATTACATGCAGTTAATCAAGAAACAATGAAGGTGTTAAAGTTAGATCCAGATTAAATTTTGAGTGGTTTAATTATAATAACTAAAAAGGAATTGGCTCTTATGACTTTCCTAACATTTCCACAGGTCTCTTGAACAAAGAATAGACTACCATTGGATGAATCATATTTATATTTTCCTTTGTAGCTCACCTAATAAGCCAGTCAGAACTATCTTAATTATATTCCTATTTCTAATCACCTTGGAAGACAAAGAACCCATTAAAAAGGATGGAAAAGCAGAATAGGGCATCTTATAGACTAACTTCTGAATCAATAATTGTCTTATGCTTCCCTTCCTCTTCTCTTCCAAACTAACATTCTGTTGGATCTTATGGGAATCTGAAAAGAGATACACACAAACACATGCTGTGTATAATGTATATGCAAATATATATATGTGCATATGCATATATATATATACATACACATACATATAGTTATGTACATTCATATACATACTTGTATAATATACATACATATAGACATATGCATATATAGACATAAGTGCATATGTATATATATATATATGTTCTCTCTATCTCTGTTCTATTGATAATTAAATAAACTTTGTTCCTTGTAGGTAATTAAATAAACTTTGCCCCAGATCCAGTTAGAGGAGCGTAAAATCACTCCAAGTAAACACCTAAAAGCTGACAGAAATAAGCAAAGACTGCAAGCTCTTGATATCTCCATCACTAGGGCTCAATGTCCTTGCAAAGTTATCCTGCCACCACTAACTGCATGGTGTATGTTCTCACTGTGTTCTGATCCAGGGAGTACCTTCCTGCCTGCCACTTCTCAAACCTCAAACATACACTCTTTCCAAATCTCCAAACAAGAACAAGTATGCAGCCTTCCTGGGTTAATTTGTACAACAGCCCATTCCTAATTATTTGTCAATGTTTAATCAGGTAAAAGCCATTTATTCCAACAGAGCCTAGGTTTAGATAAACTCTGTTTGACTGCTACCAATCTTTTTGTTGGCTTGAGTACTTTCTTGGTCATAACATAAACAGAAGGGGGGAAAATGAGTCAATTAAGTCACACTTTGTTAATGTTCCCAGTGAGTTAAGTCTTGGAAAAGAAAAAAAAAAAACAGTTCAGAAGCAAATGCAGCTTGGGGAGTGCAGACCAATGAAGTTAAGCCAAAAGTTTATCAAGAGCTATTTTTCTTGTTTTCATTTTAAAAGCATGTTTGCAGACTCCTTCCTTGAGGTTATTATTGGAATCCGAGTTAAACTATTAGACAATTGACACCTGAGAAGATAACCAAATACTCTTACAGTAGTTCAACTCCAAGTGTTTGCAAATATGTGCATAATCTGGAAGAAGAGGAAGAATGAATAGTAAGTGCAGGTGAATAGGTGAAATTTTGGGGAAATATGAAGAATAAAAATAACAGGGAGAAAGGCAGTGGGAAAGGAAGGGAGGAAGAGAGAGAAGACAGATGATAATAAAAAGGAGACAGGGGAGGATCTATTTTAATTGGTAGATAGCCAAGAAAGCTGGCTCCAAAAATGGAATACATTCTCAGTGCAAAGTTTATTAGCTTTCAGAGCCCCAGGTTTTGCCAGAGGACTAGCAAACGCTGGTTCCTCACTTACCATCTTGCAGTGGAAGAAAGCGCTGAAGAAACTGAGCTCACACTTTTTCTTAAAGCTAATGGGAGCTTTAAATGGAATGAAGGGAGGAACTATGAGAGGCCAGTTCTAATCTGCGGGAGCCGGTGACGCTTGGGGCTCCTGGCGAGCGCTGCCCTCTGATTTGGTGGGAGGCTGTCAAACAGGTGACGTGAGCTTGCAGACACCAGCTGAAGCCAGAGTCACTCGCACTCCAACGACCACGACAGCAGGATCTGGGACCTGCAGGTTGGGCTCCCGGCCTGCTCTTGGCTACCGGGTATGCTGTGTGGCTTCAAAACCCCCGAGCCTATGCACGCTGGCAGTGAACCTGGCGCAGGACGTCAGAGGCTGGAGGTGGCAGTGCAGCCCTGAGGGACCCTAAGGCCAGCGCTTCCTCCTGAACCACACGCGCAGCGGGGCAGGGCGGGGCAGAAAGTCTGCTTGAGCAATGGTGAGGGATGGCAGGTCTCAAACCTGTATTTCAGGGATGGCGCGGCACCTGTGGAAGCCAGTCCTATAGCCGCAGAGCTAGTATTATGCCTATCTATCTTTTCACCACATGATCAGAATTTAATGCCAACTTGTATTATATTGTAAATTTATTTTAAATAATTTATTTTCCTTATTTGATCGACCTTATTTTGCCCAATTCCAGAAGTGGAGGTGACATATTTCAATTCTAGAATATAAATTCCCCAAGAATAGTGATTTCTGCTCACTGCTGTCTCCAAAATGCCTGGAACAATTTCTGACACATAATAAATGCTCAGTAAAGATTTGTTTCAAAAGAATGAATTAAGCTACACATATCTGAAATCTAAAGCATCTTTCTCTGTGTAGGCCTAGCCTCACAACTATATTTATATAAAATAAATTCATTAAGAAATAATAGCTTAAGCATTTAATTTCCTGTCTTTTCTCTTACATTTGATTCTAACAATTCCTAAAATACTATGCCTACCATAGAAAGAAGAGTAACAACATCTTTGAAACTATTTATCTACAACTAATAGTAGCTTCTCATTTCAATTTACCTTCTAATTAGATATAAAATACTTGATGATAGTCATAGGAGAAAGGATACTTATTGTCCTTGTTACATCCACAAAGGAAGTAAGCACTAAGGTTAAGAAAACTCACCAATGTTAACACAATTGGGAAGTGGCAGGCTTTGGATTTGAACCTCTGACTAACTAGTATGCCTATGGCATTTGACTTTAACTTCTCTCTATTGCATGTTATTGCTGTTGATCAATGGGCATTGTTATGGACTGGGTTGTGTTCCCCATAAATTATATGTTGAAGCCCTATACCCAATGTTACTGTATTTCAAGACAGGTGTAGGAACTGAAAATAACATCTGATTCAGGCTTGCACAGCCCTTCCTCTACTTCGGCTCTGACCTTTCTTCATTCTTCTTTGTACTCTACTCATGACCCTTAGCACTCGGCAAAATGACTATGACAGAATGGATGTTAATTAAGTACTGTATATCCAAAATTAAGAAAGGAAAGGAGGGGGAAGCTGCTTCTCTTGGTGCAGTCCTTTTCTCCTGCTTCAATGACATTTATTTGAAAAACATTTTCAGATTAATAGTAGTAGGTTTGGGGATCCCTGCCTGGAATGTGGATGAACTGGATCCATCAACACTGACTCATTTCAGTATGTGACATGAAGGACTGGTCCATCTCTGCTCTAACTGTAACAAGAAAAAAAGATGTAATGGCTGTAAGGCCCTGAGATGATGGGTAAGGAGAACATATCAAAATGTATTTAATTTGTAAGAATCAGTGATCTTTTTCAAGGCAAAGAACTGCTTTTTGTCCTGCCAGCAACACAATCTGTTTGGCAAAACCCTCATTCATTTTGTGATGAGAAGCAGGGACAGAAAAAGGAGGATGGAGTTGTGTTTTTGGAAACTTTCACAAATAACACAGGAGCCTCTGAAAGATAGATTTTCTTTTGGCTCCAACAATGATATAAAGTAGGTAATTGACTAAACATGGTATGCAAAAAAGGACTATAAGCTTTGCATCAAAATATACCCAGATTTCAGCTTCTGGTATGCTATGATTGAGTCACTTGGGGTTATCTTAAGCCTCTTATCTTATTTGGGAAATTAGCATAGTAATACATACATTAGAAGTTACTTGAAAAACCAACCATTTTTATTAATGCTTAATTATTTCCTAATTTGTTGACTAAATAATGGATAGTATCTCTTTTTACTATTAGGGGTGAGGGACTCTGCCTTTGAACACACATATGCCTCTGTGTCTTGTTTATTAAAGTAACTGAAAAAGAATGCTACATTTATAAAACAGGGTTTTTCTTTTCTGAGGGTAAGACATAATTTTAAGAAGTTTTTGATTGGTTTTAAGCACAACTATATTTGGCAAATCATTAATACTTTAGCTTGGTAGGTTGGGAGTATACATGATGGTGGAGAACCCCTAAACAGCAAAGAGCTATTGACAATTAAACATAAATCAGATCATAAATCTATTCTCAAATCAAAAACTAAGGGAAAAAACTAATTATTAAGATTTGATTTATGCACGACATCTTACTTAACATCCACTACTAAGGTATAAACTTAATTATTACTATTATGATGGTGACTATTATTTTGAAACCTACATCCCATAAACCATAATGGGAAACTCTTTGGCACTTATTTATCCACATTTATGAAAGAAGGAGGTTCACATTTCTTAGTGATGTCAATGTAACCCACATAGATGGTTTTTCTTCTGCAAATAATAAGATTAGTTAAAACTGCCTATTGATTTGTGCCTAAAGCAATGGCGTTAAAGGGAATGTGGCTCCAAACAGCCCAATTGTTGAATCAGGGTACCACCTCCTGTCTGGGCAAAGATATAACAAAATAAGAGGTAAATTGACCTCTTATTTTGCACAAAAAACAAGTCTACAGACAGAGAAGGTTAGAGCATGAGCAGAGTTTGGTCAGGAGATAAATAGGTTGGCATATGGAATATTCTTTTGTTTAATTCCATGATTATCCCATTAGTGGATTTGATAGTAAATGTAATAAACAATTTCTAAATTCCGTCTATAAATACAGCTTTTCCCATTGATTCAATGGTTGAATCTCCAGGTAATAATAAAGATAGTATTTCTTATTTCACCTGTTTGTAAAGAAAATTATTACATTTAAATAAAGTATATTTAGAAAAGATGTTTTACATTGGAAAATTTAACATTTGAATTTTTAGCATGTCTGAAGAACCTGACACATGTCATTTGTTGAAGCATAGTTTTGAATTTCACCCCACCAGAATAATATGCAGAAATCAATAATTTTAATATAGATAGAGACTTACTACTCACCATATCTGTATAGTAGCCAGCATATATTCAATAACCTATGCAGTGATAAAAACTGTATCTACATGAACAAAAGGCATGAAAAATACAATTGTTAATCCTGGTAACAAAAATGTGAAAAATAATAAATTTGAAAAAACTTCTAGCAGTTTACTAAATAGAAAAGAGAAAGGCCTTGGATGCATTCAGGAATGAATATTCAGTTTGGAACTGAGTCAGATCAGCTCTGTATGGAAACGTATATGCACATGTGCACGTGTGTGTGTGTGTGTGTGTGTGTGTGTGTGTGTGTGTGTGATTTGTGATATTGTTTTATTGGAATTTTCAGTCAGAGCTTTTTGGATAGCTTGCTGATCAGGCATTAAAGGCCTGAAAGGTGAATCGGCAGTGACTGTGACATCATATTGTGTCTAGAAGATGCATAAAAAGGAAGTCAGGCCTGCTTTTTTCAAAAAGCTTATGATTTCAATACCAAAATACGACAATTGGGAACTGGTTCCTTCTAGCCTTGGAATTATTAGCGAACCTGAAATAAGTTGACTTCTTTCATGAAAATAAGACAAATAAAATATATTTAAATACAAATGTTTAGCTATAATAAAGGTATAATTCTATATTTTTGTAATCTATAAAATCTGTGAAGTTAACTTATTTCTCAATGACCTATTAATTTTTGACAAATTTATCTTATTTACAACCAAATCAAAGAAACTTACTTGATATTGGTATTAATGTAATTTGGATATTTCTAGTCAACTTCTGTTTGCCATATTTCTTTTTTTTTTTTAGAAAATGAAATCATAATGTCAATCTTTAGCCGGTGGAATCTGTGAAAAATATAGAGAATTTTTATTGTTATGAAACTAATACTGCTTACTTTAATTAGAATGAATTAAAGCATTATAAGATGAAGAAAGTACCCTATAAAAAATAAAGTAAAATTCCAAATTTCCTCTATGACATTAGATAAATGATGTTTTGGTGACAATAGTACATATAATTTTTATTTTTTCTTTATCTAACCAGAAGCCTCCCAGCTGCCACTTCTGGGAAGTATCAGCATTGCATGACTTAATCATAGCTGATGATTTTACACAGATCAATAAATTTTAATAGCTCCTTTTGGGGAAGGAAGCACTGAAAGTCAAGCAAAGAAAAAAAGTGGTTTTTGTTCATGAGTACAACTGAGAAGAACTCAAATTGCATAATGTGCATCTTTTAAAAACTTTTATTTGTAATTGCTTTTATGAATTATTTGGCATTTATTAATATATCTAAATTGTATGTGCCTATTTATGTTTTTACATATATACAAATTCAGGCATCTGGATCAGTCAGTGATACCCAAGGCTTTAAAACACTTACACCTGGAAATGTTCAGATGTTGACAAATAAAGAGTTATTCTACAATCTTATATTTTTTATAAAGCAACAATAATTCACAAAAATGCGAATTTTTTTGATTGGTGAAGGAAAGGAGCATTTGGTCCCACACTAATGTCAGTGTCTATGTGATAGGCTGTCTGCTTCTCCTGTGGAAAGTTTCAAGTAGCTCTGTGCCAGTTGGAGTTGTGTTGTACCCCCAGCATCACTCACAATAAATTATATCTATATTATAAGAAATGCATATTAGGGAGTCTATTTAAAAGTATACATGCAAGAAAAACTTCACCATAAAGTTTTGTGTTTTAATGCTAAAGGTAACATATTTATATACAAAACAATCAAATACATGGTCATAAAAAAGTAAAAGTAATCCCAAGAAAAATTAATATATTTGACATTCAGTTTTCCACAAACATATATATATCACATCCCCAGCCCATTTTATATTTTATTTAGAGACAGGGTCTTCCTAAATTGCTGAAGCTGGCTTTGAACTTATGAACATCTTACCTCAGCCTCCTGAGCCACTGGGATTACAGATATTTTAAGAACTTTAAAACATCCATCCTTTTAAGCCCGCAAGCACAAAAGAAATTAATTCATGAAGCGAGCAAATTTAAGCATGATTTACAACTGAGTTCATCACATCAATATAAGGGACACTTGTAAACATTAAGAAAATTTTCAAGAATATTTTTTATTTTGCTGCAAATGGATTTCCAGCACTATTGTTGAAGAGATTATCTTTTCTCCACTGTTTGGTTTTGGTGCCTTTGTCTAGTATGAGATAACTATGTTTATCTGGGTTTGTCTCTGTGTTTTCTATTCTGTACCATTGGTCTACATGTCTATTTTTGGTGCCAATACTATGCTGTTTTCATTACTATAGCTTTGTATGACAGTTTAGGTCTGATATGGTGATGTCTCCTGCTTTACTCTTCTTATTAAGGATTGCTTTATCTATTCTGGGTCTCTCATTTTTTTCAAATGAATTTCATGATTACCTTTTCAATTTCTATAAGGAATGACATTGGAATTTTAATTGTAATCACATAGAATCTGTATAGTGCTTTGGGTAGTATGGCCAATAAGAAATTGTTTTGACAAAAAGAGATTGTTTCAGTAACTTAGAGCATGTCTATAGTATGGATTGTGTATTCATTGAAAATATTTTTAAACTAAAAACCTAGAAAAATAGCATGATGTTAACTATATTGAAATGTATATGAGTGTATTAAAACAAATTTTAAAAACAGGCATAAACATAATGACATTAAAATAATGTTTTTTTGTTTCATAAGAGAAGTGTGATTTTGATTCTATTCTTCATAATCCTGTACATTCCTGAAACTTTATATGATTGATGTTTTGCTTTTAAGGTCATAAAAATGGAAATATATATATATATAAAATCACAGAGTTGATTAGAAGTAATATATTTTTTGTGGAGTAAAAACATGATTAAAGCTGAGTGCCTTCAAGAGTAATGACAGATTATATTTTATATGTTTCTACTGTTGTTGGATTTGCAAGGTGAGGGGTGATTGTGGTAGAAGATAAATGTTCGATTTTGTTCTTACCCCAAAACTCAAAAATGTTTTTAAAAATGATGAAAATCTGTATAAAAGTGGAAAAGTACTTTATATATAAGATTTTGTGGGGCTTTGACATCAAGGTGCAAAAAAAAAATACAAGAATGCTTTGCTTAAATGTAGAAAATTAAATAGAGTGTGATTATAATCTTCAAATTAATACAAAATTGTTGAAGAGAGTAAATAGACCTAATCCCATTAGTTAGCACTAACCAACTGAAAAATTTTAGTGTAAAATAAATAAGGGTATTTGTAATGCTCAGTAATGTGTAAAGATAAAATGTGCTATCCCATAAGAAGTGAACTCTTAGTTACTAGACAAGTTCACAGAGTGGATGGATTACTGTGACTATCAAGATGTTTTATTGCTTGTTCATACAGTGCTACTACCAGGAAAACACAGTCCTTAAAATTATTTCCAATGCAAAGAACTCACAATTCAATGTAATTCTGAGATTAAAAGTCTTTGTAATTAACTTGAATGCATGTTTAAAGATAAATAATAAATAATTGAAGGCATTTTTAATGGAATTGTTAAAAAAATGACTATCCTTCAGGAGCAGTAGGATGTCCACCCCTGGAAGTGTTCCATCAAAAGTGATAAAGTGACTAATTTTTTAGAAAAACACATTCATTCCAAGACTCTCCTCTTCTATTTTATTCTGTGCTATATAAGTACTGGGGATAAAACACTGAACAAATCAAATGTGATGCCTTCCTTAATGGTGTTTATATATTTTGAAGGAAATATTGCACACTTACAAGTGTAAATGGAGACTTTGGTAAGTGAAATGGAAGGATAATTTAGAACACTGTGGGCTTCTGCATCTATATTGCTATCCTCTGAGACCTGTGTTTAAACTGTTAAGGCTATATTGCTTGAGAAAAAGACATTTTAGCCGAGACTTGAAGAAAAAACAGTTCTACAAGTGAAGAGTAGAGGGAAGTATGCATCGGGAATGACAAAGAGCACATGCAAAGGCCCTGGTACAAATATCAGAAACAGATAACATGATGATGAGGCTGGAGAAACAGACTGAGTTGAGATCATTTAGGCATTTATGCTAAGAGGAATTCAAAGACATGAAAGGGTCTTAATGAGGTAAGTGAAGTCATATTTATTTTTAAATCATCAATTACTTAGTGATATCATGACCTTCCAGATGCTTAATTTTACAAAATTGAGTAAGGTAATTTCTCTAATAAATTGTACCTTGGGCAATAATACAGGTCCCCATGACTTTGTGCAGAACTACACTATTTTCTTTTTCATTGATCCTGTATTATTTCCAAAGTTTTAGATCTATGGATTTATCTGATTCCCTTTATCTCCTGAATCCTCCCAAGAGAGTTTTGTGGGGTTTTTTTTTGCCTCTGAGCTTATGTTTGAATTGTTATTTGTTACCCTGTAGTCAATTTTACTGATCATTTCTTCTTTGATTTGAAATATTCTATGATTCTATGAAATCTATCCTTTGGCATTTTCTATTCAGATCTTTTATATATATATTTTTTCATTCCTCCTCATCCTCCTCCACATCCTCCTCTTCCTTCTTTTTTTCCCCAGTTATTTTCAGTATTTGCAACTGAATCCAGGACCTTTCTTATGCTATCTGTATGCTCTACCACTGAGCAACATCTGGAGCCCCACAATCTCATATTTTTCCTCTTTTAGAATTTCCATCTGGATTTCCTTGATATTTGCATTTTTTCACCAATATTTCTAATCTCTTTACTCATCAAACTCACCTTTTAAGTCATTAAGCATCTGCATCTTGTCTGTGTAACCATGTTTTTGAATTCTTTCCAATTTTAACATTTCCAACACTTCTGTATTTGTTTTTTCCCACATTTTTTGTTGGTGCATTACAGTTCTATATAATGATGGGATTTGTTGTTACATATTTATACATGAACACAGTATAACAATGTAAGTTGGCCAATATCACTCCCCAGCACTTACTCCCTCCCTCCTCCCACACCTTAGTCACTTTCATCCATTGATTTCCCTTTGACTTTTAGGAGATCCACTCCGAGGCTGTTAATTGTTTAGCAAAAAGCTAGAACTATTAACTGGAACATTGAACTCCTGTCCAAACTTGTTATTAATCAATGTTATTCTTTAATGGATAATTAGAAATTTCAATAACTCTAGTAAACACTATTAGTCTCATTTTAAATAGGAAGTCAGTTTTTTTCAAAACTGGCTACAGCAAGTAGAATAAAGCAAGTGGATCAGTGGAAGGAGTGGGTGGGGAACTGGAAGGTACTGAGGAATGATATGGATCAAATAAATATGTGTATATATGAATGTAACATAATTAATCCCACAATCATAATTCATTATTATATGCCAGTAAGAAATTAAAAAAGACATACAAAATGGCTATAGCAGTATTTCTGTTTTCACAATCTTGCTATGCCCATTGACAGGTGGGGTCTATTTCCCTTCCTCTTGAACTACACAAAGCTTTGGACTAACCCAATGAAGAAGAATCTGGTAGACTCATGTGAATTTCTGAAGCTCATTCTTAAAGGTCACATGGCTTGTCTCTTTTTCTCTTTTTTTTTTTACTCTTTTGAAATCTCAACCTTGGAGTCTAGCTATATCCTTAAGACAAAAATAAGACCAAAAGGAGAGGGTAGCTGTGGATTGTTTCAGTTGACAGGCCCAGGTCTCATTTGCAACTAGTATTAAACTCGGACAGAGAGGCCTCACATGATTTCAGGTAAGCCCTCTATCCTGACACTGAGTAGAGGAGAGGGGGGCTCTCTTACCCAAACTTGACCTGCCCAAATTATAGCTCTGTATTTTATTTAATAAATACTGTCATTTCTTTAAGAGTTTCTTCACATTGCCCTAGTGACATTTTGAACAGGACAATTCTTTGTTGTAAAAGGTTAGTCTTACATTGTAGGATGCTTAACAATACCCTAGATCTAGAGTGTGGGTACTTGATACTCCTCATCAACCACCACTCTAAACTGGATACATCTCAGAAATCGGAGAGAAAATATGTACTTTTTTCATCTCACTAAGAATTGAAACAGAGTTCCCTAAAGAAGTGTGCCATCCCAGATAGACCAATCCAATGGTCCTTTAATTAAGGCAACAAGACCCCTCTCCAGACCCTGTTCCATTCAAACATTTTTATATTAGAATAAATGACAAATGATCAAAATACAGTTTTTACTGTGTCAGACCAAGTCTTTAA
Organism: Callospermophilus lateralis; assembly: GCF_048772815.1. Classification (NCBI taxonomy): domain Eukaryota; kingdom Metazoa; phylum Chordata; class Mammalia; order Rodentia; family Sciuridae; genus Callospermophilus; species Callospermophilus lateralis. The sequence goes on along the minus strand of NW_027512465.1, from coordinate 2,270,291 downwards.
TGAGAAAGACTATTGGCATACAGTGGAGAAAGAGAAAGAGGAAGCAGAAAATTTTAGCCCTTTACTAAAAAATCTGTTGCCATGTGGGCTATAGATGGCAGTCTTCTTAAGTCTTGATTTATTATGAAGCTCAGTTACCAAATTGCTGTCATGCTCCATCTCAGTCCTCATTGTGTATTTTTATTTACTTGACATGTACTGTGTGGACAAGACAAGCAGAATGTCTGGGTTGTGGTACTAATTTGATATATACTAACTTGTGTCATACACATGCTTTGATAATCAAAAATTTTCTTCAAGAAGCAAATTAATTCATGTAGGAACCATTTCTTTAAGCCACTAGAATTTGATGTCAGTTGTGATGCAGCACATGATAATTTGTTCCTCCCTTTCCTGTAGGAATTTTTTATAGTAGCATTTTACAAAGAAATAGAAAGATACTCCATAAATTGTCTATGTAGTTTTTAGATTGTTCAAATTTCAAAAGAAACATATTAAAAGTTCTCATTGTAAATATATTTCATCAAGTTTCCAAGGTACTAATAAGAACACTAGAATAACTTCAAAGCATTATATTTTTGTTGATTGTAACACCATACATTGTCTAAAATATTATATTGACTACATAATATTACATAATATAATCAACAATTCATTCTCCTAATGAATGCTTAGATTATTTCCATAGTCTTTATTTCCATAAATATTATATAACAAAATATTTCTCTATATATATCCATAATGGTTATTTATTTAGTATAAGATTTTCAGAAGAATACTGAGTTAATTAAAGGTTTTATAATATTAACAGATGTTGACAGACTTTATTTAAATTGGCTGCAATTTTAACCAGCACTATAGAACTTCTTTCATTTATTTAGAACATTTTTATGGCCCTATAATATTTTTCACATATTTTTATATAATGTATTATACAAATTATTATCTACATTGGTAAATTTATTTATGCATATTTTTATTTATATAATCAATTTCACTCTGATAGTTTCTAAGTATTTTCTCTTTTGTGTTTATGCCCTATGAATGAGAGTCTAAAGATTTTTCATTTAAAGGTGATTGCAAGATAAAGAGAAAACTACCAATTTTTGAATCTGTGTCTTGTATCTAGATTCTTTTTTTTCATATTAACTTTGATAGATTTTTTTTAGAATCTCCTCAGTTGTACAAAATTATATTAAGAGAAGAAAGAAATGAAATTCTGCCTTCCAATACCAACGCTAATTTGATCTTTGCCGTACTGCTTTCAGGGCACCTCCAGCCAATATTGAAATCTAATCTTAAAAGCAGTCTTCCCTGTCCAATTTTTGACCTTTAAATGACATTGTTTTCAGCCTTTGCTATTTATCATTAATTATTTAAAATTTGCTACTTATAAAGATAATACTTATTGTGTGATTTGCAAATACCCAAGTATTAAATTTAAGTAATTTATTTTCAGTCTGTTTTTACTTAGTGTTATTGTTAGGAATGGCTAGTCTATTTTATCAAATGATTATTTGATATCTCTATAGGTTTTTTCGTAGTGAATACTACTTTCTTGCCTTAATGCAGCTTAAGTATCTTTTTTTAAAGATTAGATAGAAATTGCCTTTGAAATTTTTCAAAGTGTACATTTAAAAATTTCCAATTTCTTTAGTCTTTTGTGGTATTTATTATTTCTTCCCCCCCAAAAATCAGACATTTCTTTTGATTTGCAAACGTGTTCTCTAAAATTTTGTACCACACATTTATTTTTCTTTTAATATCTTCTGTGGTTAAGTTTTATATAATCTTGTGTATTTTACTCCCTTTCTTTTGACTTATGAGGAAGTCATCATTTTCAATGGAACTTCTAAAACAATAATCTGTGATTTATTTATCATTTGTTCTTTTCCTCAGTTGAAAATACATCTTATAACCATGTTAACTTTACAGGGTTATTAGGGTGAAGATTGAGTTAATTTTCATGAAGTACTTAGATTACTCAAATTTGAAAGAAACATTAAAAGTTTTCATTTAATTACATTCTCATCTAGTTGATAATGTACTAATTGGTAGTTCTTACCTTTAATCTTTAGCTACTGTATAGTTTGTAATTCAGAAATTGACAATTGCATAACTTCTTCACAAATGTGGCTTTTATTGATACATGGCTCCCTACTTTGCATTCATGTAGGTCTTTCAACCCTGCAGTCAGCCTTCCGATACTAATGTTGTTACTCCTCTATTTCTCTTTGGCACCTACTTTCAGATTTCATAGTTTCTTTTTAAAAAATTTAATTAATGTATGACAGCATACATGCTATATTTCCTTTCTCAGTACCTCCCCTTTCTCTCCTCTACTCCCTCCTCACCTTCTTTCTCCATTCTACCACTCTCTCTTCTGTTTCCAAGCGGTTTCTTTTTCTTTCCTATTTTTCTTTACAGCTTCTGCATATTAGAGGAAATATATGACCTTGACTTCCTGAGACTGGCTTCATTCTGAATCTTATAAATAGTATAGAGCTGTCATTTTCCAAACTAGTTTAAGAACATAGACTTTTTATGGATTATAGTTCACCCCCAATTTCTGTCATGATTGATAAACTATTTTATGTTTTCATTTATCTGATTTTTTTTGTTTTTTTTTACATTTTTTGCATCTTGATCAACAATGAATCTTTCCAAGATTCAAAAAATAATCAGAAGAATTACTCTGTATTTTCACTCAACAACTTATATTTTCTGTAAAGTTAGCCATTTTTTCATAAGGCATAAACACAATATTTTCCTTTGATATCTTCTTGAGATTATAATGAAAAAAATCTACATACATATGAATGGTTTAAAATTCATAAGCTCTTAATAATACCTTAAGGAAATATTAATTTCAAAAAAATTAACATATTAAAAACTAATATAAATTTAATATATTTCATAGTTGACAAAAATACATTGTAAATACTATCTCTCATGTATCAGAGATTTGTACAGAGTTTTTTAAACTTAATATACATTTTTTTGAGCACTTTTAGCTTTACAGAAAAGTTGAGTGGAAAACACAGAATTTCTACAAGCTTATTTTCCCCATCCCCAATTTTTCCCTATTATTAGAATCTCTAATTAGAGAGTATTTGTTAAAACTCATAAGCCAAAATTGATATATTGCTATTGAGTTCTATGATTTGCTGTAACCTGTGAGTTTTGGTCAATGTGTGATGGCATATATCCACCTGTAGAGTATCACTCAGAATAATTTCACTGCTCAAAATCCCTTTGCATTTCATTTTTTCTTTCATTAACTATTTATATATATATATGGCTTAGTTTTAACTTTACTATATCTTTTTCCCCTTTCAATTCTTATTCTTTGAGTTTGATACAGTTGGAATATGCTCCATATTATTACCTTGTTAATTTGGAAATCATACTATAATTTTAATTACTTGATGAATTTTTCTTCCTGGTGCTCATACTTAGACATGTGTCTCTCTATTGATAATTAACTAAAAGAAAATAATTTATGGAGTATATGTTATGTACCTGTCAAGTGTTAATAATAATCTATATTATCTAATTAGGTCCTCACAACATTTTTTTAAGTAGGCATAATCTGTCCAGAGAAATTAAGGCATTTACCCAGTGCTATGCAAATAGTAAGAAATGGATTCAGTATTTTTGAGTGGAACCAAAGTTTCAAAACTCCATTTTTATATATTACCTTTGAGACTCAATTATTTATCTTGGAAAAGTATACTATTTCTTTATTTTTTCCTTCCATTTAGATAAGACAATATTTTAAAATTATTTTCACCTCCCTTCTCTCATTTGCCTCTCCCAAGAGATTTTTGAAATGATTTTGTACTCTATTTCAACACCACTTGTTCCAAGATTTTTCAGATATAATTTATAATTTTGAATTCTGGACTATTTTTCCCAACCAATGCTTTATCATATCAAAAATTAAACTGAAGTATCATTTTTCTAGTATTAAATAAATTTATGAGTATAACTATATGTTGTTGAAGCTATCTATAGTCACACAGCATAAATGAGTATATGTCTGTAAAGAATTTGGTGACAGATATAAGGAAAAGTTACATGTTAGTATCTAAATAGGTATTAACTATTCATTATGCTAGGAGAACATGTTATAAGGAAACATTAAAAATTAATATATAAATTTAAGCAAAAATGTTTATCATAGCATTAATCTATGAAAAACATTTAATATATCTAAAGTTGAATCATGAACTAAATGGTGAGAGGGCATGGGGCAGGAAAGATTATGAAATGGGATGCACATCATTACCCTATGTACATGTGTGACGGCACATATGGTGTGATATACATCATATACAACCAGAGAAATGAAAAGTTGTGCTGCAATTGTGTACAATGAATCAAAATTCATTCTGCTGTCATATATACCTGGTTAAAATAAATAAATAAATAAATAAATAAATAAATAAATTTTTAAAAAAGAACTAAATGGTTAGTTAACATGTATAACTATGAAGAAATTTTATCCATCCATTAAAAATAGTATACAAATTATACAATCTAGAAAAATCTTAAATGACATAAAGAATATAAGAATGTAAAATCTGATAGAAGTTATAAGTATATATATTTATGAATATATGTGTATGTGTATACACACACACACACACACACACACGCATACCCAGACATCAGAATGATTCTGTCTGACCTTAGGGATAATGGATAATAAAAAATTTACTTTTATTTCATTAATTTCTAAAAATTTTATGATTCTTATTTATTAATTTACAATCAGAAGTCTTCTACCCTACTCTTTTATTATATTTCAACCTATATATCCACATCTCACCTTTTCATACAACTGTTTCATTTTGTATTAATTTATTTGACTAAAGTTATATTCTTTACTATGAAATAGGATTTCTTTTTTTTCTTTTTTTATCTTTTATTTTATTTTTTCATTTTCAAACAGATATTCCATTGATGTAATATTTGTCCAGATTAAAAATTGATTAGATATTATACAAGTATCTTCAAATTAGGTTCAACATGATTGAACATTGTTTTTCTTGTCAGCTCTTAAAAAATATAGCCTATCAAGGCTGGGTATGTGGCTTAAGCAGTAACACACTCGCCTGGAATGCAATGGGTGCTGAGTTCCGATCCTCATCACCACATAAAATAAAGATGTGTGTCCACCAAAAACTGAAAAAGAAATATTTTTTTAAAAAAGTTCTCTCTCTCTCTCTCTCTCTCTCTTTAAAAAAATAAAAAAAATTTCTCTCTTCTCTCTCTCTCTTAAAAAAATATAACCTATCATTGTTGGAATAAGATTTGACATTCACAAATGAAATCATAGAACAAAGGAAATCACATAGATATACTGAAGGGCTTCTGTTACAAAATGCAACCCTAACACTTACCCCAAACCAACCCAGAGAGTTGGGGAAAGCATTTAATATAGAATAGTGGATTGAATGATCAATTTTTTCTCTATATGCATATGAACATACAACACTGAATTTCGTCTTCATGTACACCCATAATCCACTAAAAATTCAAATAGGTATAAGATAGATCACAAGAAGAAAGAGATAGATAGAGAAGAAGAAAAAGAACACAGACAGGAAGCAGGGAAGATAAAGTGGAAGTACTGGTCACTGAATTAGAGCACTTAATATTTTATGCTTGCTTAATTATGTAAAAATTAACCTCAATATTATGTATATCTAAATGTATTATTAAATTTTTGATCAAATAAAAGAATAATTTAAAAGTTGCCATAGAGTAAGTGGAGAGATCATGGTGCAGTGATAGAGTGCTTGCCTACACATGTGAGGCACTGGATTTAATCCTCAGCACCACATAAAATAAATAAACAAAATTAAGTTATTGTGTTAATTTACAACTAAATAAAATGTTTTTAAAAAGAGTAGGTGGAAATTTGAAGTGGGAACTTACTGAGAATAAAGAAAGTTTACACACAATTAAAAAAGATTTTGCAGGTAACAATGCTGCTTTCATGAAAGACTCTCTTTGGAAGATACTTGAGAATGCCATTAGAAATATTGGTATTTTAAAGGTAAATATAGCAGATGATCTGTACCTTAGTGTATTTGACTACCAAAGCCATTTTACTATGTTGAAGTATATTAAATCATCATGGTTTCTTTAAATAGATGCAACTAGAAAATTTTAGTAAAGCTAGAAAGATTCATATTTAGTGAACCACTTCAAGGGCTTAAAGTTGTTTTCAAGCATTTATTACTGCCATTCTACCCATTGCCCAGATTAATTTAGCATTTGGCACGGAGCCAATTCAGAGCAACAACCGCTGATGCAAAACAAGATAGTTGGGTTGGTGATCAAGATAGATTAAAGCTGCTGCCAAAAATCTTGGCTCATGAGTTAGTTACCAGGGTTTCAACAGACTCCTGTGCATTTATTCTGTCATTTACAGCCTTCAACACTGACCATGAGAATATTTTTAACCACTTTGCAAGTTATACTTACTTCCATCCTGTGATCATCTTCCCCTTTATCATCAGTATGACAATGTAGAGAGGAAAAAAACTATATAGAATATTTTGTCTCTAGGTATCGTCTAAGGATAATATCAAAATTTAAAATAAAAAGCAGTTAATCTATCAGATGTCAGAATGTGCAGAGTGTAGTTATAGCCACACTGGAAACTTAGGATTTAAGTTATAATCTTTCAAAAATTATTAAACTTGTTCATGTTTCCATGTAATGGAATACTTAGAAAAATTTTGGTCAAAATACAACCATCTAAATTACAAAACTTCAAAAATACCTAACTGAAAGTCTAATAGACCAGATTACACAGACGAGAAAAGTAAGGGAAGAAAGTTGATAGTTCGTTTAAAGATGTAAAATGCAAAGTGGGGTGAAAGATAAAATTCCTAGACAAATATTTCAAAAATACACTCATTTCCTAACATTGCTATCACAAATTATATGGTCTAGTTAGATTTTGCATGCTACTGATCTCAGGAACCTGTCTCAAATTTATTCACTAGAGACAAATTAATGAGATTACATTGCTTTCTTTAATTTCAGGTTTTGAGATACTTATACAATTTGGATTCACATATATAAAAGTGCCTATATTCTTTCAGTTGTATTTCTTAGAATTTGCAGTTTGGATTCCAGACTGTTCATTCTGAGTTTCATCTGACTTCTTATTGAAGCAAAATTAGTCTTTCTTAACTGCTCTGATATTTCCACAGCTGCTGCTTGTGCCAATAAAGAGTAGGTTTCTACAGATCTCTAACATCACATCTCCATATACAGTCTGCTGAGAAGGGTCCAGGCATTTCCATTCCTCTTCTGAAAAATCAATGACCACATCCCTTAATGTCAATGGTTCCATTTCTTGGCTTTCAGGATGCTTAGTGTTCCCCATATATATATTTTTTTCAGCTCCAGTGTAGCTCAGAAACCTGGAGGAAGAGAAATGAATCTGAAATAGGATTTCTTCTGAAACAGCTAGAACCATACTGCCCTCTGTGGAAGTTTGGCTGATTCACAACTTTCTTTTCTTTTTATTCTTCCTTTTTTTTTTTTTTTTTTTTAAGAGTGGACCAGAGGTTGCACAATGTATTTAGTTATATAAAAGAAATATATGGGTAAGGTGCACATGTAAAAGGAATATATGCTAAATGGCCAACAGAGTCACATGGAACACTGAATTAGTGCTACTGGTCTAGTAATATTCAACCCACTTGAATTTGATTTATAACACACATCCCTGGTAGAAATGAACACTGAAGTTCACAGAAAATGAAAAAGAAGAGTTTTGTGATTTGAATAAATTCAGCTTTTTAAAGTATTGACTGCAGTGTAGCTAGTCAATGTTTTGGAAAATAAACAGAAAAAATCATTAGCTGTAGATAAATGTGGTGTCAGTTAAATGCTAACAGTTATCGGTATCAGCTATTTTGCAAAGGCTGAGTATTCTTGGGCTAAATATGTGGACCTCCTGTAGATACACAGGGAGATTTGTTTAATATAAGAGGTGGAAGCAACATTTCAGACCCTTGGATTACTTCTCTCAGAGAGCAACTGAGTAGAAGAGAAATTCTGGAACTCCTCCAGGCTCACACTTGAGAACTTAGCAGAGTTCTTTCTTGAACAAATTCTACAAATTTCTGGACCAGCAGGCTCTTTGTATTTCACAGAATTAACTTTTCTCTGCCTCGGGGTAACCTGATGTCTACCTCTTAATTTCCATGACTCCTTACTCAGACTTCTGCTGAGACCTCTTTTCTTCTTTTTCATCAGAGGTCTCCTTTCCTCTTCTGCTTCCTCTTCAGTGTTTCCTATAGCTTGCTTAGCTGCTAGATTAGTCAAATTAAAGAACCCACTTAAAGGTTCTGGGATATAAAGATGATACTTAGATCTTTCTTTTCAAACTTACAATGAACTATAAATACTGAGTAGATCACATAAAGTATGTTTGCCTGTAGGTACTGACTTAAAAATATCTGCACAGAATGTAGAGAGAATTTGGCTTTTAGAGAAGTTTCTGGATTAAATTGTAACTCTCTCTCCCATTAGAAATAAGTATGAGTAAATTGCTAAATCTTTCTGGGCACTGATTTCTTTATCTGTAAATATTACTACATACTTTGCACAGTTGTGGTAAAGAATAGATTAAATAATACATGTAAATAGACCACTACATAGTTCCTGGTGTTTTGTAGTCAATTGAAACATAGTTCCAAAAATAATCAAATATTTATTAAGAACCAGGAAATTTTCTATCATACATTTAACTTATCAAAAGCTTATCAAGTACTGACTTCATAATAAACAAAAATAGTTTGCCTTGTACTTTTATAGGTATCTTCTGGTGTCCTAAAATTCTAAATTTGCAATAGTTCAATTAACCAATATTTCCTTCATGATTAATTCTTTATGTGCCCTATTCTAGAAATCTTTGGTTACTCCCAGAAAGATTGTCACTTGCTTTTTCTTCTGAAGTTTGTTTTGTTTTACTTTGTGCATTAATGTCTGTGGTTTATCTAGGTATGAGTTTTATATTGTTTGGGGTAGATGTTAAGTTTCATCTTCCCATGCATCTTTTCCCTTATAGATGAATCTTAATGAAATAAATATTCATTTTCTCTACTGCTTGACAGTGTCACCATTGTTATAAGGCAGGAGATCATATATTTGAGTCTACTTTGTGCATCTTATTCTCTTCTGTTCATTTCATTTGATAGTTTTCTCCAATACCACGCAGTCATACTCAGTATGGTTTTATATTAAGTATTAAAATCTTATCATTTTCTTGACCATCATTTTCAGTTTTAGCCTGTCCATTTTCACCAAAGCCTTCCGGGTTTTAGTTGGAATTATAGTGTGTGTGTGTGTGTGTGTGTGTGTGTGTATATATCATCTTTGGAAGAATTAATATCTCAAACATTGAGTTTTATAACCATGAGTTTAGTTACTCCAAATGCAAAAAAAAAAAATAATAAATAGATACCTACCCTCAGAGACCAAAGTATAAAAGATTCAACATAAAGACAAGGAATAAAGATAATACACTACAGATAGAGAGACTAAGTGATGATAAGAAGGTGTGGAAGGTTTTCTGTGACACATCTTTTGGTAAAGAATTGAGGAAATATTCACTTGATAATTTCTATTTTTCTCCACAAAGTAGAAGGCAATAGATCCATGGAGAGAAAAAGGTAAAGCTTGTAGACTGCTATGAAGTTTGAGGAAAGAAAAAGAGAGAATGGACCATCAGTCCCAACAGTTCAGATGAAGAGAAAGCCTGTGGATGTGATAACTGAATTATATCATCAGAACCATAGAGGTAAAGAGAGCAAAGAAGTTGATCTGGGTTGATCTATGTTTTAGGATCTGCTGAGATATTTTAAAGGAACTTCAATGAAGAGAAAGATTTGAAGGCTTTTGTAAAGGAGTAGTAGAATGCTGGGTTAAAAAAGGAAAGAATTTTCAAAAGGGTTGAAAGGATCAGGGGAAATGAAATAATCAAGTGGGCACATTACTGGATAGTGTCTTGTTGCCAGATAGTGGGACAAGGTAGACATGTGAAAGTTTCTAAGGTATCTTTAGATCCCTTCCTCTTGGATACAGTGTAGGATTCACTTTAGCCATTCTTTTGGACTCCTTACTTATAGAGCAATACGCTGGACTCCGGGCCCTCTTAGGAGTGGTGGAATACTCCTGGGTAGTATGTTGAATGGAGAAAGAAAAAGGGAATGTGGCCAACTGTAAAAACTAGCAACTCTACTTTGTATAATTAGAGCTTTTATAGAATGCCTTAGAGAACAGCTCAAATACATACAGAGAATCACAAGTGGAACTTAGATCTTCTTTTGTGTCCAGTTTTCTATCACTACCATGGTTCACCGATACGTCCATGTATTCACTATTAAGTATCTAATTTCTTGAATAAATCAGTTTCAGACTCATTGGTTGGAAAATATTTACAACAATTAGAACGTTGCCAACATTTAAAGTTTAACAGCATCTCCATTAGTTTTATAACACTCTCCTAAGTATAGCATTTTGAGGATCAATAAAATGTCTCAAAAAGAAAAAAAAGAATCAGGCTGGGAGTGTAGCTCAGTGATACAGCACCTGCGTAGCATGTACGAGGCCCTGAGTTTGATTCTCAACACTTTAAAAGAAATAAAATACAAAGAGCAATGAAACATATAACATCATTTATACTCTTTTAAATATAAAAATGTCTTGAAGTAAATGATGAAGAAATTTTATGAGAATGCTGTCATGCTTTGGCCATTTCCCAGGCTGGTGGCCCAACAGGAATGCCCCAGGGATGAAGGTGTCTTGTAAAAATTCAATGAGATGTTGCTTGTAAAAACACTAAGAATAGTGCATTGTGAAAATTTGGTTCTCAATATATTTTATTTTATTAGGTATTTGAACCTTCATTTATGATGAAAGTCATGAAAAATTGATGAGAAAGAGTATTCGATTTCTATGAAGTCTTCTCACTTTAAAAAAGTGACCTCACAGAAATTTATTTCCAAATCTCTTACCATTCCTGTCTAGCACAGAAATGTTCAATTAATTACTGAACAAGTCAGTCTTGAGGAGTTTTGTGATTCCTTCCTTTAAACAACAGAAATGCAGGAATTCTCATCCACTTACTTATCATTCCCCAGCATTCTCAGCACCTTCTTAATTCAATGTTTACATTGTATTATTCCATAGGGAGTTTCTTGTCTAAGGCTTTTTTGTCTGTCTGATCTCCTACACTGGTATTGAGAATGAAGAGTTGTTCAGGTATCAGGTGTCCTTAATGCCTGGCAGCATGTACTTTTGTACCATATCTCCACAGCCCTTCAGCACCACATTCCACAATCAAAAACATGACTAAAGGCTGATAATCGAAAGGTGACTCAAATAATATGTCCCCTCTTTCCTTTCTACTTTTGGGATTTCCCCATCAAACTATGAACTCTTCAATGCATGTCTTATCTGTTTGGTAAATTCCAACATTCAATACTTGTGAAAAAGAAATAGCTGAACATTCTTCACAAACTATTTATTAACAATATTATGCAAATAAAAGTCACACACTTAAATTAACTAGGCTGTTTGGATTTGTGTCCTTTGAGAAAGATAGTACTTAAAAGCTTTTTACAGAGAGTATTGCTTTTTATGCATTCTGGGGGAAGGAAGGGAGACAGAAATTTATGCACTGCATTTAAGGATAATATATCATGATGTTTTAACCAACATCTCCAGTGCTACTCTGTTACCATGAACTAGAGTTGGGTGAGAAATCAAGGTTTATTGCTCTGTAATGAAAACTTCATATTCTGCATTGCTGGTAATGTAATTTCTTTTGACACAGATAAAAAGAATAAGGGTATAAGAGTTAAGTAACAGATTTTAATAAGTGGGGAATTTGTAGCTAAACTTCATTAATCACCTTCTAAACTACAAATAAAATACTTACATTTATACATGCTCATTTCACGAGTATGTTTCTGATCTATCAGTATCCTCTCAAGTATCACAAATCCAATCAATCCTCTAATTACCCTGTCTCTGAGTTCCTATTATTAAATAAGGAACTGTGGACCCCTAATATTTTCCCTTTCTGTTTACTCCTTTAATTCAATGACTCTTCCCTTATACCTGTAATTCTTCTTTCATTTTTTAAAAGAAACCCTCATATCCTCCAAATTCCCTGTTTTTATTGTATTTTGGACCTGTTAGCCCCAAATTCAAGTCCACAGAGCACAGTGGAATGCTCTGTTAACTAGTAGTAGGGGAAATCAAGTCCTACTGCTTGTCCTACCACTAACCTACTTCAAACCTTAGAAAAAAAAGCCTTCTTGCTTGACCTTCAGTCTTGCCATTTTCTGGATGGAATAGGTGTTGAAGTTGAAGATTTCTATAGACTTTTTTTTAGCAGGAAAAAGAATTCTTGTCTTTTTCTTTTGAGCAAATCCTTTGTTGGTGAGCTATTGCATCCTTAAGACACTAGAGGGGGCTCCTGAAGGCTTTTCTAGCATTTCACAGAAGAAAAGGTTGAATCTCTCTTGATGACAGTATACATTTTTAAACACAAATTCTAATTAAGAAGTGTGATTTCACTTTTTTCATTTAATGTAAATTTAATAAACCTATCATTTATATTATTTATGACTTGTAGTATGGTGCTAATTTAATTTAATGCCAACCAATCCTAGAATTTTTTCATCCTCTGTTTACATTTATGAAAACGTGGGGAAGCACTTTAAGAAATCGATGGAAGAGAAGTCTATTTATGAGATTAGTATTCTGAAGGTGATTTTTCTCAACTGAAAACTCATTGCTTAATAATATGGTTACAGGAGAGTTGTTTGGTCCTTTGTGAGGAATCCCTTTCAGAAAAGGAAACAAATACAATTTGATGAAGACCCATTTAACAATAAACTTATGAATTAAAATCTCTTAAATTCCATTGCAATCAGCTTCAGGAAGTTTTGTAAAGAATACACAAAGATATTTTTCATCATCCTCAGAGTGATGCAGGTTGAGATGAATGATTAGTTTGCATTCTTAAATTATTACATAGTCCAACATATTTCTAATGAAGAAGCGTCCAAGTTATTTGGATTCTTTGCTTTTTTTTGCACTATTTGATTATTCATTTTTGAATCTATTACTTATTATCATTGATAGTCTGACATTTAAGTATATTTTTGCTTTTGAAATTTTCTTCTCTCATAGGCTTGAAACCCTAGAAAGCTTTTAATCTGGTATCATATTATTCTTTTTATTAATTATTTATTTACATTCTCTTTCATTTATGGCATTTTTAACACACAGTGTTAGTAAGTATCTGTCAAACCTCGATTTCTTTAATTTAGCTCCATGCATTCCATTAACCACTTAATCCTTTCAGTTTATTTTAATTTCATGCTAAATATTGTTACAACCATAATTGCAAATTGATTTTTTTTTTGGTATTAGGGGTTGAACCCAGGGACACTCAACCACTGAGCCACATTTCCAGCCCAAAACAGGATCGTGATAAATTGCTGAAGCTGGCCTTCAACCTGTAATCCTCCTGCCTCAGTTTCCTGAGTTGCTAAGATTACAGGGGTGTGCCACCACACCTGGCTCCTGATCTGTCTTCTTGTATTATAGCGTCTTCCCTTATATAGGATAATATTTAAATCCATACGTTTTAAACAGTACTTTCTCTGTTCCAATACCTTTGTTCTTTCCAGGTGACACATAGTCCAATTGTTCTCTGCCAGAATGTTCAAGCTCCTCAAAAGGCTCAAGGAATTTTACTGTGAATTCATCTTCATTCTGTGAGACCATAAGCTGCCTTTTGAGACAAGGATTACAAGGCTGGTATAGATGTTATTTTGATCCACTGACAAAGCAATATTTTAATAATTCTGAAATCCATATAACCCATGTATTACTGGGTGTTAGTGAAGCAGATAAGCTATTTTTAAAGCAGTTAATAATGAATGTATAATAAACTATAATCAATTTTTATGAAAGGGAAAATGCTATATACATTTAAACTACTCAAATTTAACAAATAATAATTTCAGTGTGGCTATATGTTAGATGAAATTACAGGTTGGGTAAAAGAATACCAAAAGAAAACTGAGAAGACCTGGATTTAAATCCTGGATCTACATCTTAGTAGTTTCACCTTGGTCAAGTACCAAGTTCTTTGGACTCCCATTTTTATATTAATAAAATACAAATCTTAATTTATCTCTTGTTCTCTGAATTAACCTGCCAAAGGAGTATGCACACATATAAAAAGAATATGTCAATAAGTAATGTGTGTGTGTGTGTGTGTGTGTGTGTGTGTGTGTGTATGTGTTAAGTTGGGTGTTTATTTGAAAATCTCCAATGCAGGATTCCTCTGGAATAATATGTTGGAGTAATATACTTACCTGGTTGTCCAAATGAGATATCTTCCTTTGAATCTGGAGTGGCTAGTATTTTTGGAGCAAACTCCAAGTCTATTAACTCAATAGTTATATAAATGAATTAAATAACCCTTGCCTTGCAACACACAGATGGGACCAAGAATGAAAAAGGGGGCTGCATGCAAGCGTGGACTTTGACAGCAGTATGACTACTGACTACATATGCTCTGGACAGAGAGGGAAGCACCAAGAAAACTGCAGCACCTGAGTGCAAAAGTAAAATGTAAATAAGTAAATAGAAAGCAGAGTATTTCCCTGCTTCATATATAAATGGAACTTTTTCTACTAGTAAAGTACAAACCAACATACTCCCATTCAGAACAGTCAAAAGATTATCCTGTGTTTATTTGGGCAGAAATCTTATTGGTTAATAAAGGAATACAGAAAGAATGACAGACAGAAATGTCTGTTCCTCTTTATGGATTAAGACAGGTTTGTGAAAAGAAGATAATTTTTTTTCCTTCTACAATAGTGATGATTGACCACCTGAAAGGTGCTGGACAAATTATAAATTGCAAACAAAACTGAATCATTCATTGATATGTTTATTAAAGGATACATTTTTTTAAAGCATGTTGTGTTCCAGATGGAAATTACAAATTTTTCAGAGATTATTTTCTATGAGATGCCTATCATCCTTGTTGGAGCATGGTAGGCAAACAATACATGGAAGTTAGTTATTTTGATTTCTGCCAGTCTTAATGTATTGACAGTGTCTTTCAATCTTATTAGCAGAAAATGTATACTTCATAGAACTACCTGCCATATCAAAATCCCTGTAAGTATTATTAGTAATGGTTTTAATGGGGATTACAGTTTGGATATCATAGTTTAAGAATTCAATTTTCTCATCATGATTCCTTTTTCTTCAAATAGTTCAGTGTCGTGTCTTACCAGGTATCACATGCCTCTTCCTCTCAGTCTTCTCCTGTGGCTTCAGAATCCCCTTTGTCAACTCTTACTCTTCCTAAAGACCATGGGAATTGCTTAAAGTTTTAGTCTTGTTCTTTTCCTTATGCTGCAGATGTTTCGTGGCCACATTGATCCACTGTCATAATTTCAATTACTTTCTATATCTTGATGGTTTCACAATTTGTATACTTAGCATAAACTTTTCTATTTTAAGGAAAGGTCATTATATTTATATATTCTTGTGATCCCCTTCATTTCTCTCACAGGTAACACAGGCAAAAATTGCCTCAAACTAGTGTCATTAACAATGAAGCTAAGTGGATGATTGAAAACCATATGGATTCTGAATATATTATAGAAAATCAAATTCCAAACCTATGATTATCAAAGTTAAATTGGTATAGTTGCTTATCACCCTTGTTGTATCATGGCAAGCACTCAACACATGACACAATCTCTGCCTTTGTTCTCAGTCTTCATATCGTTAATGGCAATGCCACCACCATGTGGCCATATTTCACTGCTCTCTCACTATCACCTTCCTCACAGTCATACAGGAAGTCTTAATCTGAAAAATTTGTCCCTTGTTCTCTGATTATTTTCTTCCCCACCTTATCACCATACTCTTAGCTTTCATAAATTTTTGTCTTGGGCTATTCTTACAGGAAACATCACTTAAATTATTGCATAATTCAGAGATTAGTAAGTTGTATCTGATAATTTATTGAACTCTTAATGAAGTTTCAATAATGTAAAACAAAGTGACTACAAGTGAAAAAATTAAAAATGAAGGTTAAAATGCCTAAATAATTAACATGTTAAAGAAAACTACATTGAATGCCATAAAATGTTTAGAAATATATAAAATGAGGTTTGTATAAAAATTCATGCAAAATAAATTTTAATGGTGATTTATAAATTCAATAAAAGTACTAGTTAACAAGAAAAGTCAAATATCAATTATTAATCTGAGAAACTAGGAGAAAAACAGGATTTAAAAATCAGTAAAAAAAATGAAACAATAGTGAAAGAATAGGAATAACTGCAAATGGAACTGAAAAAAAATATGTAACTGATAAATGAACTTATTTAATTACTTGTCAATGAGGCTATTAAATAGCTACACATACAAATCATTTGATTATGAGGGGGAAAAAGTTTAAATATTAAAAATAAGAAGACAGTCATAATATTAATCAGTAAATAGTAAAATTTAATGAATTTAATAATTAGGTGATTTTGATCAGTCTCATAAATGAAAAAACTCAAGCTAAACTAATAAATAAAATATTATGAGAATACTTTAACAAACTGAATCATTGAAATTCTTCCTCCAAAGTAAAAACTGGGATTACATGTTTTTATAAATTAGTTTCTAATCAAACTTTCAAATAACAATCTTAATTTGTTGTTGAGAATAAGGGCACAGAAACAAAGAAACATGTCCCAATTTATTTCATAACCTTGTGGAACCGTCATATCAAAATTTGAAGAGCAGCTTTTTGAAGTTTCTGTGTTGTTTGAGTTTACTTGTATTGTTAACTATTTTTTCACACTAAACCTCTTATCTTCACAAGATGTTTTTACTTTCTCTTGTTCTGTAAAATTTTATTATCTTGTAGATTCTCTTATCTGACTCTTTTCCTAACACTCTTCCTGTGTTCTCATCCTTGACTTTTTTCCCTGGACCCCTTTATTTCAGGAGTATAATACACTGGGCTTGACCTGTTGTTTCTGGATTCACATTCTCTGCCTCAGAAAGGCCAGCATTTCCCCTTTATACACTCCTGGGCATTACACTGATAACTCTCAAACTACTGATGTTCTTTCTCTTTTCCTCCTCCTCCTCCTCTCTCTCTCCCTCCCTTCCTATCTCTATCCCCCTCTCTCTGTACCAGGGATTGAACCCAGGGGTGCTTAACCACTGAGCCATATCCCCAGCCCTTTTTAATATTTTATTTAGAGAGAGGGTGTTGCTAAGTTGCTTAGGGCCTTGCTAAATTGCTAAGGCTGTCTTTGAAATTGTGATCCTCCTGCCTCAGCCTCCTGGAATTAAAGGGGTGCGACTGCATGCTGGCCTTCAAACTGATGTCCTCCCTCTGATCATCAGGGCTCTAACCTGCCAGGTGGTCATTTCTATTGCACAAATCACTCCTCAAATCCAGTTTCAAACTAGACTCATCATTTTCCAAGTCGAAAAAACTGAGCTCTGCCCTCCTTGACTTCACATCATTTTGCCACTTTTTTTCTAACAAGATTTTGGCATTATTGTCTTGCATTTCCCTCTTTCATTGTCTGCAACCATCTGAGTTAGTGTTTTATACATCTTATGTCTGTCTCCCTATCTAGTTCCATTCACAGTGCCTTGACCAGGTGCTCAGCACTAACTTGGAACCCCCCTCTTCAACATGCATCTTATTTTTTTCCAGTCTGAACTGCAAATTGCTGCTTAGTTTTTTGTTAAGTGTTCTGCTCATCATATTAGATCACCATTTTCTGTTGTTCAGTGGTTCACTATTATTTCAGTAGGCCTAAATATTTTAAGACTCCTCAAAATCAATTTTCAATATCTAGTCAACATTGCTTCCTATTTCCAATCTGCATATCTTCATATTCCTTAAGTAGAATACTTGCTATAAGTTAAACCTCATTTTAAAAGTTAATCACATTGAAAGCTACATAAAGACCTCCTACTATGGAATTGTAAATAAAACACCTGGCTATGAAAATGAGACTGCATTTTTAAGGTGAATCAGGCTTTATTTTAATTAAAATGTCATATTTGAAAATTTGGAGAGATTAAACTGGAGAAATAAATGTATTAATCTGTGGACATTTTTATCAGATTGTTCTTGTTTTAAATAAGTGTTATTTGCTTAGTAACAATTAAGTTATAAAATATATGTATTTTTTTAGTATGACACTTGTCTGTGAAAGCAGGCATGTGGCTGTGATTGTTAACTGATTTGTCCCATAGAGGATAGGGAAGATGCTTGACATAGCTTGTCTAACATTATTGTAAAGGGAGTTATTTAGAAAATTACCTGTAACTTGTACCAATCTGTGTTTTCTGCATTTTCCTTTTGTCTTACATTTTCTAATTCCCTGGTCCCAAGCCTTATCAGTTATTTCTTAATTCACTTTAAGCCACATGTCATTCTGACAAGACCCTGGAGTACATTGCCAACCTCAATTGTTATTTAATATAACAGCAGAGATTATGTAATTGACAATGAAATTAAATATCAAGCTGAAAAACTCATAAGGAACAGTAACCTAGGTTTGGTGGATATTTAAATCTTGAGTTTTTCTGTCATAATATTTGCATTGTCCAAAATTCTTAGATTGCTTCACAAGAGGATTTCCTCTGAGCAAAAATATAAACTATAACAACAAAATCATAATTGTCTATGATTAGCATTGTTTAAAATAATGAGCTGGTATCTTATTTATAATTATTTTCAAATGCATTCTTTAATCTTCTTTTATTAATTGAAGTTTTCTGTTTACTTCCATACTTATATCTATACTTTTGGGCTCACAAGGGTTCTGTGTGAAAACATAATTTTTTTTTACCATTGTTTTCAGTCCTAACTTTTATAACAGTTTATGAGTCTACATTAAGAATTTCATGGCTCTAACTAATATATTTTTTTTCATTCCAACTTTAGTAGTTATATAAATGCATATTTGCATATATTACAAATTTAAAATAAAAAACTTGCAATATTTAAGTTACAGAAAATACAGCTTTATTTTTTCAAGTTTCAAAATTATTCCATATAATCTTACTAACTGTAAAATGAGAAATGAGACTGTCAAATTCTGATTACTAAAATTCAGGATCATGATATGCTTTTAGAATTACTTTCACTCATTGAAGCAAATGAATTTAATAGAGCATCTCTACTACTGTTTCATTCAAAGTAGAGAAATTTATCACTGATTCTCATTTAAATAAACATATTTAAATTCTTGCACATATTTTTAAATACTTGCTAGACATTTCTTCTTTAGTCAATGGGAACAAAAAATACTACAGGGTTCTCATTACATTATAGCTTTTTGCAAAATATTGTTTGCCAACTTTTTCCCATAAACAAAACCCATACAATCAAGCATGTACAGGCTCAGAGAGGAGATTGCAAATTTAATTTCACATGTAGAATTCTTACCTTGAGATGAGATTTCTTATCCAGCATCGTACACTGCTGTTTCTAACATTAATTTCTCATCGCCGGGTAACCTCACTATTACCTAAAAATGTGTTCCACTGGCTCATAAACAATTATATCATCAGTCCCCTCTGTGTGTAACAAGAGACCATAACCACAGAACAGGGAAATAAAAGGAAGAATTATGCCAGAAGTAACAAAGGTGCCAGGAATCTGCTTTGCAGTGATTGGCTGGTTGGGGCCAACCAGTTGAGTTTCATTCAGCAGACTTGTTGAGTTAACCTATGAGCATATTTTTTTTCATTTTCTCTATTTTTCTTTTCTGGGGGTCTGCTTTGATTTCATGATGGCTTTTTAAATTGAGCATAAAGTTAATTCACTTAACAATGCCACAGCTGGAATTAAGTATGCTTCTTCTCCTACTGCTGAGGGGAGGGGCTGGTGCTGGTTGGAGGTGTCTTATTGGATGCCCAAGACCCTTGAGGGTTGTTGCTGAATCAGTGGTGCCTCTAGCGACAGGCAAGAAGTTAACTAGGAACATATGGTTTGGCAGACACCGTGTTAGTTTGCTGTTGTGTAGGTGTTTGGAAGGAGGTGAAGGGGAAAGTTTGAGGTAGAAGGTGTGGTTAAAAGTCCCACTGATAAGCCTGGGGGAGATTTGATTGATCCTAATCTATTCTTTTTGTGATAGCCGGCACAAGGCACAGGCACACGACCAGACCAGTCAACTAGCTCCTTAAAAGGCCCCCATAAGGCCACAATAGTGGGAAAAGAAATGAGATGTTAGGTCGAGGTACAACACATGGTCTACCTGAAATGGCTCACAATGATCCAAGATACAGATTTCACCTCTTATTGGTGTGATTGCCATCAGAGGAATAAGAGAACACTTGAGAACAGGACTTCAGGAAAGTCTTCAGCAAAAAGCCTGCAAGTGCACTATTAGCTCAAATTACCTAGAGAAAAATGCAGGTGTATAGAGGATTGGGAGAAGACATGTTAGACTGAGATGTGAGTTAATCTGATGAGGAATAAAGAGGATATTTATATTCTGTAGAAAGGAAAATTTCTTGAAAATTTAGTAGTGTATAGTTCAAAATATTCTGTGATCTTATGTCACATACATTGGAAAATCAAACACTCTTGGCATTCAATCACATAGCTGTAGCAAATAGATATTTTTCCATGATCAACCATTTTGTATATAGTACTCATACTTTGCCCCAAATATTTAAGGTGCAGTATTCTCTGGACCATAAAGCTTTCTATTGAAATTAGTCACAATGAATGGGGCTATTATTGATTTTAGTCATTCAATCTTAGACCATTTTCTAAATTTTATAAATTTTCTAAAACTAAATTTTCTGAATATTTTTAAAAAATATTCATGATGTCTATGGCTGACTAGTGTATCTATGGAGAAACATTTGCCTTTAAGAAATTTGTGAAATAGCTTTCAATTTTTGCCCTTGTGGAATTGTTATGTTAATTTCTGAGGATTAGACTGTAGAAATATCTTATAGGTCATTAAAATTGTATGAACTATGATATAAAATTAACTATTCCGTTAGTAATAGTTAATTACTAACTGGGTGGTCAGTAATAACTTTGAAATATTTCTTGGTGAACTTCCAGATGGAAGCAGTTTGTCCCATTTGGGACCCAGTAGACTCCTATGTTGGCAGTACCTGGACCACATGGGGACAGTGTTGTGTGTGAGTGACTGTGTGTGCATCAACAGTTAATGTTTTATTTTTCTGAGAATGCTTTAAACATATTTCATTTTTAAGGAAGTTACAATTTATTTTCTAAATATTCAAAACTCAACAACTTTCTAAAAACAAACACAAAGGAGTCTTGGAATAATAAAGAACAGAAGGGGGACATTATAGACTGTAGGATCTATAGCCAAGTTGTTTAGATCAGGCTCTAATGCTTCAACCTTGGACAAATTGCTCACTTCTTGAAGTCTCCATGTCCTCATTTATAGATAGCACTTGCTACACCTGACCCATCCCAAGATGAACTGAGTTAATGAACATAAACTGGAAACATTTACATGCTATGTTCACTAAAAATGAGACAAAGAAAGACGTCTATGATTTTCAGATAGTCATTATCATTAAGTGCTCTGGCCTTCAGGGTAAATTCCACAGAAACAATAATAATCAACCCAAATCTATCAAGTCTAAAACTATAACTTAGATACCTAGTTAAAGAAATCCACAGGGTGAGGGGGAAGTTCAGTTGAATCTGTTAGGTGACAGAAGCAGTTTCAAGCATTACCTACAAGACCTGCCAGTACTGCAATGGGAGATGAGGGAGACAGGTGCAAACCCATGGGGCTTCTCTCCTCAGAACTTCTAGCTTTTGAAAACTTTCTGCAATGTGGCCAATATACACCATGGTTTTTCCCCCAGAGACTGCCTGTGTTTTGGATCAGATTAGCTGACTGCTCTTTGGTCATGTGCCTTGAGTAAAGTGAAAGTTATTTATTTGGTCTTTTTAAGACTCTCATTTTCCAGGTCCTTTATTTTAGCTCTTGGGACTATTTGGGGGCAATCTGTAATAGTTACAGATCTAACAGAGGCCTAATTCCTTAGCATTGAACTACCACCAGATCCACATAATTTTTCTTTTTTTGTTCTGAATTATGAGGTGATTGTAAAATATGGTTTTAATAATTGGAGACACAATTTGGTTTGTTCTCTCCCTCCCACCCCCTCTCACTTAAATAAGCACACATCACTCACCTACCTCATGGTGGTTTGCTTTCCTGCTTGATTAAACCACTTTACTCACAAGGTAGCTTACTTTAAAGGGGAAAATATCTATTTAATCCTTGTAAAAATATAAACCTTATTATTGATGTTAAGAATACAATCATATTTTCTATAGATTCATGTTTAACCCTTGCATTATATATTTTGAAGCTAGAAATCAATGTAAAAATTTTAAAAATACTCTTTCCTAAATGTTAGCTCATGGATTTTTACTCATTTAAAACATTAATCTTTTAAATTCTCATTGTAGACATCTTAGAGATAGAAATAGATTATAGCATTAAGATTTTTACCAAAACTCAACTTAAGAAATGAGTTGTAATTCTAGAACCAGAGAATTTTGCATCAAATAGCACTTAGACAATCTAATTCAACAACATATTTTATTTTATTCTTAAATTTATTTACAGAAGAGAACCAGGCTGATGAGACACATGTGATTTTGTCAAGTTCACACAATTGACACCAAAATCAAGAATATCTGAGTATGTCATATTTCTTGTACAAAACTGCCTGTTTGTGTAGTTATCTTTTTAGAAGAATTAAATAAAACATTCACTATTCTTGTGAAAAATTTTAAAATTCAAGTTGTTCCTCCTGCAATATTTCTTGCAAACAAGACAGTCTAACCTTGCCTAGAGAATATTTTGTGGTTTTAAGACCTAGCATTCAGAGCCATTCTTAAATGAGACTTCCTGCATTTTCAATTATCTCTGAATTCCAAGAACTCATGGTTAGTAAAATTATTAACTAGAACTAAGACTCTAAGATTGCTTTCTGGAGTATTAAAGTAAATAAATGTTTTCTTAGTAAAACTATCAGAACTCAGAAAAATACTTATGTAAAAATACATGATGCATATTGTATTTATTTATAATGTTTTCATTTTGTTGTTGTTATTCTTTTTTAATTTTTTAAATACATTACAAGAGTGGAATGCATTACACTCATTATTACCCATATATACCACAATTTTTTATATCTCTGTTTGTATTTTAAGTATGTTGACACCAAATTCAAATCTTCATATATGTATTTTGATATTTATGTTTTCTAAATTAAGAATTAGCTGCGTGAGTACAGTGGCACACACCTGTATTTTAGTTACTAAGGAGGCTGAGGCAGGAGGTTCATTTGAGCTCAAAAGTTTGGAACCAGCCTAGACCATGTAGTGAGATCATTTCTTAAAAAAAATAAAAAAGAAAGAAAGAGAAAAAGAAAAAATCTTGGCTAGGCTAATAAAATACTTTTAACTTCTGTTTTGATCTTACAAAGATGCAACTAGAAGGTGACTGAGCATGCAGGATACTGACAGAGCATACCTACCATCCTCTAAAGGGCAATTCAGTGTTTCTAAGATCAGTCCCTGACTTCTCTGACACTCCTTCCTTCATGAAATACAGTTCAATGCTTCTCCGTGAGAGAATGAGCTGAATTTAGTGACTCACTTGGAGTAAACCCAGTGTGCTAGAATTGAGGGTCTGGATCACTTTCAAGACTAAGTGATTAAAGAACATTTTAAAAAATATTTTTTAGTTGTAAATGGATCTCTTTTTTCCCAATATGCAGTGCTGAGGATTGAACCCAGGGCCTCACACATGCCAGGCAAGTGCTCTACCACTGAGCCACAATTCCAGCTCAATTAAAAAACCTTTTGGTTTTTGTTTTCCTGTATCTCTGCGATCACTTGTTAAGGAGGAAGTGAGCTGCCATGTCATGAGAACACTCAAGCAATCTTGTGGAGGAGTACATGTGAGGCCTCCAACAAACCACTCTGTGAAAGGGAAGCTCCCAATCCCATCCTTGTCTTTACTTTAGATGGCTGCAGCCCAGGTCTAATGTACTAACCCAAGTACCATGATCCCTTTGACTACTGGCAGATGTGTCATAATAAAATCTATCAGTAATCAAACAAGAGTGAGAAAGTTTGAATTAAATAAAGCCAGGAAGGCCTCTTTCCCTCAAGGTTAAAAAAAGTCATTTATATCCTATGACTCTGGAGGTTCTAATCACAAAAAGACAATAACAGAAACTTTAGCTTTCATTTGATCCTAAAACTGTTTGCTTGGTAGTTTGCTTTTCTATTCTAGTCCAGAATTCATGGACCTGTTTAGTAGGAAAGTGGTCCTATCACTCCTTATGAAGGAAGACATTATCCAATGGTTAAAGTTTACAGCCAGGTGAGTTTCCAGTACATAATAGGTTGTATATGCACAAGTAATCTTCATTATTGTCAACAATTTCCTGCCCTCAAGAATATTTTTCTAGCCAATATTTATTGATCATGTATTATATTTCAAGCACTGTATGCATTATAATTACAATTTTACTTACCAAGGAACAAAAATGTGAACAAAAATGTAAGTAATTTATTCAAGATCAAACAAATTTGGGGGTTATTAGGGCTACAACTTTATTATAATTCTAATGGCTATGTCCACTTACACTACTCACACTTCCATGACTTACTTAACACAAAGTATTTGCTTGCTTATCTGGATTAATTTATCTATTATCTCTTTTCTGCATCATCTTCAGGGATCTAGCATATAGGACAACATTTCATTTATATGATGTCATACACATACACATTTCATTTATATAATGTCAACATTTCATTTATATAATGTCATCTACATATAACTAAGTAGGTTATAGGTGAATTAAAAAGTAGGAATCATGTCTTGAGAAAAAAATGCCTGGTAGTAATGAATAAATTCATTGGTGTGAGGTGATGGTGATATAAATATTATAAGCAAAAAGACAGGAGACATTGCTTTTGATATTTACTAAAGTTTCTATTAAAAACTTGATAGTTATGCTTCTTTTGTATGGTGTTCATGAATCCTTTTAATCTAGCTCTAATTTGTTTTCCAAGCCTCAGCTTTTATTTCCATGATTCATGAGACTTTGTAATTAATTTTTTGTCTTTACTCCATTTTCTCAAAGCCTAACCATGCTCTCCACTTTTCTTCCTTTGCATATTTAATACTGTTTTTCTTCTCTACTGGGAAATCTATTTATTCCTCAAAACACAGGTCCGTTATTCTCCTCTTGGATAAAAAGCAATCAATACTTCCTCTCTGATCTCTACCAGAATATTTGAAGTACTTCTTCATACTAGCTGCAAGTAACTGCACATATGTCTTGAATAAATTCCAGTGGACTTAGGTGATAGAAAATATTCCTTAATTATTAAGCACATTAGCCTTGAATTTAGATAAAAATGGATTCAAACTCTGAGGAAGTCACTTATCAACTACAGGAACTTGGTCGAGATATTTGACTATAAAGGTCTCAATCCCTTTATGCATATTATAAGAATATCAATAATCTTACCAAGTTCTTGAAAGGCTGATATTAAAAAAAACACAGGCATGTATAAGTGCTCTGAATTTTGCAATACAATGACAGTAATTCCTGATAGACTTTTGTGTTTCAATTATTAATAGTGTCTGAACTATATGAAAAACAAGGTTTAAAGAAGGAATATACAAAAACATGCTTGTATATTTGTGTTTCTGTTGGCTAAAAATAATATACACACTATGACCACAATGTTTTCTTGCAGAATCAACTTAAAAAACAAGCTATCAGTAAGTTGCCTGCCATTCTAGATAATGAATAATATAATGAATAAAATTAGAAACATTTAGTAGTGAAAGGTATAAAAGATATCCGAGAGACACAAATTAATATATCAAATTTGCATCAAAATTTAGACTTCTCAACTGTTTTGTCCACAAATTATCAAAGAGCTAAAATGTTCTGCTTCCTCTTTCTCCTGCTCTATATATTACACTGATAATATTTCTCATCAGAGACTTTGTCTGAGATAATAAATATGGTATTTTCTCATTCATCATGTATTCTAAAATAGAAATATCTGAGTGAGACAGGGTCTGAAAAGGGGTCTTGCTGCCTTAAAGGATCATTGAATGGGTCTATCAGGACTGACACACTTATTAGGAGATTGTGTATACCTATTCTTAGTCTGAAATAGTATATAATGGCTCTCAGATTTCTCAGTATAGAGTGGTGGTTGACAGCACAAAATTGCCCACACTGTACTTCCAGACTGCTCTGATTAAAGTCTTGCTGTACCTGTTGCTTCCTATGAATCCTACACACATTTC
The DNA here is from genome assembly GCF_048772815.1 of Callospermophilus lateralis. Taxonomy (NCBI): domain Eukaryota; kingdom Metazoa; phylum Chordata; class Mammalia; order Rodentia; family Sciuridae; genus Callospermophilus; species Callospermophilus lateralis. The sequence goes on along the minus strand of NW_027512465.1, from coordinate 2,243,814 downwards.
TTTGGCTTGTTTACATCAGTCCCCTCATTTTGTGAAATAAGCGATAATAGCGTCTAAGTTGTAGGTTTCTTTCCTTCTTCTTCTTTTTCTGAGAATTAAGGAATTAATTGGGTTTGGAGATTAGCTCAGTCAATATTAGAGTTCTTATATAGCACATACAAGGCCCTGGGTTTGATTCCCAAGATACATGCACACACCCACAAAAATAATTATTTTATGTAAGAAACTTAGTCTAGTTCCTAATTAAAAGTATGTATTGTAGTTTGAATTCATGGCTATTTCATAGAAAAAAATAATTCCAATTTTTAAAAATACTTTTTACTGTTTTGCTGAGTCTTCTAGAAAGATAGTGAACTGAAAATGTCTTTTTTTAAAGTGTGCATATATATATGTGTGTATGTATGTGTGTATCTGTATATATGCATGTAGATATACATATTTACATTTCCAAAGTGCATGCACAGTGAATATGCTCCCTTCTGCATTGGAAGCTCTATACCCGTTTTCTTTTAACCAGTAAACAGCAAGTCAGTGCTGGTTTCTCATCTTATGGTTTCAATTTATTTTACTATTCCTGTTCCTTCCTTATCCTCAGGCTTTGTTGATATAATATAAGCACTGTAAATGGGAATTTTGACAATATGTGTGCATTATTGGACAGCTGCTGAAAACATGGGAACTTAGGTTTATGCTCAGTGAATATCAACATTTTTACAAAGGAAAAAGATTTTAGTATCGTGACCTTTTTTTGTAGTCAGGAGATTATGAATATATACCTGTGTGAATATCTTTTATGAGTTCAAGATCCCAAAATAAACTGCATTTTTGCATCTGCAATTGAATATCTTCAAAACATTTTATATCCAACATATGTAAAAATTTAAGAAGTAGTGGAAGATAAAGAAATGGCATCATTGAACATAAACAAGGGTGTTTCTCCCTTTTATAGTGCTAAAATATGGATAACATATAATTTAACATTTTAACCATCTTAAGTGTATAGTTTCGTGGATTTAATTTTATTCACATTGTTATGAAACTATCAAGACTATCCATCTCCAAAACTCATAATCTTCCCAAACTGAAATTCAATGTCCATTGCTCACTAACTTCTCATTTCTCTCCTTTCGTGGTTTGTTTTAATGGTAAGTAGAAGAGAAGTTCTAAAGAAGAATGTAGAGTTGACATCCCTCCCTCCTTTTTTGAATAAAAGGGACAAGTATTTTCAAAATCATATAAGAAGAGCCCATCTGGGACACTTAATAATGTGCGCTTCCAAGAAGAAATAATGCAATGAGGTCCAATAGTTAAAGTAGGGGTGTTAGATAGGGAAAGGAAGAATTCTAAGTTCAAGGAAGTTTCTTAATGGAAGCAAGGGAAAAGAAAGATAGGGCAGCAATTGAGATAAATACATTTTTGTTTGACATGTAGAAGACTTGGAATTTCCTCTGTGATTATTTATGTTCTTTTTATGAATTTTAAGTTTAAGAGCATTAGTAAACAGTAAAGGACTGGGAGTTGCTTGAAGTTCTCAGAAAGGGGCAATTATTTAATAAAATGACTATGGACAACATCAGAACGTTTTCATTATGAAGATGCTGAATCCAACATATGCAAAAATGAATTCAGGAATCCATAAAGCAAACCTCATCTCTGCCTTGAATTTTACTCCCACCCCCAAATAGATATTAATAATTCTGTCCTTGCCCAGTTGATGGCATAAAGCATATACTAAAGTATGGATATAAGAAACATTGGTTTTTCTATTTCATCTACTGTGTTTTTGTATATCATTAACTATCTACTTCAAGATGCTTCTCAAATCTATCACACCTTCTCACCTTTATCACAACTATCACAATCATCATCACCGCCAAACCACCAACCTCGCCCGAGCCACAATGAACTCTTATTTTCTGCTTCCATAGAGTCCAAACTGGTCTTCCAATACCCTTTTATATTATCCTCCATCCCAACTCCACAATGCAAATAATCTTTTAGTAGTGTCAATTCATCCTTTGTCCACCTCTGCCATTTTTCTTAACAAAAAGAAAAAGCAAAATCTTGAAAACAGTTTAGAGTGTTTGGCATGGCCTGCAATTTTTGTAGCTCTTGGGCCCTGCTGAACTCTTGTTCCTGTTTTTTCCAACTCTCAATTTCAGTGACACTGGCCTTAGAGGCTGAGGTATGACCAAAGGAAAAAGCTAGCTGGAGATGAGTCATTTATAGTTATCCTTCATTGCCTAGAATATATTGAGATATATTGTTTGATTTACACACTACACAGTTGGAACAGAAAGGCTCATGGCCAGCACTTCCCATTAGTTCTACACAGATATGGCTGTTCTGAATAACTCACTAGAGAGGTGAGAAAGATTTGAAATCCAAATGGTATAGAAAGAGATATCCTTTCAGTAACCAGTATGAGACAAAGTAATTGTGGGAAATAATAGGTTTAGAGCACAATTGTAGGAAGCCCATGTCCATAGAACTGAAGCCTACGTCAGTGATTACTGTGCATGATGAACTATGCTATGACTTAGGAAACAAAAAAAAAAATACAATGTTACTGTAGAGGCATTTAAAAACTATAGGAACATTTTATGGAAGCTTACCTCTTCCTGAAAATTTTGAAAAAGACTTCACAGAAGAAATGGTATTTTAGCTAGGGTCTGAGGTTACACAGTTTGACAAAGGGAGAAGGGCAAATGGAATTCCAGGTGGAGGGAGTAAAAACATAGAGTCTAGCTTTAACCCAAACTTTCAGCTGAAAAAACAAATTGAAAATATGAAATTTAATTCTTAGAGGTAAACAAAACCTACCATGAGATAGTCTGGAGAACAACTTTGTGATAAAATATCACTATTTATATTGTTTTATAATGCAAAACCTGGGCATATTAGTGACTTTCCTGCCATACAGGATGTTGTCATGAGGGTGACTTGCTTCCTGCTGAAAGCAGTATGTCTGATGCTTAAGGCACAAAGACATTGTTTAAAAAAGTCTTATCAGATTGAACAAACTGACCCTGCAGGGAGATTTTAATCTTGCCCTCCCTAACAGGCACAGCAGCCTGTGTTTGTAAACAGAGCCTTATTGCACTTGTGAGAGCAGACACAGAACAGTGTCAGCTCATTAATTGGGTGTCAGCTCCCTACCAGGAGCAAAGCTTAATGAGTCATCTTATCATAAAGCACTGTGGCTCAAGGGAGGGGTGAATGGCTTAGAGTGGGAAAGATTTGTCCACCAATAAGTAGCTGTAAAGAAAAGCCTGGAGCCTACCTTTGGGGATAAAAAGAGAGCAGCATTTGGGAACTGCTGGTTTCCCTGTATTCTGCTATTCAGAGGGAAATTGGAAGTTTTATGAGTTTTTAAATGCAGCAATTACCAGAGCTTATTCAGAGTATCATAAATTGAAATCATTCAAGGCATATTGTTGTATAAAATTTATGAGTTTTTCTTTTTATGTCCAGAATATATTCTCTTACTTTTCCATACAAAATCTTCTATAACAGTACATGCTATACTATACTGTTATGAAAGTACTCCACCAGTCTCTGTACTTTCTACTTTAAAAAACTTTATTAAGGTCTAATTGTCAAACAACAAATTACATGTAAAATGTACAATTTGTAAATTTTAACATATATACATGTAACTATTAGATAGGAACTCATCTATCTCTATTAAGTTTCAAGTTCTAGAATTTTATTTAATGGAATATCAGCATGAGTCCACTGGATAATATTTTAAATGTATATTCAACTATGTCTTTATAAATTAATCTATTGATGGACATGTGGATAGTTTTGTGCACAAGATTTTATATGAAATATGGTACAAGTGGAATGGCTAAAATGTGTGTGTTGTTTTCAAAAATTAGTATGTTATTTTACAAAATAATTATACCATTTTATATTTCTACTGAAAATATATTAAAGTTCTAGCTACTATACATCCTTGCACTAAGTTGGTATGATTCATATTTAAAATTTTGAGCATCCTAATTGATATGTAGTAGTATATCTGAGTGGTTTTAATTTTCATTTCCTTAATGTCTAATGCTAATTAACATTTTACACATGCTTATTTGACACCATATATCACATGAAGAAGTGTCCATTCAAATTTACTGCCCTCTATAGGGTATTGCCATGTTGCCTAGTTTACCTTGATCTTTTGGGTTCAAGCAGTTCCCCTGACTCAGCCTCCAGAGTAACTAGGACTAAAAGTGTAAACCACCACACCTGGAAGATGCTTGTTTTTAAAATTTGGAAATAACTGTTTCTTTGATCTTTAGTTTAGAGTTATTCTTTAAGACAGAACATAAACCTTTACACCTATGATTTGCAAATAATTTTTTGTTATATGTGCAGAGTCTTTTTTCTAAGATTGAGTAATTTTTATCAATCAATTTTTAAAATTAATTAATTAATTTGATCTAGTTTGTTATTCATGACAGCAGAATGCGTTTGAATTCATAGTACATATATGGAGCACAATTTTTCATTTCTGTGTTTGTACACAAAGTAGAGTCACACCATTCATGTGTTCATACATGTACCTAGGGTAATGATGTCCATCTCATTTCACCTATTCCCATGTGCCCTCCCTTCCTCTTTCTCTTCCTTTGCCCTATCCAAAGTTCCTCCATTCTTTTCTAGTTTCCTCCAACCCTCATCATGGATCAGCATCCACTTATTACAGAAAACATTCGGCCTTTGGATTTGGGGGATTGGCTTACTTCCTTTAGCATGATATTCTCCAACTTTATCCATTTATCTGCAAGTGCCATGATTTTATTCTCTTTTAATGCTTTGTAATATTCCATTGTGTATATATAACACAGTTTCTTTATCCATTGCAAAATGAAAGTAAGCCCCTATCTCTTACCATGCACAAAACTCAACTCAAAGTGAATCCAGAACCTAGGAATTGAACCAGAGACCCTGCACCTAATGGGGGGAAAAGTAAGCCCAAATCTTTATCATGTCAGATTAGGTCCCAATTTCCTTAACAAGACTCCTATAGGGCAAGAAATAAAAACAAGATTAAATAAGTGGGATGGATTCAAACTGGAAAGCTTCTTTTCAGCAAAAGAAACAATCAGTGAGGTGAAGATCCTACTGAATGGGAGCAAATATTTACCACATGCACATCAGATAGAGGGCTAATCTCCAGAATGTGTAAAGAACTCAAAAAATTTAACATCCAAAAACAGATAACCCAATCAATAAATGGGATAAGGAACTGAATAAATACTCCTCAGAAGATGATATACAATTGATCCAAAATATATGAAAAAATGCTCATCATCTCTACCAATTAGAGAAATGCAAATTAAGACTACTCTAAGATTTCATCTCACTCCAGACAGGATGACAGTTATTAAGAATACAAGCAACAATAAGTGTTAGCGAGGATGTGGGGGAAAAGGCACACTCCTACATTGATGGTGGGCCTTCAAATTGCTACAACCCATCTAGAAAGCAGTATGAAGATTCTTTGGAAAACTTGGAATGGAACCACCAGCTATCCCACTCCTTAATTGATACCTAAAAGACTTAAAAACTGCATACTGCAGTGACACAGCCACATCAATGTTTAGAGCAGCACAATTCACAATAGCTAAATTGTGGAAATAAACTAGATGAACTTTAATATATGATTATGCATGGTCTTTTCACGTTTTTTAAAAAATATTATCTTTTGTTGAACAGAAGTTTTTTAAGTAAATCCAAGTCATCACTTTTTTTTTCCTTTTATGTTCATGCCTTTGGTGCTATAACTAAGAAAGTTAACCCCAATTTACAAATATTGTCACCTTATTCTTAGACATTTTGTAATTTTAAGTTTTATATTTAGGTATAATCTACTTTGAATTAACTGTTTATAGAAGCAATTTTATTGTTTTGCAACAGATATCTAATGGTTCCAAAATTATTTTCTGAAGATTTTCCTTTCTCCATTGAATGGACATGGTTATTTTGTGAATTAATGAATGCTCATATGTATGTGAGTCTATTTTTGAACTCCATTTGGATTAATTGATTTATTTACCTGTGTCAACTGTCTTGATTACTCTTATCTTTATGAGAATCTTAAAGTTCACATCACCAACCTTTTTTTTTTCTGAGAGAGGGTCTCACCAAGTTCTTAGGACCTCGCCAAGGCTGGCATTGAACTTTTGATTCTCCTTGCCTCCACCTCCTGAGTCATGGGGATTACATGTGTCTGTCACTATGCCTGGCATGCTACTAGAATTTTGATTGTTAGTTTGCAGAATCTATGAGTATTCACATCTTAAATATAGAGAGATTTCTAGTTCTTTTTTCTAAAGATAGAGAGAGAGAAAGAGAGAGAGAGAGAGAGAGAGAGAGAGAGAGAGAGAGAGAATTTTTAAATATTTATTTTTTAGTTTTCGGTGGACACAACATTTTTATTTTATTTTTATGTGGTGCTGAGGATCAAACCCAGTGCCCTACGCATGCCAGGTGAGCACGCTACTGCTTGAGCCACATCCCCACCTCAGGACTTCTAGTTCTTAATCTTCATTTATCTCCTCATTTGTATAACTCTAATGATTTTCAGGAATGTTTTATAAATTCAGTGAACAGGTTTTGATCAAATTTTTTTCAGATCCATCCCTAAGCAGTTCACATCTTAGATGCTATTTGAAATTGCATATTTATAAAATTTTTGATTGATAAATGTTTGATTTTCATATATTAAGTCTAATAAGTTTTAATATTATCTCATTTATGCAAACTGCTTAAGTCATCTGTTAGTTTTGGTAGTATTTTTGATATTCAGTAGAATTTTCTACATAGACAATCATATTATTTTTACATAGTTTTAATTTTTATGTCAAAACTGAATAACTTTTCTTTTTCTTGTTTAATTGCACTTACTGAAATCTCCAGTAAAATGATGAATAGAAAATGTGAGAATAAGAATCATTTTCCTGTTCCTTATTATAAGTTAAAAATCATCTAATCTTTATCATTAAGTAACACATTTGCTACAAGTTGTTCATAGATTTTTTTGGCTGCATTGATGATGTTCTTGTTCTAGATGGCTGAGAATGTTTAGTCATAGTGAATGTTGTATTTATCCCACATTTTGAGTTTTCTGAGTCTGTGGAGATGAACATGTTGTTTTAATCTATTAAAATGATACATTATCTTTATTGCTGTTCAAATGTTAAATTAACCTTGAACTACTGAAATAAATCCTAGTTGGCCTTCCATGTCACCATTTATATATTGTTGCTTTCCATTTCCTAAAAATGTTGGCATTTATATTCACAATGATATTTTGTCTGCAGTTTTTATGAATTTTTTCCAGTTTCTTATGAAAATATCCTTAGTTTCATATAATGAGTTGAGGAGTATTTTCTTCTCTTTAATACTTTTAGAGAGTTTGTGTAAAATTTGTTTTCTGAAGTATTTGGTAGGATTCATCAGTGAAGCCACGTGGGTCTAAAGTTTTTTATTGTAGTTAAAAAATATAATACTGCAGCATTAATTATTTTAATCAACATAAAGCTATTGGAGTTTCTTAATTTTTTTCTTTAGTGAACTTTTCTTTTTTATGCCTTTGATCTTATTTATTTTTTATGTTTAATTAGTGTTATCATTGTGAAATGTTTTAAGTATTTTATTGCTAATATTTTGAAATAAAAATGATTTTTACTTGTTCATCTTATATCCTGTTGACCTTATATCCTTTGTCCTGTGACATTGTGGATAACACAGAATTTGAATACAGAATCATGCTATTTGCTAATGAGGACAGTTTTATTTTTTTCCTTTCCCATCTAGATGACTTTATTTATTTATTTATTTATTTACTTACTTACTTATTTACTTATTTTTTAGCTTTATTGCCCTGATTGCTCTATTGCCCTGATAAAATCTCCAGTACAATGTTGAAAATAAATGGCAACAGGTGTCATCCTTGTCTTGTTCTGGATCTTAGGAAGAAAATAATTCAGTTTCTTACCCTGAATTATAATGCTAGCTATAAGTTTCCCACTGCTTTCACTTATCAAGTAAAATAATTTCCCTTCCTATCCTAGTTTGTTTAGAATTTTATTTGTGACTCTGTTTTGGATGTTTTTCAAATGGTTTTTTCTGTGTTTCTTGAAGTGATAATATGGTCTATTGTTCTTTATTCTCTTTAATATAGTATATTACATTAATTACTTTGGGGACCAGCCTTACATTTGAAAGATAAATACCACCTTTTCAGAAATATATTTCTATATTTCTGGACTTATTTTGCTAGTACTTTGTTAAGGACTTATAAATCTAAGTTAATGTGAGATAATTATCTGCATATTTTTATGATTTCATTTTCTAATAAGTTGAGACTTGGTCTTTCTTGTTTTCTGACAGAGTTTGTGGAAGCTTGATATTACCATTTTCTTTAAAATATTTTGAATTCAGCTTTGAGGACAAGTAGGCTCAGTCTTCATAGGAAGGATTTTATTTATTTATTTATTTTTGAGAGAGAGAAAGAGGGAGAGAGAGAGAGAATCTTTTAATATTTATTTATTTATTTATTTAGTTCTCAGTGGACACAACATCTTTGTTTGTATGTGGTGCTGAGGATCTAACCCGGGCTGCATGCATGCCAGGTGAGTGGACTACCACTTGAGCCAGATCCCCAGCCCGCAGGAAGGATTTTAAATACTTAATTTTAAAATTTGTTGTTCACAAATAGATTTTTTCTGACTTTTTATTTCTTTTTGAGTTAGTTTTTAGTCATTTTTAGTTTTATTTTCTAGGGATTTATCTATTTGCCAAAGTTACTTTATTTGATCAAAATTTTCATGGTATTTATTTATAGTGTTTTATTTTCTCCTTATTAGCAATGATACTCTTTTTTTTATTCCCAATTTTGGAAATTTGAGTCATTATCATTTTTTACTATTAAGTCCATGATTTTTTAATTTTGTTGACCTTAAGAGAGGACACTTTTTAGTCTCGTTGTTATTTTCTCTTGGTTGCCTTTTTAGTTTGTCAACTTGTTTCTATTCAATTTTTATTCCATGCTTATGCTTTGAGTTTAATTTTCCATTCTCTGTCTAGCTTCTCAACTTGTACAATTAATTGATGGATTTTATAAGTCCTATTTTATTTTCTAATATAGGCATTTAAAGCCATTTTTCCTCTAAAACATTTGCTGTGCTTAGACCGGTTGTTTGCTGTGATAAAATTTTCATTAATTTTAAAATATCTTTGTAATTCACTATGTGAGTTTAGCTTTGCCCCATGGGTTATTTACATAGACACTCTTTCATTTCTAAATTTCCATCAAATTTCACTCTGGTGTTGATTTCTCATTTAATTTCTTTGAGTTGGAAAACATTTTTATGTTTTTCAGCCTTTGAAAGTGAGTCTTGAGTTATAGCCTCACCTACATTACTATGAGATGTGCCTTGTTTGCTCAAAAAAAATGATTTGTTTCTAGTGAGGACAAATAGACTGATAATGTCATTCAAATCCTGTATATTTTTGTTGAGTTCTGTCTGTTTTTGCCTTAAAGTCTACTTTGTCATTTATACTGCCATTTTTCTTATCTTTGAATTTCATGTGCTCTATTTAGTTATAAATTGATTTCTTAAGCCAATTTCAGCTTTTTTTATTATAATTACAAGGTTAGTATAATAGTTCTCATTTTTGGATATTTGTCTGTGTTTTGACTTTTGTTTTTACATCTTGTTCTTTTTTTATTTCATCCTTTACTAACTCCTTTTATGATAAAAAGATATTTTGTGTATCCTTTTGATTTACATTTTTAAACTTATTAGTAGTTTGCTGTAGGCATTATGATATGCATCTTCACTTATAATAATCTATTTTAGGGCTGGGGATATAGTTCAGTTGGTAGAGTGCTTGCCTTGCATGCACAAGACCCTGGGTACAATCCCCATCACCCCCCCACACACACACACATACAAAATCTACGTTAGATTTACACAAAATTCTGATAAAATATAGACTCAAACATAGGCTTTGGTAAAATATTAAAATGAAAAATACAGTAATTTCTGCCCACCTACTTTGTTCTCTTACTGTCATACATATTAATTATATATGCTATAAAACCAATTATACAGTTTTGCAATTTGTTTTATAAAATGTAACATACATTCCTTTTATTTTTTTAATACAGAAACTTTACTTTTTTAATGTTCTCACTTTTGTATTTTGTTATTTGGATTCAGCTTACAATATGATGTCATTTTATTTCAGCTCACAGGACTTGCTTAAGGATTTTGAGACAATTATGCAAGGAAAATGTTCCATCAGTCTTTGTTTACACATAAAAGTCTTTACTTCATTTTTGAAGAATTCTTTTACTGGAAATTAGCTTTTGCCCAGCATCTTGTTTTTCTTTTATCACTGGATACATTCTTCTCTTCATTACTTCTGGCGAGAATCAAGAGAGTCAGATTTTCATAGAATAATTGCTTCCCTGTATGTAATGAATTGTTTTCTTTTTGATGCTGCTGTGCTAATTGAGACCTGGAGAAGATGTGAAAAGAAGGCAAGAAGCCACCAAATGCATTGTACTTTCTTGAACTTGGCTAGATTTTTTAATTAATTATTGATTCTCAAGTAGTTATATATATATATATATATATATATATATATATATATATATATATATATATATATATATATATATTTTTTTTTTTTTTTTTTTTTTTCTTTTCCAGTAACCTTAAATGGTTGAAGTTGGCGGCAATTTTATTGTGTTTTATCATTGCTTTTGGGCAGAAAATTGAGGGTGATGTTCTCACAGATCCATCATGGACTATTCAACTGATTAATTTTGTTTTAAGAAACAAGGACTTGATACTGCTTATCTCTTTTAGTTCTAAAATTTACTTTAGTATTAATGTAGCCATCTGAGCTCTCTTTATATCAGTGTAATCACAATATCTCTTCTCTTTTCAATTGGTCCTAAACATTTTTTGGTCTTTTTATTTAATGTGGGATTCTTGCATACATCAGATGGTTTTGTTTTACTTTTGATCCATTCTTACAATAATTGTAGTGTTCAGGATAATTACACACTTACATTTAATACACTTGTTAATATAGTTAGGTTTAAAACAAACACTCTTATTTATTTTTTATTTGTCCCTTTTTTTCCCTTTTTCCATTTTTTTGATATTTTCAGCCTTTTTTATTAACTTAATATACTTTTATTACCCATCTTCTTTTTATTTGTCTTATTATCTATACTGTGATACAATTTGTTTCTTTGAGTTTTTAGTTCTCAGTTAACTTTAAGTTATCAGTCTTCTTTTAGTTGATAATATACCACATCACATGTAGTGTAATAAACTTACAATACCATGCTTATTTCTATAAGTATTTCTTATTGAAATGTTTTGCTATTTTTTTTGCTAATTATCTTGGAAATAAATTTTAATTAAAAGTATTATATTTAGCTAGGTTCAATTGCACATTCCTGAATGCCAGTGACTCAGTAGGTTCAGCAACTTAATGAGAACCCATATCAAAATTAAAAATAAAAACAGTTGGATATGTTGTTCAGTGGCAAAGATGTCCTGGGTTTCATCCCCAATAGCACACAAATACACACACACACACACACACACACACACACACACACACTCAAGGGATAGAGGGGAGAGAAAGAGAGAGAGGGATGGGGATGATTTTGAGTGATCTTTATTCATGCAGACCTAGATTCCCAATTGGTATAGTTCTCCTCTCTGCCAGAAGTACTCCCCTTACATTTCTTGTCTGCTTGTGATATTCTTTTAGCTTTTTTAGGTCTAAATTAAGGTGTTTCCTTCTCCTTCATTTTTAAAAAATTAGTTTTGGTCTGTAGAGAATTCTAGATGTACAATATTTTTCTTTATTTCCTTGAAGCTGTTACTCCCAGGCCTTTGTGTTTGGATTGTTTTCAACACTGCATTTGCTCACCTTCTCATCTTATTTTTCTACATGGACTGTGCTTTTCCCTAACATTGAGCTTCTAAAATATTTTTATCATTGGATTTAAGTTACCTTGTTATGAAGTATATAGGTATAATTTTCTTCATTCATCTTATAATTAGAGTTTATTAATCTTTTTTGATCTGTGAATTTTTAGCAGCTCTCCAATTTGGCAAAATATTTGATAGATTATTTCAAATGCATTTTTCTGCAACACCTTTTAGAGACTCCAAGTATCATGTATGTTAGATCACAAGCCACAAATTACCAATTCTCTATTTTTTAAAAACATTTTTAAGTTTTGTTAGTTTCAAATGCTCTGTCTTCAAAATCATTAACATATTTTTCTTCATTAGCTGTTATTTATCAAATCCAATTTCTTTCTTTTATTATAATTTTCATCTGAAGAAGTCAGATTTTTGTCTCTTTAACATCTCTTCTATATTTCTGCCAAACATATTTATTTTTTCCCCTAGATTACTGTGTTTATGCTATATACTTGTAATAATTTTTATGTCCTTGTCTGCTAATTTTATCATGTGTGTTACTTCTCAGTCTGTTTCATGTGACTGACATTCTCTTCCTTAATTATTATTTTCTGCTGATCATAGTTTGGATCTTTAATGACCCCCAAAGGCCCATGTAGTAAAGACTTGATCCCCAGGAAGGCACTATTGGGAGGTGGAGAAACTTTTAAGACATAGAGCTTAATGAGAGGTCTTTTGGTCTTTGGGAGTTTGCCCTTTAAGTGGACTGTGGGACTCTACTCCATTCCTTGATTAATTTTTGATCTCTGGCCATGAAGTGAGCAGTTTTGCTGTATAACATTCTCCCTGCCACTGCTATCTACCACCACACCACACCAGATGCCTAAAAGTAATGGATCCAAAACATAAGCCAAAATCAACCTTTTCTATTTATAAATTGATTATTCCAGGCATTTGTTATAGTGACAGAAAGTTGATGAACACCTTGCTTTACATGAGTGACAGTCTTTGTTTAGATTCCAAGGGTGAGATGTGAGACTTACTTGCTTGAGAACTGTATTTATTCATTTTTATTTGTAAGACCAGTGATATAATCTCTGAGCTGTGAAATTATCTTCTCCAATATATATCTGCTTTGTACTCTCATATTTATTACAGCCTTGTTCACAATAGTCAAGTTATGAGTCAGTGTAAAGGCACATTGAAAGTTAAAAAGATTAAAAAAATGTGTGAGAAAAATATATAATTTATAAAATAAACATATAAAATGTCATATAATACATATAAAATATATCATATGTAAAAATAATTTTATGTATATATACATATATAGACACAAACATACAAATGAGAATGCAGTGAGAATACCTACATACACATGCACTAGAGTGTTATTCAGGCATGAAACAAAGGAAATTCTGTTAGACATTATGGTAAGCAAAATAAGCTCATCAGCAACCAATACTGTATTGGTCACTCATGTGTAATCTTAAAACACACACACACACACATACACACACACACACACTTATAAAAACAGAGAATAGAATGGTGATTGCCAAAGTCTTAAGGGTGAGGAAAATGGGGATATGATAGTCAAAGTCCAAACTTTTCAGTTATAAAATGAACAATTTCTAGGAACCTAATGAATAGCTGAATGTTGATGGATCTGTTACATATTTTGATTGTGGTAATAGTTACACAATGTATACCTACATAAAATCATTCTGTGGTGTGCATTGAAAACATGCTATCTTTATCAACTAAATATTTTTAAAATGAAAATAAAAACATGTAAAATATTTCTCTAAAAATCCTTAAATGTTTTGGAATTTGATTAACCTATTTGGAAAATATTTGGCCATTTTTTGCTCTTTCTTTTATGGTTTGACAAATATTCCTGAAACACATGTAGTCAAGGACTATTTTTTGCAACCATTGAGAAAAAAATCTTCTCTCTATTCAGTGAACTTAGATTTTAGTTTCCTCAAATGAAAGTAATCATTAGTACTCAGCTGAATTCTCATAGGGGACCCTCTGCTGTTCTTCAGAGTTCTCACTGAGCAGTTCTTTTTCACTCCTGCACTCAGCCCTGTGAATTCTAGCCACCTTGACCTTCATGGACTCTAGGATCTATTTTGTTAATGCAGAGAGATTTCTGGACTCCACCTGGTGCCCCCTATCTCTACATCATTGCCAGGAAACTCTTAGCAATTGCAGTTCTTTCTTCTCTAGTTTTCCTTATCCTTTATTGCCCAGCGTCCAATATCTTTAGAACAACTTTTTCATATATTTTATATAGTGTCTTAGTTGTTTGAAGTGACTCTTTCTCCATCTTGGCTCTGTGCATGTTTCATCTACTGGTCTGTATACTTAATGTTTGTTAAGCAGGATAAATAAAAATGATGCATTTTAATGCTTTCTAGTTTGCAAACTTACTTAGACACATTGTTTTATTTGATTGCACAAAATACATAAACTGCCAATTTATTATGAAATGGAAAATTTTTTTCAAAATTCTCTGTAATTCTTAATCCTGCATTAAACCCTAATAATCATCATCTTGTAAAGTGTAACTAGGGGGAAGTCTGTTGGTCTCTCTAAACTTTAATTATTTTACCCATTGATAGAGAACGTTAGAATTAAGTTGTATAAAATGATTTGCCTAAAGGCTGGTCTATAGTTAAACTCAGTAAATTTTAATTATTATTATTAGTAAAAAGAAGGGATGAGAATATAAAAGTCTAATTGTCAAAAAAATTGAAAGCCTTGACTTCTCCTCCCTCAACCCATCTCCTGGTTTAAGAGAGGGGAGAGAGAGTTGACAAATCAAACATCTCAATCCTATTTAAAATAGCTATTTGCCTTTGATTGTATAGTTATGAATGTGCTTATTATATTTTCTATGTACAACATACTATAAGATTAAATTTAGAATAATCAGATTAAATTTACTACTTTTCTTTGAATATAATATTTGTACCCTATCATAAATGCTTACATTTGAATTATTTTGATAATTTTTGTCAAAATACCATTTTGTCTCATCTAGCCTAGATATTAGATAATAAGACTTTAAGAATCCTATAGATGTTTCTATAGGGGTCAAATCTGTGACACTAAATTTTTGGTACCAGATGTGTTCATGGACATTCTTTCAGTGATAACTGTACATGATAAGTATACATGACTTCAACTTCTTGACTAGCTGAATACTGAAGTTGAAGTGTGAACTTGATATAGAAGATGTGACTCTTAAGTCATTGACTATTGAGTATTGATGATGGTATCTTATTCATTTGAAAATTTTCACACCTAAGATAATTCTGAAAAAGTGTAATATATAAACATGCTGTCCTCCAAAGGATATTATACTTTAAATGTTTTTAAAGGTTTCCAATGCTTAGTTAATGATTTTTTATGATTTTTCCTAAAAATGAAGAAGAGTTTGAAATTATTGTTTATCCACAGACAGCATAGCAGCATTACAAGAGTATAAATGTCCTTACTCTCAGAGATGACACACCTGTAAGGGACAAAGCTTTTCATGTGTGGCTCAGGCACCTTCCCTCAGAATTCTTTTTCCAAAATTTTGATTTGGGATTCAACTTTAAGTGTTATAAGAGGTAACACACTTCATAAAATCCTGTTAAGTAAGTTATAATTACAGTTCAAATTCCAATAAGGAAAATTCAGCATTGCTAAGCTGAGGAATGAAGCTTAAAGATACAATTAATATAAGCTTATATTAAAGGATTTGATGGAATTAATAAACTCTATAAAAATAGCTTATTACTTAATCATGAACACAGGCAACAATTTCTTGCTGTCAGTAACTGGAAAGTCAGCCTACCTTCTGTTTATTGCTTTTGAATAGTGTTCTTTCATCAAACGAAACCCAGTAACCAGTGTAAATATGAGGGGCTTGGGTATTTTTCATGAAAAAAATAAAGAAAAAAAAGCACTTGGGATCTTAGAGAATAAAGTTTAAATTTAACCCTCAAATATGAAAAATGCAAATATTTATTCTGAAATATACAATATAAAAGAAACAATATTGGAAAAGGCAAGAGAAAGTACTTTTCTTCCAGATGTCTAAGAAATATGTCCAATGATATGAAGAGAACAAGAAATAATTTCTGGCTTTGGTTAGAAAATCAAGCATGATAACACTGGCTGCTTCAGGACCTGGGCTATTCCTTATCAATACAGGGATAAAATTTATAAACTGAAGTCGTATTAGTGGTTCCACTCAGTGATCTCATTTATTATATTTTTATTATATATTTATTATATTTTCTATGCACAACATACTATAAGATTAAATTTAGAATAATCTGATTAAATTTACTACTTTTCTTTGAATATAATATTTGTACCCTATCAGAAATGCTTACATTTAAATTATTTTGATAATCTTTTACATCAAGCAATTTCTTGATGTAAATTTACTCAAATATGTTGTCTATATAAAAGTCCCATCATTTTCAGTATTTCTGGCATTAATCAAACTCTATATTTTTTACCCTAAAAACTGACCTTTCTGAAGATCAAATAAATATAATGTTATTAATTTGGACTATATATTTATCTTGAGTCTCTCTCTCTCTCTTCATTTCCCTTTCTCTGTCTCTCTCTCTCTATGTGTGTGTGTGTATATATATATATATATATATATATATATATATATATATATATATATATATACACACACATATACCCACATATACATATGGACATACACACACATATATCTATATCTATATCTATATCTATATCTATATCTATCTATATATATCTATATATCTATATATCCAGTATTAGGAATTGAAACTGTGTCTTTGAACATGCTAGGCAAGCATTCCATCCACAGCCCCCAAGACAATATATTTTGTGTATTTTGAAGTTAAGTATGATTTTTTTGATCCCATCTTTCTGACTTCATTTAATTTGTATTACCTCCTCATAGGCCCAAATACACATACTCAAAATATTTGTATTTCCCAAGTCACATTGAATGTTAGGACTTCAACATACAGATTTGGGGCCGGGGAGAAGGGCAAACATAAAGTCCTTAACAGAAGCTGAAATATTCATACCCCAGTTCTCATCAATCATCAGATGAGTACTTCTTCTGGAAATTTGTTCGTTGGCATTTTGGTCCAGTGCATGGATAAAATAAAGACTTTAATAATCAGAGGAAGCCTCACATAAGGAAATGCAGTCTGGCAATTGCAAGTGTGTGGAGTACAGACTGAAGTGGTTAAAATGTGAGAATATGAGTGGAATTTCAACAGCTACTGCTTAACCTCTTTTAAAAAATGTGCAGAATAACCTACAATAATTTACCTATGAACTTAGTCATGTGTTCATGTAACAAGGATCAGTTATTTATTGACTTTTTTTTTTTGGCTGGGGAGGAGTACCAGGAATTGAACTCAAGGGCACTCAACCACTGAGCTACACAGCCCTATTTTGTATTTTATTTAGAGGCATGGTTTCACTGAGTTGCTTAGCACCTCACTTTTACTGAGGCTGGCTTTGAAATTGTTACCCTCCTGCCTCAGCCTCCTGAGCCACTGAATCAGATTTTACTTAATAATTGAATTTTTAAGTTATTTCTTTTTCATGGTTTTAATTTTTATTTTTAATAAATTTATTGGGAATCTTTTAGGGTATATAACATGATGTGATAAAATGCCCATGTAACAAAATGACTACTATGCTGGAATATATTTTATTTTATAATTTTATGCTTTTGTAATCATTGGTACTTTCTTACTATTGTGTCAAAATAAGATAACCACAGTTCTTAGAATATAAAATGAGTTTCATATTTAGATTTCTTTATGAGAATATAGGGAGTTATTGTCATTTACTTATAATTTTTAAGAGCGAGAGAATTTTTTAATATTATTATTTTTTTATTTTTCAGCAGAGACAACATCTTTATTTGTATGTGGTGCTGAGGATCGAACCCAGGCCACACGCATGCCAGGGGAGCGCACTACTGCTTGAGCCACATTCCCAGCCCATTTACTTATGTTTTAAAAGCATACCTGATTTTTAATTGCATGTTTATTACATTGTGAATTGAATTCACTGACATTTTAAAGTGAGAACTATTGCTTAAGTCCTGCACCTTGCCACCTTGTTCCTGGATAATATAATCTTTTATAATTATTATTTGAACACTTTTCTTCTTAAAATTTATAGAAACAAATATTAAGCTAGCAATATAAATTCATTTGCTCTTCTTTCTGATACTATTTGTGTATATTTATATATTGTATTTTACAAAATTTATGCTTTTACATGTATAGTCTCAACATAAAAATAAAAGACAAGAGTCATTTGCAAATGATGTATTTCAACAAATTTTAAAGATAAAAAGCAGATGGAGAAAGAGTGAAGGATGGGAAAACTGGAAACAAATGTTTGCCTTGCACACAGGGCAATGACAGAAAGAAAGAAAATCATTTTTAATGCTGGATCTGAGCTCAGTATTTACAGGCAGCTGACAGGAAACACATTTGGATAGAAATTGTGGGTAAATTGAAAGATATGTTTGTTAAAATAATGCAAAGAAATGAACTAAATAGAATTAAAACTCACAGAAAATTGGATGTGCTTTCTGGAGCTGCATAACCCATATTCACATAGACAAAGTAATGTAAGCAGATTATTGACATGCCCTCTCCAAATCAAATTACAGACATAGCAGGGAAAACAAGCTATGTTAGCATTCTGTAACAGAATACAAGTGTTATCCAACCAAAAAATACCTCCATTTAGAGGTAGTCATTGGGAAGAAAGGTCCCTGGAAGGGAAGTGATGATGATAAGTGCGTTTCACAGAGGGGAACTACACTAATCTGTACCAACAAAGTTAGGAACAAATGTATTAGGAGTGTAATAGAAATCCATTCTTTAGTGTATTTTCACAATCTCTCATGAATGACTCCCAAATCCTAAGAGCTATAAAAATGAGATTTCTTACCCCACCCCCAATGCATTGGCTATACGATTTATGTAATCTGAATTCACTTGCTGACAAAATCTGACCAAAATAACATGAAGCTATTGTTTCCTTTTGTTTATCACGCTTGCTATGGATATTTATGCTTTCTGTTTCAGAAATATTTATTGATTTTAATTATAGAGCCTGCTCCAAATCTTACAGAAGATGTTACATATTCTATAGTATATAGTGTCTTAATGGTTATGTTTTCATAGTATCTAAATCATTTTGAATTTCAAAATACCTTTAACTTCAAAAGGGTTTGTAACAGGAAAGATGGATAAATATAAGTGAATATGTGCTTGTATGGAAAAAACAAACACCAAATTTAAATGGAACTTAGCATTTGCAAGGAAAGGAAGGAGAACTTGATACAAGTGATTAATTGGAGATTTATTAAATTGGGTGATGTTCACATTAATTTATTATATTAATTTATATTCCTTCTCTCTAATAGTTCCAAATGATAGAAATTACCCCCTAAGAACTTAAGAATATACAGGAATGCCTTTGATTTATGCGTGTTGATTTTATATCCTGCCACTTTGCTATTATTATTATTATTATTATTATTATTACAATTCTTAATACACCTCTATACCACAATTTATCATATCTTCGTATACAAGACATGCTGACACCAAATTCACATCTTCATACATGCACTTTGTACAATGATGAGGTTCTCCTTCCACCATCCATGCTATTCCCCCTCTCTCTCCCCTTCCCTGCCACCCCTCCTCCCTATCTAGAGGTAATTTTCCTCCCATTCTCTCCCTCCTTATCCCATCCTGAGTCACCCCCCTTATAACAGAGAAGAGATTCAGCATTTGTTTTTTAGGGGATTGGCTAACTTCACTTAGCATAGTCTGCTCTAATGCCATCCATTTCCCTGCAAATGCCATGATCCTATTCATTATTTTAGTGCTGAGTAATATTCCATTGTGTATAAATGCCACATTTTTTTGTCCATTCCTCCACTGAAGGACATCTAGGTTGGCTCCACAGTTTAGCTATTCTGAATTGTTCTGCTATAAACATTGATGTGGCTGTGTCCCTGTAGTATGCTGTTTTTAGGTCCTTTGGATATATATGTAAACATACAACCTTTTCAAAGCTTCTTTACTCATAAAGAGCTTTAAGAACAAACTCTCTAGAGGGGAAAAGAATTAGAAAGGGCCAAGTCTATGCTCAGGATCAGAATTCAAGTGAATTTCATGTTTTTCTTTCTGAGACCTATGACCATTAGTTTCAGTAGACTGAATTTCACCTTCTGTCATATCATAGCTGAAATTCTAAAACTAAAAGGTTTACTGTTTGGGTGTCTATCACCTGACTCTGGTGATAGGATGTGGTTATTTCCATAGTGAGGCATATTCTGCTTTTTTCCCCCTAGAAACATAAAAAAAAGAAATAATGTTAACTCCTGCACAAAGTCATTGCTACAGAGTGTTTCCTACCATTCTTCAATAGCCAGTATATTTTATGCACCTTACAATTGTCCTCTAACACTTACATCACTTACATAATTTCAGGTGCTCTTGGGCATGGAACTCAGAGGCCAACTCAAGTCATCTTCTCTTTGCTCCAAATTGCAAAAACATCTCCAAATATGTTAGTGTGATCAAGGGAGGTATCATGATCAAAATTGCAGTTGAACTGGGCCTCAGAGTTTTAAATAATAAGAATCAGAAGATAAATTGTTATTCCATAAAGATTGACATGCTAGACATGAAGTCATCAAGAAGGATTCCAGACTGTGTCCAGGGGGAGAATGCAGAAGAGCAGGATACCTAAATTTACTTATATAATTCCTAAAATTGTAATACACATGTCTCATGAAATATCAAGTTCAAATTATGATAAATGCTAAAATTTTCATTAGATGTCAGCAAACCCTAGAAATGATGTTTTGGAAGAAGCTTGATTTTTTTGATGATCAAGGAAAATGACAACAATGACAAGAAAAAAAAAACTTATACAGAGGTATCTATAACCAAAATGCTTTAGGGTAAAATTTATGTATATATTAGTAGTATTTAGCCATAATTTGGATTACCTATGTTTCAGAGAAAATATTAACATATTTCTATGTAGAAGGAGTTTGTATTTTTAAATGGGAGGAATTTGTATGTATTTGCAAATGCACTATATTCTATGTAGCTATAGAGAAACTAAAAACATATTATTAACATAAGACAAAGACACATGCATATCTATAATGAATTACACAGTACCCAGGAATGTCACATTTTCCACTTTCACCTATTCTTATAGAATTCATTTTCCTTAAATCATGACAACCTAATAAATCCGATTTTACTACAAAGAACAAAAGCTTTCTCAAAAATAATAAAAATTAATGTTATTCATCTATGTATCTGAAAGACATCAATGTTCATTGTTTTTAAAACTACATTTTAAATTTATTATCAAAGTAATATTTTTAAAAGTATATTTCATTATCCACACCTCAAAATAACATGTGTGTATAATATCTTAATTTATGAAAATGAAGTCATTTGTCTATTGTCTTCTGATATGACCAAAAATATTTAAAGTATTTAGACTACCTCATCACCTCCATATACTCTGGGTATGGTTACATTACTATTCTTAAGTTCTTTTTTTTTTCCTTTTTTTTTAATTTTATTTTTTTCATCTTTCATACATTTGATTCAAGTGAGTTATGAACTTCCATTTTTATCCCAAATACAAATTGCAGAATCTCATCAGTTACACATTCACAATTTTTACATAATGCCATATTAGTGACTATTGTATTCTGCTGCCTTTCCTATCCCCTACTATCCCCCTCTCCTCCCCTCCCATCTTCCCTCTCTACCTCACCTGTTGTTGTTCAGTTCTCTTCCTTCCCCCCCTTCCCCTCACAACCTCATATGTGTGATTTTGTATAACGATGAGGGTTTCCTTCCGTTTCCATGCAATTTCCCTTTTCTCTCCCTTTCCCTCCCACCTCATGTCTCTGTTTAATGTTAATCTTTTCCTCCTGCTCTTCCTCCCTGCTCAGTTCTTAGTTGCTCTCCTTAAATCAAAGAAGACATTTGGCATTTGTTTTTTAAGGATTGGCTAGCTTCACTTAGCATAATCTGCTCTAATGCCATCCATTTCCCCGCAAATTCCATGATTTTGTCATTTTTTAGTGCAGAGTAATAATCCATTGTGTATAAATGCCACATATTTTTATCCATTCATCTATTGAAGGGCATCTCGTTTGGTTCCACAGTCTAGCTATTGTGAATTGTGCTGCTATGAACATTGAAGTGGCAGTATCCCTGTAGTATGCTCTTTTAAGGTCTTCAGGGAATAGTACAAGAAGGGCAATAGCTGGATCAAATGGTGGTTCCATTCCCAGCTTTCCCAGAAATCTCCATACTGCTTTCCAAATTGGCTGCACCAATTTTCAGTCCCACCAGCAATGTACAAGAGTACCCTTTTCCCCACATCGTCGCCAGCACTTGTTGTTGTGTGACTTCATAATGGCTGCCAATCTTACTGGAGTGAGAGGGTATCTTAGGGGAATGAAACTGGAAATCAATGATTAAAGAAGGAAGAAAAAATCCTACATCACATGGAAAATGAACAATATGTTACTGAATGATCAATGGGTTACAGAAGACATAAAGGAGGAAATCAAAAAATTCTTAGAGATAAATGAAAATACAGACACAACATATCGGAATCTATGGGACACAATGAAAGCAGTTTTAAGAGGGAAATTCATAGCCTGGAGGTCATTCCTCAGAAAAAGAAAAACCAACAAATAAATGAGCTCACACTTCATCTCAAAGCCCTAGAAAAAGAAGAGCAAAACAACAGCAAATGTAGCAGAAGGAAGAAATAATTAAAATCAGAGTGGAAATCAACAAAATTGAAACAAAAAAAAAACTATTGAAACAATTGACAAAACTATAAGTTGGTTCTTCGAAAAAATAAATAAGATTGACAGACTCTTATCCATGCTAAGGAAGAGAAGAAGAGAGAGAACACAAATTACTAACATACGGGATAAAAAAGGCAATATCACAACAGATGCTACAGAAATACAGAAGACAATTAGAAATTATTTTGAAAACCTATATTCCAATAAAATAGAAGATAGTGAAGACATGGAAAACTTCTTAAGTCATATGATTTGCCCAGACTGAGTCAGGAGGATATACACAATTTGAAAAGACCAATATCAATGGGTGAAATAGAAGAAGCAATCAAAAGGCTACATGGAAATGGAAGGAGACCCTCAGGGTTATACAAAATTACATACAAGTGGTAGCGAGGGGAAAGGGAAAAATAATACAAGGGGGAGATATGAACTGCAGTAGAGTGGGTAGAGAGAAAAGAGGGGAGGGGAGGGGAGGGGAGGGGCATAGTAAAGGATAGGAAAGGCAGCAGAATACAACAGACCCTAGTATGGCAATATATAAATCAATGGAAGTGTAACTGATGTGATTCTGCAATTTGTATACTGGGTAAAAATGGGAGTTCATAACCCACTTGAATCAAAGTGTGAAATATGATATATCAAGAACTATGTAATGTTTTGAACAACCAACAATAAAAAATAAATAAATAATAATAAAAAAAAAGGCTACCAACCAAGAAAAGCCCAGGACTGGATGGGTATACAGCGGAGTTTTACAAAACCTTTAAAGAAGAATTAATACCAATACTTTTCAAGTTATTTCAGGAAATAGAAAAAGAGGGAGCTCTTCCAAATTCATTCTATGAGGCCAACATCACCCTGATTTCGAAACCAGACAAAGACACCTCAAAGAAAGAAACCTACAAACCAATATCTCTAATGAACCTAGATGCAAAAATCCTCAATAAAATTCTGGTGAATGGGATACAAAACACATCAAAAAAATTGTGCACCATGATCAAGTAGGATTCATCCCTGGGATGCAAGGATGGTTCAATATATGGAAATCAATAAATGTTATTCACCACATCAATAGACTCAAAGATAAGAACCATATGATCATCTTGATAGATGCAGAAAAAGCATTCGACAAAGTACAGCTTCCCTTTATGTTCAAAACATTAGAAAAACGAGTGATAACAGGAACTTAATGTTTTATTTTTATGGTTAAGAAACAAGAAGACTACATGTAAACAGATTCCTTGGTCTAGTTTATTTTTGAAAATGGTTTAGGTTTAATTCTGTGAACACAAAAATATGCCAAATCTTAATGTTAGATTTAACATTAATATAGGTACATTGATAGATGAGAGATCCATCTATTGATAGATAAAGGAAGAAAGCAAAAGAAAAGAAGGAAAGAAAGAAGATACTAATAAGCAAGAAAGCAAAAGAAAAGAAGGAAGGAAAGAAGATACTAATAACCATTGCCCAATAATAATTTTCATGGTTCCTTTTTTAAAATTTTCGGTACCCAATTGTTCTTATAATTCAGGCTTCTTTTAGTTGTTTTCAACTAATTTATTTCTCATTTTCTCTATTTGCCAGATCATCAAGGTAAATACTATCCAGCCTCTATTTTCTCTTGGTAATTTAACAAAGCCATTATCTTTGTGGTTCTGTCTTTTGAACAGGTCTCTATCTCTTTCTAATAGAGCTGATCTAGATCAATTTCTCTTTTTCAAAATTACAAAATCGTTTTGCATGCATATTTTATTTTGAAGCAAGGACACTTGAAATAATTATTTTGAGGCAAGGTGTTATATAAAGTGAACAATAACTGCATATCTTCAATTATCTAAAATTCATACCTACATATATAACTCTAAATAATTACCAAAATGAAGTGCAGATTAGATTATCATGTAGCATCTGATGGCTGCCCTTAAGCTGCAAAGTGTGTTTTCAGAAATAATTTCCTGCCATATTCCTCACTGTATTTGCAGACTGAGTTGATCCCTTCCCTTCTGTTCTCTGATCTGCTGCTGGGTTACTAACAGCCCCAACAGACAGACTGGCTCTTGCTACCTGCTGCTCAGAAACAGATTAACTCACTATCAGCCATATGGGCTAGCAACTTCACAAATTCCTCTCCTTTTGCTTTTGGCTCTTCGGAAAGTTAATGGACAGTTTTCTGGTGGAGAAAAAAAAAACCTGGTGGTGTGTGGACTGGGCCATAATCACCTGCACCCCACACAACTGGCACCTCCATCTGCCTTTCAGCAGCTATTTGTTTAAAGGAAATGGATTAGTGCATTTATTTGGTACACTCCTGTTTTGTGATCCACTGTCATTTGTCTTGACTAGAAAGTCAAACAGTTCAATACCTAATTCATATTTATATAACTTATAATTTTTAGATAAATCTATTGTTAAAAGATGTCTCAGAATGTTGCTACATGCATATATATATATATATATATATATATATATATATATATATATATATATTTGTATAGATATAGATATATACAGAATATTTTTACACACATAAATGTGTAGGTATTTATATACAAGTAAGTTCAAACACCTATGCTCATTCCAAAAGGCAGTAACAGCAATGATTTAAGATTTAAGGAACAGTGTGATGAAATAACCCATTCAATAATTAGGCAAATAAATGGGCAAAAGAACAAAACAGACACTTTTCAAAAGAAGCACAATTAACCAACAACTCTATGAAAAACAAATTTTCAAAATCTTCAGCCATCAGGAAAGATGCAAATCAAAACTACATTAAGATGCTAATTGGCTATCATGGAGAATATGAATAGCCATAATGGCTGGCAAGAATGTGGGGGTTCTAGTGGGGTGAAGAATCTCTTACACTTTGCTGTTGGGAATGTAAATTTGTTCAAGCAGTATGGAAATCAGTAGGGAGGTTCCTCAAAAACCAAAGTAATCTAGCTATAGCATGCCTCTGTCTCTGTCCAAAAGAATTAGAGTCAGCATACTTTATACATACATGTATTCCCATGTTTATCACAGCATAATTCATAGTGTCCAAGTTATGAAACCATCAACCAATTAATGGATAAAGAAAATGTGGTATATATACACAATGAAGTTTTATTCAGTCAAAACGAAGAACAAAATTATGTTATTTGTTTTAAAATGAGTGAAAGTGGATCCCATCATGTTAAGCAAAATAAGCCAGACTCAGAAAGACATATGTTATATATTTTCAGTCATATATGGAAGCCTAGATGAAAAAAAAAAGATGTCATGAAAGTAGAAGGGAGGTCAGTAGAGGATAAGCTAGTAGAGTATAGGAATCAGAGGAGGGAGGAAAGTGGAGAGAAGAGAAAGGGAGGTGTTTGGGAGATTATAGATTAATTATGTCATATGCCATAATGAAACACAGAACTCTATAATTATAAATATAAAGTTCTGATGGACCTGATTCTCCTCCTAAAAGAAAAAAAAACTGTGGTGAGATGGGAAGACCACAGACTGCAAACTTTCCATTCTGGGTTCATGGTGACTTTAGACAAGTACTTTCTCATGCCTTGACTCCCTCTGAAACAGTGTGTGGAAACATGCTGTGAACTGTACCGGAATATTATAATAAAACTCCACTGTTTAATCATAAATACTATGGTTAGATGACTTGAAAGCAGAGGTTAACAAAGGTTCTTTATTCAAAATCTCTAAAAATATTAACAATAATTTTTCATTCTCAAGTGATCAGAGTATGATTATGCTGTTGAAAGATTCAGGTGCTTAGCATTATTTCAATCTTCAACTCATCTCAATTCCTGTCCCTAAAAAATAGTATTTTATTGATTCTTATGGATATAACAATTGAAATCAAATCACTGGCTATAGAATTGAAAAGCAATTGTAAAATGTTTTACTTATTTTCCTTAACTACAGACATAACTTTTTAATCTTTTAATTTACATAAACTACAAAATATGGTAACTCATATTTAGTCATTTTGGTGGTTTATGTTAAGATTGGAAATGGGGAAAATAATTAAATGATATCTCATATTTACTTTACCTTTATTAAATATCTCATTTCCTTTTGATAAAATTCCCCTGGAGGAATTTTAAAAATGAATAAATATTCTGGACTATTATAAAATTAACCTTACAGCATAAATAGTTGTATATGCAAATATGATCTATAAAGTTGCTTTTTAATTTTTTTCAGTTTTTTTATTTGAATCTGCTGTTTTATGAACATTTTGTGTAAGTAACATTAATGTTAATTTATTATTAATTTACATTGGAAAAAGTATTGTAATATCAAAATAATACAATTTTATTCATTTTATAATATATGTAGTTTTACCTGTAGTACATTGTATTAAGCGGCTTTTAGTCACTGTGACCAAAATATCTGATAAGTATAATTTAGAGAATAAAAAGTATATTCTGGGCTCATGGTTTCAGAAGTCTCAGTCCTTGGTTGGTTGCTTCCATTGCTCTTGGGCTGAGGTCAGACAGAACATCATGGTGGAATATCTCAGCAGAGGAAAGCTCCAGGAAGCAAATATCAAGCAATCAGAGACAAAATAACCCTCAATGTCATGCTCGCAATGACATAACTCTTCAGTCATGCCCTACCTAACTACAGTTACTACCCAGTACAGTATTCCTTTCAAATTATTAAATCAACAAAATAATTAATCCATCTATTAGGTTATGGCCCTCATAATCTAATCATTTCACCTCTGAACACTCCTACATTGTCTCATGAGTTCTCCAGGGGGCATCTTATATCCAATCCATAGCATATTATGATGTGTGGTATTTATTGAATTAGATGTGCTGGAATGTAAAGCATTGTATGTGTGTCTTTAAAAATATATCTTTGTGTAGATATAGAGTAGTTTAAAAACCTGATATGTAATCAAAATAAATTATAAATAAATGAAAATTTATTCTGGTTTTCTTCCTAGTCTTTATCTTAAAAGTTTCTAATTTAGAAAGGATGAGATATACACTTTCATTGATTTTGTATACTTATATCTCTTAGAAAATGACATTATTAATTATAATATAAACCTCTAATTGTTGAATGATTGAATGGGAGCAACTAAAAATTAAGGAGACTTTTGGGTTGCTTTCCTATTATATATTGAAAAATTGTTATACTGGCCTGATACATTAGAACACATTAATAACTTGATTAACTCAGTGAGAAGACAAGTGAACTGTAGATTCTTATGAAGTCTAGATCACATATGATATTGTGGACAATGGCCCAGCTAAACTTTTTCTGCTATTTCTATCAGATTCGTAACAGGAAGTTTTGATTGCACTTTGAAATGATTTGTTGACTATATAGTATTTTCAAAATAATTATTTTCAAAAATAATCTACAGCTGTTGTTCTGGAGAAGATTTCAACGTTCACACTTGCCTCTGCTCTTCCCCAATATATACAACCACAAATTATGAGAACAACGTAAGGAGCAACCAAAGAAAAACCCTGAAAGGAGGTAAGAGAAAGGCAAATTGGTTTGTCACTCAGAACTGGCAGAGCCCCTTAACTGTAAGAAGACTCATGATTCCCACCCTCAACAGAAGCTGATCCAGGAGTAGCCCAGGTTGCTTTCTTCCTTCCCTTGTTGGTACAAGAGCTTACTTAGAATACTAGGTAGCCTGGTGCCACAGAAAGGGAGGTCAATTAGACACCCGCATAACAATAGAAGCCAGAGGAAACACTCTTCATATCAGCTTGAGACACCAAACCACTGGGCAGCAACAGCAAAAGAAATGTAGTCACACTGAGCAGCCCAACATAAGAAGATAGGAAGATTTTTTTTTAAAAAAACCCTATGTAACTGATTGTCTTCTCATCAGCCAAACCTAGGGAAACATTTTGTTTCTGAGGGTTTGAGTCATACCATTGCCAGAGATGCTATGCCAGGGAAGAGGAGTGCTGGCCAGGATGCTCACCGACAATACTCTGCTCTCTGTTCGTGACAGTTAGGAGAATCCCACCACAATAAATTTCTGGCCACAGAAGTCACTTCATCCGAGGATCAATGACTTTCTTTACCTGATGAAAAACACTTTGTGGTACTTGCTGTCAGAAACCTCTTTCTCCCTTTCCAAACATCTGCAGTGGAAGAGACCCATAGAAGCCCCAGCAGTACCACAATGAAGATTAGACAAAAATATACCGCACAAGCTCTAAAAATTGAACTGTCAGAGAAAAAACAACTCACAGAAGAATGCCAGGACCTGAGTGCTAAAGCCTTCTAAGAAGAGTGTTCATCTACTAGAACAAGAGATTTTAGAAGATCCCGAGTCTGCTAGTAATAAAATATATTCAAAATCATCTACTTATACCAAGAACAAAGAAAATCACAGCTTTAGTGAGAAAAGACAATCAG
Source organism: Callospermophilus lateralis (assembly GCF_048772815.1). Classification (NCBI taxonomy): domain Eukaryota; kingdom Metazoa; phylum Chordata; class Mammalia; order Rodentia; family Sciuridae; genus Callospermophilus; species Callospermophilus lateralis. The sequence goes on along the minus strand of NW_027512465.1, from coordinate 2,214,528 downwards.
CTGGCACCAATACAAGGGGTTTTAATTAATGATCAGAAAATTTACTTAAACAATCAATTATACACTTTCATGGTGCAAATGAAAAAATAAATAAATAAATAAAAACTTCAACCAAGAAATAGCAGTCATACAAAAGAAACAAGTGGAAAATATGAACCTGAAAAGTAAAATAAAAACATTATTAAACTGACTTGTAAGACTCAATCATATATTGAAGATAAAAGAATATAAGGATGGTTAACTTGATGGATTAAAAAAATTGCTCAATATAAACAATAGATAAAAATGAACTAGAAAACAAATTAAATAAACTAAATACTTTCTAGGACTATGGACAATATTCCAAAATTCAGTATTTGTGTTATCAGAGTCCCAGAAGGAGAGGGAATGTAGAGTGTGCTTGGAAGAGTATTCAGAGACATAATGAAAAATAATTTCCAAAACTTGGCAAAATGATAAAAATATATAGACACAGAAACTGAATAAATTCTAAACAAAATAATTCCAGAGAACTTAATGCTGAAAAAAAAATTTAAACTTATAAAAAATAAAGACAAAGAAAAGATAATGACAGCAACCAGAAGTCAGATTCACACAATTTACCTAAGGAGGCCCAGTGTTTTCCTTGATACCTTCCTTCCTTTCTTGATTCAGGAGCTTACTTACAGTACCAAGTAGCATGGGACCAAAGCAAGGGAAGTCAATTGGAAACCACAGTAACAACAGAAGTCATCTATGTATGTTGAAAGTCACATATATATGTTGTAATTCCCAGAGCAACACTGACAGAAACGATACAAAAAGACTGTCTTGTCCACAGCCCAGTGTGCAAGGGCCCTCTGATGGGCTCTGGGAAAGTCAAGAAAGTGCCCACATGAGACATATATGACAAGTAAGGGAAAGCTTAGGAGAGATCAGTGACTGCTCTTATAAAGTTCAGTTCATGGAAGGCTGAACAAATAGAACCTCTGTACCTCAAGGTGTTTCAACAAGGCAGAGCCTCTTCTTCCTCTTGATGCTTTGTCCAATGGCGGCTGACTGAATTAGTGTAGAATGATACAAATCCTTTCCACAGTGCCTCCAGTTCACACCATCACGCAACTCCCCAGAAGATAGATTCACATATTAGGAGGCAGAATCAGTGACATATCAGCATTAGCTTACGTGTATGACCAGAATCTCAAGGAGCAACCATCATTGCACACATGTAAGAAAGTAACTTTGTACAGGTAACACTAACTTACCCTAACTCTCTGTGTTCACAGAGAAGGCCATGCCTTCAAGATAATAAGCATCTGGTTTTTCCAGCCCAGGTTTGCTCTCATACTTCCCTTAACTTGGCTAGGTTTCTTGGGAGTAGAAAAGGAACATTCAATGATACAGTTCTTTTTTTTTTGCTATCCATTTTTCTTTAGGATTGATACAGAAATACACTATCACAAATCCATATGGAACTGGACAATTTGTTTATGTGTCTCATAAAAGGCGGAGAAAGCAAAACAGAGGAACAAATCCAGAGGACAAACACACAAAAATATTGCAGTGAAAGATTTAAGTTTAATTTATTATTAATTATCCTAAATGTGAACAGTGTAAATTCACCAATAAAAAGACACGTTGGCAGCAGGGTCAATGAAACAAATAATGAAACAAATACACACCCAATTAAATTCTATTTAAAAGAAATTTATTCTCAGTTCAACAACATATGTAGATTAAAAGTGAAAGGATGTAAAAGATGAACCAGAGAAACATTATCTTTTTTTTTAAAAAAAAGGAGGAATAACTGAATTAATAAGAGACAAAGTATATTTTTAAATTTATCAGAAATAAAAAATGGCAATTCAATAAGAGAAAGATCAATATACCAGAAATACATAACAGTCCTAATTATGTATCAAACTAGAGAGTGTCAAAATACAGGAAGTGAAAACCAACAAAACTACAATGAGAAATTAACATTTCCACAATTATAGCACTGACTTCACCGTATGCCTCTGTCAATTACCATGATAAAGATAAATGAAAACCAGATAATAGGAAAATAAAGAAAATTAATTAAACAAATACTTAACACATCAAAAAACAAAGTCAACAAAATTAGTAAATCTCTGGCAAGGCTGACAGAAATAAAAAAAAAAAGAATCACTAATATCAACATAAAATTGAGACTATAGCTACAGACCTGAAACCAGTGGAGGGGTAATAAATCATCATTCTGAATAATTTTATGCTCATAAAGTCAACAATTTAGATAAAATTGACCAATTTTTTTAAAACCATGAAATCCCATTAAACCATTAAAAAGTAAAATTTGCAATTAAAAATTTCCTGAAGAAGAAATCCTCAGCCCCAGATGGCTTCACCAGAGAAATTTAGCAAACATTGAAAAACTGAAAAACAATTTCATATACTCTTTCTCAATATTTCTCTAATACCAAAAGCAGACAAACATAGTTTTAAAAAAGAGAAATGCTGATATTGCTCATGAACTTAGACATGAGAATCACCAATAAACTATTAGCAAACAGTATACAACATTTTAAAAAGAGCTGTATACCATGGCAAAATAGTACTTATTCTAAAGTATGCAATATTGGATCAGTGTTAGAAAATCAATCAATGCCATTCATCACATCGACAGACCAAAAAGAAAGAAAAAAAAATTACACTTCAACTAACATGGGGGATCCTTGTAGTTAGGGAAATGTTCAGTATCCTGAGTGTGTTTGGTGCAACATAAAACTAAACACATTATCAAGCTATATACGACATCCCCCCCCACAAACACACACACTAGTGAATACAAATAAAATAGGTGGTTTGAGTAACAGCAACATGATGTATAAATATCAATATTGTGATTACAATATTATATTATAATTTTGCACAGTCATACCATAAGGGGAATGAAGTAAAGAGCACACGGGCTCTCTCTGCATTATTCTTACAATTGCATGTATATCGAAAATTATCTACATCGTATTTTTGGTGAAAAATTCTCACAGTTAAAAATTACTTTCTTATGTTAATATTTGTTGAGTGATAATATCGCAGTCCAAGACTAAACATAGTTATTGAAAACTTTAGGATTAGATTGTTTCAGTCATTCCGCATTATATACATATTTTAAAAAATTATGTTTGTACACCATAAAACTATATAATTTTTATTTGTTAAAAAAGTAATTTGAAACAAAAACATCAGACAATTTTAATATTTGTGAAATAACTTCAGTGGTTAGGGTGAGGTCTTATAGGCATCAAGAAAACAACAAAATTTTATGAACACCATAAAGGAAGTTCACTCAGGGTGTCATGTTTATACTTTCCTCTTCTACTTGCAAGCTTACTAGGATTTTAATAGTAATAAAACTATTATGTTGAACTTTCCTACTGAGGGTACTGAGATAGGAAGTGCATCAATAAATACTTAGACATAATACATGCATTTGTAAATCGACTTTAAATATTCAAAACCAAAACTGTTGGAATGAGTATGGGAGTACACTATGTTCATGACAGACTTAAAAAACAAAGCTTGAAAATAGGTTTGGACACTCCATTTTTTACTCTCAATTTATGATTTCTTCTATTGTCTAATTAAGGGAAGCAGGTCTTGTATGTTTTGTGTTTCTTTCACTGCTGTTTTTGAACCATTTGTTTCTTGTCTTGGAAGAAAAAAAAAAACTTTGTTCACCTGGATCAACTTCACAGTGGCAACAAGCAAGCACTGTTTGCCTTTTTGTATAGAAGCATTATATTTATAAAATGGTAATTCTACTATTTATTGAAGACTTACTACGTAGCATATGCTGCATTAAGTACTTCACTTACATTACTTCAGCTAACCCTCTAAATAACCCTGAAAATAAACAGTGATCACATTCAATAAATGAAGAATTCAAACTTTGGGAGAGCAAAAATGCAGTCGCAGAATCTGGGTTTGAACTCAAGTCAGTTTGAATCACAAATATGTACTCACAAATATTATGAATAACTAGATGAATGAATGGATGCATACTTTGTTGAATGCACACACAAAAAGGTTATGTTGTAGTAAAATTAAATATGTGTAACAAAATATATTAGCTTTTTAAAAAATATATTTTATTTTTTTAGTTTTCAGTGGACCTTTATTTTATTTATTTATATGTGGTGCTGAGAATCAAACCCAGTGCCTCACGCATGCTAGGCGCCTAGGCACTCTACCACTGAGCCACAACCACAGCCCAAAAATATATTATCTTTTAAAAATTGAAGCATAACGTATATATATAAAGTAGACAAAATCTTAAGTGTGTAATTTCCAGAACTAAGAATTTGGGCTGGGGATGTGGCTGAAGCGGTAGTGCACAGGCCTGGCATGCGTGCAGCCCGGGTTCGATCCTCAGCACCACATACAAACAAAGATGCTGTGTCCGCCAAAAATTGAAAAATAAAAAATACTAAAATTTCTCTCTCTCTCTCTCTCTCTCTCTCTCTCTCTCTCTCTCTCTCTCTGTCTTTCTATCTCTCTCTTTTTTATAAAAAGAACTAAGAATTTAATGCACAGACAAAAAAGATGAATTGATAGTTACTGACAAACAGTGGAGACAATCTGTGAACCAAGATTACCTGGATTTTAATGACTTCAAAGAAAGAATAGAAAAGGGCAAATTATGCCTGGATTTCTTTTGGTGAATCAGAAGAAAATTTTAGGATTATCTTCTTTGACAAAATCCAATGCATTTGGACATTGGTAAAAAAGGAAGAGGCAATAGTGCCTTAAGCATTCTTTAACTTGAATGCTCAAATAACCAAAAAAAACTTCAATAATCAAAACATTCTAGAAATATTCAAACTCTCAGAAAGTGTAATCAATCTAATAGAAACATGGCTATTGGAAAACTATCTCTTAAACTTTACCTCTTAAATTTGAACCATTTGGGGTCCCAAATTTCATTTTTCACTTGGTTCTTTTGATCTTGGAATGTATCTTGTCTCAGAAGTAGAATAAGTCTCAGGTTAGTCCTCAAGACTTGAGGTTTTACCTAGGCTATCCCTGAGTAAACAAATCCCAACTACAACTTACACCTTTGTTTTAGGGGACACTCAGTCTGCTGTGCTTCTCCAGACGACAGGAACACATTTTTCAATAATGTTTGTGCTTCTTATAAGCATTTTACCCACTCCACCTGTACCTACGGCTTTTGAGAGCACAGAAAGGGGCCAAGGGAAAGAGCTCATTAACACATGGAATAAGACATTTGCCCATGTCCTGCAAAGAAAAGATGTGTGTATCACAATAATCACCCATGAAGGGTATACATCTGCCAGGCTTCCCCAAGTTGGAAATGCCTGAGCTTTACATTCAAAGTAAAACACTGAAAGGTTAAAACCTTCTAAAAATATGAATAACCTCAGATTATTTATGTAATATAAACAATTAATGAAAGATTTTCTAAAAATTATGACCAAGATCCCAAATTCTAATTCTTTATGCCAAAAATCACCTTCTTACTTGTCATGGCAGCCTGATCTATATTTAGACCTATGTAGGAGAGACTACAGTTTAACTCAAGAATTTCATTACTTTACATATAAATACTACTTTATCTTAGTGTAAACTTTGTGTTTCTTATATTCTTTCATGAATTACATACATATATAAGATAAATATTGACATTCTTATTTTGTTAGAGAACTTGAGAAGATTCAGGATGTTATAACTAGACAAAATGATAACAAATTTTTTAAAAATATGTAATTCTTGTAAATAAAAAAATTAAATGTGTACCCTTTGAAATGAACATCAAGTAAGCATTTTTCAGTTAATATTTCATTATCTTTTCTTTGAGGAGGTACAAATAACTCAGGGATAGTTTCTATATTGTTTTCTTTCTAGCTGAGTATTTCACTAGTGGACCTATACATTAATTGGATTAAGCGAAGTTATGCTACAGTAATCAATACTTTCCAATTGTGGTGGCTTTTTATAGGTTTATATTTTGGTCATTTTACATACCCCCTATGGACCATGTGCAGATCTGTTTTCTGTCATTTCTGCCCTGATAAAAATCCTATAGGGAAGCCTCTGTGCAGGATATTGCTGGTAGATGGCAGAGAAGAGAGGCCCCATGTGTCTTGCTCAAGCCAAGATGTGACATGTGCATTTTCTTTCATAATTCATAGACCATATCAGTTGCATGGCCACTCAACCATAAGATAAAGGAGAAAGTACAATCATCTATAGTACCACAGGGAGATGAGAACCAGAGTATCTGCAAAGCATTGTTAACAAATATCATGAACTTGTTAAGTATGATTTCAATAATGCTGTGCTCTGCTATTTTTGCAAGTATGATCTCTAAGAACACCCAAAAATCAGAAGTTGGAGTTTACATATAAACAATTATCTGTACAAAGCAATATGAACCTAAAGAAAAACTATAAAAAATGAATATTAGGTAGCTTGAGTATTAGTTCTTTGCTACTGACCTTCAGAGAGTACACCCTACCAAGGAGTTTGTAAAGTAAGTCAGGGTATTGTTTGAAATGAAATTGCTTTTCTATCATTGACTGTGGCACTAATTTCAGGAATAAGAAAAATGACCATAATTTTTGCTTTAGTTAGGTTAGAGTTCTATGGCGTAAATAGAGATATAATGAGTGATATCAATATTTAGCTGTCAACCTTTCTTGGTTCAGTAAGCACTCTTGTAATATTGTACAAAACAAAGATTTTATCCAGAACAAGATACTAAAAATAAGTCCTTTTAGAAGATATATTTAATTTGTGGCAAAATTAAAATTAAAATTTCTTTCAGCCATCTTTGGATGAGTGAGCAACTATCAAAAAAGTGTCTTGTTTTTACTTTAAGTTTGAAGAAGTTCTTCAGTGTTCATTGAAGCTTCTCCATAGTTATGTATGTCACAATAGAATAATTCACATTTTTTAAGTGCACATGAAATATTCACCAAGAAAGGAAAAGTGAGAGAGAAAAGAGAATTTTTTAAACGTATCATAATGTATATGCTCTGACAAAAATTTAATTAGACTTAAATCAACAAAAGTAGATGTCTTAAAACTTAAAAAATTAGAGAAACAAATCATTTGAACCAAATGAAAAGGAAAACAGTTTAGCAAAAAGAAGAAAGAGAAAAATCAATGATCTAATTTTCCACTTTAAGAAGTTATATGAGAACTAACTATAAAGTCAGTAGAAAAAGGAAATAAAAATTATCATAATAGAATATAGAAAAATAATAGATAAAAATCAATGACATAAGAGGTAAGGTTTTTAAAAAGAGATATAAAATTGATATACTTCTAGGGACATTCATTAAGGAAAACAGAGGCTAATATTTCCAATGCTGAAAATGACAGAGCAATATTATGATCGTCCTCAGACATTAAAAAGATAGCAAAAAATTATTATAACTATCTTTATGGCAATAGATTTGACAACTCAAATGAAATGAACAAATTCCATGCAGACACAAAAATAATTTAGGATTAGAAAAAAAAGTATAGTGTTCAATACCAATTAAAGACATTGTATTCATAATAAAAATATGTACTAGGCCCAAATGTTATCTCTGTTGAATCCTGTTTGCCTTCTATGGTAGATGGAAGATATTAAGTAAATGGATGAAGAGTGAAAATTTCCCAATCATTTTACGTTTTTATGCTATCAAAACAAAACAATGACATAGTAAAAGAAAAAGAAAACTACAAACTGATATTCTGAAAAAAATAAATAGAATAAGTGAGGATTATTTAAAAATGCAACATTGGTTTAACATTCTAAAATAAATCAAGGCAATTTACCATACTAAAAATCTTAGGGGAAAAAACATATAATAATTTCAGTACATGCAACTATATACACTCACTCATTTCAAGTGGAAATGTAAAATTACACAACCACTTTCAAAGACTTTGGCATTTGCGTATAAAATTGGAAATATAATTACCATGTGATACAGGAGTTACATTCCTAAATTTTTACCCAAGAAAAATTTAAACATATATTTTCTCAAGAATTACACACAAATCATTTATATTCATTTTGGCCAAAAAAAAAAGGAAAACAAAAAAGAACCCCCAAACAAATAAACAGCTAATCAAATGGTGGAATACACAAAATGGAATATTGTTCAACAGTAAAAGAAAACCGAAATATCAATAAATGGATCGACATACATGAATATTATGCTGAGAAAAATTGCCAGATAGAAATACCAGACAATCACATTCCTATGAAGTTCTAGAAAAGACAAAAGTAATTCATCATGTTGAAAATCAGATTAGTGATTGTTTGGGGTTTGGGGTGATTGTGAATTTACTGCAAAACAGCATGAAGAAATTTTGGGGATGACAGATGTATGACATACCTGCTGTGATGGGTTTATGCCACATATGCCTACATCTGCCAAAAGTTCATCAAACTGAACCCTTAAGATGGCTGCATTTTATTGTATGCAAATTTTGTCTTAACAACATTGATTTTAAAAAACTGCAGTGACTGGAAAGTATTTTGAGGATTCTTATTGTCCAAAGCTGCAGGGTCAAGGTTGTGCATGTCTCCTCCCTTCCATTATAATAAAGCACTTCGTAGGTGCCAACTAGCCAAGATCTCCACCTGGGGTGCTCTTAATAAAACCCGAGACCAAAAGGTGAGCACAAACTGCCCCACAACTGCTTACTCTGGAAAAAGTCACCCACACCACTCCAGAGGTAATCCTCTTAAAGATGTAAATTTGCAGGAAACATTTTTTATGGAGTTTCTTCCCTGTTCAGACATTCCTGTAGTGTCTGCTTATTTTTTTTTTATTTTTTATTCTGATATTTTGTTTTTTTTTTTTAATCCTGCTTAGTATAATGATGGATTTATAGGCTGGTGGGGCGGGAAGGAGCTAGATTAATGAATTAGTTCATTCAATACATAGCAAATATTACCAGCCCTGGAACACTGTGTGGGCAAATAGGAGTAAATGGACAAAAAAAAGGTTCTTAAGTACACACAATATATATGCAAGTTGAGGGAGACCTGGTGCACTATCATAATATTAGCCCTATTTAACTCCTATTAAATTAATTAGCAAAGAAAAGTAGAGGGAAAGGAAAGATTTCTTTGCAAAGCATCTGAGCTCAAGTGAAAAATATTGCACCAAGAAGTGGCAATGTACACCATATAAAAATTGGTGTGGTAGAAGAAAAGGGCTTTGTAGTTAGAAAAACCTGGATTTAATCCAAGCTCATTTTTATACTGCGTTAGTGAGTAAGTACCAATATTTAGTGTAACTAGAAAATAAATGTGCATACTTTTTATCTTGTTTTTGAGAACTTGAGAAAAAAATGAAAGTAATTTGCAAGTTAACATTATAGAAATAGTTGAATGCAATCTGGATACTTTGAATACATTTGCTGTTAATAGTTATTCACATAATAACATTTAAAAATGATCCACAAAGAGATAGTGAAAAAATTGAGATCTGTAGTCTTCATTTAAAAAATAAATACAGCATTTGTTGAGAAATTGTTCAACTTCCAATATTTTTTAATTGTGATTTAACTTTGTAAAACTTGACCAAAGTGATCAGATTTTTTCGTACAGTTTCTTAGGCCCTTTAAGCCTGAGTTTCCTCATCTGAGAAAAATGCAAAGCATACCTACTTTAAAGTTTAGTAAAATACCAAGAACCATTAATTGTAAGTTTTCAGATCAATACTTTTGAATGAAACTAAGTGGAGATAAAGCAAAAGAGTTTATCTATTACCTTGGTTGACATCCACTGGAATCCCATAGTTGTTCAGCTAAACAGCTTCCACAGGCATCCAAAGTCAACAAATGAGATTATGTTCTCTATTGCTGACATCTTGTCACTGTCACTATTAAGGAAGAATTGACCCTGCTATTGTGAGAACTTAGTAGCTCAATATAGTGGTGTTTTTTTTTTTCTCCTTTAAGTTTTTCTTTTTTGATCGGTTACTCATATTGACTGTAGAGTAAAAGAATCACTGGCTGGTTATGAAAAATCTACCAAATATCCATCAAGGTAGCTTTTAATTGGATTGTGCCATCTAAAGTAAATTTACCCTATAGAAATAGGCCCACAAATTTATTTATTTATTTACTTACTTATTTTCTCATTTAATTGGTTTCTTATTGTTATGAAAATAAATCTACTTGAGTAACTTGAATGGTTAGGTCATTAGGTTAATGAACTTAAGTAATGATTTGAATAATGCTAACCAGTAGGGTTGACCTAATTAATTCCAAAGCTAAAATGTGCTTGTAGAAACTTGATCAATTAATACCTAAATTGGCCCCTGGAAGCCTGGGTAATATAACAGATATAGTGGTTACAGAAATTTACCACAGAGGTGGATTTAGAAACTTTTATAAGCACAACTGTACTCTTTTTTCAGATTTACCTCTCCTCTGTACTTTCAAAATAAAAAAAAAATCATGATGCCTTAAAAAGATGAGACACTTCTACCTTGGATAAAGAAATTTGGAGAAACATTGTATTTGTTGTATTTATATTTACATAAATACATATATATATTATATGTGCATGTTATTCACAACATATTTATGTGATATATATATATATATATATATATATATATATATATATATATACACCTATGATGTATACATTAATATATAATATCATATATTAGTGTGTGTGAACATATGTGTGTATGTATGTATGTCTATATTCTTTGTAGGTGTATACCTATATATTTTTTTATACACAGACTGAGGGAAAGTAAAATATTCTATGACAGAGCTTTTCAAGTAGAATGTCCTGTGCCAGTAGCCAGTTTTGTAAGATTTCATCCTTCAATGATACTCCTTCCCTCAGTTTACTGAGCAAATAAGATGATTTTAATTTAGGTTTATTGGAAACAAAGATCTGCATTAAAAATGTTTATCGGAGATTTTGGAACAATGCCTGTAAAGAAATAAGGGTAAGAAAAAAGTTTCACTATGATTCAGTTAACACAGAATTCTCAACCAGACCCTTGGGGACCTCTGGAGTTGGAAGAGCCCCTTGGTATTCAAAGGGAGACAATTGTCTCAGAATCTTCACATCACTGCTTAAATTAATCTTTGGATAGGAGATGCCCTCAAAGCAAGTGCAACTTTTGAATCCTGCTAAACAGTAGCATGGAACATGCTAATTATTGGTGGAGCCTGTCATTTCTCTGTAGGATAAGTGCCAGAGAGGTTAGAATCCATGGGACATCCAACTAAGACTCCTAGACTTCTGGTTCCTAAGAAGATCAATTCTTCACTCCTGAAAGAGAGCTCTGGACAACACAACATATTATTTACAATAAGTATCCCTTATATTGCTTGAACCACTCCCTTCTTGTAGTAATTTTATGACTTTCATGTACAGCTTCTCCAGAATTCTCACTGATCTCCTTTATGAGAAACTTATAAGAAGAGGTTGGTAGGATGAGATATACCTTAGCTGATTGACTAGTTTCACCTATGGCTAGTTGCCCTACTTACTAGTGACTTACCAGATGCAAGTGTCTATCCTCTGAGAAATTGGGTCTGTAGACCAGCAGGGTTTGAGATTTCAGAAAATAAAGCAAAAATATAAATAGGCACAGAGATGGATAACCAGCAGAGGCATCTTTACATCAAGTCTTTGGTTCCCATAGCCAAGTATTTTAACCACATAACCATCATAATGTCATGGTTATGTCAAGTGTAAAGTATACCCTTGAGGATTGCTCACAGCAATCCTTTCAAGTTGATTCCTAGCTGTACCTTCAAAGAGTGTATATATCTAATTATAAGGCTGGCAACTTCTGGGTGGTATGACATGGAAAGACTAGTAGATCTGAAGCATGCCTTCTCTGCTATAAAGGAGACTACAGGATTCAAGGGTTTGTTGTATAAGAACCTCTGCCTGTGAGAAAAAAAAAAAAACTTTAAGTCCCTCGATGAAAAATTCCCCTAACAGGCAGAAAAGGTAAGTAAAGTCATTTCCAAAAATAAATGATAGTCCTATTCAAGGTCAATTAATGTCAAGTTCATTTTGAAGGTATCTATTGTAATTAGCTTACCGCCAATTGAATGGTTGATATCATTAATGAATGATGTCATGTGTTTGTTCCTGTTGCTATCATGTCAGAATTCAACAGTCAAAGTAGCTAACTAAATGTTGATAATCCCAACCCTGTGTAATTGGGCTCATTCATAGCTTTCATATCAATCACAATAGATATTCTCTTCAGGCATTTTGTACCAGCACTGGAATGGCCTAGTTAGTGTCTGGCCAATGTCAACCATTGAAAGTCATCCTGACTTTCATTGTTTAGTTTTTCTTCAATAGTGGATTTCCTTTGTTGAGAGTTACTATGTAATCCAAGAAACTTAACATTTTATGTGTACTCTCAACTGCACATCTCTTCTCTATTCCTTTTTGTTTCATATTTGCCCATCTCTCTTCTTCTGCCATTCTTTTGCCATGACAGGTATATGACCAGATGCAGTAACCAAAATTAATTTAAAGCTATCTCTGAATTAGACTATAGGGAAGCATCTGTCTATTTTTTTTTCTTGTTTCTACTTATATACTAGGCTAACTGACCTGTTCAGCTCTTCCATCATCTGGTCATAAATAGCTTTATATGAACATCTGTATAAGTTGAAACAGGTGCTAGTCCAACAGTAATGGATCTGTCCATCTATGTGGGCAGCTTAATGTGTCCTCCAGCCTTATGTATGCCTAGTAAAGGATGTGTTAATTCCAGCCTGAAAGTAATTAATGAAGTACATCTTTTTATTTGATTGACCTAACAGAACCCAGCTGCTCATTTTTCAATTGTGTCTTGTGCTCTGCTGCAGATTTCATGGCCTTCCTCCAACACGTTACAATGGTTTGCAATAAATTCTGTACAGAATTCCACTTCCAGTATCAGGATCATAAGTCCCCAAACACATAGCTGCTTGTACCACAAACTGAATGGATTGCAGAGCCTTTTACTGCTTTTTTGCAGACCTATATGATGCAGGCACCTTCTTTGTAATCTGGTAAATGGGTCAGATTAGTATTCACAAAAGAATAAAATGTGCATCTAAAGCTCATGGAGGCCTTATAAGCTATGTTTAGTCAAAGAAAATATAAAATACAATATTTTTGTCCTTGATTTGGAAATAGATGTCTTAGTAGGTCCATGACTACTAGACCCAATAGTTTGTGATTTGTTAGACCCCTGAAATGTTATATGGCTTATCTACTGATCCCTGTACACATGTACCTTTATAGGTCTTCCAATATGCATTCCATTAATTATCCATTGTGATTGATATGAGGTCATTGATACAGTGGATGAATATGATGTTGCCATTATAATCATATAGTCTAGGTTCTTTTGTCTTGATTATAATTAAAGATGAGGAGACCCTGAGCCAAAATAGTGAACCATACACAGTTATTGCTTTCATTATTTTCATGTGGTTGAAAATTATATATATCTCTCCTCTTGATAGGTGGATAAGGAAGTACTCATTTTTACACACATGTGCTGCATGCAGTATACAAGAGACTGTTAATCTACTCTAACAAAGACACGTCGTCTATACAGTAGCCAAAATGGGGATAGCTACTAAGTTTGAAGTTCATTGTCATATGCCAGGTTTTCTTTTGTTTTCTAGAGCTGCAAAGGGTGAATTGATGGAAACACAATGGAGGAGACAATTTCTACTTTGGATCTTTAAAGTACCACTAATCTACCATTTACTCCAGAATTTGACATTGTTTCTGACTGATTCTCATTCTTGAAAAATGACAGTTTTAGAGTTTGCTACACAGCTTTTCTCACTATAAAAACTCTTACCACAAAGGCCAAGAAACCCATTGGAGGATTGGCCTAACTACCAAGATTCTCTTTCTGATTCTGCATTTAGGAACTGGAAAATGGTATTAAATGGCATTAATGTAAGTTAGGCAATGAACGGGACTCCATTTACTCCATGGCCTACATAGAGGCCTGGTATAATAAATGTTAGATTATGATGGCACTTTTGATGTCCAGGTGTCAATTTCAACTAAAATCTTGTGTCCAACAGTTTTTGAAATACCTGTGTTCTGGGACAGATGAGGCTGGACACCAAAGAATTAGCAGTAAGTAGGTTTATTGGCTGCAACCAGGCTTAGAAGGGAGCTTTCACCATAGTCCATCAATCCCCCTGAACCCCGAGTTCAGAAGGTTTGAGAACTTTATAGGGGTAGGGGCTCAGAGGCTTGCAATCTGTAGAAGTCCACACAAAAGCAATCTGTTTTCTCCTCTGGGCATTAAACCCAGGCCTGGATACAAAAATGCAAATTTCTCTGTGGAGGCCTTGGGTTAATCTCTGTTATCACATCCTGCTTCAGCAACACACCTCCTGCCTGAAAACTTTGTTGCAGAAATTCTTGCTGATAGTTTAAGAACAGTTATGGTGAGGGTCTTTGGAGAAGTTTAATTAAGATTTTCTGTGGAGGAGGGGGTACTACTACACCTGGGTATCCTGTTTTCCTTTTTGCATGGTTGCATAGTGGACTATAGAGATCTTCACTATAAAATGTAAATTATACCTCACCCATATACATTCACATAAAATACTATACCTGATGCTGCAGTGTTTGTCTTCCCAGGAATTTAGCCTCTTTTGGTCAGTGGCTTCTGGGCCTGAGAACTGGCAAGGAATAGAAGCTAGTGGATACCATAAATTAATAACTGACCTTCAGGATTAAGGAATTATTCCCCTCAGTTTTCAGGAATTTTGTCTGCGGACTGCTTATACCTGTGTCACTCTCCAGAAATTTCCTGTGTCCAAAGGTGGCTACTTTATTCAAGACTATAATCCCTGTTTAGAGGCAACTCTGGGAATATGGGTATACAAAGACACCCTGGCCTCAATTCTTAGAAACTTGGTAGGGACAACCCAGTTCCAGAATTTCCCATTGACTTTTCAGAGACTTTTGTTTAAATTAACTGCTTGTAAAATTTCTTATACCCATTCTTCTATCTTTATTCCCTCAAGTGTTCTTGCCATGTTTTATTCCCAGTAATATTCTGACTTGAATTATTTCTGCTTTATAGTTATTTCCCTACAGAATCTAACCTAAGAAGGAGGATAAATAATCCATTTTCCAAGGAGTGTGAGCCATTTTCACTGCAGGGCTTTTATGTTCTGAATACTAGGTTACTTAACTTCAATTATTTCTTCCCTTACATTAGGCACACTCCATATTTAATATAAAGGGCTAGAATTTATTTCTCTTATTTTTCTAAACTGACATTGTGGTTGACTTTTCTCAATATAACATGGCAAAGTGGTGGTTTTGATCTGAACTTAGATCTTGAAATGATTAATACCTTTAACTTTCTGAACATTTTAACACTAAATCCTGAGAAGCTAAAGGCTTAGAGAGTAAACAGATGAAAAGAGAACCAAGTGCCCTGGTCTCAAAGATAGGCTGATCTCCCAGACTGACTTCCAATTTTTCCTTGCAGCCAACACAAACTATCCACTATGATGAGTGAAATATATTGGATATCCTATCCAGATTGAGCCTCCAGGTAACTGAAACCCAGATAGCATCATGTACAGCAGAATTTTCAGATTATCCCTGTAAACTTATGGAATTATTAAGCAAATTTTAAACAATTATTGTTTCTTGCCATTAAAATGCAGGGTAATTTTTTGCACAGAAATAAATAATACAAAATGGATACCTAGAAGTGAGCTACTACCATTGCTGTAACTTAAAACATGTGGCAGTAGATTTGGTATTATACAGAAATTATAACAGTGTTAGTAGAGACTAAAGAGCTGTAAGAAAGTATATTTGGAAATAGGCAAAAAGTGGCAGATGCTATGTAGTTCCACAATGTCTAAGAACCCTGCAATGGTGGTGACATGGACTCATGAACCTAATAAACTAGTATAAGGATTCTTCCAGGCAAGGTGGTGGAAATAAAAGTTTAGTTTTAAAAATTTGCCTATGAAAAATATGGAAAGAAGTGAATGAACTAAAGTTACCATGATTCAGTTTAAAAAAAAAACACATAGAAGAAATCTCATAATTGCTGGGTTGGAAAATCAAAATCTTTATCATTCCCATGAACCTTAACACATGAAAGATGCCAGAGGTAAATTAAAACATAGAACACAATATCAAATTCAGGAATATATTAGTAAAAGCCTTACAGTGGAAGAATAGCTAAAAGGACATCTATAAAACCTGTTGATGTGAACTAAGAAAGATTAAGGTCATGTCTACAGAGTTTTGAGCTATACACCATGTGCTTTATAGACTCTGTTAGATAAAAGGGATTCTAAGAATCTTAAAGTTATTACATCACCACATGCTTACCCTTAATTCAACATATAAAGAAACTTATCTCAGATATGTAGTTGTGTATTTAATCTAATAGAATAAAACATAACTCGATTCACTATAAATCAACAAGGTTTTAAAAAAAATTATTAGCTTGAACTAAAGGGACAGAACTAGTTCAAAATGAAAATAGACTTTTTATTCTCCTTGTTTTCCTATGAAGAATACAGGCTGACAAATTTATCTGGCAGCATATACAAGATTATTTTTATTAAATAGAATAAATGACTCAATATAGCCAATGTTTTCTACCAAAGGTAAGAGAAAAAAAATACATATTTACATGGATTTCAGAATTGCTCTGAACCAGTGACATCTATGAGTACTATTTCTTCCCTGTTAGAATAGGGATGCTTAGTGCTGTTATTAAGTAAATTTCTTGGATTTCATAATGGGTATTTAGGAAAATCAGGCAATTAGGTGAGGGGATTTATTTCTCTATGCCATCACATCCAGGAACAGGTACCCAAGGACACCCATTGCTACCTTCACCTGATTTATTAGATGAAATTCTAGATTTACTATATGCTGATGCTATAAGTAGTTGAGGCTCTTTGAAGTCTTACAAGAATATGAGTAAGAGGAGTGACATGAATTTTTGTGGCCAAAAAAAAAAATAGACTCTGCTACCTAATTTTCAAAGATGGAATAAATAATACTTTCCCCTTCCTCTATGTATGCTGCATTTCTAATATCAGGACATGGTAATTATTTCAGTGCATCTTGAATTGAGGATGATTTTGTAACTGGCTTTATTATAGACTGCAGGGAAAAAATAATGTTCTAATCTTGAAAAATTGAACACTTAATTCTACTGGAAACTTCAACTCTCTGACTCATAGAATTCAGACTTAATGCTATGATAATGTCAAGTCACTCAGAGAGGCCCTATAAAGAATAATTGAGATACCCTTGTAGATGGTCCCAGGCAAGCTCCCAACCAATATACAGCTCCAACAAGCAGCCATGTGACTGAGTCAATGAAACCCTTAGAAATCTGTAACAGTAGCTGCCAGCATACCCAGCAAATGAACACCTGAAGGGCACCAACTTAACGCTAAGAATTAAGAGATGGATTTTTGCTCTAAACCACCAAGTTGTGGGGTATTTTGTTACAGAACTACAGATAACTCAAACAAATACAGTTTTAAAACATCAAATCCAAACTAAGCTGACTGTATGAGGAAGCTGCCTCCTTCCCTTTGTTTCTCAGTGACAGTGCTCAGCCTCATATTCAAATAAATGTTGAAAAATATTTGATGCATATTAATTGATTTAGTCAACAAGATGTTAATACAACAAGATGTTAATACACAATGACAAGAACATGGAAAATAACTAAAACAGTGATCAAATAATTTTTCTTTAAATAGAACAAAGACTTTCATTATGTAAGTCAGTAAAAGGATGTTCTAGGAAAGGAATGTCAATAAAATTGCAAGATACAATCACATAAAGCAGAAAAGTATTTTTAAAGTTCTTTTCCAATGCAGAAAAGGATCATTGTAAAAGTTTTTAGTTTGTTCACAAACCCTTTGACACCTCATTTCCAGAGGTTGAGCTTAATTTCTTCTCCTTAAGTTTGGGCTGGATATTGTGTCTTACTTCTACTATACAATATAGGACAAAAAAGACATTGTGCTACTTCTCAGATTAGATTATAAAAGACACTGTTACTTCACTTATCTTTCTCCTTGCCTGTTTCTGAGAGAGCCAGCTGCCCTGTGAAAGGACACACAAGCTATGCCAATGAGAGGCCCTTCTGATGAGGAATGAAGAACAGCTCTGTGAATAGGCTTCAAAATGGATTCTTGAGTTCTAGTGAAATTTTTCAAGAACTCAATCCTGAGAAACTTCTTGAGTACAACCTCATGAGAAACTCTGAGCCATAACTACCCAGGAAAGCCATTTTCAAATTTACAATTCACAGAAAATATGAAATTATAAATATTTGGCATTTTCGGTTGCTAAATTTTTGAATAATTTGTTACACAGTGATGTGTAACTAGTAAAGATTTTGTAACTGAACTGTGGTGCTTCCATAACAAAAACATGAAGCATGGGACAAACTTTGTTATTGGACCATTGATAAACGCTAAGAAGGACTTGGAGGTATGAATGAAATCCTGAGAAGCATTGAAGAAATGGCTAATTAAAAAATGCCTTTGTTACTAGTTCAGAAAGATCAAAATGATGCTTCAGAGTAGCATCCAGTCAAACAAAAGCCCCATCATTGTGCGAAAGGTTACGTCTCATAGATCTCCTCAATCAGACAGTAACCCTTCTAAGAAGCTTGAAGATACTGTCTCACAGCCATCTAGACAAAAGCCCAAGTTACTTTTGTAACGCTGGTCTAATGAATTCAGAAAACCAAGAAAGTTTTGAAAAGAATTGTGTTTTCAGGAAAGCCAGCAGTTTGGACTAAAAGGAATTGAGAAAGTATAGAATGAAAAGGGAACTTTGGAAGTGGAGTACTCAACTGTAATATGTAATACCTTTTACTACAAAGAAGGAATAACTTGGAAAATAAGATCCAAACTCCAAAAGATAGATGAAGAACTATGGAAAATCATTACCTAAACCTAAGTTTTGATCAAGGCATTTACAATACAAGCCCAGAGAGATTTCAAATTTGCTATGTACCAGTGACTCCTCTTTGAATCCCTTTTCCTCATTTTGTCTATGTATTTCATAGTTTTAGAACTTTCTTCTGGGAGCTGGAAATAAGAAGCTGCACCTATGGAGTGTCTGCACCTGGATGTAATTCAGATTTGAGTTGATGGTATAAAGTAACAGTGCTTTTGGTCTTCATGAGGAAAAAAAAAAATTATATATATATATATATATATATATATATATATATATATATATATATATGTATATATGTTGTAGATGGACACAACACAATGCCTTTATATTTATGTGGTGCTGAGGATTGAACCAGTCCCGCTTGTGCTAGGTGAGCACTCTACCGCTGAGCCCTCTACTGCTGAGCCACAATCCCAGGCCGAGAACTGCATTTTTTATGTGTGGTTAGTTTAAATAAACTGGGCCTAGAGGGAAGATTGTGATGGTTTTAAAATACCTACAAGCTCTTTGATATTGCTCCTTTCAAAGGGCAGAGCTTAGTTCACACCCAACCCCTCTGAGTGTGAGCTAGATAAAATGGCTCATTTCTAACTACAATCTATGACAAAAGCACAGGTGTATAAGTTAGGACAAAGGCAGTTTTAATCCCCTTCCCTCTTGGATCACCTACTCTGGGGGGATCAACCATTATGTTGTGTGGCCCTCAAATCACCTTGAGGAATAGTTCATGTAGCAAAAGACTATAGCCTCTGGCCAATAATCAGTGAGGAACTGAGACCTGCTACCAACAGCACTGGAGTGTTCATGGAACTAGATCCAGAGTCCTATTCAGTCTCCAGTTAATTCCAAGAGTGGTAGACAACCAGCCAAAAACCATATGGGAGACCTTAAGGGAAAAGATAACATCCACATTCCTGAATAACAGAAACAATGATGTAATAACTTGGTTGCTTTAAGCCATTTGGGGATAATTTATTATGCAGTGATAGTTCTAAAAATATCATTGATAACCAATAAGAGTGATGTTTTAGTGTAGTAGTGTGCAAAATTTGAGGAACTTATATTTCAGATTTCAGTATCAAACTTTGACGTATAAGTTAAATTGCATCAGCAAGTAGGACAGACTTTCCTAGCTAAAGTTTTTACTGAATTAATATTTACCCTAGCACTTAAAATTATTTGAAGTTCTTCAATATAAGTATAAAAAACAAGGAATTAAAGCCAGATATAATGTATCCATTTCACAAATTAATAAAAATGCTATATCTTTAAAAGGAATATTTTGTGTAGAATTTATCTTCAGTACATTCAATTAAATCAAATGGAATACTGCAAAATTTCAATTACTATCTTACTATCTATCTCAAAAGAGAGATTTCTCTACGGCTTAATTTTGAAGTGCCACAAATTAAAACAGAATGTTAAAATCTTTGACTTTCCTTAGAATTTATGTATCACTAATATCCTTAAAAAAGTGATCAATCAAAATATTAAAAATAAGATGATAAATTGGGAACAGAATGACAATAAATAAAATATAAAAGTATTATTAAGCTCCTGCAAATGTCTTTATCTGAGCAATCTTTAAACTGGTTGCTGAGACAAAAAGAGAACCAAGGAAAGCTTTTAAATATTATTCTTGTTACACAGCAGAGGAAAAGTAAGATAATTATCTTTAGAGAGATATTTTTTCTTGGAACCAAATGCAAATGAGAATGTATCTAAAGGTCTCTTATATATATGACAGATTGAATAATGATCTTTTTGCACTAAGCAACATTTGGATCCCAGATTAACTCTTGTAGAGATCATGTGTATAGGCAATGCTAACTGACAAATCAGTGAAGGCATATTTTGCTGGGTATTGGTATTCCATTTCAGTTCGAATCATCTTACCTTATAGGGATGGGACTTGTAGTCTACTGGAATGTTAACACAGCTATTTGTTCATTTGCCTGAAGGTATCTTATGCAAATATTTCCAAGTGCTGTATTGACAGTCATTTACAGAAGAATCATCTGTTACATGATTGTCATGCTATGTTCCATTTGATTAGCTTCAGTGAGCCTGAATCTGTGAACTTGAGGAAAGCAAAATTATCACTCTTTCATTAACAGCCAGTTTTATACACTCAAACATATGTAAAATATTCTCTTGGGTTTGTTTGCTCAAAATTATGGTCTTTTTAAGTAGTTTAGACCATACAGAATATATATAAACAATATAAAAATGTAAATATATTGGTATATATTAAATATAAAAGTATATATTAAGTATAAAAAAGGGGGAGGAAAACAAGGGAGAGAATTGAACAACAGCAGAGGAGGTAGAGAGGGAAGATGGGAAGGGAGGGGAGGGGAGGGGGGATAGTAGGGGATAGGAAAGGTAGCAGAATACAACAGTCACTAATATGCCATTATGTAAAAATGTGAGTGTGTAACTGATGTGATTCTGCTATTTGTATTTGGGGTAAAAATAGGAGTTCATAACCCAATTGAGTCAAATGTATGAAAGATGATATAACATGAGGTTTGTAATGTTTTGAACAATCAATAAAAAAAATTGGTATATATTGACCTGTGTGTGTGTGTGGGGAGGCATACACAAGTACATGGGTGTGTGTCCATATTCTGGATCCAGCCAGTTATATTTTCTGATGCTAAAGCACCAAATATAAATTCTCC
Source organism: Callospermophilus lateralis (assembly GCF_048772815.1). Taxonomy (NCBI): domain Eukaryota; kingdom Metazoa; phylum Chordata; class Mammalia; order Rodentia; family Sciuridae; genus Callospermophilus; species Callospermophilus lateralis. The sequence goes on along the minus strand of NW_027512465.1, from coordinate 2,192,853 downwards.
CTTCTTATTTTTTAATCCAGAGTATAGATTTGGGAAAAAGAAAACTGAAGAATGGTTAACTAATTAGTTAGAAAATCAAGATAAATGCAAAGGAAGCACATACTCTACCCAGCCCCCAGGGTTTCTAGCCAGGAGACACAGGAAAGTAAATAGTTCAATGTCAATTCAGATGAGACATCTCCTGTTTATCATTCTTTACACATTCTCTTTCTTTTCTTTTCATTACCTCCTGTTTTTCTCTGTGTTTCTTCACAAAATATTTCTTTTCTACTCATAATTCTTTCACTTTCTGATCCTGTTCTTCTCCAAATACTCAGATTCTCTTCTAAATGATGCCCATAGGAATTTATAGGCATAACAGTCAATAGTTGCCAGTTACTAAATGTTTTGTGTGTGTCAGGCATAGTCCCAGAAGCTTCATATATATTTATTTATGTTATTCCTATATTTATGAGAAAGATTTCACTGGTATCTCCATTTACTAATGAGGAAACGTGAGGACCTGAAGGGTTAGTGTTTTGTCAGTGGTCACGCAGCTAATGAGTGACAAGAGTTGGCTTTCTGCCTCTGTAACCCACAGTTTAATCCACCACATCATACTGTGTTTTTGTTTGCATTCTTAGTGTTTGTTATCTTTTTACAACAATGACACTGTATGTTCTTTCTTTGTAATTTAAAAAGCAGGTGAATCTCGAAAAATATTCACAACAGGCTGTCAAAAGGTTATGTCACTTTGAATCCATTTCTTTAAAAAACAGGTACTTACAAATACATACAATTGTCATTTCCTTATATAACTAGTGTGTGACTAAGTTTTATCTACCTTTACTTTATTTGCCTATGATTACATTGTATTTTAAATAATTTTTGATTCTGGGATTTTAGGTTGTTTAAAAATATATACATTGTACCTTTGTTTTAAAAGATAAAATGTTAAAGGTAGTCAATTTGAACATGAAGTTGGTTGCAACATTAAAATACAATTGGCTTCAGGTTTGTATCTTGGACCCCAAGGCTAAGTAAATATATATTTGTGGTTGGGGATGGAGAGAGGGTATTTCACACTGACTATGATACTCTCTAGCTTTTCTAAGCACTTCTAGTTTTATAAACATTGGTAATAAATGTAATATTTTATATTTGAAAAGACATGTTCACTTTCTTTCTTAAAGTAAAGATTGACATTATTGCTGTAGACAAGGTAATATGTTGTAACAAATAAAGCCTGGATCTCATTGCACTGGACCTAGATTTAAATTAGCATGAGCTCTTTTATAAGCCCTGTAAATTGGTCCAATTATCAACAATTTTGTGTTAGTGTTCACATACCCATGTGGATCAAGCCTGACAATATTTTATGTAAATGGCTTTGAAAATTTAAGTGCTAAGTGTACAATATAGAATTTAGCTTCATACTCAACATGTAATCAACTTAATTGCTTATTTCTGTTTTTGCAGAATTTGAGGACAATAAATTTAATATTCTTGAATTAAAATCTTCATTCATCATTATATTATTAGGCAACTCTCCTGGGCAAAAACCATTATTCTCAATACAAATAATAGGAAAAACATACTAACTGTCCAAATACTTTAATGTTTATTTCTTTAGGGCAAGAGAACCTCCTTTCCGAAATATAGGCAGCAGATATTAGTAACATATTGTGAATTAAAAAAAATAGATTAGAAGGCCTGAGACAGCTTTAATTAAACAGAGCAGAGACATCATTTTATAAATCCAGAGTTAGGCTTATATTTTCTCTTTGTCTGTTAGAATCTTGATTCTAAGAAGATAAAATTAGTCCCTAGTTATAAAACACCAGCAGCACCTGCTCTAGGAAGCCCCTATCAGTCCTGTTGTTGGATACCAAATTACTCCAGAATTTAATTGCTTACAACAATAAACATTTATTATGTCTAAAATTTGTGAGTGGCTCAGTTGGGGTGATATTGGACCATCACATTTTTCTGGCTCATTGTCATGAGGTTTCAGGCAAGACATCAATCACTGGAAGCATCAGTCATTAGCACCTTACTAGATGCTGGCAGGAGGCCTCTGTTGCTTGTTTTCTATTTGTCAAGAGTCCTCTTTTTTAACCCCATAGGCTTCTCATAGGCTACTTGAGTACACTCACTATACTGCAGCTGGCACTGCTTCCCACTCCCTGCCATTAGCAAGGGATTCAAGAGAGCATAAAAGCAGGAAGGCTCAGTGAATTTTATGGTCTATTCTCTGAAGCACAATAAAGTTATCTTTTGCTCTATTATTTAAAAGTGAGGCACAAAGTCTAGCTCACATGGAAAGGGAGGGAAATTAGGTAAAACGTGTGAAAAAAATTGCAGAAGTGTTTCAAACTACCTCTGATAAGGGTGCTTCAAATCTCAGTAAACATAACAAACCTTGCACAAGCATAGTAGAAATCAGAAAAATGAAAATCAGTGACACAAGGAAGTGCCACTTAATGTTTTCCAGGTAAAGAAAGTTTAAATCTCTGAAAATAGCAATTGATGAAAAGGATATAGAGAATTAGGAGCTCTTACTACTGTGGAGGGTAGAAATGATGGTCAAACCTTATTGAAGCTTTTAACTGACTCACCTTATAGCCTAGCAGCCTCTCTTCTAGATACATGTAAAATTCTCAGAACAAACACACAAATTAGTAAGTTCAAAGGTGTTTATCTTGGCATTATATGTAGCAGAAAAAAATGAAATAATCTAAATATCCCAACAATAGAGAAATACAGAAATAAATAGTAATGCATTCATGTATGTTGTTGCTATACAGGCATGAGAATAAAAAATCAGTTTACATTTATTCATATGAATAGAATTTGAAAAAAAAAAAGATGTTTTGGTTTTTTTTCTAGCCCAGGTGCCCATCAAGAGATGAATGAAACAAATAAAATGTGGTATATATACACAATGGAGTTTTATTAAGCCATATCTAATAAAGATTGTGATGTCATTTGCAGGAAAACTGACAGAACTTTAGAACATTGTGTTAAGTGAAATACACCACACTAAGAAATTCAAAAATCATAATATGTTTTATCTGATATGTGGAAGACAGAAAGAGAAAGGGGATTTAAAAAAGGTGGAAAGATCCCAAGAAATAGAAGAGACACCTGTAGAGTAGAGAAAAGAGACAAGGGGGAAGAAGAAAGGGAGGGAAAGAAGGAGAGGTACTGAGGAATAAAATTCACCAAATTATCTTGTATTTATGTACGAGTATGTAACAATGAACCCAATAACATTTATTACTATAATGCACCAATAAAAACATTTTAGAAGATGGTGAGGGTTTTTTAATGTCTAAATTTCAGAATAAACCAGATATTTACAGCTAAGTAGTTAAATGTACAGACATAAATGCATGTGTGTCTATAATATATGTGTAATGAAAATATATTATACATAATTTAATTCATGGGTATAATATTAAAAAATAAAGACATCCATGGATATGATAGAATCTAACTGCAGTTCAGGGGTTTCCTCTGGAAAGAAAGGCAGGAGTATAGGAATAGTCAGTGATGTTTACTGTAAAGAATTATAATAAAGAGAAGACAGACAAGGTGCAGAGGCAGGGAAGGTGACAGAGTGGCTCTTTGTCCAAGCAGCCATGTTTACTTATACCAATAGGTTACATTAGGTGATTAGTACCATCCCTACATTATTATTTAGAGTATCAGTAAAGTTGCTTATGCTGCAGTTACATTTCACAGTTACAATATGCAATGTTAGGAGCTTTGTGCAGTTCTCAAGAAAGTCCATTATCTGAAGTTACTATTAGGTGGGCAGCTTCTGGAGCACCAGAGCTTGATGAAACATTGTAGTTATCTATCAAACAAATTCTTCTATTCCCAGGAGCTATGTGCCTAGGTTCAAGGTCAAAACCCTCATGGAGAGCATTGCTACAGTTGCCAGGCAGTCCATGTCTTTGACAGGGGAGTTTCCCAGAAGCCAGGCTTTCTGCACCTTTGCACAGATACTTCCCAGCATTCAGGCATTCTGTACCTTTGCACAGAAACTTCCTAGCTACCAAGCATGCCACGATCACAAAGAGTATCAGAGACCCAATCCCAAACACAAAACTCCTGCAGTTTACCAACAGAAGTTAGAGTCATCTGCAATGGTATCTTTCTTTAAAAACCAGAACTCAAAAGATAAATAAATATAATAAATAAGCAATTCAGTTAATAGTCATACCTAGGTAAACAGTAGGAATCATATGGATTCTGTATAGCTGAATACAGAGGTTTTTGTTATTTGTTTCTTGTTTTTGTACCAAGGATTAAACACAAGGGTGCTTAACCACTGAGGCATATCCCCAGCCTGTTTTATTTTTTTTATTTTGAAACAGGGTTTCATTAAGTTGCTCAGGGCCTTGCTAAATTGCTTATGCTAGCTTGGGACTTGTGATCCTTCTGCCTCAGCCTCCCTAGCAGCTGGTATTACAGGCATGTGCCACCATGCCCAGCAATCACAAATATATTAATGAGATCTGAGACAAGGTTAATACTTAAAGCTAACTGATTCAGTACTCATGTGTTCACAATCCTGTTAATTCTTTTTCATGTATGTGAAATATATAGAGAAAGGTTAATGAGACAGGTTAATATTACCATAAACAATGAAGATTCCTACAGTGACATCACCTAGGCAGTGCATCATGGCTGGAAAGTGGCTCTTACCCATCTTCTTACTCTCCAACAGATCTCTAATTTCTGCGCCCTCCTGTGAGGAATCTTGTCCTTCACAGTAGGCTGGGTCTATCTCCAGCTGCAGGGAATGCATCTGATCATTTCCTTTGCAATAAATATTTGAGGCAGGGGATATAAAGAAATTTTGGCCAATGAGATGGAAGGGCCATGTGAGGGGATTCTAGAAAAGTTTTTAGTTTTAGAATGAAGATACACACAAAAAAAATTGTTGCTTTCCTGCTTTGCTCCCTGCATGTGATTCCTGGAAGGGCCTGCAGTCATGTTAATACCATCTTGATTCCACGGGCCCAGTCTTCTGTGTTAAGTGTATACATGGAGAAGAAATAACAGAAATGTGGGACAGAGACAGGTTAATGAACCACTGAATTACCGAATGACTGTGGTCTTTTCTGTGAGATAAAAATATGCTTATTTTAACGTTGTTTTTAAGTTGTGGCTGCTAAACTTTCCTAAATGATTCATCGTTTTCTTATTCTTCTGTTGGATTATTTTAGAATGCATTCTTAGGACTAGAGTTTTTATTCATATTTGCTCTCAAAATGCATTTTAAAATTGCTTTTCAGTAAAACTGTAAAATTCAATAGCCCTGTAAAGTAAAGACAGAATAAAAACGAAGATTATAATGTCTTTTATGAGTAACCAGCATGTTATAATTTATTGAGAACTAGTGATCATATACCCAGGAAAAAACAATTCACAAATGAGCCTGAACTCACAATATTGCTTAAAATTTTGGACTGTGTAGACCTTTTGGAGTCAATTTATTTTCTGTGAATTACAGACCAGAAATCCCTATTATAGAATTTTAGGTAACATAAATACTTACACCCTAATTATTTCTTCTAGTGAATGAGGATGTTGATGTTTAAGAAAATTCCAAGCTAACTTTTCTTTTCATCTATAAAAACATTTTATTTTCCTGAAACTGGTTAAAGACTTTGCAGTTAATGTGCTGCTATGTCCCTCACCAGATTCAAGACCATCTTATATCTTTTCACTGGTTTTCCATTACTTCTTCAGTTATAAAACTGCTAGGATGGATACTATTTTTAAACTTTTTCATATCCTTGTCTTCTTGCATTGAAGAAGGTGACTCTGGAATCATTGGCAAACACCAGGCATTTTTAATTATAATTAGCAAATTGTTGTAAACAGAAAATAAAGGAGCCAATGGCTGTCAGAGCCATTAATGCTGACCAGCCTGCTTTCCTCATTGCCATGGTAATATTCAGGTCTTCATGGATATATGATGGGTAGAGCATTTTCTATCCACTGCACATTAGCTTAGACCAAAGTTGTACTTGCCTAAATAAAAGAGGGGGGGGTGTGGAATGAAAAGTGTGTGTACTTGTGGAAATCTAACCAATCCATTCTCCTTATACTCATTAAAAGAGAATAATTACATTATATAGACACTCCCATCCCTATCTTCACAGATATATTCCCATGCACTAATATTAATAAAATGTTAGAATGTGTTTGAAAATTCCTATAGACTTTATCCTTGAGTGATGAAGTACTTTTATTTATTTGTAGCTACTTATCATTTATTTATTTTGTGGTACTCCCCCAAACCCAAGGCATTGCACATGCTAATCAGGATCTCTGCCTCTGACCTATATCTTCAGTCTCTTTTTATTCTTTTTGTTGTTGTTTTTGTCTTTTGGTACTGGGAATTGAACTCAGGGGTGCTTTAACACATTCACAGCCCTTTTTATATTTTATTTTGAAACAGGCTCTCTCTAAGTTGCCAAGGCTGGCTTCAACTGTGACACTCTCAGCCTCCCATTTGGGGGAATTATAGGCATGTGTCACTGTGCCTTGCCCTCTTCTCATTCTTAATAAAGGATTCTTAAATAATAGAAAAAAATACAGGGAAGCAAGCTACCAGTAGGAAAAAACTTGTGCATTTACCACATATATGGTACAATGCCAAACCTTTAATGCATGTGGTTATCATTTAATTTAATCATTTAAACTATTCTATGAGAGAAATTATGCTAAGGCTGGGGATGTGGCTCAAAGATAGAGTGTTTGCTGGCACACACAAGGCACTGGGTTTGACCCCCAACACCACAAAGAAAAAAAAAATCATCATGCTCATTTTACGTGGAAGATTATACTTTAATGATTCTAATAGTCTGATATCTATATAAGACTTATCTATATACAAAAACTAAGATTCAAATTCCATATTTGCAAAAACTGGCATATAATTTAATATTTGAATATACATATATTATGTGTGTATCTATGCTTTGTTATCTATTAAGTTTTATATGTATGGCCTTGAAATACAAGGGAGATCAGTAGAATAGAGGAAAGGGACCTGGGGAAAGAGGGAGGGAGAGAAAGCAGAGGTACTGAGGACCAAAATTGACCAAATTTTATTATTATATTGTGTGCATGTACAAATATATTATAAAAAAATTCACCATTACATATAATTATGATGCCCTAAGAAGAAAAATATATATCTACATATGAGTGTTTACATATTTCTCTTTCTGGTGTTCTCTCTTTTAAATCTAATCTTTCATAATTAAACTTCTCTTTATTTGTACAAATGAATCTTCATCTTCACCATGTACATCTTTAGTAAAGTCAGTCTCTAAATTTCCTTGAATGCTTTATCTCATAAACCTTAATGATGTAAAGAAAATAATGGCTTTTACAAACTTTTAATTACATAAAGCAATGTCTACTCAAATTTAAAGAGATTCCTTTTGATTTTAATTTAGAATCTAATAGCCAAAACACACATAAATATTATATTTTTAAACTAACACTGAAATTTTAGTGTCCTAAGTTCAGATATATGTCAATCTGTAAAACTGTCTCTTTCTATGATTTTTTAAGAGAGAGAGAGAGAATTTTTTAATATTTACTTTTAGTTTTTGGCAGACACAACATCTTTATTTGTATGTGGTGCTGAGGATTGAACCTAGAGCCGCGGCCCATGCCAGGTGAGAGTACTACCACTTGAGCCACATCCCCAGCCCTTTCTATGTTTTTTTTTTTTTACATCAGGTTTCGAAATAAATTTGTTTTTATTTCTCTGTTATCACCCCATTCTAGTCTAATGAGAAATTAGCTTCTTCACAAGCACATACTGGTTTTCAAAATTTTGTTTTCCTTTAAAAAATCATTATTGAAAGATTGTTCAGATTCAGGTTATCAAGGGAGGTCCTGGATTAAATGAAACACGAAAGCCCTGACACTTGCTGATTCTAAAGTATCTGCAGCCTCCATTGGCCACAATGGAGCCAGGATTCTCAACAAGAACCTGAGAAAATTGGTCCCTCTGTTGAGGATCTCTTTCATCTTCACCACACCTTCAGCACAATTTAGGATGTATGTATTTTCATAGCAAATGAGTATGTGTTTTTTTCGCTTTTCATAAATTTTGTATTTTAAAAATATCTTCAAGAAATTTACCTTTTTTGAAGGAAAGGAAGACCATCATACTTCTCCCTCACCCTCCTGGCCTTTCTCATCTTTTCGTGGGTTCTTGTTACAGAGAAGAAATTGTCATCTCATTTCTCTAATTTGCACTACATGAAGCCAGAAATAATGGTGTTTTCTGCTCGAATGCAAACCAATCATTTATTTGGACGCTGCTGAAAGAACTTAATTTGCTCAACTAGTCAGTATTCTGCCTCCCTTAAAGGATCCCAGACGCACACTTGGACTTTTGTTTTAAGTCACGTTTCTCCCCCTGCTCGTCCCCACATACCAACTCCTCAAGCTTTCCCAAGTGAGAGCTGCCTGCCAACCCCTCCTCTTCACCTCCTTCAAGCTATTATTCTGGGCTCTAGTTACCCCCAGCGCTGTGTCTCAAACCTAAGGCTCACATTTGCCTAAAGTAAATAATAAGCAGAGAGAACAGACAACCGGTTTGTTTTGCCACATTTTTTTGGACACTGAGGTAATGCTGACCTATTCAGTAAGTGCTGAAAATGGCTGACAGACATTTAGAGAATCTCAGTGGTGAGAGATGAGAAATGTCCCAGCAAGGGCTGGCAGCAGATTCCAACCTGGCACACAAGCGGCTTTTTAAGGGGCCAGTGGGAAGAATTTTTAATGTTTCCATTCAGAGCAGGATTTAACTGCTCATTGAAAAACCACCTAGACATTTTGTTTTGTTAGGTACTAGAATGTGTCTTTTTTGCTTTGAACTTTACACTATTCTGCACATTTAAGAGAAGGATCAATTATTAGTCCATGGTTTCTTCTATTGACATTTCTTATTTTGTAAGCTGATGAGTGTGTGTTTAAGAGATAGAGTAAAAGAGAGAGGAAGAGAATAAAAAGAGATTAAATTAAAGTTGGGTTACTAAGATTAATATGAAATACTATCTATTATAGTTTTGAGTTTTTATTGAATTATTCCGTAAAGATCTTTTCCAAATTAATTCAACATTTGAAAAATAAATAACACTATATAATTAGAATAAAAGAGAAAACAAAGAATATACTCAAAAGGGTGACCAACCAACACACTGTATTACATATATGTATGTTGTCTCTCTCTCTCTCTCTCTCTCTATATATATATATATATATATATATATATATATATATATGAAACAAGATCTATAAATGTACATATTTTTGCAAATATACATATTTTAAAAATATGCACAATGTAAAATTACTTGTCCTTTCCATTTAACTCACTTCTGTGTCCTGGATTTCTTTCTGTAAAATAGTATTGGCAAGCCTAAGTTCTTTCTGTCTTTCACGATAATAAATTTTTAAGCTTTGAAGATTTAAAATACCACAGATATTTCAAAGAATAAGTTGATGTGAGACTGAGGTACTTTTTCAAAAACATTTTGTGAAGAACTCAAGCAATGTGTTGAGGGGTAGCTGGACTTTACTAAAAATAATAGAAAAGATGATAACTGATAGGAATAAATCTATAATTAAAATTTTCTGTGGTTAATACAGTTGGGAAAGCAAATAATTGTCCTGGTAAAGGAGACAATCTACCCCTCTGCCCCTCATCATGGAATCTAGACCAGTGTCGGGATTCCCTTGAGAACTTGCCCTGGTACCTAGAAGAAGCTCCTGGGAAGCCCAAATTATTTTCATCTGTTGTTTTAGCTCTGTTCCAGGAAACCAATACAGGTAAGAAGTCACTCAACTGTGAGTCCAGGTTGCCACATAACCTCTTTGTTGGATCAGTTGAACAACTATAAGTGACCTTTAACTTTACTGGATGACTCTAAACAATTGAATCTCTGTGATAGGTGGTTCCTCTCATTGGTCTTTCACTAAACCATATCAATTCATAAATATTATTAAAAACATCTTAGAAGAAAATAATGAGGAAAAAAATTGTTGGTAACTAGATGTATATCCTAAGAATGATTTCAATGATATACTTACAAGTGAAAAAGAACAGTTTATAGAAGACAGAGTACTTTATAATTGTGGATAGATGTAACATATAGATATAACAGTTACAAATGTGAACTTGAAATTGATACTGGTAAAATTACAGAGGGGAAATTAGTAACAGGACATTACCAGATTTCCAAAATTAGGAAATGAGGAACCAATATGGGTGGAATTATTTGAACCAGCTAGGTTTAAATTTTATTTTCATAGAATCACTAAATTTATAGATGTAGGATTTTGCCACTGATTACCATAGTCAGGATGTAAGCATGGGAAGAATATTGAGCCTAATTAGAAATCCAGGTAGATCATTGTTTTGGCCTTTACCAATCAGGTATTATATCTGAAAGCAGAAACTCAGACCAAACTATAAGGCTGAACAATATCAAGTGAACAATATATTCTAACAAAGCACTAAAGATGTAGCACACTGAATGAACAAATGTGTTCTCACAGACAACTGTAAAAGTTGGGATTAAAGCTAATAGGAGCAGAGTAGAGACAAAGAAAGAAAACTGACCATGCACAAGGAGCTGAGAAGATTTTTCCAGAAAGCCTGATGCTGCTTCTAATTTCCCCTGAATATACTGGGTGCAAGTAACATAAAAACTCTAATTATGCTTTCTTGTAAATCTAAAAAATATATCTTGTTGTATTTGCAACAAGAAAGGGATATAAGAGATTCATGAAAATGAATATAAATGATTTCATAATTAGTTGAATAAAGATAACTATGGAGAGGCATTGAATCTCCACATCAACCAGGAGGGAACTTCTTAATTGGTTGACACAGCAACCTCTGTTACCTTCTGCATAGTTCAATGATTTTTAGTAATAATGTGGATGTAACTGAAAGGATAACTAAAATATAACAGTGTGCTGAAGCCAATATAAAATATGTTTAAGATAAAATTCAGGAGGACTATGATATACTTGGATTAAAAAACTTAATATCACAGATATCATTTCTATCCAAATTCATCCATGGATTTAATGTAATCACAATTAAAATACAAGAAATGTTTTAAAATATGTATGAAAATATGGAGTCAAAGCAACAACAAAAAAATGATAAAAAACTGTAGTAATTAAGGCTAAAAACAACACATCTATACACAGGGAGATCTGGTTGTTTTCACAAATGGTGCTGCTTTAACTGAATATCCACCTTACACTGTGCCCAAAATTAAACTCCAGAAGAACTCAAAATCTAAAAGCAAACAGTAAAACAAGGAAGAAAAGAAAAGAAAGCTTCTTAAAAATAAAAAAAGAAAAATCTCATGTCTTTGTAGTAGTCAAAGATTTCTTAAGCAGACTTCTTAAATACAAAATCATAGATATTAATGTTATTAAGCTTTTTTGAAATTAAAAATTGTGGTACATCAAGATATTTCTAGTGAGAAAAATGAATTTAAAGACTAGGACACTATTTGCAATACACATATCTTACTTCTATGGAAATACATAGGAAACTACAAATGAAAATAAAATGTTATAAAATCTTTTTTTAAAATGAGAAAAATAACAAACAGACACTTCAGAAAACAAAATATGCAAATGCTCTGAATATGTTTTCAAATATTTAGTTACAAAAAGTGAAAATTAAAACTGCAATGGACTACTACTACTCTCCCATGTGAATAGCAAAACTTGAAAAGAATAAAAGAACACACCAAGTGTTAGTGTAGATGGGAAACAACTAGGATTCTTGTACATTTCTGGTGTGACTTTCAACTGATAAAACCATCTTCACAAATTTTTACCATTATTTACTAATCTGAATACACAATATTCTAATGTAGTCCTTCTACTCCTATGATTAAAATTTTTTTTAAGAGAGAGTGAGAGAGGAGAGAGAGAGAGAGAGAGAGAGAGAGAGAGAGAGAGAGAGAGAGAGAGAGAGAATTTTTAATATTTATTTTTTAGTTATTGGCAGACACAACATCTTTGTTTGTATGTGGTGCTGAGGATCAAACCCGGGCCGCAGGCATGCCAGGCAAGCGTGCTACCGCTTGAGCCACATCCCCAGCCCCCTGTGATTAAACTTAATAGGGCTGGGTGTGGTGGTGCACACCTGTAATCCAAACAGCTTGGGAAGCTGAGGCAGGAAGATGACAAGTTCAAAGTCAGCCATGGTGATTTAGTGAGCCCCTAAGCAACTTAGAACGACCCTGTCTCAAAATAAAAAGAGCTGGAGCTGTGACTCAGTGGTTATGTGCTCTGGGTTCAATTCCCAGTACCAAAAATTAATAAATAAGTAAATAAATAAATAAACAAACTCAATAGAAATGAATGATATAGGCACTGAAAGCTGCTATCCATATTCTCATAACTTTTGTCCATATCTTTATAAATGGTATACTACACATGAATATATAAAATATAGATTGACTTTCATGCAAGCAAAAAGAGATATGATATTGAATTAATCAAGGTAGATAATGGGAATACATACTACACAGATGTTTCTACATATATAAGGCATAAGCAAATCGAATCTATAATGGTAGAAGTAAGAATAGTGCTTAATATCAGGAAGTTATTAATTGGAATTAATGACATTTTGTTTATGCTAAACTTCAATGTAAGAAAACTAAGAAAATATTTTTAAAACATAAGACAGGGGCTGGGGATGTGGCTCAAGTGGTAGCATGCTCGCCTGGTGTGCGTGGGGCGCTGGGTTCAATCCTCAGCACCACATAATAATAAAATAAAGATGTTGTGTCCACCGAAAACTAAAAAATAAATATTAAAAAATTCTCTCTCTCTCTCTCTCTCTCTCTCTCTCTCTCTCTCTCTCTCTCTCTCTCTTAAAAAAACACATAAGACAAGTGAGCCAAAATTAACAGTAAGAGAATAACTAAATGGTATTTGCCTTTTTGTACATTTGTGATTTGATTTTTGAAAAAAAAAATCAGTGTTATCACATTAGCAAGGCAAAAGGAGAAAAGATCACCACAGTATATATGGAAATTAAATTGATAAAATTAAAACCATTCATGATTTATAAAGAAGAAAGACAAGAAGCCAGGAATAGATGAGAACTTCCTTAACTGCTTATCTGATAGCATATCCACACAAAAAAGATTAAGGCAAATATATTTAATCATGAAATACTAAAATCCTACTCCCGACAAATTGGAAACAAACAAACAAAAAAAGCATGCTTGCCCTACCACTTCTTTCTTCAACAGTATATAGGATGTCCACTGTGGTGCAAAAACTACAAAAACAACAACAAAAATTTGAGTACAGGGATTAGAAGGAAAATATAAAACTGACAATATGCTTAGACTAGAGGTAGTGTATACAGAAAACTCAAAAGTATCTCAAAGAAAACTTAAAGTAACAATTAGTTTAGAAATACTGATGGGTAAGAATTAATGTGTAGGCTTGCAATGTGGCTCAGGGCCAAGCACTCCTCGGTTCAATCCCTGGTACCAAAAATAAGTAAGTAAGTAAGTAAGTAAGTAAGTAAGTAAGTAAATATATAAATAAATAAATAATCTGTAAAATCATTTTTTTTTCTGTAGCAGCAGAAACTTTTTAATTTAACGTCATCCCGTTTATTTTCCAAGTTTTAGGGGCCTTATTGAGGAATTCCCTGTGCCTATAGTTTGGAGTGTTGCCACTATATTCAGAAAACTAAAGAGATGTCACAATGAATGTTTTAGGATTTAGACTCACTTCTTTTTTCCCTATTTGAGTAGCAACAACACTATCTCCTTGGTGTAATACAGGTCATCCATTTCTGTCATTGGTAACTTCTTTTCTACTTTGTGTACTTCAAGCAGAAGAAACTCTTAATGTCCACAAGACAACAGGAATATTTTTAAGGTCATACAACCTTATCATATCCTCTGGTTGAAGCACTCTCCCCAGAAAAGAGAATGTATAAATCAGATTATAGGGAAAATACTTTTATTCAATCAATATGAGTAATGGTGACATAGGAAAATCCTATTTTGATACCTTGTTTTCCAGAATTATTGGGAAGAATATCCCATGTTTTGGCTTTTGCTTTAATGCACATATCATATCCTGGAGTACAGAGCTTATGGTCAAGCTGGGGCCTTTGCTGAATCTTTAATAGCCTATGTTTTTATTCAATTTGGCTGGCCAATTCCAGGTTTACAGAGGAACCAATGTACTCTAGTCATGGGGGGATTGTCTCTCCTTTCTTGGCTACAGAATAAATTTTCTAGTCTTCAGCTATATTTGTGTGATTTCATATTATTAATTCATGTATTCTTTAAAACTCAAAGATGATGATGGTAGCATAACCAGAGAAGGGAAATTGGGAACTGTTTTTAGTCTGGTAAAGAAGAATTGAAAGATATAAAAAATTGGATATAATTGAATTATCACCAGAGGCCACCTGTTCTTACCAAGGTGCTTCATTATTATCTGAGCATCATGCTTCACAGCTGGCAGGTTTTTCATTCAAGATCGTCAGAATTAGATTGGCATCACTGGGAGGGAGCCCTTATTGTTGAGTCAGACTAACTTCAATGTACTAATTGCATTCAACAATGCATGGTGGTTGTACTCACCTGGTGGATCTTACAGGAGACCACATAAAATAGGCTACTCATCTTCCAGCATCAGTTGTTTAGTTTCTATAGAGCCTGCAACATATGAAGAGCTTGTCTTCAATTGAAAAGTTATTCTGTACTTTAGAAAGCATATCTTGTTCTATGTACTAAAGACCTGTACTAAAAAAATACCTTCTGTTAGGGCTTTACAGAACCTCAGCATATATTCTTTTCATTACTTAATTATAGATACACATAACATGGGGGTTCATTTCAACATAATTATAATACAAGCATAGAATATAATTTGCTCCATTTTAGTCACCAGCACTTCCCCTTATCCTCCTTTCTCCTCCCCCTCCTGATCGTTTTTTCTCTACCATATCAATCTTTCTTCAATTTATAATTGTTTAAAATTAGTGCACTGTGGCTAAACATAAAGGTGAAATTCACTATGGTATATTCACATATGTATATAGGACGGTTAGTCAGATTTATTCCACCATTCTCTCTTCCTGTCCCTCCATTCTGCCCTTCAATATTTTTACCCTACTCCATTGATCTCACTTCTATTTTTATATACCCCATTTCTTTATATTTTTCCCTTACTTTGTCCTGGCATCCACCTATGAGAGAAAATATTTGACCCTTGACTTTTGTGGTCTGAAATAAAAATCTTCCAATGTGCAGAAACTAAAGAATTCATAACCTCTGAAATATATACAAAAAATATACTCAATTAACCTTTTCATGTAGAAGAAATGAAAAATAAAAATGAAAGCCGAATAAAGATTAATTCAGTAGAATAGTCAATTAAAAGAAAGTTAAGTCTGAATTAAATATTAGAAACAAATCAACATGGCAAGAAATAAAATCATCTTTAGTAATATTTAATATAAATGTCCTAAACTCTTCAATCAAAAGACAAAAATTGAACTTAGTAAAACCCAGCCTCTAAAGAAAAAATAAAAAGGGCTATGGATGTAGCTCAGTGATAAAATGTATTAGAGTCTGTAAACAAGTCAGGATGGTGCCTGGCAAATGTTAGAGCCTGTAAACTAGTCTGGATGGCGCCTGGCATTTTTCCAGAGGGAGTGGTTTGTGAAGAAACGCCAGCAAGCCATTAAGAGTGGAGATTTCTTATTGGTTGACTGCTGTTTCTAGTTTATGTTAATTAGATAAGCTGTGTGGAATGTATATATACCCCTCCTGTCCTACAATAAATGGCTCCCATTCCTGCTGTATCAAGATACACAAGTTGTTTGTCACCCCCCCGATTATTTTGCTGCAGCCGGACTGTGGCAAAATGCACCTGATTCAATCCTCAGTACCAAGAAAAGAAAAAAGAAAAAAGATTTTATTTGCTCTATTGTGTACAGTATTCTTTTTGAAATGTGTTCTGGGACAATCCAGTCCTAGTATAAAGGGACTAAACCTAATGTGCTATAGACAGAAGAAAGAAATTCAGACAGACTAAATCCAATTCCTTAGGGGTCTTACTGATGGAAGCATAGTCCTAGTAGCACCAAGACCAGTTGAATCCCCATAATTTAGGTCAGAAAGAGGACAGTGTTTAAGGCTGAGGACAAAAGTGACTTCATCTTGGCTGCAATGTACCTGGTTTATCTTTTTATTTTTTTTTTTAAATCTGGCTTATCTTAAGATCATAGTGAAGAGTCAGATATATCCCTGGATCAAGTGTTTGAAAGTAAAGCACCACATATGACTACAATGGTTTTAGGTATTTGCGATCTGCTTGGAAACTATGCAAAAAAATCCAGATTGCTCAGGGGCAATTATGGTGGGTATGGCTCATGATGGATACAGTCAAGTCAGACTACATCAATATGAAATCCTACTAATTTATAAGGATACTGTCATCAAACTATATCAATATAAAATCTTAATAATTTATAAGGATACTGTCTTTTTGAATAAAAATGTCTTAAGTCTTAAAAAAATACATGGATTGGCAGATTGGATGACAAAACAAGACCTACCAACATGTTGTTTGCAAGAGACTCGCCTTACAAAGACATCCACAGACTACAGGTGAAAGGACCAGAAAAGATATATGATATAAATGGAAACTGAAAATAAGCACTGGTATCTATTTTCATTTCAGACTGAAGAAATTTCAACTCAAAATTAATCAGAAGAGATGAAATAGGTCACTTCATTGAAGGAATCATCAAGCAACAAGATAAGATAATACATATTTATGCCCCAAACACTAATGAATCTGCATATATAAAACAAACCCTTCTCAATATAAAGAATCAAATAGATCACAATTCAATAATACTGGGTGATTTTAGCACACCTCTGTCATCATTAAGTAGATTATTCAGACATACACTATGTATGCTTCACAACTAAAAATTAGTATTAATCAACTGGAACTAACAGACATTTATAGACTCTATCATCCACTGACAACTGAATTCACTTTCTTTTCTGCATATATTCTTATTTAGTCTGGTGTAAGGGACCTACTGATCATATGGGCCAAAAGAAAGGATAGATTGCAATATAGTCCAGTAGGCATTGTTGTTTGTCCTACTCAAAACATCATCCAAAAATCAGTAATTGATTATAATTCCAAATGAAATTTGTGCTTTGTAATAGTCCATTCAGGATACTATGACAAAGTACCACACACTACATCACTTAGAAATAGAAATTTACCTCTTATAATTCTGGAAGTTTTTGGTGATTCCGGGATCAAGGTACTGTCCAATTTGGTGTGGGATGAGCGCCCATTTATTCATAGACAGCTGTCTGTACTCTAACCTCACATTGTAGAAGAGGCAAAGGATCTCTTTCCAGTCTCTTTTATAAGGGCACTCATCTTATTCATGAGGGCTCTACCTTCATGACCTAGTCACCTCACAAATGGCCCTATCTCTGTATACCATCAACTTATAGGTAAGGATTTCAACCTGAATTTTAGGAGAACATAAACTTTTGGACCACAGCATGCTGCTACCAGAATCCAAATATGTCTACCCCAAAAGAGTGTTCAAGCCTATTACATGACATTGGACTCCTAAATATTCCCTGCTGTGGTAGATCTCTGAATGTTCATGAAGTTTTCTCCCAACAATACATATACATGTTGTGCTGCAGAAAGTCAAGATAACCAAAATATTTGCAGACTGTAGTGTAAAAAAGAACAGAAACTAACCACGGGACAATACAACAAATGTGTATTTTTTCTTACCACATAAACAGGAACTGATGAGGACTGAGACAAATGCATTCCCTAGACCAATAGATAAAATGCCAGATTCTGTTTTTAATCCATTTCAGTAAGGATACCATACTAGACAACTTACCAGTTGTTTAAATTTTTGATGATATATCATAATCTGCCACAATTCATCTGCTTTTTCTTGGAGTCAAGGAAAAGTCGAATGAAAATATGATGAGGAGAACTCTGATATATTTCTTTTTTGGTGGCATTAATATCTCAGGTTATTCCTAGAATGCAATATTGCTTCTTTTCTACTATTTTGGTGAGAAGGAAGGGGCTGGTTGAAGACATCTCATAGGCTTCCACTTGATTAAATCTGCCATAATGGTTCTTAGTGCACAGGTCATGTAACCTGAAGAAAGTAAGGATACTAGTTTTAAAGAATCTGTAAACAAAGACACTCCAAAATACTAAATAAATGACCTTGACTTTTGAATATGTTTGGAGTGTTTAAAAATCATAAAAGGTCCAGAATGACTGAGTGTAGAGAAGGAGAGTGATAGTGAAGATTTTAACCTCTATCTTGCAGAACTGATAAGTCATGGAAAGAAATCATTTCAGAATCTTGAAGTTTAAAAAAAAACAAAGTTAATGAACTAGATTTTTTTGTACTGGGATTTAAATCCATGAGTGCTCTACCACTGAATTTTAAAAATATTTTTTTGAGACAGGATCTTACGAAGTTGCTAAGGCTAACCTTGAAAAAGTGTACACTTGAAAATTTATAAACATAATTGTAGTAATTAATGGGATAATTAATCATTAAAATTCATAGTGCTTGAAACTTAATGATAATTAAAACCTATGAGACATTAATAGATGTTTACACGTAAGAGATATAAATATAATGAAACTTATTTAAAATGAAGCGGTAATTTGAGAGAAAAAAACATCTTTCACAGTTTTATTTGGAAAAAAAGAAAGGGTAAATATTAATGAGCTGTACATTCAAGATATATAGATTGGAAACAGTAATAGAATAAACCCCCCACATGTAAATAAAGGTAAGAAAAGAATGTAATGAATTAGAAAGCTCACCTACAATTAAGATGGTAAAATATACAAGGGTAAATTCTTGGAGATATAACTAATAAAACTGAAAAATCTCTTTTAGAGACACTAAACAGATTTGGTAAATAGTGGAAATATGATATTCAAGAAGTAAATTATAAAAATAACCCCAGTACTTTTAACTTTAAGAAGTATATACAAAAACATACTCACAATTGTAATCATTGATTGTTTTAATAGCCATTAAATGGGTTTCAAGCATATAAAATAATTTTTTCTTCTTCATTTTTTCTTTTGGCAGGTGGGAGGTACTGGGGATTGAACCCAGGGCCTTATGCATGCAAGGCAAGCACTCTACCAACTAATCTATATCCTTAGCCCTAAAATAATTTTTATAAGGACTGATGTATCATTGATGAGGAAACCAGAAATATGCAGGAAATGAGTGCAATATACCTGTCAGTTTACGAATTTAAATCTAAATCTTCATCACCTGGACGAAAAACCAAAATGTAAGTATTACAATGTAACTGGTAGAAAAATATAAAAGATGAATATTGTTCTTTAATCAACATCTCAATTTGGAGTGGTGGTTAGAGGGGATTGAACTCAGGGCACTTTACCACTAACTCACATCCTCAGCATTTTTTATTTTGAGATAGGCTCTCTCTCTCTTGCTGCTGCTAACCTCAAACTTGCAATTCTCCTGACTCAGTGTCTCAAGTTTCTGGGATTATAGGTGTGTGTCATCATGCCCAGCCAACCTCTCATTTTTTATACTTTTCAAATTTAGATAATTTCAGGAGAGTATCTTGGGTTTTATTTTATTTTTGAGCAAAAATAAAATTTGTACTCATCGTTAACAAATAGTTATGTACCTTTAAATTATGTTTGGGTCAACAACAAACCACACATAAAAATGTTTCCATAAATTTCCAATAAAGGCAAGAATTTCTGTTTCCTACTAACACCATAGCACTTAATATCAATAAACAATACATTACCCACATGTTTGTGGTGATACTGATTTAAATAAAACCTATTGCACAGTCATATGAAAATATGGTACATACAATTATGAATAGTACATAATGATTTATAATGATAACATGATTTATAATCATAATAATAATGCTACCTGTTTATGTATTTGCTATATCTTTGCTGTTTTTAGTGTACTTCTGCTAATAAAGAAAAATTTTACTGTAAAACCGTTTGTTGTGTTAAACTGACAACAGGATCTTATGTTCATTATATCTCACATTCACTAAATTAGTTCACTTTTCTTATTTGATTGCTTGATTTTAATAAAAGGACCTTTAAGTTGTTAAAAAGTTTAATTTTCAAAAAGAAAAAAAAAAACACCACATCTGGTGATTGATCTATACTCCTAGATTTGTATAAATGCATAAATACATACTGTGATGTTCACACAAGAAAATCACTTAACACATGTCTGAATATATATCCTTGTCATTAAGCAATGCATGTCTATAGTTAATGTTATTTATGTTCAAAACTGTAGGATAATTTTTTAAAATTATTCCCATTGTCTATAAAAATATGAAGAGAAGCATACTTTCTTCACCAACAAAATTTCATTTGGGCTGGGGTGTTCTCTCAGCAGCAGAGTGCTTGCCTTGCCCATGTGAGACCATGGGTTCTACCCTCAGCACCACATAAAAATAAATAAACAAAATAAAGGTATGGTGTCCATGTGTAACAAAAAATTATATTTTTTAAAAAAATTTCATTTATGTTCTTTGAGATAGAAAGTGGTATATATTAATGTTTTTAATTAAATAAAAATTAATACTTCACTTCTCAATATATAAATTGAATTTGTCTCAGACATGTCCGGAGAAATCAATGACAGTGATAAGTACTCTGTATTTCTTTTGCACAGAAGAGTTCATAAAACATTTTACAAGCTTTGTATCATAAAACTCATGCATTTAAATTTATGTAGACTCCCAAAAAATATTAATTAAAGGGAAAGAAGTTAGGAATTCTCTATTAAAATCTTCCTGGGTCACAACATAACCTGTCCTAATGACAGAAAAAGTACACCCTAACAACTGTGTCAAATCCCTACCCCCACACTCCCTTCATATCCAGAATTTCCCTTGTTTTATTCCCTTTGCTTAATGTCCTTTAATTGTAGATTCTAATCATCAACCTAACCACCCCATCTTCTTTCCCTCTCATTGGTACATTGCTTTCAGGTGTTGGACGCATTCCAGACACAATGAAATCATGAAGACATAATCCCAACCCATCCCAATTTAACACTCTTATTCACCACCATGCCTGGCACCTCCCGCTTTTCCTCCCTCACTTCTCCTCACTATTCAAATCTAATTCTAAGACAAAATAAACTTTGCCATTGGTCATCAGCAACCTTTCTTTTTCTCATCCCTGCCCTCCCCATTTTACCACTGCTCCTCCTCCAAGACAAACTCTCCCAGTGCTTAGAGGCTTGTGAGAGGAGATTAAACTTATCCCACCCACCGACAAGCTCACTAAGCAGTTCCTGAGTAAATTCCAAAATTCCTGCCAAGCAATAGAGCTGGGGAGGAGGGGGGAAGAATTAATGTAACAATCAGCACATTATGGTAATAACTTCTCCATGAACATTCTTTCCCTTTTACTAATCCCATACAAAGTCGGGAGAAAGTAGAAAGCACGGAGGGTATAGGGAATGTGGGGGGAAGGAGGAATAACATTTATTTTCTTTTAAATATAAATTAATGAACTAAGTATGTTGGCCCCACCATCTCCCTTCTTTTTAAAGTAATTTAATCAACCTCTTTTTCTCAAAAATGAGAATGAATGTGTAAATAGCCAACCTTTAAGTGGTTTTGGATTGGTTCATTTGCTAATTAATACTGAAGAAAGTAGACTAGAAAGACTGGGCAGGAAGGAATAAGGCAATTTTGGAGTGTTTTGTCCACAGCATATTGATGCCTCTTTCTGTAACTCCAGTTCTGAGAATCAAGGCAGCTGATAGCCATCAGTTCATCTTTGGGAGAGGGTAGTTACTTTCACTCACTCACCAGTGTGTATAAATTATCTGGATCAGAGGTCCTGAAAAATAATAACAGGCAACATTTGAATTGGTATCTTGAATCCCTCCAGCATTCCCAGGATTAGAACTCTCATCATTATTTTTTGAAGGAATGAATGTGAGTCTCAAAAGCTGAGGTAGGCAGAGGCAGTCACTGCCAGAGGCTGTGTAGGGGGTAAGAAATTTTTTTTCAAATAAAGGTGAATGCAACTGGTGATGTTTAGAAAAGAAGTGGGAGAGGTTCTGGGGAAAGTTTAGCCTTGGGGGTAAATCCATGTTTTTCTTCTTCTTGGCATTCATTGTATCTAAGAATTCCATGTTAAAACAAAATGGAAAAAAGTTCTAAATAAACAAAGAAAAAGAGCTCCAAAGACACACTTGAAGGGCTGGAGCCACATTGAGGGTAAGACCAATAAAACTAATAGGTGGTGCCTTGTACAATAACTCAGAGAAAGACTTCATCAATTCTGCTAGCATTTAAGAAAAAGGGCTTCTAACTATTCCCCCTCCTCAAAAAAAGTGCATTGTATTTAGAAAGGCATTTAAACTGTAGTTATGCAATGTCAGACTTCCCAAAGTTGGAAACAGATCTTTCCAAATACTCTCACGGTTTCCCAAGAAACTTCAGAAAGACAACATCCAAACACTTAATTTGGATTTCACTTTATTTTGTATGTATGTTTTTTTTTTCCAGGTGATTTGGAATGAAGACGCCATCGTGAATCTTTGCTGTCCCTTAGTTATTAATAGGAAACAAAAAGTAAAATCATTCTATATTCAACAAATGTTTAATGGACACTTATTCTTGGGAAATTACTGTCTTTAAGAAATACTTTTGTGCTATAATTGCTTTTACAGTTATATTTCTTAAGTTCAAATATGTAAAGATTACTCTTGTATTTGGAATTTGGCTAGTATGGGGTTAAGTGGTATCATATGGATTATTTTAGGCATATTTCAGGCATAAACAAAGAGGAGGAACAATTTGTTTTGTATTTCTTGTGCAATAGTTTTATCACTGCTACAGTTGTGAAATTTGAAGTATCATCAAATACATGTAAATTCACCAGAAGCAATACAATTTGTAAAGTACTTTCAAAGTGTCTCCACTGTGAGACCCTGTCTGTAAATAAGATACAAAATAGGGTTGGGGATATAACTTAGTGGTTGAGTGTCCCAATATAAAAAAAAGTGGTGAGGTCTTAGAATGGGATTAAGCCTTTACAATATCCTCATAAGTGATATTAATTACCTTATAAAAGGACTAGAAGGAAGTAGCTATGCCCTCTTGTCCTTCTGGCATGTGATGACTTGGTGATCATCCCTCCTGCCCAGCAAAGAGGCAGGAAGAAAATGCACACCAGACAGTGAATCTCTTGGTGACTTGGCCTTAGACTTTCAGCCTCCAGAACTGTGAGAAACAAATTTCTGTTCTTTAAACATTTCCCAGTTTCAGGTATTTTGATGTAGCAATGGGAATAGACTTGTGCAAATTCTGAGAATGATGTCTGGCATGTAAGTGCTATATAATTATTTACATAATTGTATTATTTCTATTTTCTCTAGCTTCCAACATACAGGCAAGTGTGTGTTGGGTAATTTAAGGCTAATGCTATGTTAAAATGAAAACCTATAAGTCACCTCATCTTTAATCATAAACTATTAGTATTTTCTCAGGAGAGAAATCACCATTCTCAATCTCCGTAGTTCATACAATAAAAGACACAATACCAATATAATGGTTTTCTTTCAAGTTTAGAAAGCTGTGAGTTTCTGAATGTTTCTCTGTCTTTATAATTATTTTTCAGTAAAGCTAGGAGGAACTCTTGTGAGACACAAGATTCCAATTTAAGCTGGAAATTTATTTTCCATTCTGAAGATCAAAAAATTAACATTCACTCAGCTTTTACTGTGTATGAAAACTGTAGTTAATAGGTATTTTTAAGACAATATCAGTCCCATTACAGTATGGTGGCATTGAGAAAGAACTTAGAATCAAGTAAAATATATCTGAATTCCGATTTCTTTACTTACTGTTTGCTATGGAGAAAGATAATTTAATATGCCTGTGCCTGGATTCCTCAACTTTAAAATATTAATAATGGTGCCCAGTGATGTTTTATTCATGACACAATTGTTATATTAAGCTAAATAATGTATGCATAACTCTTTCTATAATGGCTACAACATTTACAATTCTTCATAATGTTTGCCTTTAATTGGTCAGACTAGAAGGCAGAAGTAAAGCAAATACCTCTAAAACAACCTGTAATAAGTCTGATCATTAATGAAAAAATATGTACCACAGAAATATAGAAGTGGAAAAAATATTTTCTTCAGGTATTTCAATGAGAAGTTGAACTCCATTATAGCAAACAAAGGTGTATTTATTTTAATTAATTAATTTTGTTTGTTTGTATTATTTATTTATTTATTTATTTATTGAGAAATGATATAACCCTGAGGTAGGACAGTATGTTAGTCATTTTTCCATTACCTCAACAAATACTTTAGGAAGAAAAGGCTATAAAGACAAAGGTTTATTTTGTTTCACAGTTTGAGAATTTTCAGTTAATGATCAGTTGACCCCATTATTTTGGACTTCTGGTGGCACAGTACATTTTGGTGGAACCATGGGGTAGAGAAGGCCATTTTCCTCAGAGTGAGGAATCAAGAAAGAAAAAGTAGAAAGGGCTGGGGTCCCAAACTCCAAGTGCACACCCTTAATGACCTAACTTCCTCCCATTAGGCCCTACACCTTAAACCTTTCATATCCTCCATACACTATTTAGGGTCTGGGGACTAAGATTATAACATATGGACCTTTGGGTGTATACATTTTTAAGCTCTAAAATATAGGACATTTGGGTGTACATTTTTAAGCTCTAAATTGTATATGAAAGTGAACACGTGTTGGTGATCTTGCCAATGGAATTCAAAATATTTCTGGTAATTTCCATTTGCAGGTATGGGTACAAAATTATTTGCCTTATTAATGGCTGCATGGCAAACATCAGAAGATGTATTAGTTTGTTCAAGCAATGCATCTGGTACAACTGATTAAATTGGAAATAACACTTATGTTTGATTATGAAAAACTACTGGTGTTCTCCAAGATTCATCTTCTTTCTGCAAAATTCAAAGAGCTAAATTGAATGGAAATATAGTAAGACTTACCACCTCTATATATCCTACAAATTCTTCATAGTGGCACTAATTTCTGAAATCCTTCCAGGAAGGTAATATTACTTTTGGTTTATGATTTCCTAGGTAGAAGCAGTTCAAGTTGCTTCCACTGAGTTTTTCCAACATAATGGGTAGCTCTGCATTGGTCAGGAAACAAATATGATATTTCTGCCAGCTTCTAAGTAATTCTATTTCATTTATACATTTAATATTTGAGGAAATGACCATAGAATCAATTCAGGAAACTACTGGACCTATTTTGAGATGACACTAAGCAAAAACTTTATGAATAATCTGATTTCTATAAGCCAATACTCTGGAAGAGCACAGTGACATTTTAAATTTTCTTGATTTAATCTCAGTTATGAACCTTCTACTAATCCTAGAAAAAATAGTATTTCCTTCCCCTATATGAGCATTTACCCTTGAAAAGGCTGTATGTCTCTTCAGGGAATTCTGGGAGAAAGGTTAAGAGTACACATTTTTGACAGGGAATCATAGACCTTCCTCAGAGAATCCAGAATACCCTTTATTCAAGAGGCTCAGGGTTTGCAAATTTATTAACAATAAGTTTACATTTTTTATTAAATTGAATGTTAGTTCAGCTGACCTAGAATTCTTCCACTATATAGAGAAAGTACCAATTAGAAGAAGTAGACATCCTGTCTGTCTATTTTAATTCAAGGAACATAATGATCCACTAACCAATGATACAGGATGTGGGGACAAGTGCATGGAGTACTGAATACATGGCATATGTTAAGGACATCTGAGTGGCCTACCATTCCCCTGTGCTAGGCCTATGAATGGCAAACTGCTTACCCCATAGGCACAGCCCTAAGCTGAGGCTGCATATTGCAATCCCTGCACTTGCCCCACAGCCTGCTTCTTTATTGGTCTTTGCAAGGCCAGTTAGCCAGAAATTGTGTTGGTGGCTGCCTGTAATCTGCTTAGCTACTGCCTGAGTATATATACATGGTAACTGTGCATTAAAATCACATCTGCTTCCTGCTTGGTCTCCAGAGGTCTTGATTAGAAACTCCACAGTCACACTCTCCTCTACGCTGTTTTGTGGACCTCCTTGCTGGATTAGAAAGAGCCCATGGAGCTGGCACTTGAACAGAGACCTGAGGTAATCCAATAAGGCAGGGTGTGACTCCTCACAGAGCAGTGAGGAAGGGGAAAGGGAGAACCACTAAAGTCTCGCAGCTGCAAGTGCTACCCACTCTCTTAGATACCAGAGGTTCCACCCTGAATAAGAGTTGTGATTGATACCAATGCATGGATAAGTGCTGCTAATGTTTTTTATCCTAGGATATGGGACAAGATAATGGCAAATGTGTGGCAAGCTGAAGTAAGACAGGGGTATAATTTACCACCACAGTTTTTTCCTACTGTGACAGCCATTCAGCAAAGTTACGGGGGCCCTGCAACAGACCTTTGCCATATAATAATGGCCCTGAGGGAAGATGAGGCTGTGAAAGACAGGCAAGGGGAAAAAAAGCGGAGGCGACAATCTACCACTAAGCAAGCAAACACAGCAGGCAAAAGAAAGCAGGGATGAGAATCTATTTCAAAGAAAGCAATCACAACTGGTGCAAAAGGGAGAGAGGCAGGAAACAGTACTGCTAGCCTTCATGGCACAGGAAGAGGTGACCACAAATGATGTAAGTGCACTTTCTACTGACAGGCAAAGATTGTATCCTTTCCTGAGTCAATGGCACCTGCCTCCTTATGAGGCAATGTCACAGCCAGCAAAGGATTATGACAGCTTAGAGATGACCAGCCCATCAGACAGGCCCAAGCCATGATCTCCCAGAAACCTATTCCAGGAGGCCAGAGATCCTTTTGAAGATTTATATAAGAGATGAGAAGTGGAGTAAGGGAGTACAAGCCTTCCCCATCAATATGGCACCCTGCCACTTGGTAACCACATGCATAGGTTACCCTAAAGGAGTTCAAGAAGGCAGTAAAAGAGGATGGGCCCCATGGGCCATTTAAAATAAATGTTGGAATCACTCAGTCTTGGACTTAATTGCCCTCAAGTTTGGAAAGACCTAGTCAGAGCAGCTCTTGAGCCTGCAACATTTTTTAATTGGAAGACACTCTTCTATAATGAATGTGAACAGCAGGGGGATCATAACCACATCACAAATGTTAACCTCCCAGCTGAATGCTTGCAGGAAGAGGGAATCTACAGTTCCCCTGTGGTACAGGCTACAGGCCCACATAATTATTTTTATCAGGTAGAGCTCTGTGTTCTGAGAGCCTGGAGAAAGTTACAAGCTGGGGGAGGCACAGTTTCTATACAGGGCTTAAGGCATAAAGCCACTGAGGACTTGCCACAGTTTACTGACAGAGAAAACAAGGCAGTAGAAGGGAAGGTGTCTCATGAAGGAGCTAGGGAAGCCCTAGCCAAGGAACTGATCTGGGATGGACTCAATAAATAACATAAAGCAGCAGGAGTGCCAGTTCAAAATGGCACACTTTATGACTGGATTTTGGGCACCCAGGCTATAGGGACACAAGCAGCTCAGGCCTCTTGCTGGCCTTGGCCATGGCAGTTGCATAAAAGCAGGTTTACCAACAGCTTGTCAGAGACTGAAAAAATGTACACCTTTTCTCCCCATTGGTCTTTTACAATCTGCTAGAGTGAATACCTGAGGATTAACATCTAATGGTTTATGGCAAATGGATGTCACTCATTATGCAACTTTTGAAAATTTAACATATATTCATGTAATTATTGATATCTATTCAGGCTGTATAATGGCTACAGCCTTCACAGGAGAAACCACAAAAAAGGGTCATCTCCCATCCAATTAAATATTTTGGAGTTATGGAGGTTCCCATGTCTATAAAAACTGAAAATGGGCCAGCCTATACTAGCAAGACATTTCAAATTGTTTGTAATGATTGACATATACAGCACTTAACTGGAATACCCTATAACCCTCAGGCTCAAGGCATCATAGAAAGAACACACAAGGAATTAAAGATCATGCTACAAAACAGAGGGGGGGGGAAGTATAACATGTCCCCTCACAATGCCTTGAACAAAACCTTATTTGCTTTAAATTTTCTCTCAATGTCAAAATTTTCTGTAGAAACAGTAGTCCATAAAGATAGGCCTCCCCTCAGGGGGCCCTCCCATCTACCTATGGTCTCATGGAAGGATCCCATAACAAATGCATGGGATGGTCTGGGGCACCTCCTAACCATTGGTCGAAGGTTTGCATATATTAAGAGAAGCCTCACCCCATCTGGGTGTCTGCCAGAAAGTCAAGCCCTGAAACCCCAGAACCACCATCAAAAAAGATGAAGGACCTAACTCTGGAGGAGAAAACCCACAAGCAAGACTCAACAAGGCAAACGGACCTCATGTAAAGTAACTTGGGCTCATCTTAAAGGTCTTGTTGACCAAGACATCAGATTGGCACCATTGCCTGGTGGCAACCTCATCCCCAGGCCTATGATGATGGTCTTAATGTGTTCAGTACTCACTGCTTACAGTGAAGGCTCCTGTCAGGTAAATTGGGCTTTGGTCACTAGGCCACCACTTTTAGTAGTGGCCAATTGGGAAGGATCCATACCTAAGCTTCTCTAATAATTCCAACCTTATTGATCCCCCCATGACAAATGCAAGAAACCCTTGCTGCCAACATGCCCAATGATGCTTTTCGGAAAGCCCCCTTGGAATCAATATGTCACTGCATACCTTATCTCCTTGATAAGAGGAATTCCTCTGGGGAAGAGCAACATCTATGCACCTGTGTGGGCACAGCTCCCTATATGAAATGCCCCAAAATTAAATGAGCTACTTCAGTACCTGCTAAATGGGACAAACAGTTACCAACTATTATGCAGGAAATCAGTATGGCATGATGGATATTACGCCAATATTGCTGGCTGCTGAGCCCATCAAAGGGGCAGCAACTGACTGGATTAATGGATCTATATTAAGTCCAGACCCTCATCATGGATTTGTCTTTGTGACAAACTATACCCACATCCACTATGCACAAACTTGTGTTATGCCACCCTTTCCATGCTAAGAATCAATGATACTGATGCATAAATACCTCTCATACAGAGATCCGTTGTGCTGTCAATCCATGGTTAGGGCACAGTTAGGACCAAATGGCTCATCAGGTCATATGTTCTGAGTGAGGTTTTTAGAGGCAAGACGTGCCTGGTGTCACTTGGAGCAGGACATAAAAACTCTGGGCCTCTCTTTTCTCACATACTGGATGAGGGATGAAAAAAATACCCATGCCCAACCAGCCGTCTGCACTTGTGAACCTGAGCAGGGTGGGCGCATCAGACAAACACACTCAGTCGCCCTTAATGTATGCCATGTATGCAGTACTCCATGCACTTGTCCCCACATCTCCACCCTTTGACTGTTCCAAAGGGAATCCAGCCAGCATTGCTCTTTTTTGTTTGGTGGACTTTACATGATACATAAACACCTCAAAACACAAGAAAAATGTATAACTATTATAAATAGTAGTAGCAGGGTAATACCATTATGAGCCTTTGCAACATAAACAGTCACTGCCTTTCCTCTCCCTGATTCCATCAGGCTCAGCACAGAGGGAACTGGCCTATACAAACAAAATTTGAATGTGTGATTTCACTTAAAATGTTTGTCCTATCATAGAGGGGATGCTCTTTGCATGTCAGCATCTGTGCAAGAAAGGCCAGCTCCCCTGGACAGGTGCAGAACTGGAGGCAACAACAGATGTAAGTGACCAAGAGTGGCTAGGAGCCACTTTTACGAGACTGGGAAGATGGTCTCATACCCACCTGTGGCCCACTTATGCTGCCCTGTCCTGGGATCATTGCATGTCTTGGTCTGGGTGTCCCAAGTGTAGGGAAAAAAAGAAAATGTATAGAGTGAACTGCCAAGAAAAGAAGAAAGTGAAGGCAGAAGTTAGTGAGGGTTGTCGAAAAGAAAAAAGAAAGAGAAGAGAGGAAGAAATACATGGACTAATGGAAAAATTCCCCTGGAATTTAAGGTAGGTTAAAGATCACTTTCCTGAGTGAGCCACTCTTCTCTTAATCATGTGGTTTAATTCTTTCATAAATAACTGTGGTTATCCTCTTTGGCCTCCATTTATATATCCCACACCTCATTCTCTCAAGTAAGACTTGAATTTTATGTGGATCTATCTTCAATGGTGCATGGAATGACATATCTTATCCTAGAGCTGGAAACAAAGTTCTATACTTAGTGGAAATTCTATCTTGTCCAAGGGCATATGGTGTAAAAAATTTGAATGTCTTTTAAACAGGACTCATATTTATGTATGGTTAAAACATTCATTTTTTTCTTATTTATTATAAGTAGTTATACAGGACAGTTGGATGCATTTTTACACAGTGTAAAAAAATTTCTTCTGTCTGTCAATAGTGTAGGGTCACACAAGTAGTGTAATCATTCATATGTATAGAATAATAATTCCAGTCTCTTTCCACCATCTTTTCCAATTCCATATCCACCTTTCTTCCCCTTATTTCCCTCTGCACAACTCAAAGTTAACATTTAAGTTTTGATTGCAGTGTGATGTGACTTCAATAAACTTTTTAACAATTATATATATATAGTGCTGAGAATTGAACACAGTGCTTCACACATGCAAGGAAAGTGCACTACCACTAAGCCACATTCACAGCCCTCCCACAACATTTTCATTTCGCATCTGTATATCCATTTGTCTAAGCGCCATCAGTGATATGACTGTCCTCTAAACATTGTGTATTCTTATAAAATATTCATAGGCAACAGACACATCGGTTTAATTCTTGATTATCTACTTTTTCCTTTCATCAATGTGTGTTTTTATGCCAGTACCACATTTTTGTAATTTCTATAAATTTCTATAGTAAGTTTTAAAATTACGAAGTCTGAGTTATATTTCTTTTAAAAATATTTTGTTTTTGCTATTTGTGTCCCTTTTCTGTTTAGTTTGAATTTGATGACCAGCTTTCCTATTTCTGCAAAATAAAAAAATGTAGTTGGGATTTTGACAAAGATTATTTTAGAGCTGTAGATTATTTTGTTCACCATTTCCCTTTTGTCAAACTAACTGCATCATCTGTGAACATGGAATATCTTCTTATATATTTTGCATGATTTTATTTGAGGAAAGTTTTATACTTTTATGTACAAGGGTTTTTTTCGATTTTGGTTATTTTTTCTATGAATTTATTTTTATGCAAATATAAATAATTTTCTTAAATTTTTACATTAAATTGTTCATTACTGTTATATAAATGAGATGATCTTTTCAGTATTTATCTTGTAACCAGTAATTTTGCTGAATTCATTATATTGTCTGTGGCAGTGATATTTTTAACCTACATTATTTGGCATCTTTTATAAATGGGATCGTATTATCTGTAAACAGAGATAGTTTATTTCTCCCTATCTAATTTTGTTGCTTTTTCCCCAACTAAATATTTAAATATTTATTGTCACCTTAGACAAAAATATTTATTGTTCTTTTACTGATCTGCTATAAAAAATTGAATGATTTTACCACACCTTTCTCACCACTGAAGAGATCTTCCAAAAAAGTAGAATTAAAAAACTATAGAACTCAAAATAATAATATCAATAACATGGACTTTACTAACATATAAAGAATATTTCAACCTGCTTCCAGGGAATATGCTTTTTTCTCAGCAGCACATGGATCCTTCTCTAAATAAACCATATAGTATGCCACAAAGCAACTCTTACCAAATTTAAAAAAAAGTAGAGATACTACCATGCACTTTATCAGATCATAATGGAATAAAATTGGTAATCAATGACTAAATAAAAAATGAAAATTAATCCCAAACCTGGAGACTAAATAATATGCTACTTAATGAACAATTGGTTGCAGAAGACATCAAGAGGAGATTAAAAAACTTCTTAGAGGTAAATGAGAAAATAGACACAACATATCAAAATATCTGGAACACTGTGAAAGCAGTAATAAGAAGAAAGTTCATTGCATGGAGTTCATTTTTTAAAAGAACAAAAAGTCATCAAATAAATTTCCCCACTTTTTATCTCAAAGCTCTAGAAAAAGAACAAATCCAGAGCAAAAGCAATAGAAGGCAAGAAATAATTAAAATTAGAGCTGAAATCAATGAAATTAAAAAATTAAAAATTTACAAAACAAAAAGTTGGTACTTTGAAAAAAATAAATAAAGTTGACAGATCCTTAGCTACACTGAAGAAGAGGAGAGAAAAAAACCCAAATTACCAACATATTTCATAAAAGATAATGTCAAAACAGACATTACAGAAGTACATTAAATAATTAAAATTTATTTTGAAAACTTATATTTCAATAAAATAGAAGATATTGAAGGCATTGACAAAATTCTTAACTCATACAGCTTACCCAGATTGAATCAGGAAGATACACACAATGAAATAGAAGATGCTATCAGAAGCCTACCAACCAAGAAAAGCACAGAACCAGAGAAATACACAGCCAAGTTTACCAAGACCTGAAAAGGAGAACTACTATCAATACTATTCAATTTATTCCAGGAAATAAAAAAAAAGGAAGCACTTCCAAACTCATTCTATGAGGCAAATATTACCTTTATTCCAAAACCAGGCAAAGACACACCAAAAAGAAAAAAGAAAACTTTACACTAATATTTCTAATAAACATAAATGCAAAAATTCTCAACTAAATTCTAGCAAATCAAATACAAACATACCAAAAAGATTGTGCACCATGATCAAGTAGGATGCAAGGTTGGTTCAACATATGGAAATCAATGAATGTAATTCATCACATCGATAGACATAAAGATAAGAATCCATATGATTATCTCAATAGATGCAAAAAAGCATTTGACAAAATAGAGCACCCCTTTATGTTTCAGACACTAGAAAAACTAGGAAAAACAGGAACATATTTAAACATCATAAATGCTACCTATGCTAATCCCTAGGTCAACATCATTCTAAATGGAGAAAAATTGAAGGCATTCCCTCTAAAATATGGGAAAAGACAGGGATGCCCTCTTTCACCACTTCTATTTAACATAGTTCTTGAAACACTGGACAGAGCAATTTGACAGACTAAAGAAATTAAAGAGATACATATGTGAAAAGAAGAACATATATTAGCACTATTTGCTGATGATATAATTCTATACATAAAATAACCAGGAAGCTCCACCAGAACAAATTCTAGAACTAGAAAATGCATTTAGCAAAGTATCAGGATATAAAATCAACACCCATAAGTCAAACACATTTCTGTATATCAGTGACAAATCTTCTGAGAGGAAAATAAGGAAAACTACTCTATTCACAGTAGCCTCAAAAAATAAAATAAAATACATGGAATCAACATAATGAAAGAGATAAAAGAGCTATACAATGAAAACTACATACCCTAAAGAAGAAAAAATTAAAGAAGACCTTAGAAGATGGAAAGATCTGCACTGCTCTTGGATAGGCAGAATTAATATTATCAAAATGACCGCACTACAAAAAGCACCATACAAATTTAATGTGATTCCAATCAAAATCCCAATGGCATTCCTCAAAGAAATAGAAAAAGCAATTATAAAACTTATCTGGAAAAATAGAAACCCGGAATTGCTAAATCGATATTTAGTAGGAAGAGTGAAGCAGGTGGCATCACTATATCAGACCTTAAACTGTACAACAGAGCAATAATAACAAAAACACCCTGGTATTTACACCAAAACAGACTAGTAGACCAATGGTACTTAATAGAGGACACAGAGACAAACCCACAAAACTACAATGATATTATATTATACAAAGATGACAAAAAACGTACACTGGAGAAAAGATAGCCTCTTCATCAAATGGTGCTGGGAAAACTGGAAATCTATATGTGACAAAATAAAATTAAACACCTATCTCTGACCACTCAACTCAATATATATCAAGGACATAGAAATTAAACCAAGACTCTGCATCTAGTAGGAAAAAAGTACACCCTAATCTTCATCATGTGGGATTAGGCTCCAAATTCCTTAAAAAGACTCCTGTGGCACAAGAATTAAAATCAAGAATCAACAAATGGAAAAAATCAAACTAAAATGCCTCTTTGTAGCAAAATAAACAATCTGTGAGGTATATAAAGAGCCTATATCTTGGAAGCAAATTTTTACCTCTCATGCATCAGATAAAGCATTAGTCTCTCAGGTATATAAAGAACTTAAAAATCTAAGCACCAAAAACAAAACCAAATAACCAAATCAATGAATGGACCAAGCAATATTACCAAAAGTTCTTTATAGGTTTTATGTGATGCTAATCAAAATCCCAAAGGCATTTCATGTAGAAATAGATAAAGCAATCATGAAATTCATATAGAAAAATAAAAGACCCAGAATAGCAAAAACAATTCTAAGCAGGAAGTGTGAATCAGGCAGTATAGGCATACCAGACTTCAAAATATACTACAGAGCAATAGTAACAAAAACAGCATGGTACTGGTACCAAAACAGGCGGGTGGACCAATGGTACAGAATAGAGGACACAGAGACTAATTCACAAAATTACAACTATCTTATATTTGATAAAGGTGCTAAAAGCATGCAATGGAGGAAGGATAGCATCTTCAACAAATGGTTCTGGGAAAACTGGAAGTCCATATGCAACAAAATGAAACTGGATAATATTCTCTCACCATGCACAAAAGTTAACTCAAAATGGATCAAAGAGCTTGATATCAAATCAGAGACTCTACGTCTGATAGAAGAAAAAGTTGGCTCCAATCTACATATTGCGGGGCCGGGCTCCAAATTCCTTAATAGGACACCCACAGAACAAGAGTTAATAACAAGAATCAACAAATGGGACTTACTCAAACTAAAAAGTTTTTTCTCAGCAAGAGAAACAATAAAAGAGGTAAATAGGGAGTCTACATCCTGGGAACAAATTTTTACTCTTCACACTTTAGAGAGAGCCCAAATATCCAGAGTATACTAAGAACTCAAAAAATTAAACAATAAGAAAACAAATAAACCAATCAACAAATGGGCCAGAGACCTGAACAGACACATCTCAAAGAAGGACATACAATCAATCAACAAGTACATGAAAAAATGCTCACCATCTCTAGCAGTCAGAGAAATGCAAATCAAAAACACCCTAAGATACCATCTCAATTCAGTAAGATTGGCAACCATTATGAAGTCAAACAACAACAAGTGCTGGCGAGGATGTGGGGAAAAGTGTACATTTGTACATTGCTAGTGGGACTGCAAATTAGTTTGGCCAATTTGAAAAGCAGTATGGAGATTCCTTGGAAAGCTTGGAATAGAACCACCATTTGACCCAACTATTCCCCTTCTTGGACTATTCCCTAAAGACCTTAAAAGACCATACCATAGGGATACTGCTACATTGATGATCATAGCAGCACAATTCACAATAGCTGGATTGTGGATCCAACCTAGATGCTCTTCAATAGATGAATTCATAAAAAAATGTGGCATTTATACACAACGGAGTACTACTCAGCACTAAAAAATGACAAAATCATGGAATTTGCAGGGAAATGGATGGCATTAGAGCAGATTATGCTTAGTGAAGGTAGCCAATCCCTAAAAAACAAATGCCAAATGTCTTCTTTGATATAAGGAGAACAACTAAGCACAGAGCAGGGAGGAAGAGCATGAGAAGAAGATTAACATTAAACAGGGATGAGAGATGGGAGGGAAAGGAAGAGAGAAGGGAAATTGCATGGAAATGGAAGGAGACCCTCATTGTTATACAAAATTACATATAAGGGGAAGTGAGGGTAAAGGGGAAAAAGAGTGGGAGAAATGAATTATAGTAGATGGGGTAGAGAGAGAAGATGGAAGGGGAGAAGAGGGGAGGGGGGACAATACAGGATAGGAAAGGCAACAGAATACAACAGACATTAGTATGGCAATATGTAAAGTGGATGTGTAACCGATGTGATTCTGCAAT
Organism: Callospermophilus lateralis; assembly: GCF_048772815.1. NCBI lineage: Eukaryota > Metazoa > Chordata > Mammalia > Rodentia > Sciuridae > Callospermophilus > Callospermophilus lateralis. Next base: position 2,156,689 of record NW_027512465.1, on the reverse strand, counting down.
CTGTATACGAGGTAAAAATGGGAGTTCATAACTCACTTGAATCAAATATATGAAATATGATATGTCAAGAACTATGTAATGTTTTGAACAACCAATAATAAAAATTAATAAAAAATAAAAAAATGGGCCAAGGACCTGAACAGAAAGTTCTCAGAAGAGGATATAAAATCAATCCACAAATATATGAAAAAATGTTCATTATCTCTAACAATTAGAGAATTGCAAACCAAAACTACTCAAAGATATCATCTCACTGTATCCAGAATGGTAGCTATTATGAAGACAAACAACAATAATTTTGGTGAGGATGTAGGGAAAAAGTTACACTCATACATTGATGGCAGGACTGCAAGTTGGTGCAGATTCCTTTGAAAATTGAGAATGGAACCACCACTTGACCCGGCTCTCCTTTTTTTTTTTTTTTGTTTATAACCAAAGAACTTGAAAAACAGCATATTATAGGGACACAGCCACATCAATATTTATATCAGCACAATTCACAATAGCTAAACTGTGGGACGAAGCTAGATGACCTTCAGTAGAGAAATGGATTAAAAAATGTGATATATATATATACCCATTTAATTTTTATTCTATATAGCACATATTATTATCATCCCCACTGTACAAACCAGAAAACTGAGGCACAAATAAGTCATGTGATTTGTTCAAGAGCACAATGCTCTTAAATGGAAGGAGTAGAAATTTACAGCCATATTTGTCTGTCTGTAGAGCCCAAACCACCAACCACAGGGCATACATAGGGTTCTTCCTAATTAACTTTCTATTCACCCATGTCTTACCACATTTCTATACTACTGACATCTCCTTTTGATTTTGGCACTCACCTCTTAGATCAGTCTTCTTTCACTGATTCCTTTAAGTGTTATGGTGAGATCAGGAATCACTGATTCGTTCTTTCCTCATATCCTCTAAAATATATATTTATATTTATATTTCCTTTTAGTTTTCTAATATTATTTTCTACATTTATGTGTTTGGACCATTTTGAGTTTCTGTAGATGGGATAAATGGATTTCCAAATTAATTATTTGTATTTATATATCTATCATTTTAGCAACACCTGTTTCAAAGCTATTCATTTAAAATAATTTGTGAATAGGCAAATTTGTAGACTCTCAGCTCTATTCCTTAATTCCACATATATATTTTTCTGTCGATACCATACTATATTGATTACTGATGATTTTTAGCAAGTTTCAAATAGAGAAAAAGCATGGTCCTCCTAGATTTTTTCCCATTCAAAATTGTTTTGGTTATTTGAAAGCCTCTGTGATTTTATGTATGAATTTTAGAATCAGACTGTCAATTTTCATAAAGAAACAATCTGAGATGCTGAAAGTGAGAGCAGTGGCATTTTAGGCCAATATCACCATGTTTTGCATGTTAAGAATATTTGACTTCCCAATCCATGAACATAAGATTTTTTTTCACATTTGTTCAGATCTTTAATTTAAAAATATATAAAAAAGTCATAATTTTCATCTTGTAACTTTTTCACTTTTTTCATGAAATTTACTGTTTAACATTTTTATTATTTTTTAGATTGACCTCTTTCTGTGTTGCACAGAGTGATCTTGAACTCATGGTCTCAAGAGGTCCTCCCTAATTAACCACCCAACTATCTGGGACTATGATTTCCTACAATAGGCAGGTAATCTTTTATTATTTTGATGTTATTGTAAATAATTTTATTTCATGAAACACTTGGACACTCTTGCTAAAAATATAAACTAATACTGACAACATAAATAATAATGTGGGAGTTTCAAACAATTAAAACTAGAAAAACCATATGACTCAGATATTTTTCTACCATATACTGTATTATCCAGGTCCTCAAAAGATCAGAATTAATAGAACACATATATGTATATGTTCATGGACAAGGAGACTTAATAGATCAACTAACATGATAATGAGATGAGTAGTCCTCAAAGCTGCTGACTATAAGATGGGAAAAAAAAGAAAATTTATAAGATCACAGGCCAAGAAATTGGAAACTTCTTAAATCAAATTCAGTGAAGCAGCTATTGTCCAAGACAGAAGAATTAAAAGGCTCATGTAGAGGCAATGGTGCAAGTCCACATTCAAAGACTGAAAAATCTGATGTCAGATTTCCAGAGGTCACACAACAAGAGGGAGAAAACCAAACCAAACCAAAACAAAAACTAATCTATAAAGAAAGAAGCACAAGCCAGTGACAGTCTTCCTTCTCTATTTATTCAAATACAATGGACTGGTTGGTTTTATGTACATTCATGACACCTCATCCCCACTGGGTTCTGACCCAATTTTTGAAACACACTCAGGAACACCCAGAGGTATTTTATATCAATTTTCTAGGAATACCTAAATCTGCTCAGGTTGACCACTCAAAGTAACCATTACAAAAACCAAAAAAATAAAAATAAAATCCAACTTTGAGAATATCTGCACTCCCAATAAACTGAAACACTACCCATAAATGCCATTTCATATAAAAACTTAAATGTCTATAAAATAAAATAAAATAAAAAGTACCTGGGGTTGAGGCTGTATCTCAGTGGTAGAATGCTAACCTGCACATGTGAGACACTGTATTTTATCTTCAATACCACATAAAAAATCAATGAATAAATAAAAATAAAAAAATATGCTTTCCTTGTAGAATTAAAAAAATAAAACCCTAAATATAAAATATGTGTATATATGATATACATATAATATATAAATAATTTATACCAAATACATTTACACATGCATATTTATCTATGTTCATATGTTCATATATCCATACTATATATATGTATATATATATAGTATGTATGTATATACATACACACACACACACACACACAGATAGAAACAGACAGGTATAACTTCTTGTTTTTAAAAATTTTCTTAAGTCAGAATCATTTATGCTGCTGAGAATGTCACTAAGATACTGAGGCTGGCCACTAAACCTTGATTTTCAAAGAAGGATGCTGTAGGTGGTTGTAATGTAATAAGAGGCTGTCTTAAAAATAAATAGTAAAAATTACTGAGGATATATCTCAATAAAAATGCAACCCTGAATTCAAACTCCCTATTTTTTTCACCATTTAAATTAAAATGGATGAAGCTGGAGAATTTCAATCAAAGTGAAATTATCAAGACACAGAAAGAAATAAGAAATGCATTGCATACTCTGTGTTTAGAACCCTGTCCCAACCAAAAAAAAAAAATGAGTGCACACAAATAAAATGTTGTGTATTTCAGGATGATAGTTAACAGTAATGCATCACATTCTGAAAATCTCAATGACAGTAGAATTTTAGGTATTCCTAATACAGAATAAAGTAATTTTTTGAGATGATGGATTTTTTAACATAAAAACATACATATTAATGTGATTAAATGTAATGTTTCATGCATACATTCAAAGATATTAATAATATCAATATATACTTATTCCATCTTTGTTACCTTTCTACACACCCTAGATATAGTAATCAATATTCTATTTTAACAAAAGTTTATTTTAGTTATCTTGAATAAGAGATGTAATAGATTTCTGTCTCCTTATTCACATAAAACACATCATCCAATTTTTTTATATTTATGTCTGAGTAATACTGCATTTTGAATATATAATATACTTTCTGATAGATATATTAAGTTGTTCAGGTAAAACTGATTTTTCTTTTTATATGTATCACTAAGCACAGTTATAAAACTTAAACTTATATCACAAAAGAAGGAAACAACAGAAACCCCCCAAAAAATACAGGGAACTGCTTTTTGGCCTATTTTTATTAAACTAAAAAGAAGCAATCCAAAACATATAAATAAATAAATAAATAAGATTTCCTTTATTTTAAATTTATCTGTAAACAAGATATCAATATGTTAATTCTCTTTGTAACTGTCACACACAAAACTAACTTTATAGTGTTCAGTAGATTATATTACATTACACAGAAAACCTGCTCTAGGGCAACCAATGAAATAAAACATCAGTGTGATAGACAATGTATGATTCATACTCTTTCTGCACTTGTATACTTTTGGTGTTACAATTATTTTGCTCAATACTCCCAAGTTTATGTCATCCATCAATATATCTATAATTGAAATCTTTAGTTATTACAAAGATAGAAAGGAGAGAGAGAGAGAGAGAGAGAGAGAGAGAGAGAGAGATGGTTTTAAACTTTGTCATTCTACCTGATTACTACCACAGTCTAGGCAAGGAGTTCTGCCCATGGTGATTCACGAGAAGTATTGCCAAGCACACTTCTCTTCAAGCAAGGTTTATCTTGAGCAAAATTTTTTGTGGGCTTGAATGCTAGAATGCAGGTGAGGTGGAAGTAGCATGGTGGGTATGCAGATGGTGTGTGAGAGTTAGGAAATTTGACCAAGTCCTATAAATAATCATTTTTAAATATCTATATTTATTTTTATGTGGTGCTGAGGATCAAACCCAGTGCCTCACAGATGCAAGGCAAGTGCTGTACCACTGAGCTACAGCCCCATCCCCAAATAATCTTTTTTTTTAAATGCATCAACTGCATTTTTTACATTATATGTATCTTCTATGATTCTACAATTAAACCTCACAGACTCTGTTCTTTATACCCTGTTAGCTCAACTCAGATTTTCTTAGAGTCCTATTCCTTACACTTTGAAATAATTATTTGCTCTTCCTCACAGCACTTGTACACATATCTCTCTCAAACAATTATTTTTATATCTGGGGAACTTTTAAATGCTGAATAATTGCCAGGTGAATTAATAGTTGGTGTTCCACTTCCTAAGATGTGAAGAGCCATATCCTCTCTCTGTGGTCTCCGTCTTCTCACATAAAAATGGCAAAATTACTACATATTTGCAACCCTAAATTTCATCCTGATCCAACTCTAATTATTTGAAAGTAAAGGATGCAATCCTTGCCATGGTTTGTGGAACACAAGTCTAATTTCAGTTACATGGGAGGCTGAGTCTAGAGGATCACAGCTTTTAGTTGAGTCTCAATAACTTAGAAAGACCTTGTTTAAAAATAAAATTAAAAAGCCTGGTAATATAGCTCACTGGTATAACATACTTAGGCCCAATCTGCAGTACCACAGTGATAAAACATAATTTCTGCCCTCTTTCTTTAAAGATAAAGCCCTTAGGAATAAAAGAGGACTTAGGGATGTGACTAGATCTGGTAAAAGAAAGCCATGTGTTCTATTTTTTCATTTTTACCTTTTAAGAACTTTCTAAAAATTATCCTAAGTATTTTGTTTTTGATATGATTATTATGAAAATGGTTTTTAATTTAAAATATAAATATTCATATTCTTATATACATTAGCAACTGATTGATCTTTAATCTTGTTACTTTTCTGAGCTCACTTATAGATACTAAAAGTTCATGATAAATTTTTACTTTTAAAATATCCACTTGAAAACACTTCTATCTAATACCTCATTTGGAAAAAAATAAACAATTGAGGCAGTAAGAGACAGAAGCAAGTTACAATGCCTCTTATTTTTACAAAGGCAAAAATATTGCTGAAATCTTCAGCCAACTGTAATCACTATGAGTCAGAAAGCAAGACAACAAATTTCCACAAACACACATTCAAGACAGAGTAGATGATAGATAGTAGCCAGCAAATCTTTCTTATCTCAATCTAGAAGGAGATAGAATGAAGAAAGTAACCCATAAATCTTAAAAACTTAAAAATAATAATTGCAAAGACATTAATTTAAGCATCATACCTCCACTTATATAGAAAAGGGTTGTTCAATGCAAATAAAAAAACATGTCATATTTTGCTTGAAAATATTTTTCAGGTACAAATCATGAGAGGTAGTCTAAAGCAAAGTTGGAAATGTTCTTACTAGCATAATACATAGTTTCCATTCCATAGAAGCTTAGTACTTTAGATTAAAGAAGTTTTATGACCAAACCATTGAAGTTTCTGACAAAAAATAGTAATCTTCAATTATATTTTGCAAAAGATTTGCACAGCTTTGACAACTACTATTTAGTTTTAACATCTATTTTTCATATTAGCATTTAGTCACATAGTTAATTTAAATTTCAGGAAAAAAATCTTACTTTGCCACTTGAAACATAAACATAAATGTAAATGCTTAAAATAATAGGAGTTTATTCTTTGAAAGTGAAGAATGTTTAAGTATCTTGACAACAGGATACTCTCACTTTGTCTGCAGAGCCATACTCCTTCAAAACTATGTAGGAAAAAAAAAAACTACTCTAGATTCCAGTGATTGTGGGCATTGCTCTGCTTATGGTCATAAGATATTTTCTTGTTTTTGTTCTGATGTAACCCTAAAAAATAACACAAGAGTACATGATGGTACACAAACAGCTACCGTCAAAACTCACACAGTCTATGTCCCTATCACAGAAGATGGCAGATACCTGTGAGCTTGTCTTTGCTTACAGTAATTGCCAGAATTTAAGAAAATGAAGCTATAAGGACAATATAAGGAAGAAAGGTATGGCACCATGGGCCTCCAAACTGAAGCAGTTCAGGAAACAGATTCACAAAAATATGGAATGAAGAGAGAGCTGCTTAGAACACTACCTGTGAAATATTAAAAAATTCAGAAATCATCAAACCTAAATATGCTCATTGGACATAGTCAAACTCAAAAGCACAGCAGAGGATACAGCCCTGTTAAGATAGCAGGTATTGGCTATGTATTTAACTTGACTTTGAGAAACTTTCCTAGGTGAATATTGATCACCCCAACTAAGATCATTTTGAACCTGTGTGGATGTCCCTGCTAATCCCAATATGATGTGTCTTTTCATAACATCTCTGGGGCTTCTTATATACTTCAGGTATTTCATTTAGTTATTTCATTCTTCCTAAATTCAACCTGGTAAATTTTTAGGAGATTGCCTCCATGAATCCTAATTTGGTGCCAGTGATGGTAGCACATGTCTGTAATCACAGAAATTTGAGAGGCTGAGACATGAGGATGATGAGTTCAAGATGAGCCTCAACAATGGTGAGGCACTAAGCAACTCAATGAGAGCCTGCCTCTAAATAAAATACAAAATAAGGCTGAAGATGTGGCTTGGTAGTTGAGTGCCTCTGATTTCAATCCCCAGTCAAAAAAAAATCTACTTTTGTTTTTATAAGTCAGTGTGTCTCCAAAGTCCAATGGTAAGATCTAGAGTGGGAGATATACTTAGTTAACTCTTCTAATAAAGTGCTTATAGTTGATAATATATGAAGTACTATTCATTTCTTTGGGGGAAAAAAGACATCACAACAGAGTACAACACAGAAGAGAAGTTTCAAAAAATATTCCAAAGAAGAGAAAATATTAAAATGAAAAATAAATACATAAATGAATAAATATGTGAGTATAAAGCTATACTATTTAAAGAAGTTAAAATTCAAGCCAAGAGAATATTGTATATTTACCAAACTGTAAAAAAATAAACATACACAAAAAGAGACTAATGGTCACAGAGATGTTAAGTGATAAAAATTGTCAAATTTGCTGTGCTAAGGTAAAAGGTAGAGCAACGTTGCAACATGGTGTGATGCTATCTATTCAGGCTTATGCAATGAACACTTAATTCTACCTGTAGACAGAAGAGAAGAGAAAATATATATATATATATATATATATATATATATATATATATATATATATATATATATTCTATGAGAATGTTCTAACTTGCCCCTACAACTGCCACATTTACCAACTAAAAAATTTTCTCCATCTACCACCACACCCTACAGTGTAAGAGGTTTGATCAGTACACTGAGGCTCAGTTTTAACACCAGTCCAAATGGCCCAAACATCACATATAGGAGACCAGATGGCAATGGTTTATTTAGTAAAAATGATCTTAAGAATGGAAAGAAAATTGAAAGAAAGTCAAGCTAAAGAGAGAAAAATATAGAAGTGGAAGAGGAGAATTATAAGGGGCGGCTTTCCTATTAATGAGTAAAGAGGGAGTCAATTTCTTTAAAATGTTTTAATAGTATTAGATGAAAACATATAGTAGTCATTACAGTTGGGAATTACGAAGGGTAGTAAGAGGAATAGGACATAAAGAGGTTGTCAGGGCATAATTAGTGTTCTATTTCTTGATGTAGGCAATAGTACATAGTATTCTTTATTTGTGGTAATTCAAGAATCTATATAATTTCAATGTCCTTTTCTGAATGAGCTCAATAAAATCAAATTTCTTTTGTAAATGATTGTAGAGAATGTCAAAAGGGATTAAAATTGTTCTAGAAAACACTATGTAGTAATAAACATGATATATTTTTATTGTGGTGCTGGTTTCTTGGGTATACCCAAGAAAGTATATTCCTAAGAAGTGTAAAGGTTAATATGTGCTAATTAAACCTCCACAATGCTGTAAAAGAGTGGTTTGCATCCAAAACTGCATCCAAAGATGTAGTAGTACTACAACAAAAAGTAAAATATAAAGTATTTAAAAAAGTAGTTCTAAGCTGTCCTCAAAAAAAATGAAGCCCTAGGTTATTCAGTGAGACCCTCTCTATAAAAAAAAAAAATACAAAAAATAAAAAGAAAGCTGGTAATGTGGCTTAGTGGCTAAGGACACATGAATTTAACTTCTGCCCTCTCCCAAATTAGTAAGACTTAAGTTAGTAAGCAATAAAATGAGTAAGAATTTATTAGCAAATAATTTATCTTAATAGTTTGGAATAAGAGTGTATTTATGAAAATAAGAGTAGAGAAAATTCTAAGCAAAGGAGCAAATTTAGCAAATATTAAAAAATACTACATAAAAAAATTACAAATGTCAATGTTGGTGTTTTTAAAAAGCAAATGAAATTAAAAGAGCACTGAAAAATTTTATTATTAAAAATCATGTCAATTATACACTATATAATGGCAAATATAAGTATATATACACTGATGTTTCACTTGTTGAGATTATATTCTGGAAAGTTTATACAAAGATGTTTCTGACATTTTACAAACAACTGAATTTAATGACAAGAATCTAGATGGCACAGACTACTACATGCCCAGTCTATTTGCTACATGCATTGTTGTACATGAATACTACAACTGATCAAAACATCACAATGACATCAACAACTGATTCTGTAATTTGTGACAATTAGTGTAACCCTCAAAATAAATTCATAGACTATAAAACTCATAGATTGCAATGGAGGGAGAAAATGGCATTATTTCAAAAAAAATGTTAGAATAGAGGAACATCGGTGTTGCAATAAAAATGCAATTCTACCCTTCAATCAAAACATAGCACCTCATTTTCATATAATGCTCTATATAAAAATTTTAAGTAAATATTACTACAACATAAAATAAAATATAATGCATTAAAAATAGTTCTAAGCCATCCTCATAAACGATGAGGCCCTAGGTTATTCAGTGAGACCCTCTCTCAAAATAAAATACAAAAAATAAAAAAGAAAGCTGGTAATGTGGCTTAGTGGCTAAGGACCTCTGAATTTAACTTCTGCCCTCTCCCAAAAATGCTATTGTACCCTTCATTTACACAATATAAGAATCCATTTTTATGTAGTAAATATTGAGCATATAAATTATGAATAAATAATACTAAAATATTAAAGAAAACATAAAGAATTCAAAAGTTATTGTAAGAAAGAGAGATAAGGTTCATGTGGTGGGACAAACCTGAATATCCAGTATTCTGGAGCCAAAGACAGAAGGATCATAATTACAAGGATAATCACAGCAACTGAACAAAATATTTTCACAAAATAAAATTTATAAAAGGTTAAAAAAGCTTGAGGATATAGCTCAGAAATAGGACACCCTGGTTTCAATATTCATATCACAAAGAGGAAAACAACAACAACAACACAAATTAGACAGTTATTTCTTTGCAAAATTACATAAAATATTTTTAAATTTATAGTTTTATAATATTAAAATAAAATTCTCCTCATCAAATACCATTAAGGAGTGCAAGGTGAAATGACAGAGTGAAAGAAACTAATTTCCTCACATATAATTAAACAACCTATGTGTTGAGGAAAAAAGATTGCAAAGAAAAAGCATGCAAGAAACTTGAACATATAATTTATATGAGATATCTAAGTGTTCAATAATTCTAAAAAAACTCAAAATTAGACAATGTAAAATAACATCACAATATACACCACATTTAAAACTATTGACAAGATGTGGAATGAATTATCATGTAGGAAAGATGGTGTTTTAGTTTTTGCTATCCACATGTGCAAACTGTTTTTCTACTGAAGATACCTGATACACTTCCACAAGCAACAGACTAAAATTATAGCACATTTATAGATATGTATACAGCAGTATTTTTCCAAAAACTTTAAAGATAACATCTTGATTAAAGAGGAAGTACATTTAGAAAGAGATAAATAATAAACTGTGGAAAATAATGGTTTCTAGAAGAAGAAACAAATTTTTTGTCACATTAAATCCAGAAGGGGGGGACTATAAAACACCAAGTATGGCTTGAGTTGTGGCTCAGAGGCAGAGTGCTTGCCTTGTACATGTGTGGTACTGGATTTGATCCTCAGAAAAACATCAAAATAAATAAATAAAATAAAGATATTGTGTTTCAAAAAATAACACTATATAAGTTTTTTTAATGTCATATGAATGTTATATTTCATAGGAAACATATTTAAATAGAAAATATGTGAAATTTGAAAATATAAAAAATGCATAGAATCACATAAAACTCTAATTTAAACACCATGTGTCTAGATGACAAAACTCATCATTATAAAGATGACCATTACCCCCAAATTAATTTATAATAATACTAATAACACCCTACCAAAATTTCAAAATGCTTTACTTCTAATTAAAGAAGAGACAAAAAAAAATTTCTAAATTTTTTCAGAACTCTGCACATAAAAGAAAAAAGCAGCAGCTCTCATATGCAAATCTTTCAAGATCACAAATAAGTGGCTTCACATTAATGTTTGAGTATTTCCTTAGTCTAAAATCCACAACAGGAGTGAAGAAAAAGGGGTAAAAATCAAAGGTTCATGATTATTTCTAGAATAGATTCTTAAAAACTTGAATCAGAAATTTAGTTCACCAGCAAAATTTAAGGCCTTCTGAAGATGTGTACAGCTCTTAGAATGGCTACTCTCAGGGCTTAGGGTTATGACTCACAGTTCTAGTCCTTTTCTAGAAGGCATGAGGCACTGGTTTAAATGCTCAGCATCACAAAAAATAAAATAAAATCAAGGTATTGTGTACAATTGCAACTAAAAAATAAATGTCAAAGAAAACCAAGAGTGGTTACTATCAAAAAGTTGAATGATAACTAATATTCCAATTATATGGTTATGGAAGAAAAAATAAACATTTTCACACTGAACTAGAATATAAATTTAATAACTCACATTTTTTAAAAAAAATCATGAGAGCTCTTTAAAAGGTAACACAGTAAAAATAATTCTGGTTGTATTTTCTGGAAAATACAAGTGGAACTGGAATCAACATGTCAAATAATGGCTGCATTGTAATCTTCATTGTAGCAGCATTCACAGAAGCCAAAACACGGGGTTGGGAGAAACTTAAGTGCATTTTTAGATTAAGGATACACCAGGAGATTCAAAAGATTCTTTCTAGCCACAATGCACTCAGACTGTTTTGAAACTTACACCTCTCTCTAACAGAATAGGACCCAAGTACTGAGTCTTGAACTTGTGCCTTAGAGATCTTACATGTGTCAGGTGTGAGATACTAATATCTAGCTGTTTTGAAACACAGGACCAGAAAAAAAATCAGAGAGGGCATGATATCCCCATGACATAAACTCCACAAGAAGGATTCTCAGCCCAAAGACATTCTGACAAGTTGTCTGTCCTGGAAAAGACAAAGAAAGAACACACATATACAAATTTTTATGAAAATCTAGTGATTCTTCTCTACTCATGTGAAATGCTCAAAAAAAATGTTTTGCTTTTTATTTTTCTGTGGTTCTGAAGATTTAACAAAGGGGCATGTTAAATCTGAGCTATATCCCCAGCCCTTGTTTTAAAATTGTGAGATGTCTACCTAACTTGCCCACAGTCTACCTAAATTCTTGAAGTTGACTGTAAAATTGCAATCTTCCTGCCTTTTCCACCTGAGTCTCTGGAGGTACAGTTATGTGGCACTGAACCCAGACAGAAAACAAATCCTATAAACAGGTCCATCCAATTTCTTCATAAAAATTCAAAAATACTGTGCCCATTAGAACTGTAGTATGAGAAAAAAAAGTGAGTACTGTTGGGCGGAGATATTGTCATTAGGAATCTGGACAGGAAGATGGAATTTATGAATTTACTGACAGATTTAGAATATTCAGGGTTAACCATGCAGAATGACACACACCTTTAATCACAGCAACTCTGGAGACTAAGTCACAAGATCAATGCCAGTCTCAGCATCTGTCTAAAAATAAAATTAAAAGGGATGTAGCTAAGTGATATAGGATCTCTGGATTTAATCTACAGTACCACTATACTCACAAAAAAGAAAGACTAGCAAGATTGAGAGGAAGGAATAACTGAGAACTGAGACTCCTACAGATCACTACCACACTCATGCAAGGAGAGAACACATGGAGTTTTGATTCTAGTGACTCTGCTCACTCCAGGACACAATCTTGAAAGGGGCTAAAGTGCTGCACTTTCAGAAAGAAGTTCAGGTAAGGATGGAAGATACTCTGCAGAAATAGGACAGGACTCCCAAAGTCCCCATAACTGACACATGCCCAAAATTACTGGCCACTAAAGACTCAGAGATAACCTAACCTAGATGAAGACCATGGCCTGCAGATTCTAGAGACTACCCCAGGGTTACCAGTCCACAGTTGCCAGTTCCTACAAGAGTACAGCCAATTTCATGAAGCCTCGCCCACCAGTGTCAGGGTACCAGAGCACACCACCAGTTACTAGTTTTTGAGGGGCCCAATGTTCTGTCAGTAAATATTCCAGCACATGAACAAGGGAAAAAAATTAGATCCACTAAACATAAAGAGGAATCTTAGAAAGGTAAAAAAAATGCTGGCAATCTCTAGAGGAAAAAAAAAGCCACACCAGATGTCCAAAGCCTGCCTCTCATCATTGTCCATGTGCTATATTTGATATAGCACACCTAAGAGGACAGCACTTATATTTTCACTCTCTAAGGCTAATCCTACTGAGTTTTCTGTTTTAGTGACATGTCATCAAATGCTGAAAAAAAATGAGTTAGAAAGACAGATTCTTGGTTGCAGTTTTTTTTTTTTTCAGTTTCTGGGAACTGAAATACAGATCCTCAGGCTGCAACTGGCTTAAGTTAAGGTTTCCTGGTAGTAGTGAGACCCAACCTACCCAAAAGAACATTTGCATTTAACCTCTCACATAAGGTCTTTTTAATCTGTGATTTTTATAAATCTGTATATTATTTTGGATGGAAATAATAAAATAACAATAATGAAAAATTTTATTTAACTTTCTTGCTTTCTCCTGAAGAAACATTGAAAATTTAACTGGGATGCAATTCTTTAAGGCAGTAAGCACAATGATAAGAATACATCAGACAAAAATGTAGTCATTTTTTTTTACTATTCACAAAATAAATAAATAGTAAAAACTTGATTTTAATGGCATAAATATTTTAATATGGGAATATTACAATTATGTGACGAATGAAATATTATTTTAAAAGTATATGCATTGTTGAAACTGTGCCCTCAAAACCACTATGTCAAGCCTCCAGAATATCACAGCTCATAAAACCACATTCCGGACTTCAGAACTATAATTTTTCTGACCTCAAAAAAATAAAGGTCCTGACTGCTTCTCTTTTATTCTAGGTGGGGGATGTAATTTTTTTTCCCAATACTTCTTCTCAAGTCCAAAAAATATGAGAGATAATGCCATGGATAAGAGCACGAAGGTCTAACTGGAGAGTTTTCAAAAGTAGACTATTTCCCACCAAATGCTGGCAATTGACCCTTTCATTTAAGATATCAGACAGAAGCAAAAGAAGATGTTCCAGAAAGTGGTGTCCATGTCTTCACATATAACCACAATTTTGAGTCTATTATTTAAAAGCATTTAAGGAAAACTCCTTATTTCATAATTGACTTTAGACCTAATGACTACTACTCTATGACATTTGTTTTTCTTCCATGATTAAAGACACTTTAATTATTAAGCAGGTGTTACCACATATGGTGACACATGTGTAAAACCTCAGTGGCTCCAGAGGCTGTGCAAAGAGAAACACAACTTCAAAATGACTCTCAGAAACATAATGAGGCCCTAAACAACTTTGTTGAGACCTTGTCTCTAAATATTAAAAAATGCTGGGAATGTAACTGAGTAGTAAAGCACCCCTAGGTTTATTCCCTGGTACCAAAAAATAAATAAATAATAAATTAAAAAATTGTATCTAATTTGAAAGCCCAAATACCTTTACCACACATACAAATTTTCCTATTATTTTAGGCCTTGATTAATGATAAATATTCAAAACAGTGATATATATATATATATATATATATATATATATATATATATATATAATGATATATTATATATATACACATACATATATATATACTGTGTGTATATATATAATATATGTATATGTATTATATATGTATATTATATAATATAAATATATTTTGTTTATATAATAGCATGTGTATACTATAGTATATAGAAAACATATATTAAACATAGTATATATATATATATATATATATATACATATACTATCCATAGTATATATTTACTATGCATGTAAACACACACAGTATATATGTATATATATATATTATATATTATAGATATCTCTTTATGCCTCTAAGTAGAGAACTCTAATTGGGAACATAGAGTAAAAAGAACGCAAAAAGAAACTTGAAATTAGTTGTATCATTTTGAATCACCACAGGGAAAAAAATGGAATTTAGACATGGAGGACTCAACATTTTATATTTGATCCTGTGTATGACACAGGGGCCTACATTAAAAAGGTTATTACAATTTTTTGAAAGAAAGTATATGTGATATATGTGAATGGCAGATAATGTTTAAAAAATTGGAATCTTCATGGTGTCTTACAGGTGCTTTGTTAGGTCTGAATCACAGCCCAGTCATGTATTAGTAGGCTGCATGAGGAACATTGCTTATCTTTGTCCTCGAAAATTATTCCCATTGTAGAGATGAGAAAACACAGGTTTCTGGACATCAAAAGGCAACTCAGCAACACACACAGAACTACCTGAATACAGAACAGTATGAAATTTCTTCAAAGCTTAACAAAGTTTGGTTTGCTCCTTATATAAAGAATGTCAGTCTGGAGAAATATTTTCTTCCTCATTTTGAAGACAGTACCTCAAAAATACTTTCTAGGAGAAACACAACTGATTTAGCATCTTAGATGTTAAAGGAACTTTTCTGAAGCAAGATCTATTAAACCGGATTTTTATAGAGGGCAAATGCTTGGAGATTACAGGGTTTAAAAAGCATATCACAGGTCCAGAGACTGAGCATGACTCAAAAAAGAAAATGATCTAAAACACTTATAAGATGTTAAGAAAATATTATGTAACTATTTCTAAAAGTAAATTCTTTTTGGTTGCTATTTCGACAAATATCACATCTCTGGTAATAGGATAGGCTGAGATTGATAAAGATGACAATATTTGAAATAAAGGCTTCTGCTTCATTTTCTCCTAATATATATATATACTATTAATATGGTATATGAAAAAATGATCAACATACTATATTTTTTTTGTATAAGAAACATTTTCCTCTGAAGTTCGTCTTGAGATCTCAGCTAACACCATAATTTTCTTCTGCAATTTCACATTCCTTTTCTCGCACAAGATCTAACCCTAGAACTTTACCATTGGTTTCTTGGCCCTAATATATCTAGGGATTCTGAAAATTATGGGGTTTATAGTTACAGATATTTTTGTCTCAGTATTTTGGAGATTACATCAAATATAAATTAATAATCTACTTTCACAGGTTTGGGGGAACTTCTCCATTTTTACCATCTGCCTGCTGTGTGTTCTCTATGACATCACCCTCAGCCCCAGAAGCCTCTGCTTGACAAAGTTAAACCATAAATTCTCACATCAGAGCCTGTGGTTCATTGTTCCTTGTGGGAATTCTGCATGTTCTTGAATGCTTGCTTCTTATTTTCTTCTACTGCCATCATCAATGTGACCTAATGTGATCTTATATTTATTACTGTATGCTGAATAATTATACCAATGTATTACTTTCTGAGGCATTTATTTAAAATATTTGAGGTGTTCCAGGAATTCTCTTTTATAGGGCTCATATCCTCAGTTCTTTCTAAAATTCAATAAATAGATAAACTTCTAACTAAAAAATAAATAATTTTATCACTGTTAATACCTGAACATTAAAATAAATAAACAATATTTAAAACTCTCAGCCCATAGGTAAAAGGACTTATATTACATAGATCAATTTGTTGGAAGACACAAACAACCAAAATGCATTGTCTCCTTGGTGATCATTGTACTGGGAAGAAATTATTGGTTTTAGCATTGGACTCTCACCAAGCCATGGATTTATTAAGGGTAGGACACTGGTATTTTCTTCTGTAACCATGACATGGTATCAATCATATGTATAAAGGAAAAAAATAACAGAAATAAGAAATAGTTCCCTCAGAAAAAGAAGACATTACCAGCACACTGTAATCATGCACAGATAATCCAAAATGTGCCCTCTGTCTACTGGGGCATCTACAGAAAGCATGAACATGTATACCTGATGGGAGAAAGAAAAAATGTTCCAATCTTCCAGCAAATTGGGCTTTATTATTTGAAATTATAAAAAGTAGCCATTGATAAAGCAATATTTCTTGCAGGACTGAACATTGAATGTACATTTGCAAGAATATAAAATAGATTCCCAGAGCTTTTCAATACAGAAATATTGATAATAAATAAAGTTCAGAAATAGCCCGAATGTCCATCATTTGTTTAGTTCCAACTTTGGTCAACCTACACGATGGGAATTTAAGATTTTTGCATAAGTGGAGTGTTTTCCAGGTTGTTTCATTGAGTAAAAAATAAGGGGCAGACAGGATATACAGGAGCACTCCCTTTGGGATAAGAAAGAAATTTACATAATAACTTATTATTGTTATTGCCTCTTACCAGAACAAGAAACAGTAAGAATATATACTAGAAACAATTAAAACATATGTTTATGAAGGGCAATGGGAAAATATTAGTGGAGATGAAATATAGGTGAGTCATCATTGTATTTTAACTGGGTTTATATTTGAGCCACATAAACAACAACCACGTTCAAAACATAGAATGAAATCAAAGGATAAAAATTAAGGGCCAAAAGACAGGTAAGAGTCTGACAACTCAAACATGAACCATACTATTCTGTGACTAATAAATTTCTTAAGCTTGCATGATTTACAGGATCTTTTTCTCCAGTGTGATCAAAATTTTTATCTAAAGTAGCAATGCTTGTTGTGCTGTAACATTTACTGATGAGTAATTGGCATTAAAGGATTCCAGGATTCATACGCAATGTTTAGTGTCTGCACAGCAAGGGACAACATGGGTTTTATACTTTCTCCATTAGACTGGAGTCTCCAAGTGCAGGAGCCACTTCTTATCTAGGGTGAGCAGTCTGGTGAATACACAGATACAATTATTAACATACACTGAAGAATTCTTTGAATGTTTAATGCCAAGAACACAGAGAGGACTTGACAATTATTTCCAGGTCCAGATTTCAGAAGCTTGGCTATACACATTTGGGGGAAAATGGCCAGTCCTAGACCTTGTGTGAGTATGTATTTGAATGTTGTGGTAGTTCATCATGAGCCTAGGCAGACAAAGGTGTGGTCTTGCAAGGCAATTAAGTCATGTGGGTAGAGCCATGGAATGGGATTATTGTCATTTATTAAAAGAGAGCTGCAAAGAAACTTCTCAATTTATCCTGTGAGGACACAGATGGTGCACTTCCTTACTCTCTTCAAGATGCAAGAATAATTTATGGTAGACTGGGTGGTTTATAAGCCACAGACACTCATTTTTCACAGTATGTAAGATCAAGGAACAAGGCAATTCAATGTTTGGTGAGGACGTTTATCTGGGCATCCCGCATGTATGCGCCTATGTACATGCATATACAACAGCAAGGAGCTTGGGGCTTTCCACCAAGCACAATCCTCATATTCTGCATTTCTACATGTCAAATTTGGGAACCATCCACTTAGCCCCATCCCTGAAAGGCAGTCCCAGACCTCCTGTGGTGTTACTCTCTGAGCTACCTCTTTAAGGTAGGAGTGAAGCCTGCTTCTAATCTGTACTCTGGACTCTGCTCTCACCTCCTCAGCCCTGCCTGTACCCTGGTTAGAGCCAGGCTTTCCATTGTACCTGTACCTCCTTTTACTGATCTGTGACCTGATCGTTATGTGCCAACACTTTACCATGATCATTTGTGCCTGTTCCCACAGCTACAATGAAGCTGCCATTTGCTAGCTGTATTACCTTAAACAAGTTAACTCGACACAGCTGAGCATCCCTGTCCTGCAACATGGATGTAAACATGGCTTCTTCTCATGGAGTTCTTATTGCCAGTGAAGGGGGAAGGGGACAAAAATCTCAAAAACAATAGTCCAGTACATGGTTATCAATGGCTCCTGATGTCATTAAATGTTACCATTACTAGCTGTCAATCTCACTTCACAACATGGGAACATGAATCCCTGAAAAGTAAAAAAAAATAAAATAATTAAGTTCAGTGGGCCCAGGTCTGCTCTGACTCTAGATTCCCTGTCCCCAATCAGAGCTCAGGGCCAGGATAAATACAACAGTGCCACATGAATAAAGGACTAATGTAAAGCTGATAAAGGCTGTTTCATGAATGGATAAAAGGGAAAGAATTGTGGGAAGGAGCCAAATCCTATATCTGACACCTGGAGAATCAGGAGGTTTTACCTTCACATTGACTCCCTCCTCTTGAGAATAAAACTATACTGAAAACAGACCCACAAGACAGGTTAGTCATCAATGCAGACATTAAAGGACACTCTGGAAGTTACCAGGCTGTTTGGTGCATGTACAAGCAGTCAGAGCCACAGATTGAAAGACCTCAAATGGTTCACATGAGACCATTTTAGTCCTGCATCTTCATTCCCTGACTCAAACAATGTCAGGCTGAGCTTGGACACTGAAGGTTCTGTGTTCTGGCAGGTGACATACCCAGAAAATAGCATCTACACATCTTTTCACAAATTTACTCATTCTACTCAGCCATAAACAAGAATGGAATTATACCACTTGTGGGAAATGAATGAACCTAGAGATCATCAAATTAAATGAAATAAATTAGACTCAAAAAGTCAATTCTCAAGTGTTTACTCTCATCTGTGAAAGGTAAAAGGAAAAATGGAGTGAAAAAAGAAGTGGATCTCAAAAAAATTGGAGAGAGAATAGTGGAGTTTAGACAGATGGAAGAGAAGATAAGAGAGATGATTCAGGCACTGAGAAATGAGACTGATCAATGATGTTGTGCCCATACATGTATATGTCACAACATTCCCTTCACCAGTTCTTTTATGTATATTTTTTTGAAACAGGGTTTTGCTAAGTTATTCAAGGCTTTGCCAACAGACAAAAAGCTGGGTGCCCACAAAGCAAAAATACAAGGGCCTGTCATCCCCCTGGCTTATGTAGCATTCACTAGGCACAAAGTGCCAACTATCTATGACTTCATTTAATTCTCACCACAGTCTTGGGAAGCAAGTGGCATCAGCCCCATCTTAAAGATAAATAAATAGAAGTTGGGAGATGTTAAAGATCTATTCAAGCTGAGTGAGGTGGCACATGTATGCAATCCCAGCAGATTAGGAGGCTGAGGCAGAAGGATTATGAGTTAAAAGCCAACCTCAGCAAAACTGAGGTGCTAAGCAACTCAGTGAGACACTGTCTGTAAATAAAATACAAAAGAAGACTGGGAATGTGACTCAGTGGTTATGAGCCCCTGAGTTCAATCCCAAGTACCAAAGGAAAAAACTCTATTCAAGCCTCTAAAAATATATAAAAGCCACAATACAAATGTATGATATGTACTCAAGACCTTGGTCAATTAACATTTATTTAATACTAGTCATAACATCTAGGAACCTCCCTGAAAGATTAATAAATCTAATGCTTAAGAGTACTCTCCAGAGATTATTGTTTCACTGATTGGAGCTAAAGTCTGGGTATCAGGGTAATTGAATCTAATGCTCACAATTAGGAATGGAATCACTTTTCTATTAAAAAATCAGGGAAGTTTAAACAAAGAGATTGGACTCACCTGCTCAATGTTGTGTGTCAAGTCCACAGGAAAATCAGGGTGTATGTCTGTACTTCTGTAGCTCTCCAAAGAGCTCTCTGTGGCTCATAACAAAAGGAGACTCCACAAAGCTGGGGGAGACACAAGCCAACCCCTCTGCCACAACTCACCCAACAATACTCCCAGAGAATAAGTGAACATATAGGAGATAATTCCAAGTGGTACATTGATGATCAATTGGCGCGATGCAAGGGAATAGGGCACAACCAACTTCAGCAAAGGCAGAGGTGTGGCTGGGCCAGGATGGGGGCTGGTATAGAGGATAAACATTTCCAGGGCACATAAAGCCCAGGGCTTCCTCCTCCACAAATGAGCCTTGCCTTATCACACAAATGCTTGTTCAACTAGTTATGCTCTTCTATTTTATATTTCTCTTGCACATGGCTTTGGAGGTCTCATGCTTTGGTATTTCTTATATTTTCAATGCATCTTTCAAACTATCCCCAAATCAACCATGTAGAATATTACCTGTACAGGTTATAGTTTTATTGTATTACCATTTAGTTCAAGTTTCCAAATCTCTCTGATATACCCTTTTTAATTTTTATGACACTTTTATTAACCCTTCACATATTGACAATGGTTGTGATGAAGCAGTATTTTCTGATTTCAACACCTGAAATATCAGTGACCTGCTTAAAATGATTGCACTTACTTTTGATTCTCCATCACAAGTCTCCATTTTATTTTTTACACTTTATATAACTTTGTATATAGTACACACAAGCCCAAGCTAATATTACATGGTTTCTCTAAGAGAAAAAACAGACCTCCCCTCTACCACCATTAGTGAGTATGAGGGCTCATCACAGGTTCCTTAGGGTGGCCTTCCACCATGTGCTCTGACTCAGCTCCATGTTCAATCTTCCTGTGATCTCCTCAGCCTGTGGCCTTCAGTTCTTCTTCTTCTTCTTCTTCTTCTTCTTCTTCTTCTTCTTCTTCTTCTTCTTCTTCTTCTTCTTCTTCTTTTAAAATTTGACATTAATTTTAATATTTTACACAGAGCCTGAATCACAAAACTGCCACTTTGAAAATGGTGGCATACAGAAACAAAAGTACCCAGAAAACCAGTTGCTTCATTTGGGAACATCTAGGGAAGAGGAGCCTATCACACATGATACAGGTAGGACCCTCAGAGCCATAGTGGAACCATTGGAGGTGCTGGGAATCCCTCACGCCAAAGTTGAGGCATTGTAAATTGTTTAATGGGACTGGACTAATTTGATATTATGATCAGAATAATAGCAACTTTGACTGGGACATGATTCCAATTGAAATGTCATTCCAAATAAGTCCAGAAAAATGTTTGCAGACCAGCTCTCCAAGGATTGCTGTTATCCAACAAAGAAGAGAGTAAAATTAAGAGAAAGCTGACATGTTACACGGGAAAGCCACAGTTCTGTGTTTTCCATGGGGATTTTTGTCATTTTCTATAGATATTCAAATTATAGGCCTGCAGAGACAGAACTTAAAGATGTCTTTCCTTAAAACGTGCAACTCTTTAGGCTATTACCTGCACCACATCCTCCCTGGCCACATCCATCTGGATAAGTGCCTCTGCATTCTTAGATTCAGAAGTAGTGTGCAGTTGGTTCATGGAAAGGCTGTGGAAGAAGGGAATTTTAGCATACTGGTGAGGTTTCTTGTAGCTGCAGAAGAGAGACTTCAGCTCCAACAGTTCTACTCAGCCTAGAAAACTGTGTTCCATATGGTACATTGAGGATATTTTCTTCTAACAATGTTTGCTTCTTTAATTCATATCCTCCTAAAATAAGTCATTTTTAAAATAGGGAATGATGATTAATTTTAGTTTCCCATTTGTTCTAAGTTTAATGAGTTCTACTGATACAACTTACATGTGGAATGTCATCTAGAGCTTTTAAACATTACTTATTTGTATACATATCATAAAAGAAGACATGAGTTTTAACTTAATATTTTATAAACCTTTATTTTATTTATTTTCATGTGGTGCTGAGGATCAAACCCAGGACTTCACACATACTAGGCAAGTGCTCCACCACTGTACCATATCTCCATTTGTAATTTAGCATTTGTTATTTATAAACTTGTTACTGTAATATTAATAAAAAAATAGAACTACAAATTATGTGAATTTTATAATTTGACTAATTATAAGTTTTAAAATTTTTAGAAGGAAAAGAGATTCTATGTTCAAAACTTCATTTTATAGAGAGCAATATCACAATGTCATAAACTACTTATATTTCTCATAAAGTCTTTGGATCCAATTTAACTCAAAAAAATTAAATTTTTTTTAACCCTGTACTCTCTCAGTTAAGAAATGACAAGTAAGAGGATCATGATAAAAGGGTTTGGAAGCACACTGAAAATTTTTGAAAAATCAAATGAACATGCTAGTAATTTCCCATTCCTGGATTAAAAATACACAGGAATTATAATTTCCAAGTTTAGAGGAGGAATATTTGTGTTTATTAGTTTTTTATGTATTAGTTTCATGTGTGCCTATATACATACATATATGTCCTTTCGAATTTCTGTTACAATGAAAATGTCCGAATCTATTTTTTCTTAAAGGAACATTTAGGTCAGTAGAATCCCATCCTACCCTGATCACTGTACTTAAATTTCTGAAGTTTTCACAAACTCAGTTGTTTTTTAGTTGTGTTTGTTTTTTTTTTGCTTGTTTGTTTGGTTGGTTTTTTTTTTTTTTTTTTTTGCTTGTTGTTTGCTTCTTTAGCATGAACAAATAATTGTGAACCTATCTCCTTCTCTGATCACTGAAAAGCAAAGAACAAGATGACACAGGAAAGCCAAAGTTGTGGGGAAGAAAAGCAGGACTTGAATTTTACATAACTACATCAATCAGAGAGACAGACTGCCCTGTAAGACTCCTTGGGTTTCCCAGTAATGACAGCTTGGCATCTGTGAAGAAGCACTCTCTGGTTTCCTGTTTCTTTACTTTAAGATTCAACAGATCTTAACTTTATGATCCATATAAATTTATTGACCATCAACTATGTGAAATTTTAAGGCTAAACTCTGGGATGAAGAGTTCTTTAAGCCAATGTTCATTTTCTAGCTTGCAGGGTAATTGCTCTCTAATGTAGAAACTGTGTGATTACCAAGAATTTCTTAAAGAATTCTATAAATAGAAAGAGGCATATAATTTCAAATTATTCATATAAGCATATATTACATTAATACATCTGAATAAATGAAGCATATGAGATCACAAAACAAAAACATGGATCTAAGACTCCTCACACAGCTATGAAAGTGCTGTAATTACAAAGCAAAATAATTGCCTTTTAGGTCCAAAGCATGAGGTTTCAAAGTCCTGTAGCTAATAATGTCTATACCTTCTTTATTTCAAATTTGTTGTTGTGCTTGCATTATTATAATTTTTTGAAGGATCATGTGTTGATCTAGTGTTTCATTTCAAACAAATCTCTAAAAAGAACTAAGAATTTTTCTTCTAACATCCATCACTCATAGTATTAGTACCACAGTTACATGGTGAATTTTGAGCCTAAAGTAGAAGTTTACTTAAAATTTAAAAATTATGTGTCACTGGAAATGTAGAAGATATATTTTATTAAAGCTGACCCTATTGTCTAGGAAATCGGAGTATGCCAAAGGAATTATTTCCAGGTATTTTGTCATTTTTGATGTACTGATCTGTGTATAATAAATAAAGTTTAATTATATTTGCAGATTTATAAATGTGCCTTGAGAAGGAATATTAGTGTATTTTGCTTCTACATCTATGTCTAGAAAATTTACATAATATAACAAAAATTACATGATTGGTGTAGAAATGCTATTCACTGTATCTTTATAGTATTTTGGGTAGATTCATTGCTTTGGAATTTTTGCTTCAAATATATTTTGTCAAAAATAAACAGAAATTGTTCATAAAGCTTTTTGTTTTAGATTATATCATCAATTTATGGTGACATTATTATTCTCTTTCAAGCACAACCATATATAAAAAATAGTGATTCTTTTTCTTGGTGCCATGTTATCTTCCAAAATTCTTATCCTTTGTGAAAAACAATGATAATTTTGTAGTGCTGAGTTACATCCTTATAAAGCCTATTTTATTTCCTCAATTTTAATCATGGATCTAAATTTATATTAAAATGTATTGAACATTTTTGATTGTGTATTATAAGCCCATAAACTAAGCTAAGTATTTTACTTAATGATCCAGATCTTCAAATATACAAGTCTATTTTACCCACAATGAATTAAAGTAACAGTCAAAGAGAAACATAAAATGAGATAAACATCCACAATGAAAAGAGGAGGTGATCTCCAGTGACAAAAGACTTCAAAGAACTTCTGGAAAACAAAAAAGTCTGGAAGCAGATTAAGGATGCATTTGAGTTCTAATTAGGGCTCCCAGGGAGGTAGACAAAGACCATGACTAGGCATCTTGGAAGTCCATGAGTGAGTATGCTTCAGATCAGCACAATGGAAATAAAGGGAAGGAAGCACGTTTGGGTGCACAGAATCTGGGGTTGCAGTCTAATCTCAAAGGAGGCTTCTGCTTACTCAAAGTGAAATTTTGGAGCTGTCTTGCACTCTCATACTTGTTCCTACATTGAGACATGGAGTGTGATTTACATGAGTTCCAAACAGTCTTGAGTGTAGAAAGCCTTGAATGGTCAAAGCCACAAAACTCTCTTCTCCTGATGAAAGTATTTTTAAAAGACCACTTTCAGCAATTGTCTGGCAAATGAGTCCTTCAGTCCTAATGGTGCCATAAAGCACAGTTCCCTATAGTGACACCACAAAAATTCACTTTTCAGTCTAAGTTCTGTACTTAGTTCATGGTACTGGTGAGACTCTATTCCTGAAGAAAACTTATAAGAAGGGAAAACAGTGCAATTAATTACAGTTTTGACAGCTGTGTTAATTGAATGTCATACTAATGGTCACCTTATGTCTCTTCTGCTGTTCATTTTAAATCCCCTAAAAATATTTTTTTTGATCTCTATAACTTAGCTGATTGAGTGAAACTTATACTCTTCCCCAAATTATTTGAGCCTCCTCACCATAATTTTCTCAAGAAACAAATACTACTCTTTTTTTTAACCATTCCTGTAGGGCAAGTCAGTACTAAAAAGTAGAAAATAGGATCATCTGTTTTCAGATTGCATTACCTGATTTTTGTCTTCATTGCAACATGGAATAAATGTCCTTCTGTTAAGGAGAATGAAGTGATCTAGCTAGGATTGTAATTTTTTCTCTTCCTTTCTGTTTTCTTAGTACATAGAATTTAGAGTTCTCATGTGCAGTTTAAATGTTATTTGGAATCTTGTTAGACATCCTGTTGGAAAAGTGTCCTCTTAAATAATTAGAATTTCTAAAACTGGAGGATGCAGAAGAATGGTGTAAGAAAATATAATTGCCAAGTTGGTTAATGGAAATGATCATGAGCGAGGACTCTTCAACTTTGACTTTCTGGCTCCTGGATGTATGTAGTCTATCTCTTGGTAGCACAAACTGATATAATGAAATTTAAGTTATGGTCTTAATCTACCTCCTGGGGAGCCCTAATTAGAACTCAATATTCCAGTATTCTACCATGCCAGTAGCTTTTTGTTTCTTTTGTAGATGATAATAGAGTTGATACCATGGTCATAGACCAAGAGTAATATCTTTTTTTTTGTTAAGTGTGGTCTGATTGAATTTTAGGCATAATCTCTTGACACTTTATTAGTGGTGTTTGCTTAGCATTTATTGTCTCTAAAAGCAAAATGTAAAAAAAAAAAGTTTGAGTTTTTCTGGTTAAAATTATTTCTCAGTTAAGAGGTCCACTTGTTAATTTATTATGAGAGAATGATGAAAAGAATTATGCTGTAACAAGAACCTAGAGATAGACCCCTCCTCCTAGCTGGCTGGATATTTGGAAGAGGTATTTGATAGATAAAATGCAGTTATGGAAACCATTATGGTACTCAGTCCTCATTCATCCTGTGCAGCTTCCGAGGCTGGATAAAATTAACTAGCCAAGTCAAGTTGTCAACTTGGCTGTCTTGTTCAATGTCCATGATGTATGTGCTTTCGTATGTGATAGCATGAAATCCCATGATATACACTGCATTGTCTCTCTCCTTATTACTGTACCCCCCAAATTTTATAGTCATCAAAATTTTCTTTTAGACGCTTGATCAAGTCTTGATTTCTTCCTATTAGTTTATGTACCTTATTACCTGAGGTAACTTCTTTATCCACATAAAATTAAGGATGAAGTGTGCTGCCAAGTATTCTGCTCTTTAGAACGAGGTTTTTTTTTTTTTCATTTTTTAAGGCTAACCCTGAAAGATACTGTACAATGGTCTTATTTTATTTCAGTTTACTTCTAAATGAAGAAAACTCATATTTATTTCTAGTAATATTTTTATAAAGTTTCACCAATTTCCTCTTCTATCTGATTCGCAAAAGGGACCTTTTTCCAAAGAAGGAAATGAATAGGTGTTGCACCATTTCTTTGCTCTGAAATTGATTGGGGTTTTCTGAAAAAGATTGTAACTTCAGTGACTATCTTTTTGGTTAGTTATTTACTTAGTTATTGGTCACACTCTACAAGTGTGACCTCAGGGGAAATGCCAAGGAAGATATACAGTAAAATAAGTAGGAACTATCAATTGATTATACCTTTGTAACTTAAGTAAGGTTTTTGAAGTACTATATGACTTTAATATCTCTCTGACTTCCATTTAAAATCAAAATATAAAATTCATCTTTATTTTTTATGTATCACCAATAACTTTCTAAAAATATAATTTACACCTATTTTTTCTAATCCTGTTCATGATTTGTCTATTTTTTTGATTATATGATTTTTTTTATAACTGATACTAACATGATAATCTGTATCATTTTCTGGTTTACAAACACTTATGGATTTTTGTACCTTTTTTAGTTATAGATGACCTCCAGTAACTAAGGGAAAGACCCCTTTCTGTCTGCTCCTCTCAGCCCTCCTCCAGCCTCTCAGCTTCCCAGACCCTTATGTAGTTGGTTGTAAATTCTACAAAATTTTTCACTGTTTTTCAAGACTAAAAAAAAATCAAAAACTTTAAGAAATACGTTGAAAAAATGTGCAGGGAGAAAGCAGCAACATATTTTTTTATAATTAGGCTTTTTAAATTTTTTTTAACATTTGTCTGTATTTAATGTGGTTCAGCCACTGATACTTCATCAAAATAGCAGTTTCTTTGCTGAGTTCAGGTGACCAAGGAATAGCCACACCCTCAGAACAAAACAAAACACACACACACACAAAAAAAAACAACAACACAGAATCATCTTTAACCTAACTTTTTAAGGATGTTTCAGATCTCCATAAGATTCTGTGTTTAGTTGAATTTTAACTTCTTTTTGTATTTGAAGAGAGTATGACTCTTGAAATTAAAACCTTTTATTCTAAGTAACTTTGTGGTTTCTGATGAGGTTAAGGGGGTGAGAGGGTGAAGGGAAAGTGGGGGATTCCTTTGTCATCACATGAAGTTTCCCACACAATCTGCTTTCAGGTGCCAGACTTCAAGTTTTTCTTACACTGGTATACTTTGATTATTTTTACTTCCCCTTTACCCAAAAGTTTTAACAGCATTTTATCAAACTGCACTTATTAAGAACAATTTTAAAGAATATAGTTATAGTTCACTTCACCAGTCTGCACTTATTGCTATGGTTTTACTCCCCTGCTATGCCACTTTTTGGTGTCTGAAAAATAAACATAGTATTTTCCATATTTTACCCAGTTTCCTATAAGTACATACTGGAAAGAAAATCAGGTCTGGAAATATTCCACTTTGATTGAATGCTATATTCAAGAAAATAAAATTTAAATATGCTAAATATATCTCCAGAATTTCTCAAGTAGCTACGCTTAAAAAAAAAAAAAAAAAAAAAAAAAAAAAGAGAGAATATCCTGAAAGAAAAACCATGGTCAGCTTCAAGAAAACAAAAATAACACCCAAGGATTTATCACTAATCATGGATTATAGATGATAAATACAGAATAACCTCATGATTTAAAGGAAAACTAGTATTCAATCTGGTATTCTAAACTGAAGCAGACTGTCCTTTAATGATAAATAAAAATAGATTTTCATAAATGGTAAAATTCTAAAAAGCTATTTTCTGTGCCTCATTTCAAAGAGAGTTACTCAATATAGAAGAAATATAAAACAAAGGGAGCTGAATTTGTGGACGAAACAGTGGCTGTAACTACAGAGCTGAAGAAAGTTATGCTGATTCTTCAGTAGACTTTGAAAATGGTTTTGTTAGCATACCTCAGTCCTACCTTCAAAATGATGGTTTAATAGAAATATTAGGTAGTGAGTAGTCAAGTGACTGAATGTAGCAAAAGTTAGAAGATTCTAGTGATCTATTTTCCTCACCACACACAAAAAAATGAATATTAGAAAATACAGAAAAAACAAATTGAGGAAAAAGAAAGTAAAATCCCAATAAACACAAATAATGGAAAGTCAAATTCTGCATATGAAATACAGTAAAATGTGCAATTTTTTAACATTTGATGGGATAGAAGAAAGTAGTATTGATTGTTCTTGATGGGAAGAACATCCCTCCATGAGCAGCATTCATGTCCTGATATTGGATGTCTCAAAGGCTAATAAATTAGACAAAGAAATCATTCTTACTTCTGGTGTGTGTTTTGCGATGAAAACTATTTTAAAGTCAAATCTGTGAAAATTCCTACTGGTTTTTAAATTTTATAAGTTTTATGTAGACAAAGAATGCAACACATAATTATTTTTAAAAGAGAATAACTAACTGATGAAGCATGAACACAGGGACTTGTAACTATTAAATAATAGAGTGGGGTGTAGTGGAATGTACAGATACTGATACTCAGAAAAAATAAAGTGTCCAATGTAGATTAAGCAGGAAATCACAGAACACATATCATTATGATTACATAAATGATAACCAATTAAACACTAAAGCCTTTTAATATTTGACTCTTTGACCTTAAGAGAAAGAAATGGCCCCATAAGCTGAATTGTTTTTCCTCCCTCTCTCATTGCAATTGGAGAAAATAATGAGAATCCTAAATACTTTGTGAAGGGTCTTCTATGTATATATTTCAAAATTATGATCAATATCAGACAACTAGTAGTAGGTATTGCTAAATATAGTTGCCTTTTAGAACTTTACATAGTTGCAGATAGAGTGGAGGCTACTGATTTGGGTGAAAATTTTGGAAACTACTGTTTTATATAGTCCTGGGGATTGAACCCAGGGGTGATTTATTACTCATATATATTCACAATTCTTCAATATTTTATTTTGAGACCTGGTCTCAGTTACCAAGGCTGGCCTTGAAGTTTTGATCCTTCTGCCTCAGACACTATGATTTTTGAGATTACAGGTGTGTACCACCACATCAAGACTGGACACTACCTTTTATTTGTTTTACACGAATCTAATAATCAAAACTATTTTAAATATCCCTGCTTTTTCTTTGTTATAAAATATTCAATACTACCTTCCCAAATTGGTTTTCACCATCACATTCTTTTTTTTTTCAAAAGGACAATCTTCATGTTGTGTAGTTATACATTTTTTTACCATAAAAATATACTCAATAGATTGCATTCTGAGTTAGCAAGTCAATTTTATATGTTTCAGAAAAACAAATTGCCATAAATTGTTCTGGTCATGCTCTTAATAGTAGTACCTTTCTCTTAGTCATCATCAAAAAAATAGGAGGAAATTTAGTAAAGTCAAAAGCTAAGATTCAACAATTGGCTAGTTGTTTCAACCAGATGTTTAGATTTGATTGATTCTCTTTAAAATTTCTTATTCTGATTGTTCTGATGGCTTTTCCTATGATATTTAATAGCTCAATTTAAAAGCACTAGTTTATGTGAAAAGTGGATACTAAGGGAAATAAATATCTGGAATAAATTAATATTACTCAATATGTTTCTGATGATTATATACAGCTTCCTCCTACCATTCTGAGATTGCAATTCATAGAGTTTTAAATGACTTCCATTCCTCACTATATTTCACTAATCAGCACATGCAGAAATAATTTCTCAACAAATTTATATTAAATAAGTAGCAATTTAGAGAAAATCAGATGTACTTCACAACTGTGAAATTAAAAAAAATATATATATGTGGCATTTTGCCAAAGAATGCTTGGCATATTCAAAGAATAAAATGAAGAAATATTGCTTTTTTTATGTCATAGGGCACAGTTTATTGTCATGTTTTTTCAAAAAAGCATTGACAGGATTCTGGGGATGTGGCTCAAGCGGTTGTTCACTCACCTGGCATGAATGTGGCCCGGGTTCGATCCTCAGCACCACATACAAACAAAGATGTTGTGTCCACGGAAAACTAAAAAAAAAATATTAAAAAATTCTCTTTCTTTCTCTCCCTCTCTCTCTCTTTCTCTCTCTAAAAATGGACAGCTTACCTATGAAAAAATAGTTGTTATTGTTTAACATAAATTTTACTTGAATTTTTTTTTTAAATTTTTACCCATTTGAACACTGAGAAGGTATTTGCTGTTGTCAAACACAGTGAGATACTGTTGTAAAATGCATATCTGAAACATTTGCAATTGTTTTCATTTTATATAATAGCATCATGCACACTCAGCACGAGAAGAGGTTGCTCATTAATTTTGGTATCAATACTGGTACATTGAAAAGATGCTGAGAAAATTACTTCTATAATGGTGGGATCTCCCAATTCTTTGTTTTCCTTTTTCCTGTGGTGCTTCTGCTATTGATATTAGTATGTTAACTTTAATATGAATTGTCCATACAGTTTCTTAAAACATAAGACACTTAGAATTGAGGAAGTCACATATAGCATGTTTATTTCATAAACTGATATAAGATTCAATAAAAGACTTCAGCATTATTAATGCACATTTTATCAAAATTACATTGAATCACAATGTGAGATACAGTATTAAAATTTTATATAGCTAAAGGTTTTTTGACAATGAATTATAGGCACCCTAAGCAAGTATGTAGTTCCAATTATTCATTTACTTAACTTCATTCATTCATAATATAATAGTGGATTAAAAACACACATCAGAGTGTATGTTTTCGAAAAAAAATGTTTGGTGAATTACTAACAATGCAGCATGCAATTTTTATTTATTATTGGTTCATCATACCCGCATCTTACCCACATAGTAAGATTGTTATAATATTCAATAAGTTGTATCTGAAAACATGAAATACCACATATTATATTGTACAGATTATATATATATATACTCGTATTATTTCTTCATCCTTTTCACAAATATTTACCAGAAATTTACTATATGCTAATTAGAACTAAGTTCATCCTAATTATTTCAGATATTAAAAAAAAACCTGCAATACCGCATTTGAAAAGGACAATATCGATTTCAGAAGTAACTACTGTTTTTCTAGTGAATAATGTATATAGAAATCTGCTAAGGTGTTGGGGTATGCAAATATATTCAGGATGCATCAGAGAGTGCATATGAAAAAAACATACTATTTATCATGTTATATAAATGAAGTAAAATATCATACCAAAAGGTTAAGAAAATTAACTTTTGGGGAAAAAAAAGCAAAAGGGTGCACTAGTATTTGAAATAAGCTAATAATAAATTTTACTATAATTAGTTGTTTCTGGGACTCATTTCACACTTTACTTTAATTATCTATCCATTTTGTTAAATACCCCTAGGGTGTTATTTGAAAATATTGGCATTCAGTGAATAATGCCACCAATTTTCTGTTCTGCAATATTAAAGAACTATTTCAAATTTATTGCAATGAATAGTTTTGTTTAAAGGTAACAATAGTTTTTCAATGTAGAAATTACTACGATAAATTTGGGTGGTCCCAAAAAGTCTTTAACAACCATATTTGATGCGTTGGTTTCTAGATTGTGATGGATCCCTCCTAGTAAATTCTGAGATGTGTGAGAGGTTTAACAAGCATAGAAATTTGCTTATGAAAAATAAGCCATGTTGTACATGGGAAGTAAAAAAGAAAAGATGCAAAAGTCCTCCTCTAAACTTGTATATGCTGATACTACACAAGGTTATTCCAATGATGTCTGGTTTGGGATAAGGAAGCAGCTTTTCTTATACATTATGACACAAAGTTCATGCGCTGACATTCCCATTTACACTTTAATAGAAATTCATTGGATTGCAAAAAGGGCCTTTGGTCCAAATCCTAAACTCACTCTTCTTCCTTACCCTACACTGGAATCCTACCTACTATCTCTATTTCACTGCAAGTTCTCTTTTACATTCAGTAGTCCCAGGTACAAGATCTTAGGCCATTGTCTATGGATTTAGAGGATTCATTTCTGCAAAACATAATTCAAAACTATGTATCCAAATCAAGGGCCCAACAAACTTGTGTGCTTCAGATCTAACCTAGTTTTCTATTTTCATACTCACATTTCACCTTACATTCGTATAAATATCCCAGATCCCCAATACCCGTATTCATCCAGCAGAATGACTTTTAACCCAAATCGAACATGATATGACCCTTAACCATACTCTGTTCCCTCAATCTATTTTCACATAACAGCAGGTCCTGTGTTGATCTTGCCATACAGGTATGTAGCGAATGCTACAGCTGCTGAGAAGCTCAAAGGTAGATGCAGAAATGATCCCTGGAGCAAATGTAGGCAGCTAGGTAGGACCTGTGAGGTCTAAAGTCATCTTCCATGGCCAACAATCCAGTCAGGATGAAGGGATGAGGCTGAATCAGCCTCTCTCTTAATGCAGGGAAGATGGACACAACCAGGTCTGTGTGGATTGCTGATCCCGGGCTCCTAGGGTATATAGAGGTTTATGTCTTGTGAAAATGTCACAGGAAGGTGAGGCAGCCTCCATCTCATGGGACCCTTGGAAACAACTGTTAGGACAAAGTGGTTGCCAAGGCAGTGACCTCATTCACTTCCCCGAAAAAAGTGACCTCACCTAACTTCCTTGGTGATGGAACTCTCTGAACTTGGGATCCAGGAGGTGAGGCATCAAGAGGCAGTTCCACTCTCAGTGGGCTCACTTGATTGTCTTTACCAAGGCCAGAGTCATTCTTTGTTGGTACCTAGTGATGTGTGGATAGCCAAATGCCTTGAATGGTCTCAACAGGGGCCTTTCCTGAGAAAGAAGTGTTGGCTCATTGCTGGCTCCTGACAACTACACAGATATGGCCAAGGAGACCAGAGCTGAGACAGGACAGGCCACTGCTGAGGAACATATTTTCACCCACCAGTCAGAGGACAGAGTGGATAGATGCAGACCAAATACAGGGGTGGTTTGTGTGTCTCAGTGGGTGTGTGTTTCAATTTGTCGTTTTGTCTCATGTTCTGAGAACATGAAGGAAAAACTTTTTTTTTTCTTTTTTGTTGTTGTTGGTGTGAAATGGACTGTTAACTAGTGAGCCTTTTCATGTCAGTGGATCCCACTGGGTTTGTGGTTAAAGAGAGTACAAAGAAGAATGTAGCCGTGAATGTGTCCTGTCTAGTGGAAATCTTTGCAGGACTCCTCATGGCCAATTTATGAATGGACTGCTGCTTGCCTTGCAGATGGGCAACACCTACCAAGATCCTAAGTTCCTGTATTCTTCCTGAATTTTGGCCACTCTCTGAAGGGGTTCGTGGTTTTGTGTCCAAGATGTGTACCACATTCAAGCTCTGTGACATTGCCATGGACTGGATTGCTGCAGGACATGCCAAGCATCTCAGAAAACTCAAAAATTAGCACAACTTCTAAGGATCTCTCTGGAGAATCCCTGCTTGGATAGATAGTAACCCAAGTTGCATGATCAGGAGCTGTCAGTGCCACAGTGTTCAATTAAAGAAAAGTTTTTCTCCAGGCTTCTTTCTTACCTATTGTTCTGTTCCCCTGAATGTCAGGGAGGTGTTTGCCTTAGGGCACTCCTTTGGGACTCCTCAAGAAAACAGTTTCAAATGGAAATGAAGAGGCCTAATCTGGGCCTTTGAAGTAAAGTGCTTTGTAAAACCTGTGTCTGCATCAGACTCTTGGCCCTATGTATGGCTGTGAATTACATTCTCAGCACCCCAGGAAATTTAAGAAAAATCCCATGTGTCCATCCCAATCTAAAAGGATGAAAAAGAAGTGTACTATTGGATGACGTCTCTTGCCTTCCTCTGGTCAGGCTCCTGACCCCTATGAAGTCAGAACAGGGATCCTCTGGGTCAAATGAGTTGTTGCAAGCCCTCCAATAACTAGCACACAGGTGTTTGGGTTTTTTCATGAGTCCAGTACACTTAAAGAATCTACCCCTGGCAGGCAGGAGGCCTCTAAGTTGACAAGCAGAGCAGTGTTAACTATAGGCCCATTTTATCTATCCTGTTTCTCAGGGAGGGTGTCCAGGCCACCATGACATTTGGCATATGATGGGCATGAGAGCTTTCTTTGCACACCTTCTAAGGCTATTCAACCTATAGAAACCCCCAGCCAGAATGTTATGTTGAGTGTCTATATGGAAGAAGATGAGGGCCATGTGGGAGTGTTTTTGTTAGAATAGTGGTCTATTGTGTGGTGGTTGGAAAAGATGACTGGGTCCACCTCAGCTTGAACTCTGGTGTGATGCCATTAGAGGCTGAGTTCTGGAAATGATCTCAGAGAACTATTGCCATGAATTGTGTTGGGATTTTAGAAGGCCAGGCATTAGAGTAGCCTTTGGAAACTGAGATCTAGGCCGAGGGTGGCTTTCTCCCCAGCACTGGGAATCTCAGCCAGGATTTCACATGATTTTGCTGTTAAAGCCTTCTCAGCTATAGTTGAGAGCCAAAACTCACAGGAACCTCATATTTTAGACCCCAATGGGCCTGGATTCCTGTGACCTTTCGCCACTCCTTTTGAAACTTTCCTGCATGCGATCTCCAGAGCTTTTACTAAAAGAAGATTCCTCAACACTCAATGGCTCCTGAATGAATTAAATCCCACAGTGTCAACTTCTTCATTCTTGAAATATGGCTAGGCCAATACCATTAAGTTTTTGAGAATCCCATGACCAGAAATCCCTGGAGAACCTTTAGATCTCCTGTTGCTCATCATGACTGAACCAGCGAGTGCCATTTTTGACTGAGTGGAATTCATGACCATGGTGAAGAACAGAGAGGCCAGTGAGTAGGAACCAGCAGGGAACTGGGCCTGGAGCAATAGAGTGCAGGTGTGTGATCCAACATCTGTTGCGGGGCCCTGTGGTTCTGTCTTTGGCTTCCAAATGACATGTGACTGACAAGGTGCAGCCAGTAAAAAGAAAATATAAAGGCATGTTGTTGTGGGGAGAGGATTTGGTGCGATTCTCAGAAACAAGTTGCTATGCTCAAGTGGGAAATATATATGGGGTAGCAGCCCAGTTTGTGTTTTTGCCTTCAGACCCTGACCCAACCCACATGGCAGATCTCCATCCAGTACTGTGTCCTGGTTGAACTTTTTGTATTTCAAAAACAAACACCAACTTTCCAGGGAAGC
Organism: Callospermophilus lateralis; assembly: GCF_048772815.1. Lineage (NCBI taxonomy): Eukaryota > Metazoa > Chordata > Mammalia > Rodentia > Sciuridae > Callospermophilus > Callospermophilus lateralis. The sequence continues at coordinate 2,120,797 of NW_027512465.1, read as the reverse complement.
TGTAAGAAATACCATTAAAACTTGGCTTTGAGCCAAAGGCTTCACAATGCACCCAGGGAGACTTCATACCCCAGCGGTTACAGTTACCTGCATAGATAGGATTCAGTTCTGCTGCCTCCTGTTCATATTGGAAAATATGAACCCATGTCCTCCTGTTCACATAGACTCAGACCAAGCTTTCATGATCTCACTACAAAGGAAGCTAAAACACAAAGCTCTATTTCTAGTGGACAAATGTCAGAGACAGATAGTAAAGAAGTCATTAGGCCAGCAAAGTTCCATGTTTGTGGAATGTTTACCCTGTCCTCTACTTTTAGGATCTCTTCTGCCACACCCAAGTTTGTGAGCTCCTCGGAATTTCCAATTTCAGATATGTATTCACAGATTTTTTTTCCTCTTCTCCTCCCATTGTGTCTTCTTTAGGGTGATAGTAATGTCTAGGCATTGTGGTGGCTTTTTATGTGCCACGTGTTCCCATATGTATTAGACTCATTTTCCGTTTTGCTATTTGAAATATTGATTCTCTGACACTAACCCATAACTTTCTAGGCTCTGACTACTTATCCTAACATCGTTAAAACAATCCTAAAGGAATAGAAGTAGAGGCATTTGATAGGAGGCATGGTGTATACTTGGCCTTGCCTTTTGCTTCATCAGAGATACATATTGTAAACCTGTGACACATTTTTCTCATTTTAATTCTCCAAGAATTTTGAAAATCAACAAATATGTAACTTCCTGACTCCCTGTCTCTGTTGCCTGGGTCACAATGTATATTTTTTTATACATGTATATAATCCTACTGCCATCACAGGTATATTTTTGAGAGTACTCTCACTTTGGTAAATACGAATTTCATGAAGAGATCACTGGCCCCCAATACACTGAGGTAAATAAAAATTCAAGCTGTGGTGAGCTTTTACTTCAACAAGTTTAGACATGAAACAATGTAGAAGAAAATGAATATTTTGAGTACATATGTGAAGGATATATATATCCCCTTATGAATTTCAATTGGCATGCATACTATTACATTTTAATGTATTAAATATATATATATATATATATATATATATATATATATATATATATATATATATAGTATGAATTTGCAAACATTAACTATATGTGTCATATACTTATACTACCTTGATTCTTTCATGTCCATCTGTGTGGATTTATAATCAACTTTTCAGGAGAGATATTTTTCAGAAATATTCATTTTCTGACATACGTATTCATTTTGGAATACTCAAAATGAACTTCTATGAATATTGAGTACTAACCCTAATATTTCTACACTAAGTGACCCAGTTTAACATCAATGAAAGTATATTCATATGGGACATGATGTGTATTTTGAATTAAATTTTTATTCAAAATTGTTATTTTCCTATTTCTTCAGTATATATACATCATTGGATGTATCATTTCATCCACAATTCACAAATTGATATGCATATGATTCACTTTCATTCCCTCCCTGTATCAGATCCCATGTATTTCTCCATGTTGCTTTACTTGATTTTTCATGAGATTTCTTTTATATCACATAACTTTTGAATTCCATCATCATTTAGAAAGCAAAACTCAAACACAGTTTGTTAGAATTAGTAACCCTAATATTACCACTACATGTGTAACTACTTGGATTGAATGTTTGTATGTGAATGCCAGATTTCATGTATTTTTTGAAATATCAATTCAATGCATAATTTAAAATAGTAACCTGTTATATTTTTTATTCACCATACGGTCTATTCATGCATCATCTCTATACACATAAACCCAGGGTTCACCTGTTTTTACCCCCAAATTCTAAATGGTAGGGTTTCAAAACATACTCCCAGAAATGGTGGAAGAATTACGCATGTCACCTGCTCCATATATTCCTTTATCACATCATGTACTGGACACAAAATGCAAAACTCACACTTATCTTATTCTTCTCCCAAAGCCTCATTTTAAAGAGAGCATGGATTACTAAAATCATCTACATATGCATTGCCTATTGTTTTCAAATTTCAATCCTATGGTTAGTATACACTTGATTCTTTCAATGATAGTGTGTTCAACTATCCCCCTGTTGAAATTATCCCTGTTCTTATCACTCATTTTGTACTTTGCCTGATCTCCTAACATCCTTGTTGATATCTATTTCCCCAAGTGCCTTGTTGTGACTGAGATTCCCATTTACACTTCTTCTCTGCATGGTCAGACAGATTTGCAGGGAATTGTTGGGCGGTGTGCTAGGTAGGACATTTGGGTGCAGGTGGACGTGGGGCAGCTGTTTTCCTGTGGACAGTGGCTGCTTCATCCACAAAAGCAGCCTGTTGTCCCCCACCAGAGCTGTACAGAGTGATGACCTTTTAATTTTATTATCAGGACCATGAGGCTTCTAGCTGGGATCACACCTCCCTAAGAGGTTGTAAGGAAACTCTGTGAATAGAAATCCACATAGTCGTGGAAAGATCTCAGCCCAGCCATCCCTTGGGAGGTGGAAGTTAAAGGTTAATTTCACTCAGTTGGCAAAAAAGTTTGAGGGAAAAGTTCATTTTCATAACGTTTCTTTTGGCTGGAGATAGGATAAATGGGGCAAAGATGAATGTGCTTTTGTACATTGCGCTAATTGGGTTAGATTGACGAACGTGGTTACATATCCAGGGCACAATATGAGCTACTTTTGTATGTACAGATTCTTTTACTTCCCACTATAATCTCAGAGGGTAGACATCATCACTCCCCAGATCTTACAGATGGGGAACTGAGATGTGGATAGATTGAGGAGCCGCCCAGATCACCCAGATGGTAAATGGCAGAGCTAAGATTTGAACTGCAGTCTTGTGACACAGTCTCTGGTTGTGGCCAGTATACTGCATTACCTGGACATGCAGCAAGGGTCAAGATAGTATGGCTGGATATGTTCCTGAGCTCTATGGCATTCTGTGAAGCAGTGTCCCATTGGGTGTAAGTCATCAATTGCATTTTGTCACTTCCAGTAGCCTCCTGGAGGGAAGGGTTCTATTCTGTGTCCTGGTACCCTGCTTGATGCCTGCCATTTAGGACCTGTATCCATTTGCAGATCTCCATGTCAGCAACCTGGGTCAGAGTGGAACAGGAAGGCAGAGGACTTCAAGTGGTCTCCATGACTCTTGTCAGCTCTTATCAGGATGAACAGAGGTAATGTCTTGGATCATTGTTTAGGGTTCACTGAAATCAAAGCTAAAAGATGATCTCAAAAAAGAAAAGCACTCATTTCTGATATGTTTGGTTGCTCTCCCTCTTTATTATTAATGTTTTCCTTTTTCTGGAACCATGTACAGGCAGCCAACCTCCCCTGCTCCTCTGTAAAAGTTAAGCCAGCAAGGTGTTTGATTATCATTGCCAAATAAATTAATTGAGAACTACTATTATCATCTTAAAGCTTAATTCTTTCTCTTTGTACTTTCTGGATGCTTATAGGATGTTGATTCCTCTCCAATCTGCTGGGCTTCTGCAGGAGTTCCAGATTTTTCTCCCCACTGTGAGAGTTTTGTGCGTTGAGTGCAAAGCTGCAGTTACCAAGTGCTTAGTTTAGCTGTGGTTTGTCCACCCAGGGTTCCTGTGTTGGAAGCTTGCTCCTGAGTGTGGTGATATGGGGGTGGTGGAACCTTGAAGAGGTGGAGCTAGTGGTAGGTCACTGAGGACACTGCCCTCAGAAAGGGAGACCTGAAGATGCTGCCCTTAGAAGGGACTCTGGTTAGTTCTTGCATCTTGAGAGTCATTATGAAAGAGTAAGACTTCTCCACAGTCTCTGGCTTCCTAGCTCATCATGTGATCTCTCCTTTTTGCTTGTATTCCTGCAACAATGCGATCTGCCATGATGTTATATAGCCAAAGAAGGAACCCTCATCAGAGGCTGAATTAATAAGAACGTCTGTTTTTGATTTTTTCAGCTTCTCAAACTGTAATATATAAACCTCTTTTCTTTATAAAGTACATAGCCCACAACCTCAAATATATGGGTCACTGGAGGAACCCAGAAACACCATGGAGGAACCCAGCAACACCATCAGGGTAGTGCCCAGGACACATTATCCATCAGATCTCTCATCAGACGAACCAGAGGGAGCACAGGGTTGGACATCTGCACCTCCACCAGCACAATACTAACACCAGAGATGGGAGTTCAAATCATTCCCACAAGAGTAAAAGAACCTCTTCCCCAAGGAACAGTAGGCTTATTATTGGGAGACAGTTCTTCTACTACAAAAGGACTTATGATAAGTCCTGGGGTAACTGATCCCGATTATGAAGGTGAAATAAAAATTATAGCTAGTTCTCCAAAGGGTATATCAGTAATTTCACCAGGAGACAGAATAGCACAGTTATTAATAATACCCAGCCTACATGATAAATTTTCCAGTAGTACAATAGAAAGAGGTTCCAGGGGATTAGGCTCCACAGTTGTAGATTGGTCTCTGCTGTCTTTAAATTTAGATTCTCGCCCAATGCTAAAACTAAATATTCAAGGATATGAATTTAATGGGCTACTGGTCACATGCAGACCTTAGCATCATATCTCATCAAGAATGGTCAAAACATTGACCATTACAACAAGCCAGTCAAACACTTTGAGGCCTAGGAGTGGCAACTAATCCCCATAGAAATGCAATGGTGTTAGATTGGAAGGATCCTGAAGGGATGTGAAAGAACTATGCAGCCATATTTATTGGATCATCTTCCTATAAATTTATGGGGATGAGATGTCCTAGATCAATTAGGTTTGCAATTAACAAATAATGGCAATCCAAATGCGCCCACTATTAGGGCTAGACAAGATTTTAGGAAAGAAAAAAGATTAGGAGAACAAGAACAAGGTATAGCAGCACCAATTCAAATAGATCAAGGAATAAATAAACATGGATTGGGTTTTCAGAAGGGGTCACTGAGACAATAAAAATTACTTGGAAATCAGAAAGACCACTATGGGTTTCTCAGTGGCCCCTGAGTAAAGAAAAGATACAAGCAGCCCATGACCCGGTCAAACAACAATTAACAGAGGGACATATGCAACCTTCCATATCTCCCTATAATACTCCCATTTTTGTCATTAAAAAGAAATCTGGTAAATGGAGATTATTGCAAGATTTAAGAGCCATTAATAATGAGATGCTTATCATGGGACCTGCTCAATCAGGGATTCCCCAATAGTCTGCTTTGCCAAAAACCTGGTATGTTTTAGCTATAGATATTAAAGATTGTTTTTTTTTCAAATTCCAATTCATCCTGAGGATAGTCCACGTTTTGCATTTACTATTCCTGCACTAAATCATGAAGTTCCTGATCAGAGATATGAATTTAAAGTATTCCCTCAAGGGATGGCTAACAGCCCAACTATGTGTCAAATTTTTGTTAACAAAGCAATCCAGCCACTTAGAAATCAAAATCCTGAACTACAAATATTTCACTATATGGATGATTTATTATTAGCACATAAACTTTAAAAAATTGCTTGAATATTATGCCACACTTACAAATTTAGTAAAAAAATATAATCTAGAGATAGCAATAGATAAAGTACAATTAAATTTCCAATTAATTATTTAGGAGTTCTATTATCTTCAACCATGGTGCATTCACCAAAAATTCAAATACAAGTAGATCAACTCAAATCACTGAACGACTTTCAAAAATTATTAGAAGACATAAATTGAATAAGACCTTATCTAGGCATACCAACGGGAGAGTTGGGACCTTTATTTGCTATCCTAAAAGGTCCATCAGATCCAAATTCACCCTGCATGTTAACACCTGAAGCAAGAAAGGCATTAAGAATCATTGAAACATATATGAAAAATATGCATTTGGATAGAATTGATATGAGTTTGCCTTTATTATTTATTGTAACACCAACAAAAAAATATTCCTACAGGAGTATTTTGGCAAGAAGGTCCATTATTGTGGATACATTTATCTTATTCTCCTAACACTATTCTTATTAGGTATCCTGAGGCTGTAGGACAATTAATACTCATAGGAATAAAAAGCAGCAAAGGGAGTGTTTGGAATTTCTCCCAATAAAATTATTACTCCATATACTATGGATCAAATTGTTGAGTAGGCTAATGAGTGAAATACTTGGACAATAATCATTTGTAAATCTAATATTTCATTTGATAACCACTTACCATCTAATCCTTTATTGTCTTTTTGTTCTTCGCATCCTATAGTTTTTCCAAAAATGACAAGAAAAACACCTATCATGAATGCTCCAAATATATTCACTGATGGGTCAAAAAAATGGTACAGCAGTAGTAGTTACCCCTGATCAAACTTTTACATTTTCAGTACCCAAACAATCAGCTCAAAAGGTAGAGCTTAATGCAGTATTACAAGATTTTGTGATGTTTAAAGATTCTGTATTTAATTTATTTTCTGATAGTCAGTATACAGTTAATGCTATAGTATCCCTTGAAGATGTTGGTAGGATTTCTCCTTCCCTTGATAATATTAATGTTGTCTATCCAAGAGCATGGGAGATCTTTCCATCTTCTAAGGTCTTCAATTTCCTTCCTATTGTTCTGTAGTTTTAACTGTAGAAGTCTTTCACCTCTTCTGTTAAGTTGATTCACAAACCACTCTTTGATCTATACCCAAAAAACTTAAAATCAGCATACTACAGTAATGCAGGCACATCAATATTCATAGCAGCTCAATTCACAAAAGCTAAACTGTGGAAGCAACCTAGATGCCCTTCGATAGTCGAATGGATAAAGAAACTGTGGTATATATACACAATGGAATATTACACAGCATTAAGAGAATAAAATTATAGCATTTGCTGGTAAATGGATGAAGTTGCAGAATATCATGCTAAACGAAGTAAGCGAATCCCAAAAAACCTCTCTGATACGTGGATGCTGATCCATTATGGGGATGGGGGAGGTATGGGGAAAATGGAGAAACTTTGGGCAAAGGGGAGGGAGCAAGAATGTGTGGTGGCAGGAAAGATAGTGGAAAGAGATGGATATCATTATCTTAGGTATATGTATGACTGTATATAAGGTGTGACACTACATCGTGTACAACCATAGAAATGTAAAGTGTAACTGCAATTGTGTACAATGAATCAAAATGCATTCTGCTGTCATATATACCTAATTAAAATAAATAAATTTTAAAAAATAAATACAACATAAAATGGGCTGAAGCTGTGGCTCAGTGTTGAGTGAACCTGGGTTCAATTCCTGGCACCACCCCCCAAATTAATCATAATTATCATAGTAATCATCTATCTTCTGGAGAGCTATTTGTTCCCTGTACAATGTTAAAATGTGAGTTCCTTAAACAACACACTCTACCTACTAGCACTTCTTTGAAATTCATAATTTGAACAGTTATGTAACTAGATTTACTTACTCATCAAACTATGTAATATCTTCCACTTTTCAAAATAAAAAATAAGAAGTGCTGGGATGAGGTTCTACTGAACATTCAGGTTTAAGTCCCCAGTACAAAAAAAAATCCACCTAAGAATGCTATTTAAATTTCTTGAGTTCACATATTACAAATATATTACCAATAAGCTCACATATTACAAGCAATACAACAAATACTTTTACCATATGGCTTTTTTTAGAATACAAAAATAAGTTAAAGGGACAATCATCAATTATCTTCAAATCAGGGCCTTATATTCTGTTTGTGATTCATATTAATGAAAATAAAAAACTTAAAACTAGTAATAAAAGGGCTTATAAAAAGAAAATATTAGTCATTGTATTAAACATAAAGAACATAATAATGAAATGCCATGTAAATTCTATTTGGCTTTACATAATTCTAAATGTATACTTTCATTATTCATAAAACATTTCTTAGGCATCCCTATGTTTGGAGAGCAGTAGACATAAAGACTTCATCAAGTAATCAGTCTCAAAATGGGAAATAAGAGAAGACTGTAGAAGGAAGAAAAAGGGAAATATAAAGAAAAGAAATAAATAAAAGGAAACAAAGTGGCTGGGGACATTGCTTACTTGGTAGAGTGCTTGCTTCACATGTATAGAGCCCTGGGTTCAATCCCGAGCACCACACACACACACACACACACACACACACACACACACACACACACAAAGGAAATAAAGCCCCTCCCCTCACCATACAGTGTTAGGTAGAGCTATACACATGTGGAATTATCTAAAATCTCATAGAACTGTTAGTATAAAATGTCTTCTTGGAACTAACCCCTAGGAAATCTACAGAGAAACTTCCTATTTCTGTTGTTATGTTTTCTTCTTTTTGTTTTCATTTTCATAGTTGATTTCTTTATTTTTTTTTTAATTACCCCTAAATTTGACTGTGCCTGGAACATAGCATTTACCTGTGCTAACTCACTGCCTCCACCTTATGGTGAAGTTGTCTCCCTGAAAATGTAGTCAGGAATGCTAGGTTATTGATAAAATTCAAGACCAACATTAAATCTATTTCTCTGATTTGTCTACAGAATCTAGCACAACACTAGATAATAAAATCAAATGCTTAACACAGGCACGCTAAATTTATGGTATGAAAATATTTTCTTTCTCTAAGGTTTCTTTCTGAATTGATCTTTCCAACAATTTTTAATGCACTATTAATGTGACAATAGTTCATAACCAGCCTTATCTTCTTTAAGTATAGAAAGATACTTCATTCTATATATACGGAAACCAACTGGTAGAAATATAAAGTCTGCAATCAATGAATCTCCTCTGTTCTCTACCCTCCTCTTATAACTCTACCCTCCCAAATTTAAAATAACACATCCAGTATATAATTTAAGGTGATTACAACAACTGAACTTTTGTTTTTCTATCCACTCTAGGGTGTAATGTCTGCCAAATGCGAACAAGATGACCTGGACTAACACAGGCTTTCTTCTTTAACAGAATAGTGGTGATCATGCCACTTCACCTGCAGAGGCATATTTCTGACGCAGTTAAGTGTTGTCTATCATCTTGGACCAGAGCAAAAACATCCATTAGAATTATACTTTATCAATGGAATCACCCAGAACCAGTTGACAATTACTGAGTAATACTCATTTTAAAGATAAATATAATTGCTATGCACAATTTCTACAGTCCTTAATTTGCCTTTTCAAACATTATCTATTACCTAATTTAATATTATCTTTAAATTACTTTCCTACAGTCACTCTAATCACTTCTCCCTTCAATCGTCATCATCAGTGTTACAGAATATTCTGAAATTTTCTTTGAAACATAATCCAACAATATTTTCAAGTGGCTCAAGTTATGAAATAAGCCATTCATATTCTTCAAATATCTATTTTATTCAAGTTAAACACTGATTAACAAATGCATCCACTTGTCTATATACCATTCAACCCATCCCTGAATCCCTAAGTCAAAGACCAGTTTCTCCATGAATATTTCTCCTAATTCCTTAACACAGACATTTTTCTCTTAATTAGTTCACTGATAGAACATATTAGATAAATATTTAATATTCAAATGCTCCCATGGTGATTTGGCACTGTATAAAATATTCAATAAACAGCTACTGAAGTGAAGTAACAGTCTAAAATGTCAAAAAAATAATTGCAAGAGGTAGTATTCTAAGAAACTGCAAATTGAAACATTTAATTACAAATTAAATATATCATTCTCAGTCATAAATTCTAAAGGCATCCTGGCATAGGTGGATGATCCAATAAAACAGGTTGTGAATATTAGAAAATACAACCAAGCAAGGTTTTAATTTGAGAAACAATTTGTATTTAAAGATGCAGATTTGTACAGAATTATTAGTTATAACATTAATCTATAAATACTTAAACATCCAGAACCATTTAAATCATTGTTTTTTCATTACTAAAAAAAATCCAGAACATTCTGAAATTTTCTTCTAAGCATAATCCACACTATTTTCAAATGGCTCAAGTTCTGAAATAAGCCATTCATATTCTTCAAATATGTATTTTCCTTCAAGTTAAAAACTGCAATTTTTAATGACCTTAGAATTTTCAACTGAAATGTGTTTATCTGAAGTTCCTCCTTAAGAATAACTAATTACATTGCATCTGTTTTTGTAGGGTACCAGTTATGACCCCCTATATCCCCTGAAAGAATAAAGTTTGGTTCTGCTAACAAGAAGACAGCTACTATTATGTTCAGATGAATAACCCAAACTAAAGGAATCTGGACCATTGCTCTAGCGGTTATGGAAATAAGCTTTTGTCCTCTTCAACATCAAAGTGCCAACATTCAGATCCTGTAGTTTTATAGCCACTTATGTTGTATTTGTTGCAACATACTGCACTGTTTTTTAAAAATACCTAATGCATTATAATTAAAAAGAAATGAATGTCTTAAAATTTGCTTTTGACACTCTTTAGTCTGAAATTCTTTTTATTAAAAGGCTCAAAATCTACTTCAGGAGACACTGTCTCAAAAATAAAAAGGGCTAGGAATGTAGTTCAGTGGTAGAACACTTTCCTTGCATATAGTACCACTAGCTAGGTTCAATTCCCAGTACCCAGGGGAAAAAAGAAAGGGTCCACATCTGATCAAGTCAGATTTTAAGCAATGCCCCATGAAATTACAAATGCTATATTTCTCCAAGTTCTAAAATTCTTCTCAGCCTACATGCTTACTGAATGAATACATGCTAGAGAAACATTAATCATGCTTCTCAGCCATGCCTAATTAATATACACAAATTAGAAAATGATACAAGAAAATTGAGCAAAATCTATGCTCTGCAGTAAATTGATTAGAGAGTTGTATGTTTTTTCTTTTTTGTTTGCTTTGTGTGTGCAAGTGTGTATGTGTGTGTGTGTGTGTGTGTGTGTGTGTGAATGTGCATGTGTGTGTGTCTGTTTCTATATCTACAACATTCTTGGTACTTGAGTTAAAACCCAGGACATCACACGTATGAGGCAAATGCACTACCACAAAGTATACCCCGAAACTTATTTTATTTGGGACAGTGCCTCTCACTAAGTTTCCCAGGTGACATCAAATTTGTGATCTTCCTGTCTCAGCCACCCAAGTAGCTGGGATTAGAGTTCTGCATCACTATCCTGGCTAAAGGTTTATATCTTAACACCTGTCTATGACATTATAATATTCTCATCCTTGCTGACCATAGAGATGGCAAGAAAACTAGGCCTTGACCTTGACATCATAACCTTCAGAACATAATGGTTTTTCAGTATTCATAGCTCGTCTTTGACTTCCCAGAACACTTGTCTATAGCAATTCCAGAGAAAGAAAGATAAAGAGCAAGTATAGGTCAGTATAGACCCTGTTTATGGGAAATATCAATCCCTCACCAAGAAAGTAGAAAGCTTAATGTATTATTTGTGCTATCATTCAGCACCTCTGTCTTGGCTAGAGCTTTCTTTAGCAAGAATGAAAAATAATGAGTAGAATGTAGTCTGTAATAAAGGTTGAATGGCTTGTTTTAAAGTTGTAAAATATTCATGCTTAAAATTTCAAACTCTTTATACTGTTTCTAGGAAATGAGATGTCTCATCTATACTGGGGATAACATCCAGGCCTGGTAACAACTGGCCAGAGCTGAGTGGCAATGAGTCTCTGCATTCCCCAGACCCCACTACTCCCTAAAGTCCAACCTTCATTTCTGCTCCCTGTCTTATATCAAGAATATTCTTATTGGGTTCCCTTGGTGTGAAGGTGAATCATGTAAATGCTGCAGTCAGACTTGCTTTGGTTTAAATTCTACCATCTACTAGTTGTGTAAGCTTGGACATATTTCTTTCCTTGTTCATTCTGCCCTTTTGTTTTCTCCTTATAAAATTATAATTCTAACTACTTTGTAGGGTTTTTGGGAGAATTAAACATGATTCTGACAGCAAGTATATAGCTCAGTACCTCCATAAATTACCTGCTATTAAAGAAAACACAACTAAGTTTAGATGAAATTCCCTGTACTGCCATCTCTTGGAGATAACCTTGGGCCAAGGTGTAGGACTCAGAGCCTGGAAGCTTCGCCTATGTCTGCCGCTGGGGTCTGGGGAGAAGTGAGCTGAGTGTTAAAACTCAAAAGACATTGAGTCTGTTTGCTAACACTCTTCTCCAAGGCTGATGATAGTTTTTACCCATGGATGCACATTAAAACCACCTGGGTAACAGTTTAAAAACTAAGATTCTCAGTCCTTACCCTATACCCTGTAAATCAGGATCTATTGAAATGTACCTAGATTTTTTTTAAGGTCACACTGTGATTCTAATGCACAGATAGGCTTCAGAACCACTGAACCATGGCACAAAAAGCAGGAGGCCTATCCAGCAAGACTCATGAAGAGGTCTACATTCTTTCTCTTTTTTTAATTATAGATGGACACAATACATTTATTTCATTTGTGTATTATTATATGGTGCTGGGGATTGAACTCAGTGCCTCATGCATGCTAGGCAAGCGCTCTGCTCACTGAGCCACAATCCCGGACCCGAGCTCTACATTGTTAAAACAAGCAGCTTAGGAAGCTTCACAACTTAGAAATTCCTTGTTCATCTAGCAGAAAATACTGTTCTAAACATGCCTGCCCTACGGTTACAACAGTTGCATATTTAGAAAAATATGAAGACAAATGTTTATGGAATGTGTTTGTGTTTTTTACATTACTGGGGATTGAATCCATGGTTGTTCCACCACTGAGCTACCCCTGTAGACCCTTTCTTAACTGTTTATTTTAAAACCAAGTCTCATTAAGTTGCCGAGGCTGGCCTCAAATTCAAAACCCTGCTTCAGCAGGGTTTAAATTCTACCCTTTTGACCTTGACATGACCTGTGAGTCAGGCTCACAGTAGCTGGGATTACATGGGTGCACCACCACACTCCATGGAATACTATATTTCTTAAAGTGTGTTCCCATGGGGGTTATTTTAAATACCGGTTCAGGTGCATTTACATAGATTCAGGAATAATAATTTTTAAACTTCAAATCATCACTGAATTTAGCAATACCATACTGAGTATACAAGAAATAACAGGTAAGGCTATTTGTATTTTATACTGAGGTAACTTTAAAATGCTGTAGTAAACTCCTAAGCTTTCTACATAAAAATGGCAAAATCATCAATAGTTTTGCATGAAATGTAAAGCAACATTCTTAAGACAACACTCATATATAAGTTAACTTCCACTCCAATTTGGCTAATATTTATTAAACTACAGTAACACATCTAGGATGGCAAAAAAAAAAAAAAAACCCACTAGTCGTTCAAGCAATTTTATGTCAATAAATAAAATGTTATTGTAATTCTTAAGTTATCTAATATGCAAAATAACTCAGAATATTTAAGTTTAAAAAACATTGTTAAGCACAATTTAGGCAGAGAGATAACTAATTTTGGAAAGGGGGCTTTTTTAAGGACAGGTCCATATTTTTTCAGGTCACTAAATTAGAATTCCATTTGTATTTAAATGTAAATTTAGATGTGCTCTACTTATTTTAGCATGATTTTTTTAAGGAAAGAATATATTTGGATCACATAAACAAACCAAAAAAAAATTACATAAGAAAACATAATGTAACAATTTTTGTAAGTACCTAACATGAGCATGTGCTTAACATCTAAAAACAAAATGTACAATATTGGTACATTGGAGATATATATATATATATATATATATATATATATATATATATATATATATATTTGACAAGTGTGCATTAGAGAAATCTCTAATATAAAACATTTAAAACGTGGAGAATACTTGATTTTAAAATACAGAAAATAAGTGTTAAGATAGGCACACCCACAATTCTTACAAAAAAATGCTTGAAAAGATAAAATTCATCTGAGCACTCATTTCTCAGATATACAAAAGCTATGAAATCAATCAATGGATATTACCTCCTGCTTTTGCACTGTTTCACCACTGATTGGTATGAATTCTGAATACACAATTACTGTTGCTTTTCATCTTTCTGCCATGTTCTATATAGAATGCATATACCTAAAATGAGTAGAACTTAAAACATCAACATTATTTGTATTACAGTCACTTCCTTATGTTATTTTTAAAAGGCACTATATTTAATAAAATAATATTACAACAAGTAGTGCTTTGGAAGATCTTAAATTCCAAATCAATGTGTTCCATCAATCATAAGTAGAGTTAAGAAGCCCTAACTTAATATATATATATATATATATATATATATATATATATATATATATATATATATATAAAGTTAATGGATTTAAAGATTATAAAATTGGTTTATTGTAAAAGCAATTCAAGAATAACCAGTTAAAACCTTATCCCCCTACTACCCAAACAACCAAAAAGCGTTAAACACTTTTACATTAGGAACAAGAACATAAAACAGGAAAGACCACATCAAAGCTGTGATTCAAACTCAAAAACAGAATGGAGTCTTAAATCTCTTCCAGGTCACTACAATGGTGTGATAAGATCAAAGCACTATGTCAGGTACACAGCACTGCTACAACACTGAGGTATAAGTGGGCAAATTAAATTTGGGAGAAAACGAAGATTATGTATGTGCAATCCTGTATGTGCCCTGATATGTCCTATAAAGAATGGATCTTTTCTGTCCCAGATTAGACTTTGTATAGTGAAAAAAAAAAGAGAAAAGAGTAGAGGAAGGGGAAATCCTACCAACATCTTCAAGGGATACTATAGCATTAACTGTATACTGACTATCAGAAAATAAATTAAATACAGAATCTTTAAACATCACAAAATCTTGTAATACTGCATTAAGCTCTACCTTTTGAGCTGATTGTTTGGGTACTGAAAATGTAAAAGTTTGATCAGGGGTAACTACTACTGCTGTACCATTTTTTTGACCCATCAGTGAATATATTTGGAGCATTCATGATAGGTGTTTTTCTTGTCATTTTTGGAAAAACTATAGGATGCGAAGACCAAAAAGACAATAAAGGATTAGATGGTAAGTGGTTATCAAATGAAATATTAGATTTACAAATGATTATTGTCCAAGTATTTCACTCATTAGCCTACTCAACAATTTGATCCATAGTATATGGAGTAATAATTTTATTGGGAGAAATTCCAAACACTCCCTTTGCTGCTTTTTATTCCTATGAGTATTAATTGTCCTACAGCCTCAGGATACCTAATAAGAATAGTGTTAGGAGAATAAGATAAATGTATCCACAATAATGGACCTTCTTGCCAAAATACTCCTGTAGGAATATTTTTTTGTTGGTGTTACAATAAATAATAAAGGCAAACTCATATCAATTCTATCCAAATGCATATTTTTCATATATGTTTCAATGATTCTTAATGCCTTTCTTGCTTCAGGTGTTAACATGCAGGGTGAATTTGGATCTGATGGACCTTTTAGGATAGCAAATAAAGGTCCCAACTCTCCCGTTGGTATGCCTAGATAAGGTCTTATTCAATTTATGTCTTCTAATAATTTTTGAAAGTCGTTCAGTGATTTGAGTTGATCTACTTGTATTTGAATTTTTGGTGAATGCACCATGGTTGAAGATAATAGAACTCCTAAATAATTAATTGTAAATTTAATTGTACTTTATCTATTGCTATCTCTAGATTATATTTTTTTACTAAATTTGTAAGTGTGGCATAATATTCAAGCAATTTTTTTAAGTTTATGTGCTAATAATAAATCATCCATATAGTGAAATATTTGTAGTTCAGGATTTTGATTTCTAAGTGGCTGGATTGCTTTGTTAACAAAAATTTGACACATAGTTGGGCTGTTAGCCATCCCTTGAGGGAGTACTTTAAATTCATATCTCTGATCAGGAACTTCATGATTTAGTGCAGGAATAGTAAATGCAAAACGTGGACTATCCTCAGGATGAATTGGAATTTGAAAAAAAAAACAATCTTTAATATCTATAGCTAAAACATACCAGGTTTTTGGCAAAGCAGACTATTGGGGAATCCCTGATTGAGCAGGTCCCATGATAAGCATCTCATTATTAATGGCTCTTAAATCTTGCAATAATCTCCATTTACCAGATTTCTTTTTAATGACAAAAATGGGAGTATTATAGGGAGATATGGAAGGTTGCATATGTCCCTCTGTTAATTGTTGTTTGACCGGGTCATGGGCTGCTTGTATCTTTTCTTTACTCAGGGGCCACTGAGAAACCCATAGTGGTCTTTCTGATTTCCAAGTAATTTTTATTGTCTCAGTGACCCCTTCTGAAAACCCAATCCATGTTTATTTATTCCTTGATCTATTTGAATTGGTGCTGCTATACCTTGTTCTTGTTCTCCTAATCTTTTTTCTTTCCTAAAATCTTGTCTAGCCCTAATAGTGGGCGCATTTGGATTGCCATTATTTGTTAATTGCAAACCTAATTGATCTAGGACATCTCATCCCCATAAATTTATAGGAAGATGATCCAATAAATATGGCTGCATAGTTCTTTCACATCCCTTCAGGATCCTTCCAATCTAACACCATTGCATTTCTATGGGGATTAGTTGCCACTCCTAGGCCTCAAAGTGTTTGACTGGCTTGTTGTAATGGTCAATGTTTTGACCATTCTTGATGAGATATGATGCTAAGGTCTGCATGTGACCAGTAGCCCATTAAATTCATATCCTTGAATATTTAGTTTTAGCATTGGGCGAGAATCTAAATTTAAAGACAGCAGAGACCAATCTACAACTGTGGAGCCTAATCCCCTGGAACCTCTTTCTATTGTACTACTGGAAAATTTATCATGTAGGCTGGGTATTATTAATAACTGTGCTATTCTGTCTCCTGGTGAAATTACTGATATACCCTTTGGAGAACTAGCTATAATTTTTATTTCACCTTCATAATCGGGATCAGTTACCCCAGGACTTATCATAAGTCCTTTTGTAGTAGAAGAACTGTCTCCCAATAATAAGCCTACTGTTCCTTGGGGAAGAGGTTCTTTTACTCTTGTGGGAATGATTTGAACTCCCATCTCTGGTGTTAGTACTGTGCTGGTGGAGGTGCAGATGTCCAACCCTGTGCTCCCTCTGGTTCGTCTGATGAGAGATCTGATGGATAATGTGTCCTGGGCACTACCCTGATGGTGTTGCTGGGTTCCTCCATGGTGTTTCTGGGTTCCTCCAGTGACCCATATATTTGAGGTTGTGGGCTATGTACTTTATAAAGAAAAGAGGTTTATATATTACAGTTTGAGAAGCTGAAAAAATCAAAAACAGACGTTCTTATTAATTCAGCCTCTGATGAGGGTTCCTTCTTTGGCTATATAACATCATGGCAGATCGCATTGTTGCAGGAATACAAGCAAAAAGGAGAGATCACATGATGAGCTAGGAAGCCAGAGACTGTGGAGAAGTCTTACTCTTTCATAATGACTCTCAAGATGCAAGAACTAACCAGAGTCCCTTCTAAGGGCAGCATCTTCAGGTCTCCCTTTCTGAGGGCAGTGTCCTCAGTGACCTACCACTAGCTCCACCTCTTCAAGGTTCCACCACCCCCATATCACCACACTCAGGAGCAAGCTTCCAACACAGGAACCCTGGGTGGACAAACCACAGCTAAACTAAGCACTTGGTAACTGCAGCTTTGCACTCAACGCACAAAACTCTCACAGTGGGGAGAAAAATCTGGAACTCCTGCAGAAGCCCAGCAGATTGGAGAGGAATCAACATCCTATAAGCATCCAGAAAGTACAAAGAGAAAGAATTAAGCTTTAAGATGATAATAGTAGTTCTCAATTAATTTATTTGGCAATGATAATCAAACACCTTGCTGGCTTAACTTTTACAGAGGAGCAGGGGAGGTTGGCTGCCTGTACATGGTTCCAGAAAAAGGAAAACATTAATAATAAAGAGGGAGAGCAACCAAACATATCAGAAATGAGTGCTTTTCTTTTTTGAGATCATCTTTTAGCTTTGATTTCAGTGAACCCTAAACAATGATCCAAGACATTACCTCTGTTCATCCTGATAAGAGCTGACAAGAGTCATGGAGACCACTTGAAGTCCTCTGCCTTCCTGTTCCACTCTGACCCAGGTTGCTGACATGGAGATCTGCAAATGGATACAGGTCCTAAATGGCAGGCATCAAGCAGGGTACCAGGACACAGAATAGAACCCTTCCCTCCAGGAGGCTACTGGAAGTGACAAAATGCAATTGATGACTTACACCCAATGGGACACTGCTTCACAGAATGCCATAGAGCTCAGGAACATATCCAGCCATACTATCTTGACCCTTGCTGCATGTCCAGGTAATGCAGTATACTGGCCACAACCAGAGACTGTGTCACAAGACTGCAGTTCAAATCTTAGCTCTGCCATTTACCATCTGGGTGATCTGGGCGGCTCCTCAATCTATCCACATCTCAGTTCCCCATCTGTAAGATCTGGGGAGTGATGATGTCTACCCTCTGAGATTATAGTGGGAAGTAAAAGAATCTGTACATACAAAAGTAGCTCATATTGTGCCCTGGATATGTAACCACGTTCGTCAATCTAACCCAATTAGCGCAATGTACAAAAGCACATTCATCTTTGCCCCATTTATCCTATCTCCAGCCAAAAGAAACGTTATGAAAATGAACTTTTCCCTCAAACTTTTTTGCCAACTGAGTGAAATTAACCTTTAACTTCCACCTCCCAAGGGATGGCTGGGCTGAGATCTTTCCACGACTATGTGGATTTCTATTCACAGAGTTTCCTTACAACCTCTTAGGGAGGTGTGATCCCAGCTAGAAGCCTCATGGTCCTGATAATAAAATTAAAAGGTCATCACTCTGTACAGCTCTGGTGGGGGACAACAGGCTGCTTTTGTGGATGAAGCAGCCACTGTCCACAGGAAAACAGCTGCCCCACGTCCACCTGCACCCAAATGTCCTACCTAGCACACCGCCCAACAATTCCCTGCAAATCTGTCTGACCATGCAGAGAAGAAGTGTAAATGGGAATCTCAGTCACAACAAGGCACTTGGGGAAATAGATATCAACAAGGATGTTAGGAGATCAGGCAAAGTACAAAATGAGTGATAAGAACAGGGATAATTTCAACAGGGGGATAGTTGAACACACTATCATTGAAAGAATCAAGTGTATACTAACCATAGGATTGAAATTTGAAAACAATAGGCAATGCATATGTAGATGATTTTAGTAATCCATGCTCTCTTTAAAATGAGGCTTTGGGAGAAGAATAAGATAAGTGTGAGTTTTGCATTTTGTGTCCAGTACATGATGTGATAAAGGAATATATGGAGCAGGTGACATGCGTAATTCTTCCACCATTTCTGGGAGTATGTTTTGAAACCCTACCATTTAGAATTTGGGGGTAAAAACAGGTGAACCCTGGGTTTATGTGTATAGAGATGATGCATGAATAGACCGTATGGTGAATAAAAAATCTAACAGGTTACTATTTTAAATTATGCATTGAATTGATATTTCAAAAAATACATGAAATCTGGCATTCACATACAAACATTCAATCCAAGTAGTTACACATGTAGTGGTAATATTAGGGTTACTAATTCTAACAAACTGTGTTTGAGTTTTGCTTTCTAAATGATGATGGAATTCAAAAGTTATGTGATATAAAAGAAATCTCATGAAAAATCAAGTAAAGCAACATGGAGAAATACATGGGATCTGATACAGGGAGGGAATGAAAGTGAATCATATGCATATCAATTTGTGAATTGTGGATGAAATGATACATCCAATGATGTATATATACTGAAGAAATAGGAAAATAACAATTTTGAATAAAAATTTAATTCAAAATACACATCATGTCCCATATGAATATACTTTCATTGATGTTAAACTGGGTCACTTAGTGTAGAAATATTAGGGTTAGTACTCAATATTCACAGAAGTTCATTTTGAGTATTCCAAAATGAATATGTATGTCAGAAAATGAATATTTCTGAAAAATATCTCTCCTGAAAAGTTGATTATAAATCCACACAGATGGACATGAAAGAATCAAGGTAGTATAAGTATATGACACATATAGTTAATGTTTGCAAATTCATAATATATATATATATATATATATATATATATATATGTATATATATATACATATATATATATATTTAATACATTAAAATGTAATAGTATGCATGCCAATTGAAATTCATAAGGGGATATATATATCCTTCACATATGTACTCAAAATATTCATTTTCCTCTACATTGTTTCATGTCTAAACTTGTTGAAGTAAAAGCTCACCACAGCTTGAATTTTTATTTACCTCAGTGTATTGGGGGCCAGTGATCTCTTCATGAAATTCGTATTTACCAAAGTGAGAGTACTCTCAAAAATATACCTGTGATGGCAGTAGGATTATATATATGTATAAAAAAATATACATTGTGACCCAGGCAACAGAGACAGGGAGTCAGAAAGTTACATATTGGTTGATTTTCAAAATTCTTGGAGAATTAAAATGAGAAAAATGTGTCACAGGTTTACAATATGTATCTCTGATGAAGCAAAAGGCAAGGCCAAGTATACACCATGCCTCCTATCAAATGCCTCTACTTCTATTCCTTTAGGATTATTTTAACGATGTTAGGATAAGTAGTCAGAGCCTAGAAAGTTATGGGTTAGTGTCAGAGAATCAATATTTCAAATAGCAAAACGGAAAATGAGTCTAATACATATGGGAACACGTGGCACATAAAAAGCTTCCACTGTCATCCACCACAATGCCTAGACATTACTATCACCCTAAAGAAGACACAATGGGAGGAGAAGAGGAAAAAAAATCTGTGAATACATATCTGAAATTGGAAATTCCGAGGAGCTCACAAACTTGGGTGTGGCAGAAGAGATCCTAAAAGTAGAGGACAGGGTAAACATTCCACAAACATGGAACTTTGCTGGCCTAATGACTTCTTTACTATCTGTCTCTGACATTTGTCCACTAGAAATAGAGCTTTGTGTTTTACGTTCCTTTGTAGTGAGATCATGAAAGCTTGGTCTGTGTCTATGTGAACAGGAGGACATGGGTTCATATTTTCCAATAGGAACAGGAGGCAGCAGAGCTGAATCCTATCTATGCAGGTAACTGTAACCGCTGGGGTATGAATGTCTCCCTGGGTGCATTTTGAAGCCTTTGGGTCACTGCCCAGTTTTAATGGCATTTCTTACAGCTTCCCTGGAAAATTGGCGTTTGTTTTTGAAATACAAAAAGGTCAACCAGGACACAGTGCTGGAGGGAGATCTGCCACATTGGGTGAGTCAGGGTCTGAAGGCAAAAACACAAACTGGGCTGCTACCCCATATATTTTTCCCACTTGAGCTTAGCAACTTGTTTCTGAGCATCGCACCAAATCCTCTCCCCACAACAACATGCCTTTATATTTTCGGGTCTCCTGGCTGCACCTTGTCAGTCACATATCATTTGGAAGCCAATGACAGAACCACAGGGGCCCACCACAGATGTTGGATCACAGACCTGCACTCCATTGCTCCAGGCTCAGTTCCCTGCTGGCGTCTGCTCACTGGCATCTCTGTTCTTCACCATGGTCATGAATTCCACTCAGTCAAAAATGGCACTCGCTGGTTCAGTCATGATGAGCAAACAGGAGATCTAAAGTTTTTCCAGGGATTTCTGGTCATGGGATTCTCAAAAACTTCATGGTATTGACCTAGCCATATTTCAAGAATGAAGAAGTTGACACTGTGGGTTTTGATTTATTCAAGATCCATTAAGTGTTGAGGAATCTCCTTTCAGTAAAAGCTCTGGAGATTGCATGCAGGCAAGGTTCCCAAGGAGTGGCGAAAGGTCACAGGAATCCAGGCCCATTGGGGTCTAAAATATGAGGTTCCTGTGAGTTTTGGCTCTCAACTATAGCTGAGAAGGCTTTAACAGCAAAATCATGTGAAATCCTGGCTGAGATTCCCAGTGCTGGGGAGAAAGCCACCCTCGGCCTAGATCTCAGTTTCCAAAGGCTCCTCTAATGCCTGGCCTTCTAAAATCCCAACACAATTCATGGCAATAGTTCTCTGAGATCAGTTCCAGAACTCAGTCTCTAATGGCATCACACCAGAGTTCAAGCTGAGGTGGACCCAGTCATCTTTTCCAACCACCACACAATAGACCACTATTCTAACAAAAACACTCCCACATGGCCCTCATCTTCTTCCATACAGACACTCAACATAACATTCTGGCTGGGGGTTTCTATAGGTTGAATAGCCTTAGAAGGTGTGCAAAGAAAGCTCTCATGCCCATCATATGCCAAATGTCATGGTGGCCTTGACACCCTCTCTGAGAAACAGGATAGATAAAATGGGCTTATAGTTAATACTGCACTGCTTGTCAACTTAGAGGCCTCCTGCCTGCCAGCGGTAGATTCTTTAAGTGTACTGGACTCATGAAAAAACCCAAACACCTGTGTGCTAGTTACTGGAGGGCTTGCAACAACTCATTTGACCCAGAGGATCCCTGTTCTGACTTCATAGGGGTCAGGAGCCTGACCAGAGGAAGGCAAGAGACTTCATCCAGTAGTACACTTCTTTTTCATTCTTTTAGATTGGTATGGACACATGGGATTTTTCTTGAGTTTCCTGGGTGCTGAGAATGTAATTCACAGCCACACAGGGCCAAGAGTCTGATTCAGACACAGCTTTTACAAAGCACTTTACTTCAAAGGCACAGATTAGGCCTCTTCATTTCCATTTGAAACTGTTTTCTTGAGGAGTCCCAAAGGAGTGCCCTAAGGCAAACACCTCTCTGACATTCAGGGGAACAGAACAATAAGGAAGAAAGAAGCCTGGAGAAAACTTTTCTTTAATTGAACACTGTGGCATTGACAGCTCCTGGTCATGCAACTTGGGTTACTATCTATCAGTTTGGGATACTCTGGGTTTTCATATAAAAATTCATAGAAGAAATCTCATGTCTCTGAAGAAAAGTAGGAAAACTAATCCAGGTCTCCATAACTTGATTCTATGAAAAAAGAGCCAAAGAATATATGTTTAACTTTGAGAAATAGCATCTGGGAATAATCCATGTATTACATACAGACACTTTGATGATTAGCAGGTGAAATATGGTTAGTGGTCGATCTGCAGTTCTGAATAAGCACAAATACACTAGAAGAAATAGGCATCCTACTGTTGGAATAGTTTAAACAATTTTTTTTCTTTAATACTAGATCAAATTATTCCTTTGAGATCCCTTCTAGCTGTACTTTGAAACTTGGAGACTATGGAATTACTAAAATAAAGTTATTGCATTTATGAGCAGTCATTTGTACATTTTATATAAATGGAAAAATTTTGAATAGGCTGTACTTTTCTTTTGCCAGTATCTAAGAAGCTTGCTATATATTTGTAAACACACCAAATGTAATTCAAGAAGTTTGCATAAAATGAAAACCATTTATCACTAGAAGACATTCTTCATATGCGGTATCTGTTTCTATATGGTTTAAACATATTCTCTTGTGGATGAAGAAATAAAGCACTTTAGGTAATTGTCTTTGCATTTACATAGCACCTTCACTTAAGACACCTGGGTGTGTCCTACTACTGATATCAATGTCTTGTTTTACTTTATCTGATCTTAGTGTATATTATAATCCATGGTTATCATTAGTAGCTTTGAATTTCAGGATTGATTAATACAGGATGATCTTTAATTTTGCCAATTTCTGTTAAGGCAATTTTTCTTCATATTTTATTCAATTATTAATTCAAAAAGCATGTCTTATTTTTTCAAATTAATGTGTGTTTTAAATCCAGGCTTAATTTGTGCCACAGTCTGGCTGGGCACAAAATCGCGAGCCACTCAAACAGGAACAAACTTTATTTTGAAACTCCTGCCAATGCCCTGTATGCTCCCCTGGAAATATGCCGACCCCCACACGCAGCGTTCTCCCGGGCCCACACCAACAGCAAATCCCTTCTCTGGAATTTCCTCCTACCCCACTTCCCCAACCAATGGGAACTCTCCAGGAGTCCCAAAGCAGGCTAAGGTGGACAGCAGGGGTCTAATATCCATTTGAATGCACATCTTAACATAATCATATCATCTCAATGGCTTCCTGGCATCACCTTTCAACCAAAAATACCATGCATCATTACTACTTGACTATGGCTCTTAGCATCTCCCCCCTTCTGTTTAATTAAGCAACAAGCAATGTGGCTTAGGGACCGTGTCTATGTCTGTTAGGTTGTCCAATTCAACATACGGTACTTACCCGTCATCGGATGAGCTGACCTCTAGGCGTCAGCCTCCTGTCTTAGGTTGGTACCACTGCAATTGGATCATACCCATCACTGACTACCGGTCCAGCTTATAGCCATACTTGTGGATAGGCCTATGCACCAGTGTGTGGGGGGGTGAGATTCTTTGCCTCACCTCTGTTGGCCCCCAAATCCTTGGTGCCAGGTATCCTCAATGACTGCACAGCCAAAGCATCTTGCCAAAAGCATACACCATCTTGGCATTCTTTCCCAATCATAAGGAATATTGAAATATTCTGTAAAATAATCGATGGAAAGATCAAGTCTGTGGAAGAGCTTCTGGAAGCCGAAGTTCTCAAAGTTGCTAATAAGGAGAAAACTGTTCAGGTTTTGAAACAGGAAATAGAGACTCTAAAAGAAGAAATAGGAAATATCCAGCTGGAAAAGGCTCCCACTCCTCATACAGTATGTTTGTGTGTTGTTTTGTCTTGAAATGTTGCATTGTCTTTGTGACGAAAATATGGAAGAGGTGTTAAGTAAATTGTTGAAAAAAGGAGGCACCCCAATGGAACCAAGAATAGTTAGGGCATGTGTTTATAAAAGCCCAGAAACTCTAGTCAGAAAAAAGAAAGTTCAGAAGAAGAAGGATTATCAGGAAAAAAGTTGCAGCAAAAGGCTATTACTGAATACTTTTCGTTATAGGATGGGAGCAAATCTGCTCGTCCCTGTTCGTCACCCCTAGGTTATTCTGCTGTAGCCGGACTGCGGCAAATTTGTTGGGGTTATGGGAGTAGGAGGGAAGTTGTTTTCTTGTTGTTATCTATATAATTTTACTTTGAACCTTTCAAGATATGGCTAGATAGACCACCAACTCTTACCAATTTCACCAGTCCCAGGTGAAGGATAGAAGTGGCATAGGTTTATTCTTGGAATAGTGCTTCATTCACATCACAAAATGTCTGATATGAAGGAAGTCTCCTTTTAAAATATTAAATACTAAAATTCACACAAATGTTCATGAGCTTGGTAAATAGTAAATGTCTTTTGGAACTTTTGAGATCACAGTGTCATTGACTTTTGCTTTTCTTTACAAATAGCCTCTGCTAGAATCTCAATCCAAGATTGTATTCAGTCCAAATTTCTCCCTTCTGGCATGCCAAGCAGATTACCACTTCTCAACTGGATTTTCCAAATCTGAACATCATATCTTATTAAGATGATTGATGGGAGATTCACCCTACTTTGACAGCAGTTTTGATTATAAATAACAGAAATAAAAGAAAACCTGTTATATTTGTTCCTACCAAAATTCAAATACTTAATGAGACATCTTTGGAAGCTTTAAGTGGTTGTTTTATTTTAAGGAGCCATTTCTATGTTCATTCACACAAACTTGTTGGTGGGAGAGATTTGTTCAACCCCCACTTTCTAACTGGCACCTTTCCCACTCATGTCTTTGCAAGAAGAAAAACAAACAAACAAACAAAACACTTGTGTTTTTGTTCTTGTTGTTGTTTTGTTTCTTCCTCTATAGAATTGGAAGCTGTATGTTACTTTCTAAATTATTTTATGTTTATATAAATGTATGAATGTCTCTCTTAAGAAGGCATATCTTCCCTGAGAATTACAAATGATGTTTGAGTCCTTATTATCTCTGTCAATTAAATGTATCTGAGACTTATTAAAATAAGAAATCTTATCTAGATAATACATTTTAAATATTAACTCCTAAAAATGTTATGTAGTGAAAAATAGGACCACATTATTAACATTGCTTATTATTATTTATATGCAATCTATTTCAAAGGAATTTTTCAATATTTTTCCAATTTTAGATTTTTCTTTATAAATTTTTCTACTTATGGACTGGCTTTAAAAAAAGAAAACAAGGATTAAGAAATATTTTAGGTAACATTACAAAATGATGGACGAATGATTAGTTTATTTTTCCTACAAATTGAACTTGAACAGATGTGTAATGCAGGTGTAGATCATCAACACTTTATGATATGCCTTCTTTTAATTTTCATCTAATGCCTTGATTGCTTACGAGTTAGTCATGTGTGGTGCTAGAAATATATGAAATACTGCTTAATCAGTTGTTAATTAAGAATAAATCATCACATTTTAGAGAGATGGCAAAATACCCTTTTCTGATGAAATGGCAATTGCTCTTTTTCTTTGCTTTTGTTGTACAAAATTGAGCTCCGAGATTTGGATGATTAGAGATTACCAGCCACAATTATTATGTTCTGATTTAACATTTCCCTCTTTGTGAGATAGTATGAACTTGTTG
Source organism: Callospermophilus lateralis (assembly GCF_048772815.1). Lineage (NCBI taxonomy): Eukaryota > Metazoa > Chordata > Mammalia > Rodentia > Sciuridae > Callospermophilus > Callospermophilus lateralis. The sequence goes on along the minus strand of NW_027512465.1, from coordinate 2,094,323 downwards.
ATGCTTTTGAAAAGCGTAAGTGCTTCTTTGATGTTTATATTATGAATATCGCTCATGATTGATATTTGGAAATTAGTTCAAGGAAGGCTTTACATGAATGTAACATAATTGCATTTCTTTGTGTCAATTGATTTTATCACTATATTTAATGGTTTGTTGCATACTTTGCAGGATAATGAATTTCATTTCCTTGCATTATCCTATAAATAACCTTAAAATTTTAAATTAGGATAATCATAGTTGCTTTCTTAACCTTGCAAACATGTACTGCTCCATGAATTTAAGAATTGGAATATATGTCTAACTCGAACTACATCAAATATGACATATCCATATGTATGCATTCAAACTGTTTACTCAGAAAGACATACTTCATACCTCTTAGATAATGGTTTCTTCTACTTGTGTTCACTATTAACCTTTTGTCTCCATATTGCTAGAGATGCCTTTTTATAGCTCCAAGAATTTTTATCAATTCATTTAAATGGACATACTTAACAATGATTTTTTTTAAATAAAGCAAAAACTTGAGCTTATATATGACATTCATTGACAGTTTCTCTTGAGTTGTATACAGTTTTCACTAATAGTTATGTTTGAGAAGTTTTTTGGTTTTTATTTTCTTTTTTGGCCTTGGTAAATATACTGAAACTTTGAAACATGCACATACACTTAAAAAATTTTTTGAAGATTACCTGAGAATATACAAATCACTCATCTGCAAAACTTGACAAAACATTAACCTAAATCAAGCAGGCACAATTGAAATTGAGTATTTGGCAATTAAAGTACATATTTTTTTTTTTATATTACATCTTGACCCTATGACCCTTCATAATCATTTAACTTGTTATGTGGTAACCGGAGCTCAGGCTTTCCAGAATATAATGTTCCTATCAGTCCAAAGAAATGAAACCACTTGGTAAAACTGACAGATTTTAAGTCAAGGAGATTTTTCTTTTTATGTCATACATTATTTGGATGGGTAACTAATAATCACCAAAGATGTTAGTATTGATATAATAAATAGAAGCATATATTCTTGCTACATGTTGTTGCCATGGGAAACACCCTATGATTATTGTTTTAGTTTTTAAATTTCAATTATTTTATTTATACATGTAATAATAAAATATCTCTATAGTAATAAAATTTAAATTAAAATAATAAATCCATTCCTTATATATTAAGTAAATATATATTGAGGTTCACTGCAGGCAATTTAGTCTGTCCTTTAATTTACTTTTTCCATTTTTAAAATTAGACTTAGAATGTCCCCTTCTTTTGGATAAATTTTGAAAAGCTAGCATGCTGTTTTTTTTCTAAAACTTCAAGTTTTTCATATTGTTATAAATTTTTTGAATCATTTGTTGTTGTTTTTTTTTTGAAGTAAAGCATTGTCCATTTTGTTTTTACTTAATGACTAACTAGCTAACTGAGGCTGCAACATTAAATAATACTGGTGTTTTTACAAATGATTAGAGATACCCTTTTATATAATCTAAATATTTGAGCCTTTATACTCTGCTCCATGACCTATTTGTCTCTTTCTTCATTACTATAATAATTTTCTTTCATGGTAGTATTTTAAGACAATTTTGTTTTATATTATATTTTAATAACTCTTACATGAACTCACACATCAAAAAACAGTTTTTATTGCACATTTATCATAATATACTGACCTCTTTACCTACCTTATATGAACACAAATTTTTAAAAAGTCACTATACATACATATGTACATGTATATATGTATGTATATATATATATATATATATATATATATACATTAGAAAAATAAATTTATCACACTAACCATTAAATTAATAAATATTGAATATACATATGACAAATAATAATTTTGAAGAAATGTCAAGAAAATAATTTCCTAGGCCTCAGTATATAAAGATAAACATTTTATAGTTAACAAAATGCTTAACTATGCTAATATAATAATCTATATATTAAAAATTAAAAGATTAAATTTATTGAGTTTTATGGTAGAATGTGAAAATCAGAATTTTCAGGGCATCTTAAGTTCATTTGATAGGGCTATAATTAATTCCTCAAAGACGGTGGGATTGGAGACCATGAGTTTTAGGGCTAGGTTTAATGGTAAACTTTACATCAAATTCAGAACCATTTATCCAAGATGTCCATTCCCACTCTGTTAGGGGGGAAACAGTTATTAAAATCCAGCATATTTTTGAGTTCTCTTCCAGAAAAAAGTGTCTTTCCTGACAGACAGGTCTGCCTGGGCATATCAGGACTAACCCTGACCATTTAGCAAATAGTACCATATTAATACAAATTTATTACTGTTATGTCTTGGAATTCAATTGTAAAACTAAAGCAATAATAAACTACTGTCTAATTGAAATTAATTTAATGCCTTTCAAAATATCAAAGTAAGGGACTCTAATCCTCATCTGATGTTTTGACTGCTTTATTTGGTATGCATATTTCCTGGGAAATCTAATTTTATTTTTGCATTGCTAATGCATTTCGTTTCAAGCTGTGTTTTGATTTTTCAAACCAGCAAACTTTCACATAGCTATCTAAATTTCTCATTTAGATGAATAACTATAAAATAAATCTTAATTCGAATATTCTGGAGCAAACCTTATTTTAGAATGCATCAAAATAGGAAGCGGTATTCCTGAAAGACATAACTGCTGTGTTTTAGGAAAGGAAAGATTGTGCTGTGCACACCTTGGGGCAGGTCAGCTGGTAACAAACCTCTTGGCTTTGCTGAAAGTTACTGAAACAGATAATGCTTCACCTTCTTTATTTCTGTCAAATATAATATTGCCAATTTATTATTCATATATTCTTTTGGGAAGAGACCATTCACATCTTTTATACCTTCCAAACATTTGCCAAATGACAATATTCTAGTGATTTCCATGCAGTTTAATCCATCTATGTGAAGCCTGAAAACATCTAGAACAAGAGAATTGAACTCACCCAGTTAATCAAAATTCATTGTTGAGGGCTTCCAGATTCTTTCTACTAACCTCTCATTCCTTGTGAAGGGATTTTATTGTCAGTAGTTAATATTTTATGGGAATGCTGTCAGCTTCTTACAGAGCCCAAAGGAGTTATATATTTTTTCTGACATAATCATAATTCCCATTAGTATGTTTAATGTCAGCATCTGTAGGATTCCTTTGATTTTTAAGGAGAAAAAACATGAAGAATTCCAGACTCGTCAAATAAGAATAACTGTGCATGCTTCAGGAAATTCCTATTTCTCTGGGTGAATGCTTGGGGACCAGAGGCACAGATATGCAATGGATGCCTCTCAGTGGTTTACAGGTTAACCTGTTTTTTTCTTTGCCTATTGAACTGTGCCAGGAAAGAGAAGTTCATGTGATAGCTTTGCACACAAACACAAGTAATTTAAACTAAGGCAGAATGACACATGCACACATGCACAACTATTGTGGATAATGGGTGTTCAGAAAATTATCCAACTAATAATAAAATCTCTGAAAAATACTATAAATGTCACAAAACACAAGACCAGGAAAGAGTCTTGGAATATGTTCTTTGTGACAGGCTTTACATCAACTGGAATCTCATCAGTTTGTTTTGCTAAGTACCACTTCTTTTTAATTCTTGTTGCTGAGAACTGTGAAAAGAAGCATGAAAATGATCTGTAAAGGCAAAGAGGCATTTGGGTTGATAATTAATATTTACAAATGACAAGCAACTGATTTAATAGTGGAAAATTATTCAGTTAACTAATATGACTGACCTTTTAGCAAAATTGAATGAATCATCCAGTTTTGGCTTCAAACAAACTCAAGCACTAAGCATATAGCAAATGTTTGATCTATTGTTGATTTTGCTATGAGAAATGGATGCTGGACCCCATTCAGCTTTGAAGATCTTAACAAATGTTTTCTTCTAAAAAGATTATGAACTCTTCACTTATCCGAAACTTCCTCCATCATCAGGTGTTTTTGTGTCGATCACTTGTCTATGTTTTATTAGAATCAGGTTTAAAGAGAAGTGCTGTAATTGGTATTTGTTTCCCAGATAGAATATTGAAAATTTAAGATCTCACTATGAAGTTGAGGTATGGTCAGGGGGGTTATTAAATTTGACTTTCTAATGTAGGAACTTTGCAGTAGCCATTATTTCTATTTATACAGAGGATCTTTTATTTCTTGCACGATAAAGGCCTTATTCATTATAAGATAAATGTTTGGCAGAACAACTTTATTTTTCTATTTTTCTATGTAAAAATTCTTGATACTTTACATCATAGGATAACATGTTCTATATTGATTCTTTTGAAACAAATTATCTATTTCCTTAGAAAGGCATTACAGGCCATGAAGATAAAGTTGAAAAAAAAAAGATAAAATTTTAAAGTAGTTATTTCAGATATCTGGGAATAGTCTGCTTCTTTGATGAATTTAACAACTGTCCTAAGCCAAAGTCAACACCATAATTAAGATTTTAGAAAATGAATGATAACTTGGTTATAAAAGTCAAAGGCATTGTGAAAAAACAAAACAAAACAAAAAAAAAAAACTTTACTTCCACATTTAACATTCTGACAAAGTAAATAGACATGACATGATTAAGAAGGGACATCTTCATATTCATGGACATTGAAGTTATACACTAAATAAAACTTGAAATGATCAGCTGAAAAAAATTTTAAATTAATGAGAAAATTTAGTTGGGAGGTATATACAAAATATTGTAAGATGGAACAATTAAAACAAGCAGTTTTAATACAAAAAAAATGGCCAGATCAGTATACTAAAACTTCCAAATTATGTTTGGGCTAGAGCTTTAACCCAGGACCACATATCTATAAACTGTTTTATTATTAAAATATATTGCATATTATGAAATATTTTAGATTATTCCAAGTGATAATATGATTTTTCTGACATTAAATAATTGTGAAATAACTTCTACTTAAATATATCATATTTTAATACACTGTTGGTTTAGTTTAGTTAATAAAAATTTAGGATTTTTATAATTATATTCATAAACCAAATAGAAATATAATTTTCCTTTCTGCTATTGCCTAAAATGGTTTAGTCCTGTACATGGTGTAGATTAAAAGGTAGAAAATCCCCCATCTTTTAAAAAAGAAAAAAACTTCTAATACACAGTTTACTTAAATGTAGGAATAACCTATTCCAAAAATGTTAGTAAAACACATCTAAAAGTTCTTGAGAACTTTTTTAAAAATTTGGGGTGGGTGGAGTTCTGATTACCATTTCAAATTCTTATATGATTAAAATTTTATTTTCATACTCTATTTCTTGTTATTTACTTATATATTATTTTTAAAAGTTTTAGCTAGACTTTTAAACATAATAATGCATTGTTGCTAGTTTTATTCTTTAACAAAATATACTTTTTGCAACATCTACAAATATTTTTTGTTTTCCTTTCTGTATTTTTTCATCTCCTCATCTCTTTGTCTTCGAATTTATGACAGGAATGTGTCTTCTCAAAGCTTATGGGTTTGTTATTAATCTTTTTCTGTATATTAACTTCATGTCCACCTTCTTCTTGCTTTAAAAAACCTGTTTGCTTTTGCAATATTTTCCACCTCTATCCTTTTTAGTATATTTATAATATTTGCTTTATATTCATTTTCCTTTTACTGCATTAATGTTGCTTCTTCTGTCATCTGATTTTATACTCATTGCCTTTCATTTTTAAAATGTTTGCCTTTCTTCCTACATTTTGTTCATGAAGATTCACCCTTGACTAGAAATGCCTGCTTTCTGGAGGTCCAGAATCCTGGGGCTAATTTTATTTCTTACTCAGAACTTCAAATGGAGTGGGTATCCTATGGAAGGAAAGCCTCAAGGACTGCAAACCTGCATCAACCACTCTCTGCACATGCTCCCTTATATATTTTATAATATACATTAATATTTTTATAAATATTAACCTTCTTGGAAAGATAAATAACTATCATAGGAAGATAAATAATTTAGTACAATTGTCAAAATCAACTAGAAGCTTCATTGATATGTCCAAAGAACATAACATGTTCTTTTTTATGTTGAATATTTCCTTTCCACTTTTAAAATAATATTACTTCCATATCATTTTGCTAGACTTAGGTAAGCATCACCATTGCATTTCAATTTCAAAGTCCTGTGTGCCCTACCTATGAAATAGACTAATAAAGATGAGCAAAAACTCTAACTTGTTGATTCCTACCAAATATAGATGACCTTCAAACATTTATTAAAGAATCATGAATTGAATTAACTTATCTCTCTTAAAAAATTTACCCATCCCCAGTTCCAGATTCCATTAAAATAAAGAAATAATTAACAAGTGGTGAGAAAAAAATATTCTTTATTCTATATGTTCCCTCCTTATTAGAGTTTTGTGTTCTTATTTAACCCTAATCTCATATGTGTTATTTTTAAATAATGCATTTGGCTTATTATAAACTACTACAGGAAAAGAGATTCTTTTCATTATATGGAAAAAAGATTATGATATTATATTGATGACTTCAATACTTCTTTATATCTAAAAGAGAACCATGAAGATAAAAGATTATTAAAATACCCATTAGTGATTTTTTCACTTGTCCTGGTATTGTTGATTATAACAATGCTTACTTGTTTCTAGGGCACTTTTTTTGTCATAGATTAATGAAGTTTACCTAATTTTGAAGATATTGAAAGACAATATATAAATGGAGTAAGAGGAATTAAGTTGCACTTAATTGACAAAATATCAATTCAAGAAGTTGACAAAGTACCCAATAGGTGTGAGTCATACATGAAGAAATTCTTGAAATCCCAACCACACTGGAATAAGAATCCGTATCTATATCAACATAGAATCTCAGTGCTTTAGAATGTTGTCTCTTTGGTATTAATCTTTGATTAAAGATTCCTAATAAGAAAAGCATTAACTTCTATCAACATTTAGCACATTATAAAATAATAGAATTTCCAATTTATGATGTTCTTTCTTTATTATATAACTTTATAGCAGTTTGATACAATGAGTATTTTTCCCACAAAGTGTTCCAAAACAAAGAACTCTCAGTATAAATTTTCTTTTTATTGTAATCATTGAAACTTGGTATAGAAAACTGGGAGTATTTTAAGGTTAGAAATAAACAAGTTTGCTCATAAATGTATTTATCTGAAAAATCTTTATTCCACCCCTGCCATATACCAGATAATGTTTTGAGTGCTGACTTATTTTCAGTGAAATAACAGAAAATGTCTAGCTATTATAAGCATCAGAGTATTAGTAAAGAAGATAGCCACTCAAAAATTATACCCTGAATTATTTAATATGAATATTGATACTAGTAAAAATGATAAAGCAGAGAGCGCTATAAAATCATATGAATTGAGAGTGGGAGAAATTTACTAGCTGTACTCAGGCAGGAGATGTCCTCTTTAAAAAAGTACACATTAAACCTGGGTCTGAAGGATGAGGTAGGGTAGCCAGAGTTAGGGGGAAAGCAAACAGAAGAAGAAGTTTTTAATTTTCCCACTCTCCTTGTCTATACCCCTAACTACACCCCTAAATGATTCTCAGTAAGAGTCAGATCTAAGGGAGGCTCTTAGCTTTTCTTCCTGGCTGCAGGTTTTCCTTGCCAATCATGAGTCCAAGTAAAATGGGAATATGTGACCAAATGGCATTTAATGTAGTCTACAAAGAATAAATAAATGAAAGCCCTAGGATCCCTTTTGTATTGGTGGATGTCAATTATCATCCTGCCAGGAGATGTTACTGTTTTCTGGGTAAAGCATTTGCTGAGTAAATGAGGTTAAGAACATACATTCATAATCTGTAGCCTTCCCACTCATACTGACTGACTGTCCCAGTATAGAGGCCAATGATTAAAATGATACGGAAATTTACAGCTTCCAAGCAAGAGAAGGCCCCTTGCAATAATTTACAGCATCATGGAATATGCTTTGCCTTCTGGTTAAACCCTTATATTTAGAAATACTACCTTCTCCAGTCTATTACTTCTGAAGGGTATACTAATTTAATAATTATAAAACAAAAGTAATATATAGAAGAAAATATTTGCCAGTTTTATTATTATGATTGGCACAGGTTATTTTTAGTCATTCAAGCTAACACTTTGCAATCAAGTATAGCATAAATAAGCTGTACCCTCATGTTGTATTATATTCTTACTCAGGGTACAACTGAGTTTGTGATCATGCATTTAATTAAAATGTAGACATTAGCCTTGGCATTATCTTGTGTACAATCTGGTTAAACTATTTCTAAAAGCTTCATTGCAATTACAGAGTGACCCCTTTAAATTAATGAAATGCAGGACAGCAACATTCTATAATACTGATGGATTATATATATCCAAGTCCTTGCTTATCAATGTGTTAAATGCTTGCTTCATTTCAGAGGATTGATTTCTAAAAGTTACCGTACTATCTTTACCATAGGTGTTATTAATAATGATATTTCAAGCACATTTATAAATATAGCCAAGATATCATGTGCAAAATATTCATTGAACAGAAGAAGAAAACAATTATTAAGGAGCTAAGTATTTTGTTGTTGTTGTTCTAATGTTGTTCTAATGACAATAGAATTCACTGTGATGATATTTCTATCTACAAGTTCAAATAGTACAAGAATGTTAAAGAAGCTATGGGTGTCATTATCCCTCTCAATTTAAAACTGAATACATGTTATAATTATTACTCTTAAACTGTCATGTTAGTTGCTCAATGATTTGCATTTGATATTTCTGAGATTTTACCTGAAATATCTACTGAAGCATTTACTTTAAGCATTTAAGTTATTGTAACATTTAGCAAAATGTGATCAATATCATTGATCAGAATTGTTTACAAGGACTTTCAATTCTAAGTATGTTAGGTAGATTTTTAAACTAAGATACATACAACAAACAGAAAACATTTATTTGTAAAATATTTGAACTTCAATAACACATGCTTGTCTGTCAGATTTTTTTTTCATTATCCACCCATTTATGCATCTACTCATGTATTTATTAACCACTACTGTGTGACAAAATATTTATTAACTGCTTATTGGGTGGTAAGTTGTGAGGATAAATAAAATAGGCAATGATAAGCATTAATGCTTAATAATATACATCTTGTATCATGATCTTCTTTAACTATTTTATGTATGATAATACATATGATCCATCAATACCTGTAAAAGGGCTGGGCGTGGTGGGGCATACCTATAATCTCAGCAGCTTGGGAGGCTGAGGCAAGAGGATCATGAGTTCAAAGCCAGCCTCGGAAACTTAGTGAGGACCTGAGCAACTCAGTGAGGCCCTGCCTCTAAATAAAATACAAAAAAAGGACTGGGGATGTGGCTCAGTGGTTAAGTACTCCTGATTTCAATCCCTAGTACTAAACAAACAAACAAACAAACAAACAAAAACTGTATAAGAAGGGTATCATAATTAACCCCATTTGTGCTGAGAAAACTCAAGGAAAGACACATGAAAGAACTTTTCCATACCAATATTAATTAAAGTGAGTAAGATTCAGGTCAACTAGTTGAAAAGTTATAAAATTAATATATTGAAAAATTCTGAGTAAAAATGCTCTTAATTCATTAAGTTCTTGTTTCTCTAAGATGAACAAATCTCTATTTTTTTTTAAATCTGAAGTGTAACATAAGCTTTTAAATTAATCTGGTAGTAAATATGAACACATAAGTAGATGATTAGAATTCACCATAATATTATAATTAAGTTCTAGTAGTATAGCAGGGTGCAAAAGAGAAACTGGGTATCCTTCAGAGAATATGATCTCATACAGCAGAGATACTCTCTGCCAAAAATGACAGTCATCCAATTACCAAGCAAATCCTAAAACACTAAAAATAAAGTAACAGAAACCTAAATTATTTTACAGATATCTTATTACAGGGATACATATCTTAGTTTTAGATATTCTGCCAGGATTTTTCTTACTCTTTGATGCTGGATCAGTAAAAAATGAATATATACTAATATTCAAATTTGAATTATTAATCCTTAGAGATTGGCAATTTCACATACACATATATTTGTCACTGTGGCTTCATAATTTAGTATATTTTAGTTATTATATTATGTAATATTTTTAACAGATAACACTCTTGCTACAACTATGTGAGGAAATTGAATATGTTACCAATATATCTTGTTTTTCAAGAGCATCATTACTTGTAGAGATCACCCATAAGTTGAATTGGTTTCGTAATTACTCATTGAATTCCGCTTAAGGCTGAATGAAGTTTTGGTTGTTGTTTAATGCTACAGTACACTGTGCTATGTAAAATGTTCATTAATTCTTCTTTCAAGGAAAATAAAGAAAACTTAAATAGTATTGTCTAAAAAGGCAGAAAGCAGTGATTACACACAGAAATAAATGATGGGAATGGGTATCCATTTATCTGGTAAATTTAGGCAACTAGTTATTCTAATATCCTCACATTCAAAAGGGGAACTATAATTTTGTATATTTTTTTCAAATTTAATACTCAATTTTGCAAATATAGATATGCACTTCTATGATGTAACAAATGAGAAGCTGATAAAACTTGAATTACATATGTCTTTTAGAAATTTACGTTTATTAAATAAGAAAGTCATTTTTTTTTCTAAATTCAAGGATTAAATAAAATTCTACCTATTTTAAAATTTAGCTAAATTTGTGTATGCTCATAAGTGTTATCACTCACTAAATCTTTCCAATTTTGATTAAGGCATGTAATTACACAATTATGACAAACCCTTAGTCCAACTAGAACTATTTGTAAAATTTCTTTGAAAAAAAACCCACTAATTTTAAACAAAATTACATTAGCCTGGATAAAATACTGTAAGACAACTAAGCTACTTTGTTCAGAGAAGTATTAAAGCTAAGCCATATATATACCTCATAACTGGGAGAAATATTTTACCTGTGGTTAGAATCCAGTTTAATCTCTGGAAGAGAGAAAAATTAATTCACCAACTTTCTCCTTCAGATGCATTAGGATCAGTATTTCTTTAAAAATAAGGAATTACAGGCACTTGTCATTGAGAAATATGATTCTATAGGGAAACACATATGTGACTGCAGCACTGACCAGATAAAGCAATCTTCCTAAGAAATTTCCTGACCTCTGCTGCAGGGTATATATTAAATCTCAGCCATTGCATTTGAAGTCATAGATTAAACATTCACAATGAAACCAGACACAATACTGTGTATTAGTTCTCCCTGTGCCTAGAAAATTTTGTTCTTAGATAACCCATTGGCTAAGAAAATCTTCTTCTTCAAATCTTTATAAATTTTCACTTTGTCTGCCAACCCACCATAACCCACCCCATTTCTGGAATCCTGTTTTATTTTTTACTTAACTGTTTTTCTATAGTATATGTCAAGATGTTGCTAGATTAAGCAAATAAAAGTAGAGCATATCTACATAAATTTGAGTGTCAGATAAATAATAGATAAAATACATATTATATACATATACTTATAAATTCGATATATTCTCATATATTAATTTACACATATATGCAATATTAGGACAACTTTATAGTAAAAAAATTATTTTATTTGCCTATCTGAAATTTAATTTTTAAATAAATTTGGTAGTTTTATATTTTAACTGGCAGCCCTAACTTACCACCTCCTTAAATAGGATAGAATTAACTTATTGTGGTTATTTTTTATTTTTTATCTTCAGTGAGAACAAGGATCTCTGTCTATTTTCATTACCTATCTATTACCTAAGACAGTGCTGGGTTTGAAGTAGTTACTCAATAAATACTTAGAGAATGAAATTATTTTTATAAAGAGGATTTTTATGTTTTTTCCAAATATAACTGCAATGAAAGAAATGTGTACACACATAGCTAATTCAATTTTTAATCATTAATTAGTAAATCATATTTATCTTTACTTAATTATTTAGTATAAAATGTATTCATTCATTGAATAACATATTTGTTTGATTGTACCTGAGTTGATAAGTGAATGGTACATTCTAAGCATCAGCAGCTCTTGTTTGAAGACTTAAAAACTCATTCCAGAGTCAATAATTTAATTTTTTTTAACAAATGCTGGGAAGGCACATACTTGTAGATTATTGTAATATTAAATTATTAAATTCTTTCATTTAGATATATTTCATTAATTAATTGTAGTAAACAATTGATCTGCTAAGTCAGGGTGCATCTGTTGTGACTCTGTGTTCAGTTAATTGGGCTATTTGCTGAGTAGGATTGAGCAATGGAATTACTTTTTACTACTTAGTATCTATAGGGAATTATTCAGGTTAATTTATGGTGACTGGCTTCAACATTAGACTCCTAATAAAATGTGAAGTTTTTAAACATCTAAAATGTAATTTTAAATAACCTACAATATGATTCCTCTCAGTGTTTGGGCTGCATTTACAATATGTGTGTACAATTAGTGATTCATGTTTGTGTGTTTATATATGAAAAGTAAGTCACACATGTTGGGGAACATTAATTTACAATTGATATAAGCATTAATCAATTTTCCTTGTTTGACTGGCATTCCCATTATAAAAAGCTACATGTTAGCAATCATCCTTTACGTTTATCTACAGTCTCTTTTTCAACAAAATCGAATGGATTCAGGCATTGAGAAAATGTAACTCAGACCTCTTTTAAATCCAGTAAAAATAACATGAATATCTATTCAGGACTTAAAACATTTTTGCAAAAATATAATACATTCTGTCTAGCAACTTAAATATATGAAGAAGAAAAACCAAAAGCAATCAATAATTTTTTTTGTCCAAACAAGAATTGCAACCCTTACATTTCAGTAGTTCTCCTTAAGCACTATGTTAGTCAGCTTTCTTGAAACTGTGACCAAAAGATGTGATAAAAACAATTAGAGGAGGAAAAATTTATTTGGGTGTACCGGGTTTAAGAGGTCTCAGTCCTTAGACTGCCAGCTTCATTGCCCAGGCTGAATATGTGGCAGAATGTCATGATAGAAGAGTGTTTTGGAGGAAAGCAGGTCAGGACATGGACACCAAGAGGCAGAGAAAGAGAGCTCCCCTCACCAAGGACAAAATATAAACCTAAGGCACACTCTTATTGACTTGCCTTCTCCAGCCACACACTACCTGCCTACAGTTACCAGCCAGTTAATCCCTATCAGTGGATTTGTGTACTGATTAGGTTAAGACTCTCATAACCTCATAATCTCTCCTGTGAACTTCTTGCATTGTCTCCCAAGCTTTGGGGGAACACTTTATATCTAAACCAAAGCAAGCACTCAATGGGCCAAATTACTCAATTTCATAAATTTTTGAAGCTGTAACAAAATATTTCACAGGGCTGGGGTTGTGGCTCAGTGGTAGAGTGTTCACCTAACAAAATATTCCTAGCTAAAAAAAGGAAAGACCGAATGCTAATACAATTTTTTCCATCAATATTCTCACCCACTCCAATTAAAATTTCCTTTCTATATGCTTTAGAAGAGTCCAATTCAGCTCAAATGTAAAACTTTTACTGTCCTAGAAAGTGAATGGATTTCTGGCCTAAATGAATCTAGCCTGCCTTAAAACATATTTTCTCCACTGAGAGAGCAAATAAGTGAAATTCATCCTTAAAGGTTACAGTTTGTATATCAATGCTCAATTATCAAGTCATTCAGGCATGCTGAATCATTCAACCAAAATGCTGAGGAAATTCCTCCACACAAGCATCACTGAGAATGTATGTGAGAAATCAAATGTCCAAATATGATGACTATGAAGGGAGGTGTATTTAAGGTTGTGCTTATCACTGATTCTCTAATTTTTTCCTCCCAAATGCCAAAAGTAAACCAGACTTATCATTATTCAATAGAGTGATGTGGGAGAAACCAGGCTGGAAGTAACCTCATGCTGAGATGGAAGACATGAGGGTGAGACCTTGGGAAATAAATCAATGAGAATAATCACAACTTCTATCAAGTACCCAGGTTGAATGCAGTGCTCTCATAGTCATAAGTCAGCTGGGTCATGTTGGTGCTACTTCCTTAACACTGCATTTTGTTGAAAACTCCACTGATAATATTTTATTCGATATATCTATGTTTTCACTAGGCAGTGATGTAGCTTAGATTGTAGTTAGAATAGCTTTGAATTTCTCTATCTTCCACTCCTAATACAAGATGTGAGAGGTGGTAGGTACCAAAGGAATGCAGTTAGTAAGTAAATATGAGATGTGAAACTCTGGGGGAAAAGTCACCCCCTTTGTTTTCCTAAACTCATGAGAATCTTCTTGAGTTAGCTTTTATTCCTATTCCCTACTTTGTCCTCTGTGTTTCAGCTCTTCTTGACAGTATTTAAAACTGCATATTCTGAGTTTGATGGAAAATAATTGATTTCTTAGCTGCATTTTAATCAAAGATCATTCAGGTTATTATGTTTGTGGGATTTAATCGTCCAGTACTACAAAAATCAATTCTCATCTCATCCATATAGTCTCTTCATTCACCCTGCTATCCATCCACCCTCGATCCCTTCATCTACCCATTGATCTATCCATTCTATACTCATGCAGACAGCAGTACTTGGCTTCCATTACTATGTACAGAGCATGGTAGGAAGTACTCCAGAAGATGCAAAGATGAAAGAAAAAAAAATTCTGTTTCTGCAAAGAACTTTGTTTTGTGGCCTCAACTGATCTGTGTTCACAAAGGCAACATTATTATAGAAGTGTTAAGACAATCAATCAGTGTTTCCACTCTTTTTTTAAGGTCAAGAACACTTTAATGTGATTATGACAGTTAAAATTTTTCTCACAATGATATATTTTGCATATGTACATTTTTGCATTTTTTCCACAGGGTTTATAGAAAAACACAATGGTGGAAGGATAAGAAAGATCCTATAATGTTGGTCTAACAAACAGATAGTATAAAGATTGAAAAAGGACAATTGAAAAGTAAGGTGTCTGCCCATCACTACTAATTTTTTTGGTTTTTTTTTATGAAATTTATAAATTCACCCTGATATATCTCTTCTTGCTGTACCTTACTGTTTCTTGAATAGCACGTGCTACTTTTCCCTGTCAGTCCATTTTCTGAGATATTCTCCAGATATTCTGATCATCTAAATGTGTTTGTCTTTTCCAGTCCTTCACAAATGTTGAATAATGTCAACATCAACTTCATTTCTCTGAATCCTCCAACACTCCCACCACCCCAAAATAATGAGTTGTTGAAAATGCAAGAGCATCTTTCTCCCTTTCAAGTTTAATTTACTTACATAAAATTACTTATTTTATGGTAAATCACTGAGAACAAATATATGTTTATCTGTTCAAATTAGAATAAGCTAATTTTTGGTATGTCACTTAAGTAATTGGCCCAAATGCACCATTAATTACAAAGATTTAAAAATAAGACCCAAACTTTCTATTCTTAAATATATACATTTCTAACAAATTTCACCAAAATAGCTTAGTTATTTTTCTTATAGAATATACTTGATCTTGAGATATCCATGTTCAGCACAAATACATACTAATTAAGATTATAGTATGGAGAAATAGTGTTAACTTTTAGTGTCATGTGTGAAAGTATTATAAAATTAATTGATAGATGAGTTACACAATTATACTGCAGGTTATTGCTTGAAGGCCTAAATGGTGATTCCCAGCTTCCATTAGGTGACAGTTTTAATATTTGCCAGTTATGCTAATTTTATCTGTAGCAGCTTCGGGATCCTTCCTGCTTAGAAGAAGGATTTCAAAAATATAAGAAAACATGAACCCCTACAAAGAATTCAGAAAAAATATAACAAGAGTATATAAATTTTATTGCATGAATTTATTTAACAGATATATCCATTTCACATTTTCTCCCTGTTTATATGCCTGAAAATTTAAATGCTTTCAATTACAATTAACATTGAACCTATCCAAGTGTTTCCAAGTAGTTTTAAACTTGAATTTTAATGCCACATATAATCATCCTAATAAATACCAAATTAAAGCAGTGTAAATTAAATCAGTGCATATAAATAGTTGTAATATTTTTACTTATCCTATTACAAACATTTCAATTAAATTTGCCTTTGGAATTAAGTCATTCTAGTTTCTCAAAAGGTAAATTTATATAAGGATTCTTTTCCCAACTACAAACACTTTTTAGGCAGGTATTTCATAGTGTATGCATAGGATTTGTTCCATTGTATTGTGTCTCTGGAAGAAAAAAACAAATTCTTTTGATTTTTTATCAGATATTCAACACATATTTAGTATTAAAACATGTTCATAAAAATTTTTCACTCTGGTAAAATAATTTGGACAATAATTTATCAACTGAGATATGGCCTTTCATTTTTTATAAACTCTTAAAATAATAGATATCACAGCCCTGTGTTGTCTCATGTAAAGAAATAGCCAGAATCTTTGTACTAGAAACCTTTGATAATTAGTCCAAGAAATTCATTGCATAAAACAGAACAAGTCATACTAACATCCCATCCTTTCCTCCATGATTTCCACAAAACTTTCATTCTTTCCATTTTATTCTACTAATTCTTGAATTTTACTTTTGCCTCCTTCACTCACCTGCTGAGTCTGTTCTGTGTTTAATCTGATTGTTTTCCAAAGTAAATCAATTTCACTATTCTTCTTTCAATTCTGCATATCCTATCATTCTCATTACTAGCAAAAACAAAGCAAGATAGACAAACAGCTAGCTCTTAGACAAGTAGGGCGGGAGAGGATGAGGCATCAGCAAACACTGAATAGTGAAATGATGATATTTTGTCTGGAGGAAATATTACCTTATAAAAATTTTGGCCATCCTAATTTCACAAGAGGGTGAGGCAGGAGGATCTAGCGTTCAAAGTCAGCCTCAGCAATGGAGGGGCACTAAGCAACTCAGTGAGTCCCTGTCTCTAAATAAAACACACACACATACATACACACACACACACACACACACACACACACACACACACACAATAGGTCCTGGGGATGTGGCTCAGAGTTTGAGTGCCTCTGAGTTTAATCCCTGGTACACCTGCCCCCCTCCCCCAAAAAATATTGGCCAAGAGTTTACAGTTGTAAAATCCTCTATATTTTACATATACTTTTTCATTCAGTTGATACCATATATATATAGTATCAAATATATATATATATATATATATATATATA
Source organism: Callospermophilus lateralis (assembly GCF_048772815.1). Taxonomy (NCBI): domain Eukaryota; kingdom Metazoa; phylum Chordata; class Mammalia; order Rodentia; family Sciuridae; genus Callospermophilus; species Callospermophilus lateralis. Next base: position 2,077,153 of record NW_027512465.1, on the reverse strand, counting down.
TATATATATATATATATATATATATATATTCTTAGAATGCCTAATGAAGAGAAAACAAGGTAATTTAAAGGCATAGAACATGTACATAGAGGAACAGGCATCTAAACATGGATCCTACTGACTTCTTAAGATCCATGCCAAGCTACGTGAATCAATGATACTGACCTTCTTCAAGCAATAATATCAATGATAATATATTTGGTGTTAGAATAATTTCCTCTAGGATAGACAATAGTTAGTGATACCCAAAACCCTATAAAAGTAGAAAAAGTTAGAAGAAGAAATAAATACTTTGATAGGAGTCTGAAGACAAGGGTAATGATGTTGTTCAAATCTTGGGAGAGAATTGTTAGAGTTTACTGAATGCTACCTTAGAAATATTAATTTAACCACAAAAACAAATGTTATTACTGAACCAGAATTGAGTTAAGAACATTGCATAATTCTCAGTTTCAAAAATATTTTAAACAAGAGCTGTTACAAAGTTTTACCCTGATACGCTTCTACCCCAATTCCACTTACCCTACAGTCAAAATAATCAAATAAATCCTTCAATTCTCTTCCACTCTACCACCGTTTTTAAAACATACTTTAACTTCTTATTAAAATGTTCTTCTGTTTTTCAAAAACCATTTTTATAGATTACCTTTTTAACATTTTACTCTATTTTTATATCTATTAACTCCATTATGAGATTTCTCTGTAAAACATCTATTATATATCCTTTATATATCCTTGGTTTTATATCCTAAGTGTAAGATCTATTTCCATGTTTATTTTCAGAAAAAAAAGAAAGAAAGAAAGAAATATAACAAGTAAGCCAGAATATTCCCTCCAGCCTTAAGGCAATCTTATTCACCTGTATGTTCTTTTTTATTTTGGAAATATCATTCTACAGTTACTTTCTCATCTGCACCTACTCAGGCTACTATAAGTAGGGTTTTTCTTTTTCATCATCGTAGTTATTTGAAGGTTTCCTAGTTTTCTCCTTTCCAAATGTGCATCATCAGTTGGTTCCAATCCTCCTTGCTCCATCTGTGAAATTGCAGACTGAACCACCCAAACAGAACTCATGATCTTTCCTACTTGTTTGTTCCTTTCACTTCCTGGATCATTTAATGGTTCATCCACTCAGAAAACTACTGACACCACAAAAACTTGCTTTTCTGTTATGTTTTCCTACAGGTCCATATGGTGCCGCCAGTTTTACTTCTGAAATGACCACTTTGTTTCCTCCTCTCCTATTTTAACTACCTTGGTTTAGACCCTTCCCTGGGGAGGTATTGAAATACCTTCTTAAGGAACTTATTGTCATGAAGAGTTTCTTTTAGATTTATTTTCCAAACTGCTCCCCAAGTTATTTTGTAACATAGCCAGATGCTTCTTTAAAACACTGTTTTTAAATACTCAGTCTTTCTTTTTTATTGATGAAATAAAATCCAATCTAGTTAAGCATACCAAGCACTGTACTTTATAACTAGGACACCATTGTCTTGCCACATCTCAGAGCTTTGTCAAGCTCACTACACACATAAGTCTGAACCCCTACCTGGAGAGAGTGTGTAGTCTGTATTTCTGTAACTTTGTTTCAATTATTTCTTCTTTATGAAATATCTCTGATTTTTCCTAGTCTTTTCCCAGGGGTAGATTTCACCTCTTGTGCCATTCCCATCTAAGCATGAGAAATCCAGCTTCATCTTTCCTGTCCAGGCAATTTGTATTTCATTCTGCCTTTCTTTACCCTTGAAAGAAACAATGTGTACCCTCCTCTCAACACCCTAACCTTTTATAAATACTTCTATTAAAACGACCATTTATGTATCTTTTTCTACCACTATTTATTGAATCCGATTTATGTCCTAGGTGATGGAAATATGATAGTGATACTTCTACTCTACTGGTTTGCTTCTGGAATCTCATATTGTTACTTTTATTTGATGTTCATTCTCATTGCTAAATTGTTCTTGTCTAAGGGTTATTAGGGTTAGTGTGAACTTAGGGAAGGATTTGACTCTAAGAAGCTATACAAATGTTATTTAATTGGTAATATAGAATTTCTCTGTCACTGTTTTTACTTTAAAATATGTTTGATGAGTCTTTCCCTCTAATATTCATAATACATTTGGAATTACCTTCTCATCATGCCTGAAAATACATATTCAGTCCATTTTCTGTATTGTTGATGAGAGTTCTGTGAGAAAAAGTAGGCTCACAACTAATGGACTGTATTTCAGATGCACTTTACTTTTCATGGCATTAGACTTTTTCTGTGACTTTGATTCTGCTCAAGAATCTTGTGATCACAGAGTGATTCAACTGAATGCATTGTCAAAATAGTCATCAAAATTATTTAAACTTAACAAAACAGTACAATCTTTTGAAACTCACAGAAAGACAGTTTGGAAGAGAGGAAAAGTGTATTATTGTGAAAGACTATATTGCCATCCACTTTCCTTGATTTAAATAGTATTGTTTTTATTTGCCAGTTCAACTTTTTTATTCATTATTTGTTCTGTTTATTTAACAAATGTGCATGTATGTGAGAATAAAATTGCACCATTATTAAAAGTCAATTTCAAAGTCAGATTTTGATTATGAACTAGAATTTTGCAAAGGGATTAGTTCTTAAGGAAATGATAGATAAGCTGGGGATAGGGGATGTTTAAGAAATGTATAGTAATCGTTCTAATTACCCTATCACCAAAAGCTACTATTTCTTATAAAAATAATGTGAAGAAGAAAGCTGATTAGAATAGAATAGCATATAGGAGTAGAAAAGACCATCACAGTATTAGTGTAAGGATGGGACTTCAGTACTTGTCAAGCTACCCATACCATCAAAGTGACCATTGGCCAGGATTTCCAGGGTAGAAAGACAAGGAACTGAAGTGAGGTACCAAGGGAGGGAGCAGGAAAAGTATTAGGATTTCTTAAGCAGTGGTTGGAAATTGAAATTATGAATGTATTCTCAGCTAGCCAAAGTTAATGTACTTTCAAGAACTGAGGAGATAAAGCTAATTTTTTATCTTGTAATAAGTATTAATAATATCCTTTCATTTTGCAACCTCACAGTTTGAATGCCACAGACTATGATGATTCATATGTAATGTTTTATAATTTTCAAAATACAACCAGGAAGTACATATTATTATTCCTGTTTCATGCATAAGAAAACCAAATTATAGATAATTTAAAGAATTTACTGAATTCAGAAAAAAATGCCCCAACATATTGATTCCATTAGATTTTTTTTTTATTTCAGTTTTCTTATTCCTGTAAGTACTTGTGCATTTATATATGTAATGCAGCATGATTAACAAAACATAATTCCTGCTTTAGTTTAGGCTTATGTTCTAGGAAGCAAAGTAGGTAATTAAGACAATTGATCAAGTGTGCAAGAGTGAGCTGTGATGGGACTTATGAGTCACGTTCCACAGAAAAACTGACTTTTAATGGAGCTACAAGGTAGATCTGGTATGAAAGTGGAAAGGAGGGTGGTCTAAGCAAAACATATAAAATCCAAAACACTGAGGTGAGGAAATGCCTGAAGTAATGAAAGACCAAAAATAAGACAAGTTGGGCTAGACTGCTGAGATTGCAAAAGGAAAAGGGAGATAGTAGGCAAGGGCTCAGATTAGAGGTCCGAGATCTTTGTTTACACATATTGGACATTTTAAAATTCTGAGTTTATGAAGAATTTAAGCAGAGAAGTGAAATGGTCAGTGGTGAATTACATTCTGCAGAAGAATATTAAGAGAAAGAAATAGAACCAAGACTGAACTGTATTGCCTATTACTTAGAAAGGTGAGAATACAAATGAGAATGAGTCAGAGATGAGAATTACTATGGACATTTTGGGAGTCTTATTTGAGGAAAATGAGGACATAACATGTTTAAATTGTGTTTAGTGAAATAATTATGTGACCCTGTGTATACTTCAGTTTTTCACCACTACTATGTAATATGCATATAGTAAGCAGATGGTTAGCTTCTACTCACTGCGTGGATTCTTCTAATATTTTGGCCTGCAGGTAAAGAGCCAGAGGGCAGGTCACAATATGAATTATCTTAGTGGCACTTTATGGAGGTAGTGAAAAAGGAACAATATTTGAAAAGTAGAGTTAGAAGTTAATTTGTGGAAAATTCTTTCAAATCTTGCAGCTATAAGAGAGGTTTCCAAAAATTTGATAATCATGTACTTTCCATGGTCTTTCAATAACATGTGATGAGATTTAAGGAAACTTTTCTAAGTCAAAGATGATAGTAAAAACTTGATCAAATATTCAACAGAAAAGACTAGATTAAATTTCTAATCTCTTTGCAGCAAACATGATTAAAAGACAATTAAAGTCACTTTAGGTAAAATAAATATGGGGAAAATATTTTATAGAGCTATATCTGTGAGTTAATTCATAAAAACATTATGTTCATTTTTAAAATATTTCTTTATTTTTAAGTTTTAGGTGGACACAATATCTTTATTTTACATTTATGTGGTGCTGAGGATCGAACCCAGTGCCTCGTGCATGCTAGGTGAGCGCTCTACCACTGAGCCACAACCCCAGCCCTGTGTTCATTTTTTAATTAATTGTTTTTTTTTGTAATATGATTTAAATTTTCTAATGTATTGTAATCTTTTCACATTTAAATAACTGTTTTTATACTTAATTTTTTATTTGAGGTCTTACATCCTTTCCCTTAATGAATGCCCAAGTAACAGTAATAAATCAGAGCCCACTACACTTGGGTCTGTTTCTGTGGGAACTGATGCAATCAGTAAAGGAAAACATGGAAGAAGAGTCAATGGCAAGATACTAGACATTTTCCTCAATAGCACAATTGGGCTTTAGTGTCAATAATTGGGATCTTTCATTAACAAAAGAGAACTAGTTATTTTAGTTCAAGGATACTCTGAGTCATGTATTGAATTGCTTTAAATGTAATGAAGATAAATTTTTTTAGAATAATGTCTGAATTATATAAACCCATGATTTACTATTAACAGAGGAACATAGACACTGTGCATTAGAGATCCCCAAATTTTAATGTGCCTAAAGATTGCATGAAGACCTATATCAAATTTTGATTTTTGTATCTTAACAGCAAGAGATGCTAACCAACAACCAAAAGTTGCTTACTTAATCCACATTCCAGTGATTTTGATGCAGAGGATCTGAAAATCAAATCAGTGAGGAAGTACGTATGTCCTGCTTGGCATATCTCTCTTCAAAATTTTTTCCCTCTGATTTGAGGAACTGAAGGAAGATGCCAAGTAAAACATCTTCATCATATTGTTAATAACTAAATGTATTTAAAGTCAAAATAATAGAATAATATATGATTTAACACCAGAAACAATAACAAGGTTGTTATACATAAGTATATAAATTTGTAACATGCCAACATTAATGGTTTTTACTTAAAAATCTCTGGAATTAGTAGTGGTACTAGAAAAAAAATCACTGCCTGATTTAAATTATATATATATATATATATATATATATATATATATATATATATATATATATAAAATAGATGTATTGTAGGTTTGAATAATCATTTCAGCCAGGCTTCATCTCTTAATCCCAAATTAAATCTCTTTATCCCAAATTTTTAAAAGCATGTTACAATGAATATTTTAAAATTGAATTAAGAAACTTTGTCATATTTTTTAAAGTCAACTTTACTAAGGTATAATTTATATTGCCAGAATACTTGAATATATAAAGCAGTAGATGTGTTTTAATCTTTGAATTAGCAAATTAGTTCTTTGAAATTAAAAAAGTAAACAAATTAGAAAATAGGTAAATAAAGTAGAAGTAATTTGTTCAAACACAAGATAAGAGCATTAAGTATGAATTTAATCTATCCTAAGAAAACTAAAATTCTCTACAGAAAATTTTGAAAGAAAAAGTCAAACCTTTCATAATTATTCAGTGTACATGTATATACAGAACTGTATTTAAAATATATTAACACTGGGAAGATTTTAGAGATGCCCTTGGCTTATGTTCACATTTTTTATAATAACTTTATTTTATTTTTTAACATGGTGCTGAGGATTGAACCTAGAGCCTCGTATGTACTAGGCAAGTGCTCTACCACTTAGCTACAGTCCCAGCCTCTGATGTTCACTTTTGTAGATGAGGAAAATGAGGACAGAGCCCTGAGCCACTTGCCCAGAAGAAAGCCTGGGAGATCAGTTTGGAACCTAGTGTCCCACCCTCTAATTTATAAAACTATTTTTTTTTTAAGTTACATGAAACTTTTGTGACATGGGTTGTATTAATCTGTTGATTTTCACATTTGTATCAATGTGAAAATCCACTGAGTTCAAACTTTTCATACTTACATAAACTAATGAATACTAGTGCAGGTGTTTTATACACTTAAATTATAGTCCCACCGAAGGAGCTTTTTGAGACATTAGGATGAGAGAAAGGTTTTTAGCTTTATTTCCCACTGTAAATCACTGAAATAGACAAATATTAAGGAGATGTTAAAACTCTTTCTGTAATTATGTGCTTACAACACATAACATGTATTCTGAACTGAGTGACTGGTTGGGTTATTGTGAAAATGAGGCAAGGAAAAGACCACAGGTTATTAGAACTCTGGATGTCCCTGGAACTGGTGCTTTTTCTTGAATTAGAGTTTCAGTTATATATATTTCTTGAGTAGCCAACTTAGGTTTGTAGAAATTTCCAAGGTTAAAATTTTCATCAGAGAAGGAATACTTACAGTTTATCATATCAATTAAGTATATAATTTGAATGTAAATAAACATTACATAAGCCAAGTGAAATGTGAATTTTAGTTTAAAACGTGGACTTTTATTCTTCCCTTCACACCTTTACATAACTACCCAATATTTTTCTGCCATTGACAGTAGTGTCATTTTTATTCTGTTTATTATAGGGCATTTGCATAAATTTGCAAACATTTGGCCCAACCCAAAAATCTCTCAAAATAAAATAATTTTCTTTATATCTTTGGAACTATAGAGAATATTTAAAATCAAATTGATGAAAATTTTTAATAATTAGTTTGGGCATAAGCAAGGTCTCACACATACATTGAAAATAATTTTATTGAAAACTATCTTTTAAATAGTATGAACTAAGTCAACAAGTAAGATCTAAATATATCTCAATCCAGTTCCTTCTTTATATCAGTAGCAGAAGGACAAAAAAGACTGCTATACTCAAGTGTGTACCTTGTCAGAGAAACAGAGCAGTGGAATGCAGCTTCTGATAAATCACTTTTTCAATTATTTTCCTTTAATTTTTATTTATGTTACACACTCTTAAGAACAGCAACAACAATAAAGTGTATTTCTTACTTGAGTTAATTCAAGTACATGTGGGAAAAGAGAAATCAAAATCTTGTATTTGCAGCTAGAACTTACAGATACTCAGGAACAATTAGAAAGTCAGATTTGATAGAAACACAGGAATGTCTAAACACCCTGTTAACTCAGGTAATAGAAACAGTTGGGTGACAAAAATGTCATTAAATATCTAATAGGAGTAATAATAATACTAGCTAACATATATTGCCTATTTGATTTGCCAGGTAGTAATATTTTATACTTTATATACATTTTTCATCAGTTTGAAAAATTTTTATAGGTTTCCAACTAAAATTTCCCCTGACATAGCTGAACCAAAATGATATAGCTAGTAAATAACTGACTCATGCTCATTTGATCCCAACTCTATATTTATTATTTGTTTTGTTGGTTTTGTTTCAATCTCATAGCTTCTGTTGTAGTTTACAACTTTTAAAATCTCTCTTTAGTATTGTGGTTAACTCCTTATGTTCCTACAACAGGGAGTATACTTGACAGTGGGAATTACTTTCTGTCATCCTTATTAGGTAGATTTTGAATTAGACTACAACTCTATCTTAGGTCATATGCCTCTCTGTTCCACTCACCTTTAACTACAGTGAGGCATCATGTGAAAACTGTGACAACACCTTATTGGGACCCAGGTAGAAATCAAGAGAAGGTGGGAGTTCTTTAAAGAAGGCCATGATTTTAACAGATATCTTGTATCTGAGCTCTTGGAAATATTAGATATTCAATATTTTTTCCCAATATTTATAGAAACACCAATTTCCATAACATCTGTTCCACACCTCTTCAGTTTCTTATGTAATATTTTATTGAGTAAAATTTTAGTTAGATTGTATATAGTGATATTTAGTGCATTCGTATTGCACATCAAGAAATTGAAATGTATTTTGTCTAAAAATATTTGAATTTCTAAAGTGAATTACCACATTGCTATCATTTAAATGAGACAGAAATGTGTTTCCTTAGTAGTTTTTAATCATTTTTATCATGATTAATTAAAATGTTTGTTGAAGAATGTCTAAAATAGATAATATTTACATAATTGTGTTTATAGTTCCACATCAAAGAAGTGATAAATGTCCTTGGGAAAATAGAATATAAACATATATAATGAATAATAATTAATAAGTTAGATAATTAAAGACATAATAAGATATTTTGTTAACTTACTGATTTTTAATTTGCAAGAATTAAAATTAATTTAGTCTTTTTAAATATAGATTATGGTTTGGGGAGTTCATAAATTTAACAAATATATATAACATGGCACTTATAAATTTTTTTAAAGAGAGAGAGAGAGAGAATTTTAATATTTACTTTTTAGTTTTCAGCGGACACAACATCTTTGTATGTGGTCCTGAGGATTGAACTCAGGCCACATGATGCCAGGCAAGTGTGCTACAGCTTGAGCCCCAGCCCCAGCCCCAAACACTTATAAATTTTTTATTTAATTTTTATTATTTAAATGTTAACTTTCCTTATCTCTCATTAAGTACTTTTTAAATATATTTTAAAATAGTTAAACATTTAAAGTACTTCAGAAATTATACTTAATTATAGTGGAAGATACTCACTTTTATCATATAGAAGTTAGGCATTATTAATAGGTAATATAAATCAAAGCATAGAATCTTCAAAAATTTGCTTTTGCTCTCATATTTGCTCTCATACATTATTATCTTCCTAGTCATCTGCTAATAATCCCTCAAAAGATAACTATTGTGGAATCCAATTTCCATTTTGTTTTATAATCACATCCATAGTGCTTGCTATACTTTGTTCTGCTGAGCACAGATTTTGTCATTTGCTGATTGGTACTTGACAACAAGCCAATGGATTTCTAAACTATACCCATTTATTCCTCAATCACCGAGAAGAACATGTAATTCACAAGTCACTTCCAAATTTGGCTTATTTAAATTAAAAAAAAGCCCAATTTTGTATGGTATTCAGATGATTTTAGGAATGATTTCTTTTTTTTCTTACAACTTGCTGAACTCTGAATGGGGAAAAAAATAAAACATAAATGTTGAAATCAAAAGAGGATCCAAATCCTACACTTTAAAAGATTGAAATGACTAGAAGTTTTTGGCACATAGTGTTATATATAACTGAAAAAAAGAAAGTCTTCATTACTCAGAATGAAGAGAATTTTGATGTTACATTTGCATGTATACATATATAATATATATTCTTACATATCTTTAAGGATTCATAAATATATTTATCACATAAAAATGTAGATGTATGAATGATTTAAAATTGTATGATTTATAATTCATAAAGATAAACAGCATATGTACACGTGTACTTTTTAATCAGTACTTTGTGCCTCTGTGTATGCATGCATGATTTTAAGGAAAGTATGATCAATATTACAAAGAAATTTAGCTTTAAGATATGCCAAAAGTTGCTATAACTCATTACTCTGAATGAGTTTTCACTTTAAGTATGTTAATTGTAACGTAATAGAAGTTCCACAATATCAAATGAAAAAAAAAAAAAAACACCACTTCTTTAATTCTTTAGTCTTCTATCAGAGTTGATGCTCAAACAAGATCTGAATATTGTCTGTATTTCAGTCCACCCTCTGTTGAAAGGGTCTTTCATTGTCAACTCTCTTGTGTTCCCTGAATAGCACTTCTCCTTTGTGACATTAGGCAGCTGATGCTACAGATATTACCTAGGGCTTTACAATGGCCTTATACTGGAGGCTGGGTGGCAGAGCTAGGGGTCTAGCTTTCCCCAAACAGGGGAAGTATTTTGAGTGCTCCTTCCTTAAAACAAAACAAAACAAAACAAAACATTAAACGGTGTTTTTTGTTAGTTTTTTGATACAGATATTAAAACCAGGGGTGCTTAGCCACTGGGTCATATTCCCAGCCCTTTTATATTTTATTTTGGACATGATCTCATTGAGTTGCTAAGGGCCTCTCTAAGTTTCTGAGGCTGGCTTTGAACTTGTGATCCTCCTGCCTTAACCTCCTGAACCACTGAGATTACAGGCCTGTGCCACTGGGCCCAGCTCATAGAGAAATACATTTTCAACATTTTTGAAAAATCCTACTGAAGATTTCTTTGGGAAGTAAAGGACAAGGTTATTCCCATATATTGGACAGCTATATATATACTGCAAGATCATCTTGGAAGATTATTCAACAAAAGAAATTAAAACTATGCATTGGCACTGAAAGCTACCTCAAGGGAGCTCTGAAATTATCTTCCTGGTAAGGATTCGGCATTTTAAGAATATAAACTAAGAGTGAAGTAACATCTTATTTTAAACTTAACGTTCCTCAAAACAAAACAAAAAAATCATTGTTGTGATGGACATGAAGATATTACTGCATGGAATTTCTTCAATTATCTCTCATCCTTTCCATTCCTTAAATTTAAATATTATTGAAAATGGTCAAAAAATGTGAAGAAAATATTTGGGTTCAAATATTTAAAATGTGAATATCTATGGACTGTCAAAGATGAAACATAGTAAGTTTAGGATGTGAGAGAAAAGCATATTTGTAAGATGAATTTTGATAATATATTTGAACGGAAATTAGTATAATTACAAAAAATTCTACAAATACTTCTTTTTGAGAAATATCAATTTTACTCAAATATTAATTCATTTTAAAAATCAGACAAGTGGCCAAAATTTACTACAGAGCTTTTATAACTTTTAATTTTTGAACATTTAGTTTCCATTTTTTTAAAAAAACTTTTTAAGAATATAAAGAAAAATCACATAATGGTTATTATGTTCTTCTTAAATTTATTACACAGAACTATAATTATCAATATGAAGGTGTATTACTGATTTTTGAGTATAAATGATAATACACTGAGTAATATATTTATCATTCTCTTGGAAAAAATCTTCATAATGTTATTCACTTTTTTGTATAGAAAAGTGCAGGAATATAAAACATAAAATAGCAATCATTTATGTACTGGAGGTGGTATATATTAGATTTAATAATTTTCTATTTTGTGTATTCTTTATTTTTATTTTAATTAATTATATTGTATGCAATTAAAATATTCCCTACTGAATATAATAACATTTTAATTTTCATATTATGGTATCATACGATTAGTATGTGTTTTGTTATATTAAAATATACTGTTTTTCAGAAATTTCTTAATTATAGAAAAATGAAAAAACATTTCATGAGAGAAAATATGTACACTTATATCTCTTCCTTATAACATTATGAAGCTTAATTTATATTCTTTTAGTCCCCCATGACTGACTTTCCTAATTTTCTATTAACATTAACATTTTACATTAAACCTTTTATTTTGATAAAGTAATAATTACTTTCATTAAAACTCATTTAAATTCCCATGACATGTGTCTTCTGTAGAAAAGTACTTAATTATCTGTGTTACTTAGAGTTATGTTTAGGAAACCCATTGACCTTTTCTTCATATTTCACAATTACCCAAATAACACAAGCCTGCCTACCTAAGACCTCTCTGTCTTGTCACATCAACATAAAAAAGATACATATCTCACTTTATCATTTGGGGTTTGATTATGTGTCTACAAAAGGGCAACCAGTCTGTGAACACCAATGTCTTTTTTATATTTCCCCATAGAGTATTTGTTTGATGACGGAGATGAAATTAAAAGAGATGGAGCTGGTCATGGTGCTACATACCTGTAATCCCAGCGACTCAGGTAGCTAAGGCAGGAGGATTGCAAATGCCCAGTCTGGGCAATTTAGCAAGACCCTGTCTCAAAATACAGAATAAAGATTAGAAGGGTTGGAGATGTAGCTCAGTGGTAGGGTACCCCTTGTTTCTATAACCAGTATTGCAAAAGTGAAAAGTTAATTACTCCACATTTAATTTTGGACCATGCTAAGAAAAGAGATTCTTGATAAAACAATAAAAAGGTGGACCTCTGCCACACTTTAGCTCATCTGTGATATTTGTACATGATTATTCCCATCACCATAAATGCCTCTATTTATCTTTATTTACAAAATTATAGATAAATGATTGACCATGTTTACTTCTCAGAGAATAGTTGTTACCTGTATAGAGCTGAGACTCAATCACATGGGAGTGTGGCTATTATTAGAAAGAAAAATTTTTGGAAGAAAGTATTGAGGCCTATTTTGGAACTATAAATTTGATGTCGCATGCTAATAGTTTTATGTGGGGTAGGTACTAGCAGTGTGTATATGATTTACAAGTAGCATCTGTAGTGCATGTGCAAGTGTGTGGGGATGAACCGTTTCCATTTAGTGCCTTTAGGTAGTGCTGCAAGACACACTCCAAATGTACAAGTCATTGCTCAAAAAATGCAGGTAAATGCCAGCCTGACAAAAATTCCTTCAAAGATTATGAGAGCAAGTTTTTTGTTAGTGATATGTTTATTTGTATATTGATCTTGCAGTTAAGTGGTATTGTAAAAACCATCTAATTTTCTGAATTGTCTTATCTAATGTAGATGCAAATATATATTTCAGTGAATATTAAATAAAATGCCCACATTGTTTAATTTAGTATGTGACGCATAATGAACATTAATACTATTTATGGTATTTATTTTTATCTCCCACACCAAAAATTATTTTCAAAATCTGCCAAATTAAAACAATGAAGAGTAAGAGGTTTGACTAGTTATGAAAAGCATATTGAAATATTGACTAGAGATTGGGTTTATTGCTTAGTGGTAGAGCACCCGCATTCTCAAAATGTAAAAAAACAAAAACAAAAACTGCATTCAAACTCTATAATCAAGCAAAATAAACTGAATATTCAATCTAATTTCTATCTGACTAAAACTAAGCTATATGAGTTACTTAATGTTCCTTTGATGCATCATGCTGCCCATTTGTGATCTTCCTGTTTTGTTTAGCATGTTATTTTCCACCTAGCCAGTGTGGTAAACTCATATTATTTTATTATATTGCTTTAAAAACACCTTTTCTGATGCTTCTCTGAGGCATGCATCCATTACTTATAGTTGGTAATACAATTTGCCAACTCACCTTGGCTAAGGAACAATAGGGCTGTTTATCATATAATCTAATAAAATGTCTTCAGAATGGTATCGAAGAGTGGGGTTGACTTCAGGGAAGTCCAAGAATATTTTCCAAGACCCACATGCAGAACATCTTTCCATTCGACCATTCCTTTTTTGGTCATCATCTTCTGGCTTAATTTCAGTATTCTCGAGATGGCTATGTCTACCCCAGACTTGAACTGCTCACAATCAAGAGCCCTGCAGGAGAGTTTTCCCTTCATAAGTTTGCTTGGAGTAGAAAGGAAAACTTTCCCTGGGAGAGTCCTAACAGATGCCTTGCCTCTACTGTCACTAATCTATACTGAACCACATGTCCATGATTTAGTTGCAAGAGATTGGGAAAGCAAGCATGCCACCTTCCCTGCCTCCATAACAAGAAGTGGGGTTTTCAATATTATTAAATGTTGTTATTATGCAATAATACCTTTGACACATCTCAACTCCTAATTCCAGGTCTGTCATAGTATATTTCCTCTATTTTGATCCTCTTCCAAAAAACACATGAGCACAACTGCATTACTAACTACATCACAATAATGTAAATGTTTAGAATTTTGTAGACTTCTCGATTAAAACATCAGCAACTTGTGGGAAGAGAACCAATTGTTTTCATCATTATATTCTTATTGCTTTATATCTAATAAGTATTTAAAACCCTTTAAATAAGTTTAAAAACTGTTAAAATAGATAAAAAGAAATTTATGATTGAATTAAATATTTTAAAGTCAAAATAAGAACTTGAGATAAGTAAAATTGTAATGGTTATAAAACAGCATAATGGATAAGAGATATTGCATCATCCCTGAAGGAGCCAAAACCTAACCATCTGCTTCACATCTCTCTAAGTCTAGAGATGAGAAAAAAGATGTGAATTTGCTACCCCCTGGGAGATTGGATGAGGATCATATAGGATTTAGAGAATAGAACTTGCAGGGAAATGTCAATAATTTAGGTTTTCCTTTTGCAAAGAAGACACATCAAAATTTTACCCTTCCTTCACAATGTAGTGTAGATGAAATAATGATGAATCTTTTAAATGGACTTTTGAGAAAGGGCAGGTAAAAAAATAGAATATTTTTACAGGAATTTTAGAAAAGAACACTACAAAGTGTTCAATGATAAAAACTATAGTTAATCATGTTGAATTATTAACCTTATTTTACCAAATATATATATTTGTCTCTTGCTAAAAAAGAAATGGACTTTTTACTCAGGGGTTTGTGTGTGTGTGTGTGTGTGTGTGTGTGTGTGTGTGTCTGTCTGTCTGTCTGTCTGTCTGTCTGTCTTGGTAAACAAACAGTTCCAAATAGTTCCATGCTGTATGTTTTATGATTTTCCATATCTCTGCCTAGAAAAAAACAAAAGAAATACACAAGTGTTTAAATAATAAAAGAAAAAAACTGACTTTCTCCTTGAAAATTAAATGTCAAATTGGATTTGAAATGTTTACAGAGGTACTTTTTATTTGTCCATTATGATAGTAATGATAAATGAGAAAAGCTCTTTCAGGGAATAAAGTATTTCTTCAAATTTTCAATTTAGTCTTAGTTTTATGTAAGATGGTTTTGTAAGTGTGAATTACCATTAGGAGCTCCAAAAACATTTTGTGCTTAATAAGGCTTAGAATGAGTAATTTGGTAATAGCCAATATAAAGTATATATATATATATATATATATATATATATATATATATATATATATATATATATATATATAAAATTATATTTTTGGCATGAATATTGTCAATTTTTTCCCCATCTTCCAAGTATAAAAATACATTCACAGTGCACACACATACACACACACACAAACTTCACAACTCATTTATTACTCAAATAGGTCAGTTATTTGAACACTTATCATTTTTTATAAAATTCTACAATGACTTTCTAGTTATTATTGTTGACTTTAGTCCTATGTCAAGATATTTTTGCTGACTCTTGACATCAAAAAGAAGAGAAGGTCTTTTACTTTAGTGTTGATGCTAAGGAAGAGTGACTTAAGAGAAAAAAGGCCTTTAAATTCTTGGAGTAATAGCTGGCAATTTGCTTAGTTCTGACTCATTTGATGAGATTTACATGTGTTATATCTTGGCTTGGACATGAACCTGTGGACCTAATTTTTTGTTTTCATTTTGTTGGTGGTGTAACAAAACACCACAGATCAAGTGGCTCAGAGCAATACAAGTTTATAATATTTTTTTAATTCTGGACGTCAGTAGCCTAAAGATTGTCCTCATGGATGAGCTCTTTTGGTGGATCTGGGTGAGCATTCTTTTCCTTTTCTTTCCAAGTTTATTGGATCTGCCTCCATCCCTTGCCTCTAGGTCCTCTCTTCAGTTGCTACAACCTTTGTTTCCAGGGCATGTCCAAGTCTAATCCTCTCTGACCTCCCTTTTAGAAGAAACTTTTGGATACAGCACAGGCTAATCTCCTACCTCAAAATCTGCTCTTTATCTCATCTGCAGTGTTCCTGGAAATGAGAATTAGGATGTGGACTTTTGGGGGATGTCATAACTCAACCCACCCTGTGACTATTACTCAGTTCTATTCAATTTCAAATCTTATATAATTTTATCTCTATCCATTTTAGTTTTGAGTATGACCAAGCTTTAGGTGAAAATGCATGCCAATTTAAAAATATAAGAACATGTGTACATATTGTGTGAGTATGTATACAAAAATGTCTAAACAGTAATTAAGTTTCTAAATTATCAATAATGTCCCAACATGACAATAAGAATTACTGATGAAAAATCATGGTATAGTATCAAAATATGGATAGTCTTCATTATGTAATGCCCTTGTAATTTACAACTGCACATGTTTTTCAGGATGGAGTTAGCAAAGATAAACAATAGCAAACATTATAATCTTCATAAGAAGGTTTATTTTTTTAATCAACCACCCATTTTAGAAGGTAATGCATGTCCTTGGGGAGGGGAAAAAGGTCAAAATTCAACCATTTTTAATTTACCTTCCCCCACCTCAACTATCACATCACAAATATGCAGAATCCAAATGTAATATAAATGGTGAGTTCTATTTTATCTTACTCTTAAAATTATATTATTCCTAAAGGAATTATTT
Organism: Callospermophilus lateralis; assembly: GCF_048772815.1. NCBI lineage: Eukaryota > Metazoa > Chordata > Mammalia > Rodentia > Sciuridae > Callospermophilus > Callospermophilus lateralis. The sequence continues at coordinate 2,060,663 of NW_027512465.1, read as the reverse complement.
TAAAAAAAGCTACTATTAACATATTCAGCTAAGTTACCATTGCATACTAACTATTGTAAAATCTAAATTTCAGTATAGTCTTTAAGAGCCCCAAGAGGATAATATTGAACCTCTCTCATGTTTGATTTTTAGTTTTCATGAATGCTTTAATTTTATATAGTATAATTTTTACTATTCAGTGTATTTTATTTGAACCATGGGAGAACTTAGTTTTATTTTAATGATCAGCAAAAAAAACTATGTATCATTATGAAAATAAAATAGAGAATATAGAATTATTTGGTTATTCTTTTTCTCCATATTTGTAAAAATGGTATAGAATTATACATAGAAAACTTAAGTTTTTTTCTACTGAGAATTTCCCTTTAATATACTTTTGGTTGATATATAATTATACATATTTTCAAGGTGGAGTGTGATGTTTTAGTTCTTATATACAATGTATAATGAGCCAATCAAGGTAATTAGCATATTGATCACCTCAAACTTTTATCATTTCTATATAGGAAGAGCATTTGTAATCATCACTTCTAGCATTTTTAAATGCATTATTATTAACTATATTCGTCCTACTGTGCAATAGGATACCAGAACTTTTTTCTTCTGACTGTAACATTATATCTGTTGATCAAATTTTTCCTCTCCCACCCGACTTCCACTTAATTAACCTCTGGGAACCACCATTCCATACTCAACTTCCATTAGATCAGATTTTCTAGATTATATATGTAAGTAATATCATGCATTGTTTTTCTGTGCCTGGTTTATTTCAGTTAACATAAATGTCCTCCAGGTCCACTTATTTTGTTAAAAGTGAAAATACTAAATCTTTTCCAGGGTTGAATAGCATTCCATTGTGTGTGTGTATATATATATATATATATATATATATATATATATATATATATATATATATATATATATTAGTGTGTCTTTTTCCATTCTTCTAGCGAAAGATATTTAGATTGGTTACATATCTTGGCTATCATAAATAGTACTGCAGTAAACACTGGAGTGCAGATGTGTCCATGACCTATTTAGCACAAATATAAAATTGAAGACAATGTTCACTGCCCTGTAGGAGCTCACCACTCCAGAAGTACAATACATACAGCAATGGAAAATTGAAGCTGTATGGTGTACTGAGAAGAGTTACACAAAATTAAGATAGACACACAAAAAATGAGGAATTTTCTATTAATGAAAGTAAAGTGTCACCAGACATTAGTGAATAGCTAGAATTTTTATATATGAGAAAGGATATTCCGAGCTAAGGAATGTGAGAATTAGGACATATAAGCAATAAAGAAAGGAAAGTGAGTAAAGCAACAAGGAGAGTTAAACATGTATACTGAATGATGAATTGACAAGAGTCTTAATGTTAATAACTTATTTAATAATTATAACAATATTGTTAAGACAAAATAAATGGATTTCTTGGAATTTATTCTTCAACAACATGTGCACATGTTTTTTTTTTTTTTTTCTGGAATAGGAAAGTATAAAGGAAAGGAATTAAGGTACCTTATGAAACTTGATAACTAGAAATATTCCTTTAACTTTACATGAGCTTTATCAAAATCGGAAGCTTAATACTTTCTTTAACACTTTACAAAAATTTTATTATCTTGGCAAATGAGTTAATTGCCTGTTATATTAGACAGAAAGAAGAATAACCATGTTTCTCTTAGCAATGATGAATAACATATTACTCACATTATTGTTAACTCTTTAATATTTTAGTAACAAGATATAAAGATAATAAATATTGTCAATGTTAACTAAATGCTGATAGCATAAGTCAAATCACATCCTTAATAGTTCACTTGTTCTTAATGCTGTACCAATTATTTAACTTCTTATTCTTAAACATATTTTTAACATCATTAATCTGATTCCCTAGGAATTTATTTGTTGAATGCATATGAATCCCTTCTTTATGTTTAATTTGTAAATAGTTAGCAAGATGCAACACTTTTATTTCCTTTAAATTTGCTTAAAGTGTCCTATTATGATTCAATAGACTTATAATTAATTTATTGGTAAACTATCATTCCCAGTAGAAATAACAAAAAGTCAACTTTTGAAAGAATTGATATAAAATTATTTGAATTAATTATGGTGAAATATTCAAGGATATGGAAGATAGTTATTTAATGAATGCCTATTGAAAGATGCTTCAAAGTTTGATAGTTACTTTTTTCAAAAAGAGCAAAATGAATAGTTCATTCTTACATTAAAAGAGAAAATATGAATTAGCTACTCGGTGGCAATTTATATACACAAAATCTTTTAGTTACGACCATGTATGTTAAACTTACAAAATATTCATTGTAAATTACGATTAAAAAATAATTCAATGTTTTAATAAAAGTATAGAAAGATTAGCAATACTATGCTTTTCCTTGTCCAGAATGAATCCAAACTCAGTAAACTCCATAGGCTATGGTTGTCCCAATCTTTTCATGTTTTTGATTGCAAGAGCCTATTTTAAGAGATAAACATGGTACTAGCTTTGATTTTCTTCCTTAGGGATGTAAGTAAAACTTCACATTCTCATAAGCTTCTTGTTTTAATTACAGTGTAAAAACACTGTGTTTCATATAATAGGAAGACATTTAAAATGAGATTTGTTTTACTATCTCAAAAATGTGGGTTGAAGCATTAAATAGGATAAATGGAAAACACACATACATCCTACATGTTTTGCTTTTGACTCAAATAACTCAATCCAGTGGATATATTTTTAAATAAGCATCTCACAGTAGCAAAAAATTTGCTCATTTCAAACTATAAGCAATGCTTTTATAAACTGACCTTGAAATGGAATATCTGTTTGAAAAGTAAACAGATGTGTTATAGTAAGCTCTTCTCAACCGTTATTTCCTAAAGGGATAAATAAAACTGTCCCCCAAACTGCAACAATGCAAATTGTTTTTAAAGATTGAAGCTTGCTTAGCAAGCTGATAATACAGGCTCATTAGGTAAATTGCCTTAAGTGTACCTTACTTCTATAAGAAAAACAAAGTTAATTTTAGATTACAATGACTTTATTTATATTTCTATGTATGGGGAGTACATATTGAGAATGATGGCTTGCAAATTTTCCCAAAGGATTTTTACTGAGGATTGTTTTGTATCTATGACTCAACTTAGGTTAACATATAGATATTCAAACAAAATAAGATGAGCACTTAATTGTCAAATTGTCAATGATAGCTGTATATTCATTGCTATTAGAAGGTAATCCTTGGTGCTGGGGTTGTGGCTGAGGGGTGCGGTGCTTGTCTAGCAAGTGTGAGGCACTGGATTCAATTCTCAGCACTGTGTATAAATAAATAAAATAAAGGTCCATTGATAACTAAAAAAAATTTTAAAAATTAAAAAGAAATCAATCCTTTCACAGTTCCTAGTGGATTCCTAATACCATTTCTATAACAAGTGTTTGAAATTTTACCACCATTTCCAGTTCTTTGGTCCTTATGTCAGAAATTAATTCTGCATCTTGGTTCCTTTAGAAAATATAATCAGAGAAAATATCTTAAATTTTTCTTAATGATTTATCCACCATTTCATTTTTCTATTCTTTCATCTTTGGAGCAAATGCTCTTATGTCCTTGTTTAGTTTTGTATTGCATGGACAAGAGTATTCGGAAAAACCCTTCCATTCCCATCTCCTTCTCAGGCCTCTTGACTCTCTCCAGATGCACCTTTCTTTCAGCAGGCACATCTACTCTGTCTGATCAGAATTCACTACACTTGAAGTTTGCTATTAGTGGTACCTTCCCTGATTCAGCTCTTGAAATTGCATGGGGCATTAGTAAATGTCCTTTCCCCTTGCTCTTCATTCTTTAATTATGCATGAACTTTGTCTCACCTACTCTTACTTTTCAGTTTTTTCTCTTGACAGTCTAGTCATCCTCCTCACATGTCTCTGTCCTCACTTTAACTTCACCTAACTTTAATTCCTATAGCTTACATTTTTTTTCAGCCCCCAGTTCTATTTCCAGTTTTGATCATTCTCCTGAATTTTAAACTTAAATACTTCACTGCATAATTCCTTATGGATATCTTCAAAGCATCCCCAATTTGGTACATTTAAAAAGAGATCGAAATTCTAACATTTGGGTTCAGAACACCAAATTCAGGATTCTGACTTTAATGAGATAGGGTACATGATATTTGACTTCAGTTTACTCATAAAATACAATATTAACTTTCCACTCCACCAACATATTTATACACTCAATATCTCTACTCACCTAGATTATTCCAGTAACACCCTATTTGATTTCCCTACCTCCACCTTTACTTCAATACAATCTGCTCTCAAAACAGTAGTCAAAGCTATCATTTCAAGCAGTAAATCAGACTGTGTCACTCTGCTAAGAATCTTCCAGTTGTCTCCATCTTGATTTTTAAGTAACCAAGTCTACATCTACAGCCCCAACCCCACACTCTCTCATCTTGCCTCTTCCTAAATTCTCTTTTTATCCCACCACACTGACCTTTTTAGAGTCTCTGCTATTTTCTGGGCAAATCGTTGTGTTGGTCCTTTGCCACAGTCTGGCTGGGCACAAAATCATGAGCCACTCACAGCTTTGTAGATTCAAACAACAATTCTTTATTCCTGAACTCACACTGGCACTCTACAAACATGTTCAGGGGAAATCCACTGTCTGGGCCAAATCCAAGTTCTCTCTGAATCCCGGGAGAACTCACTGGGAACTGCAGGATCAGGCAGGCCTGAGGCAGCAGGATATGCCCTATTCCCAGCAGGGTACACCTTAAACCTGGATTCGCCCTAAACCCAGATCCGCCCTGGTCCTTGAGCAATTTTGAGACAGGGTCTTGCTAAGTGGATCAGGCTAGCCTGGAATTTGTGATTCTCTTGCCACATCTATCTGGGCAGCTTTACAGGAGTCTGCCGCCAAGTCTGGCAAGATTTTGTTTTCTTAACTAGTAAAATGAAGGTAGTAATAGGACTTCTTAGTTTTAATAAGGTTGAAATAAATACCAAATGAGTTAATATGCACAAAATATGTTTAGCAATGTGATTGACATGCAGAGATCATTCAAATTGTCAGCTAAAATTGTTTTATTACTAGTTTTAAAAATGAGACTTGAGTTTAGCTAAAATTCCTAGGCCAGGAATGTAGAGATGATGATACCTGCAAATCTCAACATACTAGTGGTACTTACTAGACTGTTTCCTGTGTGGCTTGTAGTTAAAGTTTTCTTAAAAACCTATTTGTCCAGCATTAGAGATGTCCAGTGTCAGAATTTCAGTTTTGTTGGGGTGGGGTGTTGTTTTAGATTAGGGAACACAAAGGAGGAGACATAAAGGGTAATCATAGTTCACTGCATTTTGGGTAGCATAAGGATTATGATGGAGTCTATGATATAAGTATCATGGGATGGAACAGCAGAGGCAGAAGCAGGCTTGTTGTGCCTGGGAGTCAGATACACATTGCATGCCATAGATATGGAACAGTAAGAATGGAACTGTCCTGGATCTCTTTAGAAGGAATACTGCCTTAAAAGCTCATTTGGCTTCCTAGTCTTATGATGTGATCTAGGAGCTGAGGAGGAACTTGAACTGGAAGAAGCAGTATTTCTTTCAGGATCAAATTTTTTACAGCAGGAAAATTTCCTTAAAATGGTCACCGAGGAGAGACTCCCCTTTGACTATCTTCCAGTCTTAGCAGAAAACCCAGATCAAGACCCAACCAGTCTTACAAAACCACACCCCTTGACTACTTATTCCATTGGCTTAATTTTGGTGAGTTAAAAATCATAGCCAGCTAGTGAGAGATTATGAGGAGAATCTAAACACATACTCCTTCAACACTGTAGGTTTCCATACCTTTGGCAAAAATCAGATTGATTGAGGAGAAAACTAATAGCAGAATTGTATGAGTTTTGAATTTTAGTCATTTTCTTGAACTTAAAATGTCCTATTTCTAAAATTTATAATATTATGAGCAAAAAGGCATGGCAAATTAATGCTACTGCCTTAAGATTACATTGGGTTGCAGGGTAAAACTGACTTACAGATATTTCTTGAAGGAATAGTAGCAGATAAATAAAATCAAATAAAATATACCTAAAAAGATGAACATACGAAATATAAGTAAAATAATATTGAAGTATAGCTCTTCCAATAAAAAGAATCACCACTTAATATAATCAAATATTCTTTGAAAACTATATGACACAGTTGTAGGAGATAAATGTCTTGCTGTCCTGCCCTGTATAAGCCCAAATATGTTGAAAAACATGGAATGTTCTGGAAGCTAGGAATTTAGAATTTTTACAGCACAGTGGTAAAAGCACTATACCTAGGAATTTTAATCTGCTACTAAAATTACCTGAGTGATCTATAGTAAGACTCTTGATATATCAGGGTTTCTTATTCCTTATTAGTATGATGTTATCTTCCTTTTTTTCAAAAAGTGATAGTATGAATCAGAATTGGTATATAATGATGAATAAACATAGCATGTGAATTCTCATGGTGAACAAGAAACAGAAATTGACAGATATGTTAAATGTTGATAGGAAGGAGAGTTTACTGTGACCTTTCATCAGTTGGGGGAATTTTTATGCCAAGGTTATCATCATTTCTTATTTGGATTTTTTATAATAGCCTTTTCATAGAGCTTTGCACAAGAATCTAGAAAAAATGTTGATGAGCAAGATGATTAAAGTTTCTAAAATTTTTAGTCTCACCATGGAGGTAAATGATCAAGTAGTTAACCTTGTTCACACATTTTTGTCAGGAAATGTGTCTTGGCCTAAGGAGACCCTTTAAATGTGCTACTTCTGCACCATTAGACATAGGATATCAGGAGAATCATGTAAACTGAGACTGAGGATGAGTAAGTTAGTCATAAAGAGAAGAGCATGTTGGCTTGAAGGAAGGCCCAAAGAGTTTAATATTTTTGAGAAATAGAAGTTTTGAAAAATATGTTCAATAAGTTCTGGAGTGCTTCAAGGAATTTATTAATGGTAAGGGAAAATAAAAGACTTGGGATTTGAATGTCAAAATATTGTAGGAACAAAGCATAATATTGGTCACTTGAGACTTGCTCCTAATATATGTTGAAATTTAAGCAATACTGAAGAAAAATACTATATTCAAGAATGTTATAAGAAAGCCTCAAAGAATAAATGTGTATTTGTAAGCTGTATCTTTAATTGATCAGATGTTTTAATTAATGGTCGACCCTGCATATAGTGTATGATATTTTGGAATTGGTCTGGAGCACCTGATCTATTAAATTTCTAGATAAGAAAAACTGATAAGAAAAAATTTTGTTTTAACATGAGTTCAGTACTATATAAGGAGGATATACACTGAAGTTTAATTTTCTGGACAAGATGAATTTGAAATTGTCTCCTTAAATTACTGTTTCACAAGTTTAAGTCAGTTTACTAAATGTTCTCAGTTGCATTTCCATGATTTTGATAGCTCCCTTGATTGCTTAATTTTTGGAATATCTTGCTCACTCCCCCAAAATAACTTGCTAATGCAAAGTGTTTTGCTTTCTATCAATTTGTTGCCCTTTATTCAAAATTTATTTGAGTTCCCTGGGCAGTAAATCTTGGGTTTACAGAGTATTTGCTGAACAGATATTGACCATGGTGTTAATGATAAGGCAGATATCATTGTTGTTGTTTCTCACATTGGAGCTTCTTGCCTAGGATTGGGGAATTAAAATTATTTAGTATTTGGGTTTTCTTAGTTATTTTATGAGTTCCTTCAAGTTAGCATAAACTTTTTAAAGGTAATAGTACCCAGTTCTTTGTAAATAAGTTGACTGGATAGAGAATATAGTGGATAATAGCTGATAACCCTACAGTCAGAATATGCTACATCTTGCTGATTATTGTGATTTGTACTCCCTTTCTCAGAAAGGATTCCCAAGAAATAATGTAAAATCTTGGCTCCCTAGAGCCTCCTGTGCTTCTCCATGTTCTCAGCTTCTTCCAGGCAACAGAGGTTATGTCATCAAAGTTGGTAACTGTATCTTACAGCAATAAAAAGTGTGGAGATTTATTAAAATTTATTTTCTGATGTTTCAGTATACCTAGTGTCTAATAAATTACCTTTACCAAAAGTTTGAATTTATATGAAAACTATATTGGAGCTCTGTTAAAGATATCATTCTGCCCACTTCCAGATGAAAGTGTCAATTCGATAGGATCCCTATATTTAACTTCAAAGAAGTTGTAGCCACTTCTATAGCTCTTTTTAAATGACTTTAGATGTCATTTCATGTTTCTTTTCTTAGACAGTGTGTTATGGCCACTGAAGTTGGAAAAAAGTGATTTTTTTATGTTGGGTGCATCACAAGACTTAGTTTATTATGGATAGATGGTTCCCACTGTTCTTAGCTTTTTTTTTTTTCCTGAAGTACTCTTGAGTGTATACTTTTATGTTTGCATTTACATATAAACTAATATAGATAAATATTCCTGTGTTCCCACTGATTTATTTTGATCAAATTATTTACATGCCTGGATCATGTTTTCTTTTCGATAGTTTTTTTTTTCCTTTCCCATATGATCAGGACTTCAAGATTAGTATTGTGACTTTGTCAGTGCTCTAAATTTTTTTTGGCACAATCTGACATAAAAGTACAAAGTATTTTTATTATTTATTGCTTGTGAACCAATAAATTTATAATTATAGTCTTAGCTACTCCTTCTCCAATGTACTCTTTTCAATACTCTTTTTCAGCTACTGAAAGTATACCATTTTTTCACTTACTCCAAGTTAGCCATTTTTAATCACATTTGAGCTATTTATTAACTGCAGAATTTTTATATGTAGTTATTTATAATTCATCAAACATTTATTTTCCTTTTATAATTTCATTCAAATATTTGTATTTTTTAAAAAAGCCTTTCATTTTTTTTTTCTGAAAATGTTTATTTTACTTTTAAGATAATTTTTTCCTACATACGGAATCCAAGTTTGACTTGAATTTCAACTTTCTGTTTTCCCTAGCACTTCAAAGGTATTCCATTATTTCCTCCCCTTCATTGTTTCTGATGAGAAATCAGAAGTAATTTGTATCATTTTTTTCCCTTATATTTATGTATGTATGTATGTATGTATTTATTTTTAAGATTTTTTTTTATTTCTTACATGACAATAGTGGAATGCATTACGATCATAATTTTCCATTCACAGCACAATTTTTTACAAAGCCTTTCATTTTTAAGAGCAGTTTTAGGTTCACAGAAAATTGAGAGGCTGTTATTTCATTTTTAAACCCTCAACAATGGGGAAATATATAGAAGTGAAAATTGAGTTCTGGCCTTCAAGGAATTCAGTCTATAGGAGGGTATTTACACTAAGAAATGCATATATCATGGCAAAGTAAGAACATTACTCTTATTCAAGCACTATATACAGCTTTCAGTGGATCATAGAAAGGAGGACATGTCCATCTTTTGGGGGTAAATTAGGGAAGGTTTTATATGAAGTCACATTTAAGCTAAGCCATAAATAGTGACTAGGATTCTATTTGTGTAATCAGTAAAGCAAGAGTATTCCAAACATAAAGGAATAGAATGAATGGAATGGTGGAACTGGAACGTGAGAAGGCAAGGTATGTTTGAGGATTAACAGCCACCATAGTAAGACCTGAAAACAACTTTAGTCTCTTACCTGTGGATAATGGGTAAAATAAAAAATGGTGTATGCATACAATAAATAGAATAATATTGTAGAAAAGAAGGCAGTTGTGCTACATTGGACAACATGGATGGGCATGGAGGACATTATGTTAAATGAAATAAGCCATTCATCAAAGGACAAATACTATATGAGTTCATTTAGATGAATATCTTGAATAGATTCATTGAAACAGTAGAAGGTTGGCAAGGCCCGAGAGGAGGAGGAAATGGAAAGATGCTGTCCAATGACTATAAAGTGTGTTATGCAAATGAACTCTAGGTATCTCGTCTAGCATAGTACCTATAATGCTGTCTGTATACTTAACATGAGATCTCCCCTATTAAATTTTTTAAGTATTTTTTAAACAATCTCTCTCTCTCTCTCACACACACACACACACACACACACACGCAAACAACAACAACAACAACAACAATAACAACAACAACAAACCCAAAACACCAAACAACCCAAAATGAAACCAGAGAAACAAACACAAATTGACCAGAGGAAATATTTGGAAGTGGTGAGGTGGTGAATGTTTGTCCTAAACCTCAATGAAGCTATTTCAAAACAAAGAATAAGGATCATAAACTAAAAATATTGGAAGTACTCTATAGACAGCAATCATTTAAATAGAAATTTAGATCTTTGTCAAAATAGGGAAAATTATTATTCTTTATATACTTTACATTATCAAAGATAATTTACATCATCAAGGATAATTTACATCATCAATGATTATTAAACTTTTGTAAAAATGTTTATAAAATTTTTAGCTAAACATAATAACACCCCAAAATATTCTTATTAAGGGACTACTATGAAATTATTAGAGGATAGATGAATGAGGATCGTGGAGACATGAGGTTAAGAGATTAGTTATATGAAATGAGCACACTGTGCTGACTCCCCACATGTTTTCTTTTCCAAAAAGCCATCTGCCTGCAGCCCTGCCTGGCCTGAGTGGACAGGATATGTCACAACTTTCAACAAACTGAGGCAGGGAGCGAGGGTCTGGCAGTCAGTGTAGGTAATGAATAAGGAGGTTGAGAAGATGAGGGTTGGTTATCAAAGCAAAGACAATGGGTTGCTAACAGCTAACACCACTGGGATGGCACTTTACAGCATTAGGAGTTGCTGCTCCTTCCTACCCTTAGGCACATATATGGAGAAGAATGAGAAAGTAGTTCGTTCTGGGGTCTATAAAAGAGCAAGATGTACCCACTCCAGCTCTGGGTCACCTTCTCTTCAGAGAAGAATCCTGCCTCTGTGTCTTTTAAAGTAAACATGCTTTCTACACTTGCCTTGGTGTTTCTCGGGTATTTAATCTTCAACACCAGTGGGACAAGGACCGATCCTGATCTACAAGACTGGTATCAAAATGTTTTAATGCATGTATATATTATGTAATGTTTAAATCAGGTTAAACCCATCAGTCCCCTTAAACATATATATTTATTCTGAAAACTTTCAAAATCCTGTCTTCTAGCTTTTTAAATGCATAGTAAGTTATTAAATCATCTGCAGTTTCTGTCCTGTGGAATAGCATACCAGAACCTCTTGCTTCAAAGTGTAACCTAAGTACCTGTTTTCTTGACCAGCCTTTTCTTGTTCTCCTTCCCCTGCCCCCAAACACTGTCTCTGGCCTGTGGTAACTACCAATTCATGCTTAACTTCTGTAAGGTCAACTTTTAGATTCCACACACGGGTGAGAAAATGTGGTATTTGTTTCTGTTCCCAGCTTAATTTACTTTACACAATAATTTCCAGTTCTATCCATGTTGTTGAAAATGACAGGACTTCATTTTTTACAGCTAAATAGTACTCCACTGTGTCTGTTCCACATTTTATTTATTTATTCACAGTTGATCAGTTGTTTTCATATCTTGACTATTGTGAATACTGCTGCAATGTACATAGGAATGCAGCTGTCTTATTTTCCAAACTATTTTTAGTTGTAGATGGGCACAATACCTTTATTTTGTTTATTTATTTATATATTTTTTAATGTAGTTCTTTGGATCGAACCAAGTGCCTCAGGCATGCTAGGCAAGTGCTCTACCTCTGAGCCACAACCCCAGCCCCAGCTATTTCTTAGTGTACTGATTTCATAAAGATCTGTTTAATTGGGAATATAAAAAAAACTTTTAGAACACTTTGGAGATTACTTGAAGGATATGCTATGTCCTTATTTGGTGACTGTGTATTGTCATTTTTCCCACCTGTTAGGGAAATAATGAGCTATTTCAAAAGTATGAAATAACATGAAACTTCTCAGTACTTTGAAGTAAACATGGATATTACATCTCTATTCTTTTGAATAGTGGATTATTTAGGATTCTTTAGAGAAACAGAACCAACAGAATATATATGTGTGTGATTACAAAAATGGGATGTATTTCATTGGCTTACAGGATCAGAAGCTTAATAGTCCCACGATGGCCTTCTGCAGGCTGGAGACCCAGAGAAACCTGTAGCTCCTCAGTCCAGGCAGCTGGAGCTTCAGAAGAGGCATCAAAGATGCAGCTCCAGTTCAGTACCAAAGGACTGAAACTTCCTAGGGAGTCTTTGGTCAGAGTCTGCTTGGGAAAGTGAAGGAGCAGGAATCTGAGTTTCTCTGGGAATCACACTAGCAATTGGAACATCTGCTCAAGAATAATAGCCTTTGCATCTGTTTGGCTTCCTCCTCCTCTTTTTTGTTCCATCCAGTCCCCAACCTATTAGAAGTTGCTGTCCACCTTAGGCTGAGTCTCCCCTTCAGCTTGACTCTGTCATGCCCATAATTCCCGGAAACAAACTCATGGACATGCCAAGAAACTTCTTAATTTTAGGCATCTCTTAATCCAATCAAGTTGACAATCTGGATTATCCACCAGAGTACATACCAAAAACAAAAAGAACGTTCATTCAGTAACAAGATAATCGCATTGCTATTACTGTTTACTATAGTGCTGTGTTTATCTTTTTGTCTAATATGTGAGATTATTTTTCTTGCATTGAATGAATCCATATTCGTTCACAGATTTGTCATTGTGTTGTGTGTGTGTGTGTGTGTGTGTGTGTGTGTGTGTGCATGTGTGTGTGTTTCATCCTTACTGTGCTTTTCATTCTGTTACTTCCAGGTTTATTAGAATTGTGTGGTAATATGGAGTAAATTAAACTACAAAAAAAAAAGACTTTTTCAAAGCTCTAGCTCTTTATGTCTCCTTTTATTTCTTTCTGTGATGTTAGCAGCCATGGAAAACCATTACCTAAATATATTTATTAATTATTACTAGCAAATGGTGTAGCCTAATTCAGTCATTCCTTCTTAATTTATTAACTGGAATATTTCAATAAGAGAAATGTCCTTCATTAACTGTTTTGTTGTGTAGAAGTAGTTCATGGAGAAAAGGATAATAACATATTTTACTCTTTTCAGTTTACTTAACCAGTTTTAAAAATGTTTTTCTAACATCCAGCAAAAGTTAACACTAGGTATATAGTCAATTTGAATGCATGGATTTAAGCATATGTGAAGTGTTTCAGTCTCTTATGGTCATTAACCTTGTATATGCTCAAATTATTTATTTTTCATCAGTGGAAGCGTATGAAAGTTGATTGCTAAATTGTTTTGTTTTATTTTCATGTTGATATTTTCCCTATTTTCTGGGATGTGGGCTCTGAAATACCACCAGTGAAGTTGGCAGACCAAAAAAGAAAAAAATAAGTGAATCTGATCAAGTCACTAGATATAGATATATCTACCTATCTAAAGAAAATGGAGGAAATGAGGGAGTTATTCAGTGGTATTTCATGATCAATTAAGAAAACCTGGAATGTGGGACAAAACAATCTTTTTTCCCCTAGGAATTTGATTTAAAGTAGTGAAAAAAATAATTATTTAGTCATTAAGGGACATACATAATAAAACAACAAAGATACTTTATAGCACCTCTGTCAGAACATCTTTAAAAGGAACTGGTTAATACCAGGGCCTGATAGGTGAAGAAAATGTAAAACCATACATTCTGCTATGGGGTATGTAAAATTTTGTGGCCATTTTGGATCCAATTTGACAGTTGTTTTTTTTTTTTTTTTTTGATAAGTATTCTCTGTATAACTCAGTAATATATCTCCTAGTTACTTCCCTTGTAATAATGAAATAGGTATTTTAAAACTTTATACATGGAAATTCATAGTGGCTTCATATACAATTTTCCCAATTAGAAACAGTCCATATGTTCATCAAAAGGGAATTACATACACTGGAATCATTGTCAGAGTAAAAAGGAATTAATACATGAAGCCACATATATAGATCTCAAAAGCAGAGTGCAAGAAACAGGCTCAAAAGGCAACATGCTATATGATTTGAAATTCTGGAAAAAAAATTATAGGGACAGCAATCAGACTAGTAATTTCCAGAGGATAGTATGGGAAAGAGATTCACTATAAAGAAAGGGTCACAAGAAGTTTGGGAAATATTTTATAATATATATAATAATTGAAATATTTTATAGCCTGATTGTAGCCATGGTTAAATGAATGTGGGGGTTTGCACAATTCATAGAAATGTGCATTTTAGAAAGGGTGAATTTTATAGCAAGTAAAACCAATAAGTAACTGGAAAATATAATGGGAGATTTAATAGAGGAATGCCAGCTCATTGTAATATATAGCATTTATTTGGAGTTTGATTTCCTGTTGATTTGAGACAACAAAGTGTATTAAACATTGACTTGATATTTGACATTAAGGAATTATTGTCTATTAATTAAGATATAGTTAATATAAAAAATATTTTAGAAAATAAATCTGAAATTTTTACAGATGCAATGATATAATTACTAGAATTTGTTTCAGAGAAATCTTTCAGTGGAAGAGAAGGTAAACACACATAGATAAAACAAGATTGACCATACAGTTGGTAATTAATAAAGTCACGTGAATATTATATGAGAGATCATTAAGCTATTATCTCTTTTGAAATATGTTTGGAAAATTCTACAATAAAAATTAAAAAATTATAACTTAGTTTTACAAAAGAAAATGTTTAGTACCGGTATTCTGCAATGAATAAATGTTATCACAGAAACTTAATGATAGTTTCATATTCTAAAGTTTATTAGTAAAATGTACCATATAATGCTACTCAAGTGAAGCTATGGAATCCTTGCAAAGACACTAAAGAGTAGATGCCAAACGTCATAATCACATTGGCATTGTAATTTTTTTTTGAGCTCAATAAAACCCACCTTCTTTGCAAGATTAACTGAAATTAATGATGAGATATGAAAGCATTGTTTCTCAGTATAATCCATTGCCTACATACTTCTGTGGGACCTGGGAATTAATAGATGAAAATACAGGTCTGATTATATCTATATTTCTCTCTCTATATATATTCTTTCTTTCTGGAAATACTGGAAACATCACAAAATCTCTAATCAGGCAGTCTCCAGCCCCTTCCAGCATTGTTTCCAATCTCCTACTTCAAAATAATTTCCATTCTTAGTCTCCAGAAATTGAACAACTCTTTTTAGTCATGTCTCAGTTACTTTATAGATGGTTTTCTAAAATAAAAAAAACATTTTCACTACATGTGATTGAAGACCTTTGTGTGGCCTAGCTCAAGCTTTATGTCCTTTGTGAAGCCTTCCTGAGCTGCTTTCTCAACCTTAGTTCAACTTAATTGCAAGAGTGCTATTTTAGAATTTTAACAGAATATGTGCTTACTATTTGTTTACATGTCTGCCTTGTTTTAAACCAGGTGGAGTTACTTTTTGTTACAAAAAAGGCACACAATTTTTGTTTTTGCATCCTTTATTAATTGTTATATATCTAGTTATAATAATATAGTCTACTTTAAAGATAGCAGTTCATACTTTGCTGATAACACTTAAGGATATTTAATAACATAAAAACAGAAGTTTGTTGGCATTAAGATAATTTTTTTAAAGTAAAAAAGACAATAAAGTGGAGATACACAGAAGTGGTTTTATCATTCAATATCTGCTATAAAAGGCTTTTAAATAGTTTTTAATTACATTTAGGTTTAACAATGATGAAATAAGTATGTATATTATTTTAAAATTATCACTATTTCATTTATCAAATCATTGATATTATTATATGCTAATATTTAATATGTAAAAACAAGTAATAAAATTATTTGGGCTAATGTGATAAATAATAAGGGTAGGTGATATTGATTTAAATAATTTAACATTTTTACAGAAGTTGAGAAATTCATCCAAGTCTTATTTATTTAATTCCAGTTGTGTTGCTAGATACGACAACTGTGCTGGGAGAACTAGGATGGAAGACATATCCATTAAATGGGGTAAGTTTAAATGTCTTTTAAAAATTATCATCCTTGTTAAGGTCTCTTGTAAGAGTTGAAGGAACAGTAGACTTTTGGTTCTATTTAATATGAATTTTGGCTTATAACTTAAATCCTATAGAAAAGATTAAAATATCATTAAACTGGTGATTGAAGGGGGTGATTCTAAATTAATGATTTAGAAGTCTTGCTCCTAAATTACATCTTATCCTTTAATGCTGTGTTTTATACATTGTAACACTAGAATTCCCCCATGTTTTCTTCAGAAATAAATTTTCATGTGTAGTTTTAGACACTTTTCTGTATGTTACATTTGTTAATCTTGTGTTTGTGCATAAACAAGCTCCAGAGTATCACAAATTTGGTTTTGAATAGAAAATATGTCTACTAATGCAGTATATGTTTAAACTTGACAAGATGATGTACTGTGTTCTTAGCTGGAAATAGTTGATTTTGAAGGTTTATTGGGATGTTTGATTTACAAAATACAGTTTTTCATGTACTGACATTTTAGCTATGGTTGTAGTTGACTTTTCATTTTGGCCTGTTTTGCATTTTCAAATTGCAGTGAATTTCTACATCTTTTGTTGATATTAGGCTAATATAAAAAAGTGGTTTGTGAAGTTTTTACTTGATATTTTTCTATTTAATTAAACTATTCAATAATAGGAATAAATGTTTCAGCCATGCTTGAGTTAATCTTTTTTCATAGAAACTGTATTTTCGCATTCATAATATTCTTTGTTCATAAGTTTTTCATTGCTTCTACCACTAAATCTGAAATTTAAATTTGAAAGGAAAAGTTGATATTTTTGGGGGGGATGTTTACATATTGCTTTTGAAATTTGACATTTTATTTCATTAAAATATATATTTTCAACTCATAAAGCTTAGCATTAACACTTTATCATCCTATTTCTTACAGATTTATGTTCTGTATTTTTTCAATTTTCATTTTATTTCAATAAAATGCTCATCAGTCCATTTCTGAGAACTATATCTGTAAAAGTAAAATTATGCTTTTGTCATCATACTCTTTCATGAAAATTATTAAGCTTCAGTTTTGGGTTAAATAAACTTTGAGTTAATAACATCAGTTAATTAAGTATTAAATAGACCATGTTTATCATTAAGTAATAAAAAAAATGAATGAACATTTCTATTAGAATATCATTCCAAGGTGTGTGTATGCTTATATACATATAATCATAAGAGATATACATCTATCTATCAAATAGATATTCACAATGTATAAATATATACATAGATGTAATTTCTACAGTATACAAAATGACTTATAAACACTTCCAAACATTAAGTAGTGTAAAGCTCTTTTTTCCATTTTCTGAAACAAATGAGAAAAAGCAATTAGAGACTTTATTCTTGGCCTCATGTAGTCAAAGCCAGGTATCACATGAGGAACAGAAGATATGAATTTGTTCTAGTTAATCTATGTATGGCTTGATCAGGCTTCATTTTTGAGGAAACTGCTAATGCAGAGACTTGGAGAATCATAAATGAAGTTGCTGCTGTCAGTCTTGTGATGAATTTTCTCTGGATATTATGAAGTAGATTTGGGAGTTATGGAAGAGAGAGGGCAGGATTGTCAGGAAAGGAGCCACTTAGCTCATGGTTTTCTATTTTCCAGACACTGCCCTCAGCGTATTTTGTTTTCACAAAGGCCTTTTGAAGTGTGTCATATATTTATTTTCTTGTCAGAGAATCCTAGTCCTAAAAAAGAGTGAGGAATAGAAAACAGTAACAAATTTTGTAATACTAACAGCCAAATGGTGAATGGTGGAATATAAAACTAAGATATTTCTGACTTTAAACTTGTGTCTTTCTGGTGACTCTGCTAAGAGAGAGGCATGAAATCTTCATGAAACCTTTTACAAATGTGCAGTTTTTACCTAATTGATTCATATTTCTTTTCTTTGATACACTTACACAGACACAAGCACACACACACACACACACACACACACACACACACATACACACACACACACACACACACACACAATATTTACAGTTGGGAAACTACTTAACTATTACCAAGAGGAAAGAGAGAAAGAATAGGGGGATGAGAAGAGTAAAATAGAAAATGAATAGATAGAAAAGATAAATAGAATGAAGTAGAAAAGTATTTGATGGTTATGTTTTATTGGACATTTGCCACATGCTAGACTTCACCTCAAAACACTTTACTCAGATCAGTCCTGTACATCAAATATAATTCATCCTCATTGGTACATGTGGAAATTGAGGACTCAGGTGCATTAAATAACATTCACAAGGTCACAAAGCTAGGAGGTAGTTCAGCAAAAGTCCTAAGCCAAATATATCCTAATATTGACACTTATGGATGGTCATTTAACAGCTAGTTACTTTTTATTTCTTCTAAGATTCTAACAGGTAAAGATAAAGGTCCATGACCAACATATTTAGACTGTGGAGGGAAAAGTAATATGTGGATTCAAACTTTAAAAAGTAAATAACTAAACCACGTTAAAATGTTATCATTAGTATGGGCTATAATACTTTTAGGTTATCTCCCAAATAATAACCTATATTTACTAATTGAGAGCAGTAGGACTATTTGAATATAAAAGCTCCTGGATATATTTCACAATATATGTGGATGAAACTATATAAATTTTAAGGTAAGATCAAGGGAATTCAAGGGAAAAAGTAAAATGGATAGAAAACAGTGTTAAAGAAAATGTACAATTTAAATTATCTTCTAATAAGTAGGATAGATTACTGGTAAGTATCAAACTTAATGCTATTTATAGGCTAAATGAATCAAATATATGAAATATGATATGTCAAGAGCTATGTAATGTTTTGAACAACTAATAATAAATAAAAAAAAATAAAACTGCTGGTCCAAAAAGATGGACCCAGGCACAGATAACTCAAAAAAAAAAAGAACTAATAAGTAAGAAGGAAGAACTTTGAAAAAAGACTATTAAAAATTCCAAGAATGAAAATAATCTAGACATAATTGTAGCTTAAATGACTTATAAGATCTGTGGGAACCATTTATTACTATAAAACATTTAAACAATAATTTCTAGTCACTTATTAAAATTGAAATTATATTTATTTGGATTTATAAGACGCTTGAGTTCTTAGTTTTACTGAGTCAGCCTAATTTGAACGAACAATTTTAACTATTATCTTTTTCAGGCACTAATTTAGGTAGTTTAATGAATATGTCATGTGTGGAAAAGATGATTAGATAATATAAAAAAGTATATCTAATATTTCTATTAGTAGATAGTAAATCTTGTATTTCTATTATTTCTATCAAACATATTCTACTATTCCTGTGAATTATGTGTTTCTTTGTAATAACTTTTTTAAATTGAAAGCTTTCTTTCTATATAAGAAACAGAACTGAGATGAAATACTAAAATGTACTATATAAAATAAAATAAATTTAATCAGTAATTCCATAAGTCTTTATTTTTTTCCTCCATTTTTAAGTTAAAGAAGCCAGATGACCAGGAGTGCTATGCTGATAGTTATAGGAGTAGGCATTCACAGTATGCCTGTGAATAGAATTGCTATGATCATTGGAGTAGGGGGTGAGCTTCCCTATTTTGTGAACATGGAAAAGGGATGAATAGTCTTGAGTGAATGACTTCATATCTTACAAAAGTGGAAACAGAATATGTTAGTTTTCTGAAACATTTGCTTGTATCAACATATAATTTATAGTTTATTTTCTTTTAACCATTTTCAGAATTCAATTTAACAAACTTCTTTTTTATGCTCTATGTGCCATGCATCCTGTTAAGTGTGCTTAAATAACAGATTTTTCTAGCCTCAGGCAGTCTTACATTATAGAAATTATACTGCACAATCAGAAGGCCAAAGAAAGTGTCTTCACATAGTTTTGTGTAATGTTTTGTGAAAGAATATTAAGGGAAGGAGTAATTCTGGTGAGAGAAAATTGGGTATGAGAAGTGTTCTATCAGCTTTTTTTTTTTTAATAAAATGTGAAGGAATCACATATGGTCTGGAAGAGAAAATAGAAGGCACTGTCTAGGCAAAGGAATGGCTCCAGAAAAAACATGGGATTGTTAAACGTACGTTCTTAATGTGTATTATTATCAATTCTTATATATTAGTTCTCATACAATTCTTAATGTGTGTTAAGCTTCAGGACTGTTGAGACTCATTTTTCTCCTTGTAGTAGGGGGTTGCATTGGGAAATACAGCTGTCATCACAGGCTAAGCCACAGTGCAAAAGACAGAATTTAAGTGTCTTAGTTGATCTAATAGTGTGTATTTCAATTCTAATAAGTAAATGTGAAAATAAAACCTTTCTCAATTTACTTAAAAATTACTGAAATTTTCTTTTGCTTAACAGAATAATGCAGGCCCTTGGAAATGAAATAGGCTTTGGAAAATTGGAAAGATGCTTTAAATATAAATGACATGACCTTCCTCAAATTATGATATTTGAAGCTTGATTTTTAACATAATAAAATATAAAAGTCAAAATATATGCCTGTATTTTATGTGGGTGAAAACACTTTTTTAATGCTGCTCAAAAATTTAAATTTGTGCACAATTTTCCATTGATTTCCCTAGTATTCTGTTAGCTACTTTGCAAGACCTTAATCTTATCATCTTATTGTATTACACTGACAGATAAGGAATGGAATAAATTCCTAGAATAAAGTTCTTAAAAATTTTGAATTATTCTAAACATTGGACAGAACACTGTGTTAAGGCTTAATGACCATCGATTCCCAAACTCTGATTGAAATGTTAACTCTCATCTCATATGGACTTCTTTCCTTTTGAAGTTTTTACTTTCTCAGTTTACTTTTAGCCACTAAATAATTTTATAAACAAAGGGAAAATACAATTATTATAATAGGACCCATAGTTAAATGTCGTAACTGAAACCCCCTACTATCCATTACAGCTTAGACCCCATTTATTATCACACAGCTGTGAGTCTGTCATATTGGAGCATCTTGGCCTAATATTAATTCTAACTAATGAGAATTAACTGCTATGAACGAGAAGATTAGAAGTCTTCTCACAATACAAATCCAATCTTGTTTCCTTTGAGCTTTGATAATTAAATTTACATTACTTGAAACTTAATAGTTATATATTTTTAGTTTGGTTCTATAATTCAAAAGACAGCTGGCTTTTTAATACATACTGTTTAGTAAGAGTAATTTATACCTAAATAAAGCTTGATAATTATAATATATAGAAATTTCTTAAGAAGATTTCCCTAAGATATTTATTTAATCTGTAATTACAAATTACTGTTCTTGATAGAAATAATTTTATTTTTAAATACTCCATGAATTCATCTGAAATAGTAATTTGTTTTTATGTTTATAGTGATATTTTAAGCAAGAAAATAAATATTTTCTTGTCTCTGATTTATTTTCACTCTTTTGATTACTAAGAGGTAGTTATCTTTTAAAAGTTAGTCTTTAATGTTCAATGTTTGGTGGTGGATCATATCTTTGTTATGTAGTTGTCCTGGTATTAGATATAATTGTCCAACATTAAAAATCAAATTTGCATTTCAATATTAGATGATTTCAACTTTAACAAAAACTTAAGAAAAATTTAATGTTAAGATAAAAAAGTATTTTGGATGTTAGTTTGCATTTTATTTTAATGATGAAAATTAGAGATTGATAAAAATCTGTTTTTTCATATGTCAAATGTTGGTTTTAAATTCATTATATGTATTTTTTGTGTTTGTGTCTTTGATAATATTTAGGGCTTGGATAATGAAGCATCATGCAAATTATATGATCTTATCTGTTAGACATAGTCAGTTGATATTAGAGGATTTATCCTGAAATTCTTAGTGTATTAGAGTCCTCCAGAGGAACATAAAAAAGGAGATGTTTTGGGGGTAGAGGATGTGGAGAGACTTCACTGACCCAAGCAGGATTGAGGCTTGCTATAGGACCTGGTTTATGTGATTATGATGGCTATATCCCCAAATGTGTTGTCTGCAAGTTGGAAAACAACAAAGCCAGTCATGTAACTCAGTCTTAGTCCAAAGGCTCAAGAACAAGAGAAGACAAGGGTTTCTCTCCAAGTTCAAGGACTGGGTATAAAGCTTACGAAAAAAGGTGTACTGATGAAATCAAGTCCAAAGGCCCAAGAACCATAAGTTCCTGTGTGTGAGGGCAGGAGAAGAGAAGATGGATGTCCTAGCTCAAGATATAAGAAGAAATTATAATTTCCTCTGCCTTTTTTGTTCAGTGGGTTCCATATTTGTGAGGAAGTACCTGCTTTGCTTGTTCTGTTGATTCAAATGCTAACCTCTTCAAGAAAAATCATCAGGGACACACCCAGAAATGTTTTACCAGCTGTATAGGTATCTCTGACTCTACTCAAGCTGACATAAAATTAATCATCTCAGGAAAATAGGAACACATGGTATTTATGTCTACATATTTGCTACAAGTGAACCTAGTAACTAAGGAATTCTATGATTAAAAAGCATACATTATCATTAACCTGTGTAAAGGCATACTTTTTTTCACGAATAAGAGCATCATTTCCTAATATCATTGTTTATGAAATTTCAAACACTGAATATATTAGAGAATGTAGTATCTAGTAATAATTTTAATTTGATATTATAGTTTCTACATTTCATATAAGAATGAATTTATCATGGTATAAGACTTCAGTATTGCATCTTGATTCATTGATAATTCATTGAAATGTTTTCAAACTACCATATGTTTGAATTCTGAAAATATGAACTTTAGTGATAATTTATATTGTCAAAGTGAACTGTTACTATTTTCAAAACTGATATATCTAAATGGTTTTCCACCAAGAAACTTCACAGCTTATGTGGTAATGTTCTAAATGTTCATCATGTTGATTTTAATTATGTTGTTTCATATTTGAATAAAATGCATTAGGTTTCATGAATAAATTTCAGTGTTAGCATCTCAAAGCTATATAATTTCTAATCTCCATCCATACAAAGGGCAAGGTATGATAATAGTATTCATTTTATTAGATTATTGTGATGATCAGCTAATTTAATATATGTAAAGAACTTTAACAGTATATTGTTCATAATCAACATTAACATTATTACTACTACTATTACTACTACTATTGTTATTGCAAGAACCCTAAATATTTTGAAATGAAGATTTCTGTATAGACTTTTTTACTTTCTTACTTTATACTGAATCACAA
Organism: Callospermophilus lateralis; assembly: GCF_048772815.1. NCBI lineage: Eukaryota > Metazoa > Chordata > Mammalia > Rodentia > Sciuridae > Callospermophilus > Callospermophilus lateralis. Next base: position 2,037,420 of record NW_027512465.1, on the reverse strand, counting down.
TTTCATAATGTATTGCATATTTTTTTCTTCTAGAGCCACAAAATATTACTTTTTGCAGCTTTTTATTAAATAAGTACTTTTATATTTTCATTTTATCTAAACATATATAAAATATAAATATTAGCTCATTAATATAGTCACTCATGGCACCTAGATCATAGGAAAACCATTGTGCTGAGTAGTAGAGGTGGTGGTTGGGTGGGGTTGTGATCATTATAAAGTTACTGCCTTAACGGTAGTCATGGTCTTTATCTGAGAAGTGCATTCAGCTCATTATGTATAACATATTTTGATGATATATGGTGAATTTAACCTCACACCCAAGGATTGCCAAAGCAAATACTGAGTATAAATACAGACTCACTAACTTTAGTTATGAGATGCTAGTATGATAAAAGCCCCATAAAAGTTGTTGAATTGGAATTACCCAAGAGATAAGTCTGGAGGACAGTTTATTCAGTTTAAAGTATTACTTGAAAGCAACTCAATAGGAAAAGAATAAACCTGGGATTCCCACTGGGAAGGGACTAAGGAACTACATGCAATTCTCACATTTTGTTGTTGTTGTTTTTGTTTGATGAGTTTCATATATTTTGAAAGAGCAACCTGTAAATAAACAATCTGTGCTGGATGACTGCTGAGCCTTTTGATGAGGGTCAAGTGGAGTATCCAAGCATTCTCTTCTATTTATTCTGATTGAAGGAACATGATCTGAAAGCCACCTTTGCTTCTTGGGATTGCTCCTTTAGAGGACTTGTCCCTATTTGAGACACATACCAGCATTGATGAGCTCAGAATTGCCTGGAGACCTCCTGTGGTGCCTGTGGGCAAGAGAAAAGGGAAATTGGGCTATGAAAGATAGGGAAGTTTTTGAGGTTACATTTCCTCTGCTCTTCCTTTAAGTAGCTCCAGATTTCTGAGTGTCTTTGTTTTCCTTCTTTCTGAAGAACTTCGTCAACATTTTTTGTAAAGTGTGTCTAGTAACAAATCCTTTCAATTTTTTTGTCAGAAAATCTTTTTCTTTTTTATTTTTGACGGACATTTTGTAGGGTACATATTTTCAGATTTATTAGTTTTCAAATCTTTGTTTTATTGCTGAACATTACATATTTTACTCTATACTATTCTTGCATGATTTCTGGACAGTCAGATGTAATTTCATCTTTGCTGCTCTATAAGTAAGGTGTTCAATTTCACTGGCTTTTTCCAAGATATTTTTTTTATCTTTGGTTTTTTTGAAGTTTCATTATTATGTGCCTAGGTGTAAGGGGTTTTGTTTTGTTTTCTGACATCTATCCTTCTCAGTGTTTTCTGAGCTTTCTGGATTTCCTGATATTACCCACTATATGCAAGGACATCCTTCTGGAGTTTTAACTATCAGAATTGTTTATGCTACACTCCAAGAAATTTGTCAATTAAGATTAGGTTTAACTAGAATGGTTCCTACAGAGTTTCTATAGGTAGGTTTCTGCTTCTCTGGGTTGTGATTCTCTGTACCCATTGTCTCTCCAATTTGGGGAGGAGTGGATTGCCTTGTGATTGTACTTCTCTGTTTTAAGAAGAGTTGAATTTTCAGTTCATTCAGATTTTTACCTATTAAAATGGAAAAGTAACTTCTATTTTTTTGTATTTATTTATATTTATTACATAGAATAGAGGGGTTATTAAGGCACACTGATATATGTGTATAACATAATTTGATGAACTTTGCTTCCCAGTACCTCTCCTTTGCTCTCCCCTCCTTCCCACTGCTTCCTTTCATCTACCCATTGGTTTCCCTTCTACTTTAATGATGTCCTCCATACCCCACACCACTAGCTTAGGTATATGAGAGGAAACATAAGACACTTGTCTTTCTGAGTCTGGCTCACTTTGATTTACATGATGGTCTCCAGTTCCATCCATTTTCCTGCAAATGGCATAATCTTATTCTTTTTTTGAAAAAAAAAGGTAGAAGAGAGAGAGAATTTTTTGATATTTATTTTTCAGTGGACACAACATCTTTATTTTATTTTTATGTGGTGCTGAGGATCTAACCCAGCACCCCACGCATGCCAGGGAAGCACATTACCGCTTGAGCCACATCCCCAGCCCAAATTTCATTCTTATTTATTTATTTATTTATTTATTTATTTATTTTGAGAGAGAGAGAGAGAGAGAGAGAGAGAGAGAGAGAGGGAGCAGAGAGAATTTTAAAATATTTGTCAGATTTTGGTGGGCACAACATCTTTATTTTTATTTTATGTGGTGCTGAGGATCGAACCCAGCATCCGCGCATACCAGGTGAGCGCATTACTGCTTGAGCCACATCCCCAGCCTAAATCTCATTCTTTACAGATGAATCTAACTCCCATGTGTGTGTGTACAAAATCATATTTTATTTGTCCATTCATCTGATGATAGACACCTAGGCTGATCCTATAACTTGGCTATTTGTTGTGCTGTGATGAATATGGGTATGCATGTATCTTAACATTAGTCTTTAGTATGCCAACTTTAATTATTTTGGTATTTACCAAGGATTTGGCATAATTGGATCATAGAGTAGAATTATTTTTAGTATTTTGAAAAACCTTCATACTGATTTCCATGTAGTTGTACTAATTTACATTTTCACCAAGGGTATGTAAAAGTTCCTATTCCCCTGCCTCCTTGTCAGCATTTATTATTATTTGTATTCTTGATGATTGCCATTCTTATGGGAGTGAGGTGGAATCTCAGTGTAGTTTTGATTTGCATTTCCCTGATGGCTAAAGATGTTGAACATTTTCATGAAAATGTTGGACATTTTTATTCATTCTTTAGTAACTTCTAAACTGCTTACAAGCTGAATTGAGAAAAAATATTGTATTTTTGACACTCAAAATCATTATGTATTGGCTAAAATATTTGCTTAAAAGTTTCATGAATTGTGACTTCACTTAATTTTTGCTGACCTTTTTTATTTCAACGCACTAATTCTTTTCACTTTCTCTGCACTTCAATCACTATTGGTAGTGGTAAACTTGATTTTCAAGTTCGTTGAATTTAAAAAATAAATCACTGTTAGAACTTTGTATGCAGGAATTATTGTCATTATTCCTAATTAAAAAAAATACAGAAAGGCTTTGGAGTTTTTCTGTGGCGCACAATCTAAGCAGTAGAACATGACACACTCAGGAGCTCTTAGAAATTTAGTTCCTGACTTTACAGGAAGAACCATGTAAATTTCTGCCCTAGAATATTTAAGTTATTAATGTGGTGTTAGTCAAAAATAAGAACTGCACTGAGGTATTTTTTTATATTTAGTATTTTTTGTTTAATCTTTGTAAATTGATGTAGTGTAAATATTTTTAGCACTATGTTATAGATGAAAAAAACTGACCCTGAGACAATTTTCAAAACCTGCCCAAGTTTGTAATAATAGTAATTAAAACCAGGGTTACCTCAATCCCAAATCTAGAACTCTTATCTATTATAAGATACCTATAACTATGGGTTGATAATTGACATTGATGCTGTGCAGGGTATAAAAAAAACCTGTAAAACTGATCTAGCAAAGACTGAAAATAGTTTCAGTGTTGTTTGAAACAGATTTTGTTTGATGATACACGGTTATAGAAAAGTACTGAAAGGTTAATTCATCTTTGAAAGCATCTTAAAGCTAAGGATGGTTAATTACTATACATATTTGTTTAGTGAGTTGAATAAGGATATTTGTTGCATGTTTGCATTGAAAAACTAAAAAAAAATTTCATAGGTGTGTCATTTTTAGTTTTATCTCTTTGTGTTTATATATTGCAACTATGACTTTATTACACACCTATTATTGCTATAATTTATAATTTAGTATAAAATATAGACAAATATAGTAAAAAACATACCATCCAGTAATAAGTACACTAGAGATATAAAAGTGTCTGTCACTCTCAAACCATCTTCTAAGTAAGTTATCTAATCAAAATACTTGCTAAGGAATATCAGTACCAGTTGGTGCTATAATGCCCTAGTGCATCAATCACATCTTATTTGAACAAAGATGGATACCTCATATAAAGGTATCTCAACCACTGAGCTGCCTGACACCTCTCACATGTGGATTTTCATAAATGGCTAACCTAATTAGATTCATTTTGTTAGCAATTCAAGATTCCTATGTTAAGCACCCAAGGAAAATCGAAAACAGAGTCTTCTGCTGTAAAGATGTACAGAAAGATACATGTGGAAGGGTTAGAGTAGAGGGACTTTGATAAACTAGTCATGCAAATGACAGTTCTGGAACAGAAAAGAGCAACAGTGAAAGGGCAGCCATCAGTAGTAAGACCAAAGTAAAGGTAGAAGAAAAGCCATGAGAAAAAGAAACACTGGGGTAGTCAGTAACTCTTGAGCTAATTATGTTGCTGCTGAATCTCCAAGTCCAGTTCTTTCTCTGATTTGCTCCTTACAAAATGTATACTTGCATTGAATCATCACTTTATAATGTGTAAGTATGTACAATACAAGCATTACATGTCAGTTTTTTAAAAAAGTGAGTTCTTGGGCTGAGGTTTTAGCTCAGTGGCAGAGGGCTTGCCTAGGATGTGTGAGGCACTGGGTTCCATCAGCAGCACCTCATAAAAATAAATAAAGGTGTTCTGTCCATCTACAACGACAATTGTTTTTAAAAAAGTGAATTCCCTTAATTTAGAAGGCCAGATTGTAAATGCAGATTGTAATACTTCCAGTGGTAGTAGTAATAAATAATAATTACCAGGAATGAGCTACTGGCACTATTTTGAGGCAGACCAATAAACAAGAAAAGCCATGGAAGGTAGAATTTCCTCAAGGAGAACAGGGGAGAGCCCCTGGCTTATGCTGTCAACTCATGCATGAGTAAATAACCTTTCCTATGTACAGGCAATGTGGAACACAGGTGATTGAATGTGCATAGTTTATTAGAGTGGATGAACTTTAAAATATTTAATATCTAAGCAACTACATGATTTATGTCACTTCTCTCTCTCCTAAGAGTATTCCTTTCTGTGAAGCATCATCTGCAAAGAAAATGAATTGCTGCCTTAATTTTCATTAGCTGAAAGAGCATGTATTAGATAATGATGGGCTTAATTCTATGATAAGGAAGAGAAGTGATGGAAAAGCAGCTTATAGTGATTTAGGAAATCAGATGTGAAGTGTTCACTGAATCTGTGAACATGTCATTAGCCTCATTTTTTGGTCAGCTGAAAGTATAAATCTATAAACTTCATTTCTCTGGTATCTCTGCTATTATTTTATGTATGGTCCTGAAAATTTCTTCCTGTAAACATACATTGTTAAAAAGGTATGAACTGCTTTAAGCCACATATCCTTAACTTACATCATATAGTAGTTTTTTAATTCTTTTTATTTTTGCATTAGTACTTCAGTAGTTTCACTTCAAGTCTCCTACTTCTAAGAGAAGATCTCATTTTTTAATATATTTATTTTTTATTTAATCATATGTGGAGATGAGGATTTAACCCAGTGCCTCACAAGCAATAGGCGGGCACTCTACCCCCGAGCCAATACCCTAGTCCCTGAAGTTTTCATTTTTAAAATATGGGTTTCTATAATATAAAATCTAAGATTGTTTTATAAGTGTTTTAAGTAGAATAAAATATAATATATTTCATTTTTAAATGAGTCTACATCTTAATAAAAAAAAAAGACATTCAAAACTCTAGGAGACCATTAGTGAAAGACCAGATAAAACATGTTAGACTAGATGATTTATAATCATTTACTATTTTAAGTGACCAGTTTCTTCTTAGACCCCCATATCTAGCTACCATATCTTGTTTATTCTCTTAAAACTCCTTCAAGTATCATCAGTTTCATCTATTACTCTGTTAATAGTTTGACTCTTAATTATTTCTTCTACATATTGCCATGATGTGTCCTAAATTGATCACTTGCTGTCTTTCTCCAGCCCTTTCTCCAGGCTTTTCAATACATACCTCAACCTGTTTGTAGAACTCATCTTCTAAATTGAATGTTTTATACCCATATCTCTGTCCTACCTCCTCCTACCTACCATTTAACCTGTAGATGCCTTTCTGTCTTCATCTTCTAACATCCTCTGATCTTGAACCATCTTGTTGCCAGCTATTCAGAAGCTGAGGGTTTCTTCCCTGAGATTTGTTTCTTGTTTCTGGATGAAGGATCATGTTATTGAGTCTGTCTGGAAAAACCTCTTTTATCTCTCCCTTTTTCAGTCTCTACCTTCTGGATCTCCCTTTCTCCTATTGGTCTTTAAAGGCACAAATGATTCTTCCCCTTTTCTGGAAATCTTTACATTGTTGAAGATGGAATTAGGAAACAACTTTTTTTTTGGAACACCTGAAATTCATACCTGTCATTGCATTTATCTCACACTGTTCTAATGTCTGTCTCTTACTGGATTCTGAGTCCTTAGAATGATACTTTGTTTGATTTCTGTGAGTTAGGAGGCAGAATAACCACCATATAGTGGAAGCTCCCTAAAAATTGGCTGAATAGCTAAGTGGATTCACCAGAGGCACCATTTTAGATAGGACATTGTTTAAAGGGTGTATTTTGCAGTTATCTCTGGAATGGAGATAGTTTTGGAGGTATTATAATATATTGCTTTCTACAGAATCAGCTGTTTAATAAGGTGAAAATTGAACTGAGTTCTTTTCATTTGTTTTGAGTACAAGTAGAAAAGTTAATGTATAAACTTTTATATTTGTATTCTAGACAATCCAATTCATCGCCTCATTATCAAATTTCTCACCAGAATGGGAGTTTAAAGGTGGAAGAAAAAGATATTTACCTATGAAATAAAAAAGACTATAAAAAAGCTTATAAGCTATTTAAGCAACACCAATCAAGGCATAATACACTTTCAAAGAATTAATGACTGGTTTAGAGCAGTTGATGATTTGAATCACATGTGGGAGATATTAACCCCAGAAGGTTATTAATCCTGCACCTTGTTATTAAGATGAGAATAAAAAGAAGTACATATGGATCTTTAACGGTTGATAGATGGACTGCAAATTTTAGAGAATTTATACTAGCCAGTCAAGCTTTCAAAAAGCCCAGGTCAGCATTAAATGTTAAATGGGTTTTTATAATCTGTTTTTCATGCAATTAGTATTTTGAAGTAATGTACCATAGTAAGCAAAATAGGTTCTTAAAAGGGTTTGACTTTGTTTTATTTCAGCAAAGCAAAACCTATTGGCTTATAAATGTAATGCTTAACATAGTCTTCATCTCCCCTGTAATTAAGAAGCAATGTATATAAAAATATTTCAATGAAATTTAAGTCTTTCAAGTAAAAACATAAAACTAGGAGTGTGTGTGTGTGTGTGTGTGTGTGTGTGTGTGTGTGTGAGTGTGTGTTGCTTTGAATATACATTCTTAAAGACAGTGTTTTGGGGAGCAAGAATTAAATCCATCATTGAATTAGCTCACTTAGTAGTGTTATTAATATAATTCAATTATATGCTTGCCTTAAATTCAGTACTTTCCATTGCACATTAGAAGGAATTTCCTTATGTTTACCAGTGAGAAATTGCACTATGAAATTTCCACATTATAAATCTCTAGTAAAGAAAGCTGCACAGCCAAAAGATTATATTTATTTTTTTATTCCTGCTATTGGTAAACACTTTACTAAATGTTTGGATAGCCATAAGGTCTGGCTTGCCTGACAGAGTTCTGGTATATTTCAGTTGTCCTAGAAAAATAATGAATTGTGCCACAGATCATTTTTTAAAGTGTAAGATAAATCACAGGAGGAGGAGAATGCACACAATGTACTTCATGCTTAGGCCCAAACCTGACACATCATTTCTTACAGTGCATTGACCAGAACTAGCTGTATGTCAGTTCACATCAAGGGGAGTAAGATTTGGAGGAAATTCAAGGAATAATTGGTGGGCATTTTTGTCAGGGCAATGTCAGCTCAAATCTCAGAATCCACTTTTAATTTTACGACCCAAGGGGTTTTCTTGTTTCTTCTCATCTAGAAAACTCTCAAGTATCATTCCCTCATGAGTGCCATGAGATAAATGTTTGAACTTTTTAGTCTAGTCCCTATATTTCTTAAGTGCCCTTTCATGATTTTAAATTCCTTATCTCTCTCAGGTAAATCAGGATAAATAATTAGTATTGTATTCTAATGTCTCTGATTCTTTTTGCTGTCATCTCTTTTTTTGCTTCAAATCATTCTGTACCCCCCTTTATATTTTCATTAAGGAGGTTTTTCTGTCATTGTCACTATTTGCATCTTACATGTGCTTATTAATCTTTTCATATTTATTATGAAATTATTTTCATCCATGTTTACTTTATGTTTTGGTTATTAACTCATTTGATTCACTTCTTTGGCCTTTTACTTCCTTTCTTCAGGTTGGTTCAGTTCCTTGCTGCCAAATTAAGTCTGCAGATTGCTAAGCACACAATGTTTGTTTTTAACTTCTTTTAATGTGTTGAAGTGAGTAATGAAATGGCATATAAAGTCAGATGTCCAGCAGTAAGCTTGGCCCCTATCTGCAGTATCACATGATTGACTTTTGTGGTTTTTGGCCTGACAGAAAAATTAAAAGTCCCTGCTACCAATCTTGGTCTTGCTTTCATACCAGAGTCTCTGCAGGCCTGTGGCATCTAGTGTTCTTAGTGCTTTGCATTCGTGTAGTTTTTCTTCTATGATTTCTTATTTTGTTTTTATCCTGTCTGTATGACTTTCAAGTTTTGCATTTTATTATTTGTTGGAAAGGGCAATGGGCATAGGAACAGGGGATGATGGTATCACTTTGATGGGAAATTTTTGGATATGAGGGCCTATTGTCTATCTAGTTTATGCAAAGTTTTAATTCATTAGAATTGAATAGTGTAAGCCATTTTTTTAAAATTTTAGAACTAGCCCTTTTGCAAAACAGCACTCAAGATTATATTTAAAAGCAAAGAATGTGAACATTTCTGCTTTATCATTAAATAACTACCACAAGCTTGAAATATCTTTCCCCAAATATCATTATAGCTTTTCAGGGAAAACATCATTATGAAAATATTTTAATTTTTTTTGTAATCAAGAAATATTAATAAAGAAAGTTGTTTAGAAATATATACTATTGCTATTCCTTCAAAGATATCCACACTTGCCAACACATTGTTGATGAAATTTTTATTAAAACATCATTTGGCATTCAATGCCAGTAACCTATTTGATGTGTCATATGAAGCTTCAGTTCAGCACACATGCCATTTAACAAGATTGCTGATACAAAATAGTGATCTTGCTATGTGTATTAGAAGACCAAATTTCTTCTTATAGTACCTCTTTGAGGACTATCTTATTTGTTTTCAAGCAGACCTAGGTAGGTACTAAAACCTTACCATACTTACTTAACATACTTACCCTTTGTTTCTTTCTTTTCATTTTTCAGTTTGGAAACAGAAAGAATGGTATTCACTTTTAAATATATCTTTATGTATACTCAGCCCTGAGACTCACTCTCTGTTTGAAAAGGCAGTCTGTCCAGGTTGAGTCTCCTGAAAATATACTTTCCTGCAGCCTGTTATTCTGTATGAAACTAAATATGTCATTTGTCACTGAGTAGATGTTAACAAAGATAACATAAACTCTAATACAGCTGCACATATAGAGATAATAGCAAAATAAATGGGGAGATGTGCTAATATAAAAATTCAGTTCATGACTTCCTTTATTTAAATTTTTTTCCAAATGGGTTGCAAAATGTATAAGTATTTTTGAGTTTTTTGATCAATATTATCAATCTATTACAGAAATCTTCACAGAATATCTTAGCATCTAAGGATATGTTAATTTGATAATTTCTCTCTTTGACCACAGAAAGTATAGTGGGCATGATGGAATGATGAGATCTCATTAGTGAAGTAGTTACTACTGTTACTTAGTGCCAGGCATTTCTTAAAACCTAATTGTTAAATCCTAAAATCTTAAGATTTTCTACCTGTAAATGAATAAAAAGGAAAATATTGATTTTTATCATGTTTTACGTTACTTGGATTTTAAGAAATCACATTGTTTTTTATTTTGAAGTAAATATTGCTAAAAAAAAAGGAAAGATCTGTGAAAAACAATGATGCATAGTTGAAATTTAACCCTTAAATGGGACACTACTGGAAATGAAGTTTAGTTCTTACATATTGTATTTTTTAGCTGTGCATTACTGTAATGAAATAACCTGAGGCAATTAACTTATTAGCAATTTGGCTCATAGTTCTAGAAGTGTTAGTCTAAAATTGGGTGGCTCTATTCTGCTGTGCATCTTGTGAAGACACCAGATGGCAATGGTAGAGAATGTATGGTGGGATAAGCCATTTGTCATGGGCCAGGAGACAGCAAAAGAAGGACCTTAATCCTCCTTAAAAGCATGCCCCCCATGCAGTGACCTAGTGACCTCCCACCTCCTAAAGTTCCACAGAACCTACCCATAGTACTATCCTGGGGACCAAGCCTTTAGCAAATGGTCCTTTGGGATGGTGGACACTCACCAAGCCATGACACATATAATAAATTTACATTTTAATATTTATTATTCCAAATATACTTAAAATATTAAAGTAATGAACTCTACCTGCATAATTACTTTTGAATATTTATATTGTGATTTAAATATTGTTAAAGGGAGCCATGCTAACTGTAAGAAATAAATTTATGTTGAAATAAAAAAAAATACTGATAGAAGAACTCTGTTTTAACATACACAATAGGAGGTAATTTTGCAGCTTTGGAAATCTTTCCTCCTGCATCAATCAGGTTTCTGTAACTCTAACAAAATGCCTGAGATAATCAACATACATGGATAAAAAATTTATCTTGGGTCATGGTGTCAGAGATTTCAGTCCATGATCAAAGGACCTTTTGCTTTTGGTGGGCTGTTAGCAGTACACATGGTGAAAGCATGGTAGAAGAAACTGCTCACCTCATGGCAACCAGAAAGCACAGAAAGAGAAGGGGGCTAGTAGTGTTCTAATATCCCCCTCAAGGACATTTCCACAGGGACCTAACTTGCTTCTTCTAGGTCCTAACTCCTAAAGGTTTCACTAACTTCTAGTACTGCCACAGGCTGGGGATCTGGCCCTCAATACATGAGTCTTTGGGGGTCATTCAAGCTCTTAACTTTAGCATCATTATCCACTAATTCCAGCTACCGTATTTCTCATTTGAGGAGTCGGTTTTCTCAAAATTTCCAAGGATTCTTAGGTTTCCACTGTTTTACATTCATAAATTATTTAAATAATGTATATGACCAATGAATCTTTGTGTATGCATGTAAGAAGTGTAATTTGTAGATAATTCTAATAACACATTATGAGTAATCAGGAATTATTTTATAATGCTATATCTTAATTTCCTGTGGCTACCTTGACAAAGTATCAGAAACTGGTTGTTTTAATATAACAGAAATTTATATCATAGTTAATTTCATCTAACTATGAAATTAAGTTATTGGTAAGGCCAAGCTAGTCTCAAGGCTCCAGGAGACCATCCTTTTTCTTCCTTCCAAATTTTTGGTGTTTTCAGCAATATTTAGCTTCTTTTGCCTAACTTAGCTACATCATCATCCTACCTTCTGTCTCTACCTTCTCATGGCAATATTCCCTCTCTGTGTGTAGGAGTTTTCAGGTGGCCTTGAAAGAACTGTAGTCATAAAAGTTAGGATCTGTTCTAATTTATTATAATCTTAACTTGATTATATATGCAAAAACTCTTATTTAAAAATAAGGTCACATTTACAGGTTCTAGGCCGATGTGAAGTTTCCTGTGACACTCTTCAACCACTATATGTCAGATTATTAATTTTCATTGTGATATAAAATTTAAATTTATGATTTAAAGTATAGCAGTGTAACAATCAAATACATCAGCAGATTCAATATGAGGTTAATACTTTCATTCACTGTCTCTTCAAGGTTAACACCTAATACCCTGATTTATTCATTAAGGAAAGCTAAGGAGAATTAAACACATAAGCATTAATAAAAACAATAATAATAATAGTAGTAGTAGTAGTTATTTATCTGCTAGTGAAGTAATTAATTGTTCTGTGTCTTCTGTCCTGCATTTTATTATTAGCAGTAGTCCTATTGTCATGGTAGCTGCCACCTTTAGTGAAGTCTGAAGAGATGCTATTAAATACAAGACACAGAAGAATGGAAACAAAGAGATGTTGCAAATTTTTCTCTAAGTTGATGAAATAATCTTAACTCACAACTTAGATATGGCCTCCAATAGCCCTTGCATGAAATTTGAAAAGTTTCTGAAATATGGAAATACATAATAATTTCTCAGTCATTACTAGTGGTCCTACACATTTCCCACTATGAGGCTTTGGTGTATTCTCTACTACAAATCATGAGAAATTAAATTATTATCCAACTTGTTTCTTTTGAGAATGAAGTGGGCACTGTTATTAATTACTCTGGGACAATTCATGTAAACAGAATGTTCAGTTCTGCTATCTATTTATTATCTACTAACTTTTATTGGAATAATATTTTTCTGTTATATGCTTTAACAGAGAAAAGTAATGACTAGATAAACTTTTTAAAATCATGGTCAATGAATCATAGTTTGTGAACGAACAAGAAAAAAAGGTTCTAATCAGTGGTATGATTGTGTAAATTGATGTTATCTGTTTGTAAAATCCCACAGAAGGTAGAAATTGCCTATGTTACTTGGAGGAAAATGTAAAAGTTGCTGTGTGCTTAATTAAATTCTACATATAATGAATTAAATATTTTTCTTACATGCAAGTCTTTTTGATCTCAGTTATATTACTGCAGATAAAATTAACTGTTACTGAAAATCATTAATATCACTGAAAGTACTTTGAAGGATAAATTAATTTTTTAAAAAATTAAAGAAAATTTTCCCCCCTTTAGCCAAGGTAACAACTCTTGCGGGGAGAAAGGAAAATTATTTTTTAAATTCTCTGTTTCACATGACTCTAAGTTCAGTTATATGAGGTTATCTTATTGAATATGAGTCTCCTTTAAAATAAAGGGTATTTTAAGAGATAAATATTTCATTAATATATTTTTGAGTCCTCAAGTATAAGGTAAGATAGTTAATAGAGGGAAAAGGAAGAAGTTAGTGAATACAATGAATGCGAAAGTGTAGGAAATGGGAAAGAAATAGGGGTTATGAGGAACGGAGAATTTGATGGTACTGGCAGGCATGGAAAAATATGTTTGCTTTTGGAAATTCCTCATTATCTTAAGAATGTTACTGAATAAGAAGCTTTTCATGGAATGTCCTGGTCACAGGAACAAGCTGTGACATGTGCCAGTGAGATTAAGCATCCAATTCATCTCTGTCAATCGCATCTGCTCAAAGACTGATTTACAATAATAACTTGTTATGAGGAGGAGGGCATGAGGAAACATTTGAAAACACAAAGGTTTAGTGACATCATCAGTCAGTCCTGTAGCTATTTTTACAGTGTGAGGAAAAGAATGGAAATAACTAGAATATCCATGAATTCCCTCTTTCTGAATCATATATGAACATAACAGGACACAGTTTGAATATAAATTTGGTTTCATGACATGATAAGAAGTTGGTCCTATCTCTTTTATTCTAAAGGCAACTCACATGTTGGCTGTGGCTCCACATTTGGTTCAGAGTGGAAGAGAGCTTGTATCACTTCTGTGCATAAGTAGTGACATTGCGTGATTGGAGGCAGCCTGCATAGAGAGGCTAATGCTCAAAGAGATTGAATCCTTCTGTAAGTGTCAGTTTTGGCCAATTTGATGAGATTCATCATCCAGAAGATTCTGAAAATCTCTGCCCTGGGCCCTAAGTTAATCCTAGTATAATAATGTGACCAGCAGTAGGTCCAAGCATTTAAGGATGCTCACTGTCATAAAAAGGGGAGATTGATAGATTTATATGTACAGATTTGTGAGGGATAGTCATGATATACGTTTGGCTAAATAAAAAGTTATTTCAAAATGTATATATGTGTATCTCATAACCTTTGTAAAAACAATGCCTATAAAAATTTTGGAATTATTATGTTTGCAAAATATGCACACAAACATAAACAAATTATTTGGTGTCCTCTAAATTGTTTTATTATGAGAAGCCAATTATATCCTGGATTCAGGGTTGGATTTAAAGCACTCTGGGAGAAGATGGTTTTTATGTTTTTGTTATTTCTTAAAGTAAATAACATTACAGATGATAGTACATACATTTATATACTTTTATAATAAGTAAAATGTTTGGACCTGCAAATTTATTAGAATTATAGCAGATACTAAAAACAAAACCCTATGATTTATAACTTAAACTCCCAATGAAGGGATAGTATCCCTCCCGTGTTGCCAACTGGATAGTAGTGTTTTGGTTCTTATGTATAAAAGAGAGATGGTGTTAACAAATGTCCTATTGAATGGAAAAGAGAATATCTTGGCTTCATTTATTGCATAAAATTTTGCAAGTTATAGTAATGATTTTTAAGAATTCTCAAGTCACTGTTAATCACCTTACAATCAATCTTAGAAATAGTGGTATAATGAACTATTTGGTTCTTTGAAACAGTTAACTTATTGGCTATCAGAACAAAATATTTTATCATAGTTTACCTGTATATTGCAAAATCTCATAATTTATGTTTATTAACTTTGTAAGTATATAAAGTATGTTACCAATGTAGAAATGTTTGTGTGTATGCACACATGTATTCATCATATATGTGTGTATATATTATATAAAAAAATATATATATATATATAACATATATATATATATATATATGTTTTATATGGATATATATGGATCCATATATATGTGTGCGTATATATGTGTGTGTGTGCTTGTGTATACAGCATCCTGAATTCTTTTAATTAAATGCAAAAATACATATTTAAAAATCATATGAAATATTATGTCTTACTGCAAATGAAATAAATTCTAAATTTAGCTACAAGTGTTTAAAAAAAACTCTTTCATGTAATTTAAACTCAAAATCATAAAGACAACAATTTCTCCAGAAATTGTCTTGCTACATTGTATTAAATTTTAATTAATAGGTCTACTGAGTACAGATCATATTGATAAATCAGTGTGAAGACCAATTAATTATTCAAAAGATGTTTTATTCTTTTATTTAAAAATCTAATTATCCAGATTTAATTATCAAAATTTAAAAATTGCTTAGCATACTTTTTAAGAGAGAAGTGAGAGGTAAATTCTATATACCCTGCTTTCTTCTCCCCCTGCCCCCACCTCTCTCTCTTCATATTTTAAGGTTCAGGCACCCTGTGTGCCACGTATTTGGTGCCTTTTCAGATCTTGTTTAAAATATGTCTGTGTCTTTGTACCTCTGTCCAAAGTTTCCAACCACAAAATTTCTTCTTCGTCTTTACATTTTATGTTGCCTTCTGGGATTTATGAGACTACATAGTAGCAGTGGAGTTTCACAGTAGGTGTCTTAGGGTAACTGTTGAGTTAAAAGGTAAAGAATTTTAAGATCAGATTTTTCTCTGAAAATTTATGACTAGTACAGAATATGACTCACTGGAAGTAAATAGGCGTAACCAGAACATTGGAAAGTTTGATATGAGAAAGGACACAAGAATCTCTAAGGATAAGATTATTGGAAATAGTTTTGCAAATAATAAATGATCTCCGGAATCTGGGAGAAGTAATTTGGTATTAAGGAAACATTTATAATCAAAAGTAGGCCTCAACATTAGCATTTATAAATGATGATTTCCTATCACTTGTCTCACATTCCTGGTGAAATATTATGGAAGTTCATCATGAAAGAATCTGCAGAAATCAAAGGAATGGAGAATTATAAATAATGGGCATGTCTTTGATTTTCATTTTTTATACATTAAGATGTGTTTAGCACTATCTTGAAAATTTTATTTGCATGCAGGTCAATAATTTCTTTGTAAGTTTTTTAAGGTTGTCAATTAAGAATCTTATATTTTATTACAATGCATTGATTATTATTAAAAGTGTTAAAAATTTACTTTTATTTCTTTGGATTTTTCTGATTCATCATAATTTTTTCTGGTTCATCATAATTGTGGAAAACTTATAAACTAGGATTTATTCACTTCTGGTGACTAGCTGCTATTTCTATACCTTTACCTGTTGCTGATAACCAGGGAGAAAGCCTGATTTGATATTTGTCTTCTGTTGTTTTATAATTGCTGCATGTTTTTAATTTTTGTTTGCATTGGCATTGCATCTTTTTCATGAATCTTACGTTGGCAGTGATAATTTTAATGTCTTTATCTTTCATACTTTGTGAAAGATATTAAGTTTTAGAAAAGATTTGGAGATAGTTTGTATTTTAACTTGACTTCCGGTAACTAATGGTTATTTTGTTATTTTTAAGCTATCCAGTAGTTCTCCCCAAACTTATGTATTTTGTGTGAATGGAGCAAAATGGCTAACAGTGTGTCTGGAAATACACAACTTTGAAAAATTATCATAGTTCATAGTACCATTCAAATGAATAGGGTGAGGTCAGCTTTCCTGTACTTGTCTTCCAAGAGTCCATAATACTTTTTAAAAATATAGTTTCTTCCCAACGATCACTTTAGCTTCATTTATTTAATTAGTTCCCACTTTTCTATCTGTATTATAGAAATAAAACTCAACGGTCAAAGTTTTGCAAAGTTTTTCAGACACTTCTTGAAATATTTGTCATACTGTTTCACCAGTGATAGAGAATAACAAACAAAACTTGTACAGCTTTTCCATAAGCTTGGATTTTATATTGTCTACTTCTTACATTTTATGTACTTGGATAGATTATATTAGTTGTATCTGAGATTAGAAGGGTAAGATTGCAAATAGAAAACAAATGAAAAAATACACTTATCAGTTTTCATTTCATATTTCATATTGTATCTCTTGTGCTGAATTGTGTCTAGCTGTGGCTAACTGAGTGAGCGAAGTGCAGTGGAATCTAGGGGTAGCACAGCACAGGAGTTGGTTGGGTAAAATGATTGTTGTACATAGAAGGAACTAAGTATTTGAGTTCCTTTTGAAATTTTTTGAACAAAGAAAACCATTTTCTGTGTGTTCTTGTTATTGTAAACTGTAGATGGCTTTGAAAGGAAAAGCAACTTGGGTTGATTAGGAGGCTCTTTGACATGAAAAGATTGTCTTAATCTGATTTTAAGGGAATGACTTTGTTGGGATTAATCTCTGAGCCCAGAAATAGTTTTCAGAGCCTCATAATGTAATTGAAGCAGTTGGGAAAAGTGGAGAATAGGAGCTAAATTTTTCTTTTCCTTATATTGATTTGATTAGTGAGAAACAGTCTTTGTGGCTTCAGCAGTAAATACAGAGATGGAGACACTTAGATCTTTGATGGCAGATACAGTGTTTTTCATGTAATTTAACTGGCTATTTTTGCTCAACTCTTCTCTTAAAAAGTAGTTCAAAGAGATTTTTCAAGACAGCTAAATTTCATATAAACTTGGAATTCATTTTTAAACCATTATTATTAGTATAGATGACAGTTATTTGGGTCCATGTCCCATATAATTAAGAAAACTGCAATAATATTTCATTTTATAATCTAGTCTAGTAGAATCTTAATCTTTGAAATAGTTTTTAAAGTAAAGATAACCAGTAAAAAAAATTCTGGAAAAAGTAAAGAAAAATACACACGAGTTTTATTTCTCAAGCATCTTTCAAATCTGGTTTATTTTTATTGTTACTATCTCCTTCTCATTGGCTTTTGGGAATGCCAATATCCATATGTAAGATGTTAAAGTAACTGTAAAATGCATAAGTGTTGGTGATAAAGGAGTGTAAATCTGTGATTTTACCTACTGAATTTTTTAATATGTTGTCTCTTTTCGAAAAGAATATGTGGCAACTGATCATAATACTGTGATTTCTCTATAAATTACTTCATACATTATGAAATTAAAGATGAAATAATTTGAAAATACCATAAGTATTTCATCTTAGGTGTTCATTTTATGTTGAAGGTACTGAATATATATGCTGTATAAATGAGTGAATGAAACCAGAAGACATAATGAATCTCAAGAACTGAATAACTTTACAGTTACATTATGTGAGCAACTGCAGCATTTTGACCTAAAGCAACAACTTTCTTAACACACAACTGTAGATGGGAGTTGCTGTTGTCTCTGCTACTGAATTTGTGCCTGACCTTGAACAAGTCTTGTGTGTATCAAGGGCACATATTTCCTCAGTCACACAGTGTGATCATTGGCCTAGATATAATATAAGCCTCTGCCTTTCATTTGGTAGTGTTAGTAGTTTGTGTTTGCATAGCCCCCTAGCCAGTCCATCTTATATTGATCTAAAGAACTATCTTCTTATGTTTCACATTGTTCAAAAATATAGTGGGTGTGTCCTTGGTATATTAGTAGAAATTGTTGATAGATATCTTATATAGGGCTAGAGAGGGCACTCTGTTCTGGTTATATATAATATATCTATCTATATATCTATCTATATCTATCTATATCTATCTATATCTATATCTATATATATATATATCTATATATATCTATATATCTATATCTATATCTATCTATCTATAGATAGATAGATAGATAGATAGATAGATAACAAGAATAACAACAAAAATAATCTACCTAATGGCTCTGTCAGAGAATCTGTGATTCAGCCTTGGTTCCTTTATACGATCAAAATACAGCTTCAATCTCACATCTTAAGACTATCATCTTCATCCTTGTGTAGCACTAGTCTAATAATTGATCACTCTCCTGTTTCTTGACCTCCTCGCCCCAGCCCCCAGTAGGCACAATATTCCTTTATATGTTGATCATATGGCTATTTGACATAACACCTCCAATAGCTTCTTTTGACCCTTGTGACAGAATTCAAAGGACTTACTCTTTCATTCAAGGTTCTAAATGACTGTGCCCTGACTAACTCTCCAACCCCTCATTTGTGACTCCCTCCATTCTTCACTCTGCACAAACCACATTGCCTTTTTCTTTCTTTGAACTTGACTTTAAACTTATTCTTCTGTTTTGATGCCCCTTGCCAAAGTTTTCCCACTTTATTCAATAGTTTGTTTGCTCAAACCTTTGTCATCTCCTTGGAAAAGGCTATACACAATCTGTCTACAATAACCTTCCCAATTTATTCTTCTCTAACCCCTATCCTTATGCTTTTCTTGCTGACACTAGATAATTGTCTATGTCTCCATAGTAATGTAAGCTCCATGAGGTTTATCCTGTTTACCAATGTATGCAGAATTCTGGCCACAGTTAGTAGCACAATAATTATTGGTAACTGAAAGAACATAATTTTTCTCTAAAATAATATTTTATTTTCCTTGCATTTATATTTTGTGCTTTCTTTCTTTTTATTATTGGTTGTTCAAAACATTACAAAGCTCATGACATATCATCTTTCATACATTTGATTCAAGTGGGTTATGAACTCCCATTTTTACCCCAATTACAAGTTACAGAATCACATTGGTTACACATCCACATTTTTACATAATACCATGTGCTTTCAAATGCTTTATGAACTGTTCTATTTTGAAATATTTTCTTAAAATATAATAGTAACATTTCGACTTTTATCTGAAAGATCAAGCTGTATTTTGGGGGAAAACACTGATAGCTCTTATATTAAAATGTTAGCTTTATAAATATTCAACACATATGGTTGGCTGTATTATTTAGCTACCATTTTATAAATTTTCCATTAAATCTAATGAGTACATATTGGTATTCATAAAAATTAAAATCAGGAATAAGTTGAATATATTATTAAACTCAAACCTTTCTTACCTATAAGGTCAGAAAATTAATGCTTTTTTGTGTTTGTTCAAAAATTCTTTAATTCAGAGACACTAAAATGTCCCAACTAATCACTCTCAGGTAATCTCACTTTAATGTAAGAATATGGTATTTTTTTAATATGGAAGGCTTTAAGTTTTAAGAATATATTTTAAGAGAAAAATTATAAATATATGTAATAAAATATGAAAAATGAACACTGAGTTTAAGATAGCAGTTACTTTTGCATATGCCCATGGAATAAAGCAGGAAATGTGACCTTTAGTGGTATTTGTAAAAGTTTATTTTTTAAAGCAAAAATATAGAATTAATAAAATCAAAGTTTAACATTTGTTCAAACATGGTACTAGGAAAATTCTTTCCTGTTTTATATTACTTATAACTTTTGATATGTTTAATATGCTTTAATAAAAAGTGAACATTTAAAAATAAAATTAATACAATGCCATTTAATCCATTAAGTCCCAAGTTTACAGTTCTGTGAATATTTTTTTAAATATTTATTTTTAGTTGTATTTTAACATAGTTATCTCTATTTTATTTATTGATGTGGTGCTGAGGATTGAACCCAGGGCCTCTCACATGCGAGGCGGGCGCTCTACGGCTGAGCCCCTTCTGTGAATATTTATACAAAATCGATGTAGTTGTATTAAAATAGTTTGAAAATGAGCTAATGTATATTATTATATTAATATTATAATTCTGTTCTTAGTATATAATTATATTGTATATCATGAGCAATAAAATGCTTAAATTTTTATGTGTGTCCCACATCTGGAACAATGAAACAAAATGAGTTGTAAGTCTATGGCCTAGTAATGATTGGCTCTGTGTTTAGCTAGAATTTTGCTGTTAAAATTAGAACATGTATTACTGTAGTATAATTTAAGGTCTGGTATTGTGATGCCTTCTGCTTCATTTTTCTTGTTAAGGATCATTTTGGTGATTCTGGGTCTTTTTTTTCCAAATGAATTTCATGATTTCTTTTTCGAGTTCTATGAAGAATGTCATTGGGATGTTAATAGGAATTGCATTAAATCTGTATAGCACCTTTGATAATGCAGCCATTTTAATGAGGTTAATTCTGCCTTATCCAAAAACATGGGAGATTTTTCCATCTTCTAAGGTATCCTTCAATTTCTTTATTTAATGTTCTCTAGTTTTCATTGTAGAGGTCTTTTACCTCTTTTGTTATAATGATTCTCCATTTTTAAGCTATTAT
Source organism: Callospermophilus lateralis (assembly GCF_048772815.1). Taxonomy (NCBI): domain Eukaryota; kingdom Metazoa; phylum Chordata; class Mammalia; order Rodentia; family Sciuridae; genus Callospermophilus; species Callospermophilus lateralis. The sequence continues at coordinate 2,016,389 of NW_027512465.1, read as the reverse complement.
GAGCTTGTGAGCTATTTCTAATTTTTCATGGCACCAAAACAGACATTTAGACAAGTGGTACAGAATAGAAGACACAGAGACAAACCCATATAAATACAATTATGTCACACTAGACAAATGTGCCAAAAACATACATTGGAGAAAAGATAGCTTCTTCAACAAATGGTGCTAGAAAAACTGGAAATTCATGTGCAGTAAATAAAATTAAACCCCTATCTTTGCCCTCAACTCAAAGTGGGTTAAAGATTTAGGCATTAGATCAGAGATCCTGTGCTTAATAAAAGAAAAAGTAGACCCAAATCTACATCACGTCAGCTTAGGAATGGACTTCCTTAACAAGACACCTAAAGTGTAAGAAGTAAAATTAATCAGAAGATGGAATGGAATCAAACTAAAATGCTTCTTCACAGCAAAAGGAACAATGAAGAATGTGAAAAGGGAGTGTACAGAATGGGAGAAAATCTTTGCCCACCAGCACCTCAGATACAGCATTAATATCCAGGATATATAAAGAACTCAAAAAACCTAACACTAAATAAATAGATAAATAAATAACCCAGTCAACAAATGGGCAAAGGAACTGAACAGGCTTCACAGAAGAAGAAATATGAGTGGTCAACAAATATATGAAAAATGTTCAACATCTCTAACACAGAAATGCAAATTAAAACTATGCTGAGATTTCATCTCATTCTAGTCAGAATGGCAATTATCAAGAACATAAGCAACAATAAATGTTGGTGAGGATGTGGGGAAAAAAGGACTCTCATACACTGTTGGTGTGACTTCAAATTGATGCAACCACTTTTGAAGTATGGAGATTCCTTAGAAAACTTGGAATAAAACCACCATTTTATGAAGTTATCCCACTCCTTGGTTTATAACCAAAGGACTTTAAATTAGCATGCTGCACTGATGCAGTTGTTAGGAGCCATCCATGGGCTGTGTGTATGAGCAATTGTGCATATGAGGGAATAGGCTGTGTGTGTGAGCTATTGTGCATATGAGGGAATAGGCCTGGCATTATCGCATGGTGCAGGTGCGCCTCCCTCTGAAGCTCTGCGTAAGACCCCACACAGCACCCAAGATAGTGTGATTTACCAAGATGTCTTGTGGTCAACAGATTGATTGACATCAGGAAGCAAGACTCCACTCTTGAAACCTTGTCCCCTGCCTTTTTTGGTAAAGAACATCCTACCAAACTCCTTTGTTAGTTCCCTATAAAAGTAGACCACCAGGTGCAGCTCTTTTCCAGTGCTCCTTTTTAAGCACAGAAGCTGGCCCTTAAGGTCAAAGTGCTGTCGTACCCTTAATATGAAAATTACTCTGTGTCCTGTGCTTTTTACCCATTTTCTTAAGCTTAATGTTGCAGCCATCTCTTTTTGAACCCAGTTCATATCATCTGCTTGGGTGGCTAGTGGGATGCAGACACATCAGTGTTTGTAGTAGCTCAATTCACAGTACCTAAAATATGGAACCAGCCTAGGTGCCCTTCAACAGATGAAAGGATAAAGAAAACATGGTATGTATACACAATGGAGCATTATTCATCCACAAAGAGAAGTGAAATTATAGCATTTAGGTAAATGGGTGGAGTTGGAGAATATCATGCTATGTGAAATAAGCTAATCCCCCCAAAACAAGGGCCAAATGTTCTCTCTGATAAGTGGATGCTAACACAAAATTGGAAGGGGAACAGCAAGAACAGAAATACCTGGAATTAGACAAAGGGGAATGAATGGAAGGGAGGGGCAATGGAAATAGGAAAGATAATAGAGTGCGTCGGACATTACTTTCCCTTGTGCATCTATGATTACACGACCATTGTAATCCTACATCATATACAACCAGAAGAATGAGATGCTATTCTTCATATACTTGAAAGAAGAATGTAGTTTGAAATATAATTAAGAACAAATAAAAAGTAAAATAAAAGCATTTAAACTATTTTTTAAAAAATTAATATACCTGTTTCAACATATATTTAATGCTTTTTCATATTTTGACATTATTTTCTTAAAATTATTCATTTTCTACCTTATATTACTTTTATTATAGGATATATTACTTTATGTATAGGATGTCTCAATTTGGTGCCTTATAAATGGAGAATTCAAGAAGTATGAACCAGACTGTACCCATCTTAAATAAATTTAGATTATTTAGGAATAGAATATAAGTAAATGAAATACACTTAAAATATTAAGATTCACTTTTCATAAGTTTTATTTCTTTTTAACTTTATCATCACTGTGATAATCTTTTTCCAGGTCTTTATTTCTGACTTCATTTAGTTTCTCATAAATATATGTGTGTGTGTGTGTGTGTGTGTATATATATATATATATATATATATATATATATATATATATATATATAGATAGATAGATATAGATAGATATTTTATATATTTTACATATATATCTATATGTATTTAAATATATGGATACATTTAACTTCATTATCATGCTATAATTATGGTATAATATTTGTTTGCCCCAGAAGAGTCCTGTCATGTTGAAATGAATGAAATTACTAAAGTAAACACTTTGAATAAATCAGGGTCTAATTCCCTTTCAGCAGTGAAAACAGTAGACTTGCCATCATGAAATTTATCATCTTGGAGGGATTACTGAAAAGTGAAATTTCAATATTTCAGGAAATTTAAATATTATTATTCCTAAGTGTATTAATGTAAAAAATAGTAGATACTCTAAAAAAAAAGATAGAAGTGGTGTGTGTCCTAGCCACAGAAGTTAAGAAAATCTTATGAAATGTAGCACACAATGGAAGGCCATAATGAGTGAGTAGGATTTAGCTAGGCAAAAAAAGTGGAAATACAGAGTTTTAATAGACATCTTGGCAAGTACTTAAGCAAGAGAAAGCCCAGTGACTGAAAGAAGCATCATAGTGTTTACTGTGCATGTTGGTTTAGGAAGGGAGAAAGAGTGAAAGGTTAGAACTGAAAGTCTTGAGTTTTGAAAGACTTTGTGTATGCCACATAAGGAATGTGGATTTTATTCCATGGGAGTAACATCCAATTCACATTTAAAAAGTATTTTGGTGACTGAAGACCCTACTCCATTTATCTACTGTGATTTTTGTTCCCTCCATACTTTTTTACTGAAACAAATTAAACTTGTGTTGAAAATCATCTAAATTCTTCTGTGAGATGAGGAGGAAGAAGTAAGGTAAAATAAGAAAATAAAGTTTTACTTTAGCAAAATTATACATCCATATTTTTTATTTAAATTAGGGGGAAAATAAGCGAGGCATCATGGTAGTTCACTTCGGTAATCCCAACTACTTGGAAAGTTGAGGTAGGAGGAACACCAGATCAAAGACAACCTGGGCTACTTTAGGGAGACCCTGTCTCAAAGAATAATTATATATCTACATATAATTATAAGATCTGGGCACATGAAGTTGAGTGGTAGAGCACTAGCCTTGTGTTTGCCAGGCCCTGGGTTCAACCCCTAGTACCACACAAAGTAAATAAATAATAAATAAATAAATAAAAAGGAAAATGATGTCATTGTTTAGAAAAAAACAAAATTTAGACAGATGATTTAAAACATTTTGGTCAATAGTACTTAAATATGTGCACCGTGATTATATGTAAGTGCTCATTAATCATAGACATCAAGGCATAGGCTTTTAAAATGTACATCTATAAGAATGGGGTACTAATTAGAATAAGATATATTTCATGCTTGTATAATTATAACAAAATGAATTCTACTCTCATGTATAACTAAATTAAAATTTAAAAAGAATAAGAAAAGTGCAGATCACTGAAGAAATAAGGTGTCACCTTTAAAGGAAAATGAAAAAAGTAATTAAACAATGGCAACTAACAATAATATTTAAAGTAAAGGGAATGTCACATTATTCAAATACTTGTTTAATTTTGTTTTAGGTTTTGAATTACTTTATTGATGTATATTAATTATTTATATCTGAGGGTTAGTAACAGGCTGCATGTTACAGGCTTACATTTTATGTTAGTGATGCATGAAATACTGTAGGTTATTCATCTATCCCAGAAGAAAACCACAGTTCTCCAATGAAAGCTGTGAAATTATTGGCAGAATCGGGGAGAATAACATGTTGCTTGAATGGAAGGCAATGTGCAGAATAAATGTAAGGAACACTTATTGTGTATCTGCTATTCTAACTATATATTCAAATTTAATTCTTACCAAAATGATCAATTTTTTATTCTTAGTCTCATTTTTTAAATAAGGAAACCAGCTTAATGAAGTATTAAAAAATTCTATAATACCAGCATCTCTTTTAGGAAGTCAGGATTTAAATAGAAATATGTCTTATTCTAATACATATTTTCTTTATGCTGCCTTAGCTCTTACATGAGGTTGGTAACAGTATCATTTGCAGAAGTAGCAGTATGTATTATAGATACGTATATACTTGTGGTACTTACTATGTTCCAGATACGGTTCCTATGCATTTTCTATATTTAATTTGAAAAAGAACTCTATGAAATATCTACTGTTTTGTCCCAGTTTTTTAACAGATGAGGGGAAAAAATCTGGGAAAGAATAGTAGGCACCATTACTATGTGTTTGTGTATAGTTTGTAGGGTTTTAGAGATGTAAAGTGGTGAAATGCTGGCCTTTAATTAAAAATTTACATGTGCTTTCTATTTCTATGTTAAAATATGTCCATCTTTTAATAATTTGCTATTTAAAATGCTATAAATCAAGTCACTAAAATGCTTACAAAATAGTCAATTCTTTAAAAAAATGGAGAGTAAACATCTTTATATTCCTGAATGGGTGAAGAAAGGTATGGACATATTTGAGCTTCTTGGGTCTAGGGGCACCTAAAAGGAGTAATTGATTTATCTGATGATTTAGAATCTTGAGACAAACTTTTGAAGGTGATCAGCATTGTGAACAGGTATCCAACTGGAGATAGAGGGAAATGATAATCTAGATTTCATCTGTGGATGGAAAGAATGAGTGATGGCATCATTGGTAATCTTTATAATTATAAATTCGGGGAGTTGTGAACTGCTCTTTTAGACTTCACAATTAAAATTATCTTTACTACTTTTGTTAATATTAACAGAATGGTATTGTTGTCTTAGTTGTTGGTTTATAAAGGTCTTGCTGAACAAACTGAAGGAAAAAAAAGTTACATATAGAAGTTTTGAAGTGACCCATAGAAAAGGCAGTGACAGAAGGGATGGGGGTTCCTGGGTGGAGTAAGAGGAGTTTGAAGGAACTATCCTCAAAAGGTAGGAAATGACATCTAATACAGCAGATCACACAGAAGACCATCTGATGAAAGGACTTGTTATTGCCTGAGAAGAACATATGATAACCTTCAAAAGAGAAGGCCAGCAGGTTCAAGATACCTGGCAATCAAGATGTACCAGAGACCTCATGCCATCAATGACAAATGAAATTTGCAAAATTAGAAATCAGTCTGTTTTACTAATTGATCCATGTAGTCTAGTACCAAGTAATTTCCTGAACAGTGAGAGATCTGATGTGTTTGAATCATGATAGTTGCCTTCAGAGGCTCTAATTCTATAATCACAGCTAAGGAACTTCTTTTTCCTACAGAACTCTTTTATTCTTCCTCAAAGTATCCTTAAAATTTTATTTTTTCCATAGGCAGATATTATTTCCTTTGTAAACCAGTGCACATGCATATGTGCACACACACACAGACCTATTATTTTGAAATAAAAAAAAAACAATACTTATCCTTGTTCTATCATAGCTTGCTTTTTCTAGTTATTTTACTTCTTTTCCTCTCACCTTGGCACTCATGACCCACCAAATTGTTTTAATGACCCAATCATTGTTGAAATTTGTGGTATATAGATGTTGGAGCACACAAGTTTATAATTTATAAAAAATTATTAGTAAATTTACATATATGCTAGAGGTTAAAATAGTTCTTGAAGAAAAATCTACTAGTGACCTACCTTTTCAACTGAATAAAAATTCAAATGTGAAATATTTGTAGTTTAATATTATTAAAACATGAAAAGGTATTATTTAAATTCTTAGCTTTAAGACTTAAGAGCTGGGGTGTAATTAATTAGGAGAATTTGTACTATCAGTTATAGCTAGTATATGAAGGCATTACTGTATAATATATGCGGCAACCACTTTTTTCAAATAGTGGAATTCTCTGAACTTTCAGTGATGGAAGGCATTGTTTAAGGCAGCAAAGAGATAAAAATAGGAAGCACATTAAAATCATGTACAATCAATTTTATAATTTGGTTTCTTTACAAAGCTTTTTGAAATTGTGTTTGAATCATATTTTACTTAAGGTAATTTGTAGTTGGCTTTAATGATGTTTTAGTGAAAATAAATATACATTTCACACTTTGAACATGGACTTGCAATGTGCATAAAACACAGAGAAATATCAGATGTTCCAGATATATCTGTGGACAAATTAGACAAAATATGTCCTAGAAACCCTTTTCAAAGGGACTTTGAAACAAAGCATTTGTGTAGATTCTCTTCATAAAGGTTAATGTTTGAATTTGATAAAGCAAATGACCAGAAGAAACTCCTGTCAGGCTACTTTCACTTCTACCCTAATGGAAAAAAAATGCTGTAGCTATGTGATATTTAATCATTTTTTATTGCATCAATGGGACTACAATATTTTGTGTAATTGATAGTAAAGAAAGCATAAAGTTTATCATTCTTAAATCTTAAACATCATTTAGTAGTTTAAAGTTAAACACAGTTGTCTTATTTTTACAAATTGTGCCTTAAGAATTACTTACCATTTTTCATCATATTTTACCTTAATCTATTTTTATTAACATTTAATTATATACTAAGTTACTTAGAAATATTATTCATTAATATGCATGCATTTTAACTTGTATGTTAAGGACTACCAACAACAACTGTAGTGATGTGAAAGCATAATATATTACATTTGATTTAGTATTTTATTTCACATTCTTAGATGCTGAGGTATCTGAAATAGACACAATGGTTTTTTGAGGGATTATGTTAAAACACATTATGAATTTAATGTGTTCCAGAATAAATTTTTTAAAGTGAACCCAAATACATAAATGAAGTATTTCTTTGATAGTATATTCATGTCACAGTTTCTTACCAGAAGGCAAATTTCATAGTTAACATAGAGTGAAATCTAAGATACCTCTCATTTACTTTGCTATGTTATTTATAGAAAATATGGGCAATTATAGAACATAGTCATTGTTTAATAAGTTTGTAATTGAAAAAGTGCTACTCATGGCTAGATTATAATATCTTGTAATTTTACACTAATATCAACAATAAATAATAACCCATATTAGAATACCATTCTACAAATGAGGGAAAATATGAGTTGTTATGAACTTTTCAATTTGAAAACATTTTGGGGAACAATATATGCTCATAGATTGAGGTATGAGAGCAAGGATTGAATTTACATGTCTGTACATGAAGTATATAATAAAAGAAGTTTTAAGAATTCAATAAAAGTTTGTGAAAGGATAATAAATTCCATAAATTCATAAAAGCACATTAATATTGTCTATAAAGGAATGTTGTCTCCTGCTTAAAAATGACTCTTTTAGTTTCTTCAATTAATTAAGCTTTAGGGAATTTTAAAAACATATTTATGTCTATTTCAATAAGCGAAACCATCATTTTTCAGTCAATTGAGGCAGGGATTATAATTGACTATACTAATTTATTGGTTTTGAATACTATTTAAAGTTTCATAGATATTAAAAAAAGCTATGCCTTTGGCCAGATAAGAAATGTATGTCCATCTCTAATAATACTTTTCTTACTATTTCTTCACTTGACAAATCACTTTGCTTCAAGCTTTGTGTGCTCATAAATACAGTTTGGATTATTTTACTTGATCTTCTCTTCAGTTTGGTTCAAAAGTATTATTTTACTTTATAGAAGAAGAAAAGGAGTGTGTCAAAACATGTATATTTCTGAGGGTACAGCTGGAATTTGTAACATTTACCTGTTGGTTACCCTAGTATTTTAATAAAATAATCATTAAAATTAAGTTTTAGACAGAAGTATATATAGTTTCAGGTTTTACTCTACTAAGACACACACACAAAAGATATGACTTTGAGGTTGGCAAAGATTTCTTAAAGTTTGCTCATAATACTTGTTATAAATCCAGTGAAGAAAAAAGGCAAGTGAAGTTATTTTTGTTTTTTCATTTCTGGTCATCATAAATGGTGGGTGGAGGGAAAAATTTTAAAAACATTTAGTAAGACTGTTTTGTATTTATGTGAATGTTCTGTCAGTGACATCTCATTCTGCAACAAAAGATGTTCAGTTTTAAATTTCAAAATAAATTTAAATAAATACATCAAAAAGTGATTAACAGGGGATGGAAGTAAAGCCCAGTGGTAGAGTGCTTGATTAGCATGCTCCAGGCCCTGGGTTCAATCCCCAGCACCACCACCCCCATAGAAAAAATGTGATTCAGAACAGAATATATAAAATTCTCTTTAAAGTAGTGAAGAGAAGTACCAAAAATATTGAACAAAAGGAAAACATGCCTTCATGTATTTATTGACTGCATTCACAATAGATTATTGATTGCCCACTTAGAGCCAAAAATCTGCTCTTCATAAGATTCTTTAAAATTGTTGTTGATCGTCTTATGGCCAGTTAAGTTCTGTATACAAAAACAAACAAACCAGCAAATTTATTTGCATATAAAATAATTATCATCTTTGATATATAAATATTTCCTTAGTATTTTAGTTATTATTTTAGTTATTATAATTTTAAGGAAAATTTATCTTAATTGCATGTGTATGTCTATAACACACAATATTTTAGTATGTCTGTAAGTTTTAGGAAGTGTATATATGCATGTGTGTATGTTTGTGTTTTGAGAGGGAAGGAACTACTCCATTGATTTAAATAAATGCCTCTATAAAATAGCTGGAACTTAAGTAAATTTGTTTTATTTCTCTAATAAATATTTAAATAATTATAATTTACAGACATGCGAGGAAAGAAATAATTTGTTCTATGTATACTTTAAGAAGAACAAAATTATATTTATTTCAGAATTTGATGGATTACCAAAGGATACTAAATTCAGCTCTTTTTTTTTTTTTTTGGTGGTGGAAGGGTGCTGGATAGAATTCATCGAAAGATCTCATGCAGGTTAAGCAACTGCTGTATCACTAAGCCACATATCTAGCTCAACCCATAATTCTTTTTTTGTTTTTATTTTCAATGGGTGGGAGTATGGGGGATTGAACTCAGGGGCATTTGACCAATGAGCCACATTCCTATACCTACTTTATATTTTATTAGAGATGGAGTCTCACTGACTTGCTTAACGCCTCCCTAAATTGCTGAGGCTGGCTTTGAACTCGAGATCCTCCTACCTCAGCCCCCCGTGCTGATGGGATTACAGGCATGCACCACTGTGCCTGACTACAACCCATAAATCTTTTTCTTTTATCTATACATGACAGCGAAATGCATTACAATTCTTACTACACATACAGAGCATAATTTTTCATATCTCTGGCTGTATACAAAGTATATTCATACCAATTCATGTCTTCATACATGTACTTTGGATAATAATGTCCATCATATTCCACCATTATTTCTAACCCCATGCCCCCTCTGTTTCCCTCCCAACACTTTGCACTATCTTAGAGTTTTTCTAATCCTCCCATGCTCCCCCTCCCTACCACACAATGAAACAGCCTCCTTTTATCAGAGAAAACATTTGGCATTTGGTGTTTTGGCATTGGCAAACTTCACTCAGCATTATCTTCTCTAACTCCATTCATTTACCTGCAAATGCCATGATTTTATTCTCTTTTATTGCCGAGTAATATTCCATTGTGTATAGATGCCACATTTTTAAAATTCATTTTTCTATGAAAGGGCATCTAGTTTGGTTCCACACTTTAACTATTGTGAATTGTGCCGCTATAAACATTGATGTGGCTGTGTCCCAGTAGTATGCTGTATTTAAGTACTTTACATATAGACCTAGGAGAGAGATAGCTGGGTCAAATTGTGGTTCCATTCCCAATTTTCCAAGAAATCTCCATACTGCTTTTCATATTGACTACACCAATTTATAGCCCACCAGCAGTGTATGATTGTACCTTTTCCCCCACACCCTCACCAACACTTATTGTTGTTTGTGTTCTTAACAGCTGCCATTCTGACTGGATTGAGATGAAATCTTAGAGTAGTTTTGATTTGAATTTCTCTAATTGCTAGTGATGATGAGCAATTTTTTCATGTATTTGTTGATTGATTGCATATCCTCGTCTGAGAAGTGTCTGTTCAGGTCCTTGGCCCATTTATTGATTCGGTTATTTATTTATTTTTTTGGTGCTTAGCTTCTTAAGTTATACATCCTGGAGATTAGTGCTCTGTATGATATGTGAAGGGTAGAGATTTGCTCCAAAGATGTAGGCTCTCTCCTTATCTCACTGTTTTTTTTTTCCCAAGAAGAAACTTTTCAGTTTGAATTCATCCTATTTATTGATTATTGATTTAATTTCTTGGGCTTTAGGAGTCTTGTTAAGGAAGTGATGGCCTAATCCAACATGATGAAGTGTTGGGCTTACTTTTTCTCCTATTAGGCACAGGATCTCTGGTTTAATTCCTAGGTCCTTGATCCAATTTGAGTTAAGTTTTGTGCATGGTGAGAGATAGGGGCTTAATTTCATTTTGTTGCATATGGATTTCCAGTTTTCCCAGCACCATTTGTTGAAGAGGCTATCTTTTCTTCAATGCATGTTTTAGGTACCTTTGTCTAATATAAGATAATTTTAATTTGGTGGGTTAGTCTCTGTGTCCTCTGTTCTGTACCATTGGTATATCAGTCTTTTTTGGTGCCAAAACTATGCTGTTTTTGTTACAGTGGCTCTGTAGCATAGTTTAAAGTCTGGTATAGTGATGCCACCTGCTTCACTCTTCCTGCTAAGGATTGCTTTAGCTATTCTGGGTTTCTTATTGTTCCAGATAAATTTCATGACTGTTTTTTTTATTTCTATGAGGAATGTCATTGGGATTTTGATTGGGATTGCATTAAATAGGTACAGTTCTTTCGGTGGTCTGGTCATTTTGATAATATTAATTCTGCCTATCCAAGAGGAAGGTAAATCTTTCTTATAAGGTCTTCTTTGATTTCTTTCTTTAGGATTCTGTAATTTTCATTATATAGATCTTTCACCTCTTTTGTTAAGTTGATTCCAAAGTATTTTATTTATTTATTTATTTTTGAGGTTATTGTAAATGGGGTAGTTTTCCTCGTTTTCCTTTCTGAGGATTTGTCACTGATATACAGAAATGCCTTTGATTTATGGATGTTAATTTTGTATCCTGCTACTTTGATAAATTCATTTACTATTTCTGGAAGTTTTCTGGTGGAACTTTTAGAGTCTTCTCGATATAGAATCATATCAGCAGCAAATAATGCCAATTTGAGTTTTTTCCTGTGTGTATTCCTTTAATTTCTTTTGTCTAATTGCTTTGACCAGTGTTTCAAGAACTATGTAAAATAAAAGTGGTGAAAGAGGGCATGCTCATCTTGTTCCAGTTTTTAGAAAGGATGCCTTAAAATTTTCTTCATTTAGAATGATTTTGGCCTGGGGCTTATCATAGATAGCCTTTACGATGTTGAGATATGTTCCTGTTTTCCCTAGTTTTTCTAGTGTTTTGAACATAAAGTGGTGCTGTATTTTGTCAAATGCTCTTTCTGCATCTATTAAGATGATCATATGATTCTTATCTTTAAGTCTATTGATGTGATGAATTACATTTATTGATTTTCTTATGTTAACCAACCTTGCATCCCTGGGATGAATCACACTTGATCGTGGTGCATAATATTTTTGATATGTTTTGTATTCAATTTGCCAGAATTTCACTGAGAATTTTTGCATCCATGTTCATTAGAGACGTTGGTCTGAAGTTTACTTTCTTTGATGTGTCTTTGCCTGGTTTGGGGATCAGGGTGATATTGGCCTCATCGAATGAGTTTGGAAGTGCTGCCTCCTTTTCTATTTCCTGAAATAAATTGAAGAATATTGGTATTAGTTCTTCTTGCAAGGTCTTGTAGAACTCGGCTGTGTTTCCATTTGGTCCTGGGCTTTTCTTGGTTGGTAGGGCTTCTGATGGCATCTTTTATTTCATCACATGAAATTGATCTCTTTAAATTGTGTATATCATCTTCGTTCAATTTGGAAAAATTATATGACTAGAAATTTGTCGATGCCTTTGATATTTTCTATCTTATTACAGTACAAGTTTCCAAAATAATTTATAATTATCTTATGTATTTCTGTAGTTGCTGTTGTGATATTTTCTTTTTCATCATGTATGTTTGTAGTTTGAGTTTTCTCTCTCCTTCTCTTTGTTAGCATGGCTAAGGGTCCGTAAATTTTTTTTTTCAAAGAACCACAATTTTTTAATTGTTTCTTTTGTTTCAATTTCACTGATTTCAGCTCTGATTTTAATTATTTTCTGTCTTCTGCTTTTGGTGATGATTTGTTCTTCTTTTTCTCTTGGGCTTTGAGATGTAATGTTTATAGTCATTTATTTGTTGACTTTTTCTTCTTTTAAGAAATGAACTCCATTAATTGAACTTTCCTCTTAGAACTGCCCTCATAGTGTCCCAGAGATTTTGATGTTTTATCTGTGTTCTCATTAACCTTTAAAAAAAATCTCCTCCTTGATATCTTCTGCAAGCCAGTGTTCATTCAGTAACATATTATTTAGTCTCCCAGTGTTGGAGTAGCTTTTCTTATTTTATCATTGATTTTTAATTTCATTTCATTATGATCTGATAGAATACACGATAGTATCTCTACTTTTTTTATTTGCTAAGAATTGCTTTGGCATAGTATATGCTCTTCTCAGCTCTCTTGCTGAGAAGAAAGTGTATTTTCTCATTGAAGGATAAAATATTCTACATCTATCAATTAAGTCTAAGTTATTGATTGTATTATTGAATTCTATAATTTCTTTTTTGTTTGGAAGGTCTATCTAGTGATGAAAGAGGTGTGTTAAAGTCACCCAAAATCATTGTGTTCTGATCTATTTGACTCTTGAACTTGAAAAGTTTGATCAACGTAGATGCTCAATTGTTTGGGGCATATATATGTTATAATTGTTAAGTCTTGTTGGTATATGGTTCACTTAAGCAGTATTAGTGTCCTTCTTTAACCCTTTTGATTGACTTTAGCTCAAACTCTACTTTATTTGATATGAGGATGGAAACCCTTGCTTACTTCCACAGCCCATGCGAGTGGTATGATTTTTCCCAACCCTTCACCACTTCACCTTCAGTCTGTGGATGTCTTTTCCTATGGGATGAATCTCTTGGAGACAGCATATTGTTGGGTTCTTTTTTTTTTTTTTGGATCCAATCTGCTAGTCTACATCTTTTGATTGGTAAGTTTAGGCCATTAACATTCAGCATTATTATTGAGACATGCTTTGTATTCCCAGCCCTTTTTGTTTATTTTTAGTATTTAACGTGAGTTGGTTTTTACTCTGATTAGATTTTCCTTTAGTTTAATCTCTCCCTCTGCTGATTTTGATCATTGTTTTTCATTTTCTCTTCTTGGAATATTTGCTGAGGATGTTCTATATTGCAGGCTTTCCAGTTGTAAATTCTTTTGACTTTTGCTTATTGTGGAAGGTATTTATTTCATCACCAAATCTAAAGCTAAGTTTTACAGGATATAAGATTCTTGGTTGGCATCTATTTTCTTTCAGAGCTTAGCATATATTGTTCCATGATATCCTGGCTTTGAGTGTCTGGATTGAAAAATCTGCTGAGATACGAATTGTTCACCCCCTACATGTGATCTGATTCTTCTCTCTTGCAGCCTTTAAGAGTCTATCCTTCTTCTGTATGCTACGCATTTTCATTATAATGTGCCTTGGTGTAGATCAGTTGTAATTTTGTACATTTGGTTCCTGTAAGCCTCTTGTATTTGGTTTTTCAATTCATTCTTCATGCTTGGGAAGTTTTCTAATATTATCTCATTGAAGAGATTGTGCGTTCTTTTGGTTTGAAACTCTGTGCCTTCCTCTACTCCAATAACTCTTAGATTTGGTCTCTTGATGCTGTCCGATAATTCCTGGATATTCTGTTCATGGTTTCTTACTCTCTTCATTATGTGATCAATTTTATTTTCCAGATTGTATACTTTGTCTTCATTATGTGACCGTCTTTCTTCCAAGTGATCTAGTCATTTGGTTATGCTTTCTGTTGAGATTTTTATTTGGTTTCTATTTTTTTTTTTTTGGTTTGTTTTCAGAGTCTCTATCTCTCTCGAAGTAATCTTTTGCTACCTGTGTTTGCTCTCTTATTGCTTTGTTGGGGGATCTATTTTTGCCTGTATTTGCTCATTTAGGTCATTCTTTAATTCACAGATCATTTTAATTATGAACCTTCTGAACTCCTTCTCTGACATTTCTTCAACTTCACTTTCCATGGGTTCTGTTATTATAGTATCCTGATTTGGTTGGGGAACTTTCCTCTCTTGTATTTTCATGTTGTCTGTGTCTTCCTTTCTTGCAGTATGGATATGAGATATTACAATTTCTACCCTATATTCTTGTAGTACCCATGCAGTTTGTCTGTTTCTCACCTTGATGTTGGGCTGCCAGATCCTGCTGGTGTCCCTCAAGGTATACTACTTCAACTAAACGTGATGGTGGCAATAGCTGAGATAACTGGAGATAACTGTTGAGGTGCCCCAAGATGGAAGCAATGTCTTACAGAGATGGGGCCAGAAGGGTGGGCCTAACACTCTCTTTGGGATGCCTGCTCTGAGATGCAGCTGCTTCTAGTCCCTGTCTGATATCAAAAAGGAGCTACTGCATGGGGAAGGCTATGGTGGTAACTGCAGTGTCCCAAGAAGAAAGTGGGTTAGGCTTAGGTTCCCAGATAGGGGGAGGGAGGTGAACTCAGACCTTCCCTGGGCCTGGGTTCTGTGCCAGTTGTAGTGGGAAGATCTAGGCTGGGCCTGGGCTCCCTTGGTAGTCTGCTGGTCCCAAGATATGGTCCTGTGCAGGAAGTTGGGCCCCTACTGATCAAGGAAAAGACTTCAGCCTACTGTGAGCCTGTGTTCCACACAGGCCAGTGTGGGTGGATCTGGGCCAGGCCTGACCACTCTTGGTAGTCTACTGGTTGGAAGGGGTGGTCCTGTGCTGGAGGATGGGTCTGGTGGTGTCTGCTGGTGGAGGGTTGGAAACTAGCCTACTGTGAACCTGGGTTCTGTGCAGGCTTGTGTGGGTGGATCTGGTCCATTACTCTTTAAGGCAATTAATTATAAGAAATAAGTAAGGGAAGTCAATTACAATCTCTAATGGATTCATCCCATAATAGTGCCTTTTGTTTTGTTAGGCCTGTTATGTTATACTTTAGGACTAAGGATGTTGCATATAACTTTATAAAGATAAATATATAGGAGAATATATATAACAAAAACTCAGTTGTGGTTATATCTTTTTATTAATTTTTATTTTTTTTATATAATACCTTTATTTTATTTGTATGTGGTCTTAGAATAGAGCCCAGGGCCTCAGAACTGCTAGGCAAGTGCTTTACTACTGAGCAAAAACCCCAACCCTTGTTATTTCTTTTTATTTTTTGCCTTCCTGATCAGTACAACATTAGTTTCTAAATGTGAATTAAAACATGATAATTGAAAATCGGCAATATTATTCTTTTTCAGATTGTAAAAAAATAATTACTGAGGAGCAGAATAGTTAACTACAAAACATGTTTTTGTTTGTATTTATTATGACATTTTAAATACATATGTTTGATTAAATATTTTTCAAATTCTAAAATTTTCAGAAAATTATAGGTAGTACATTGTAATAATCATTACTTTTCTTCTGCATATGTTAAGATATTTGATTGTTATGAATTGGCAAAGACTAATATCTCAGCACCTTCATGAAGCCCTTCAACTAGAATAATTGAAAAATGATAAGTTAATTTTAATTGATGATCTTGAAATCAACTAAGAGTCAAAGTTTTACTGCACTGAATGTGTATTTGTAATAAGGCAGAAGTAGCTTGATGGGGCTTCTATTGGCCAAGATTTATAGATTTAAACATCATAAAGAATATTGACTAAAGTTGACTGTAACTTGTTAAGTGTTTTAAAATGCATGAATCTGGTTTGATGTTACACATGGGGTGGGGTGGAATGTAGGGTGGAGAGGCAGGAGAAGGCCTAAGTTTTGAAGTTGTCTATTGTATAAATCTTTACTCTGAAAATTTGCAGTTAAAGATAAGAATAATTTATCCTCATTTTTCTGTAGGAACTCTTATTTCTGAGGAGCCAGATTGTTCTAGTTCATGATGAACAGATTTTCATCATAGAGAAAAACAAACAAACTTCTAATTAAAAACAGAGGGAATGATAAAATTAGATGTTGCCATTTTTCAATACCTAGTGAAATAATTAATTTACAAAGATTGGTAAAATCACTAGGCGAAATATCCACAGAAAGGAATGATTTAAATTTGGTAGAGACAATTAAATGTAAAATGTCCACCTTGAATAGATATGCAAGTGAATTTGAAAATAGAGTGTATATTTAGATAAAATTAAAGAATCAGTGTCAGTTTTATTACTTATGAAAACAGTATTGTGGTTACATAGTTATGTGGTTATGTAGGAGGGTTCTTTTCAAAAAATCTGACTACAATATTTACAATTAAATGTTAAGATATCTAAAATTTACTTTGAAATGCTTCAAATGGTAAAAAAATATGGCATTTGTAATTATTGAATCTAAGCAATTAAATTTCTTTAACTTTATATGTTTCTATATACTATTTTGGTGAAAAATTTTCAAAATAAAATGTTAAAAAATCATTATATCATAGAGTTCCCCTCAATTATTCAGCCTACTATTTGCATTTTATTAATTTAACAAAAGCCAAGTAAGAGAGAACATCTTCTTAGTATTTACTGTGTTTACATTGCTTAAATACACAAAATGGAGATAATGAAAAAAATTAATATTCAATAAAAATAATCTGCAGATTTTAAAAGGAATTAAATTGCCTTAATACATCTTTATACTAATAATATATTTAATTATTTTATTTCTAAGTTTCAAAAGTTATAGACCTTAATTATTCGATATCTATTAAATATTTAGGCTAAATATGTTTATTAAAATTTAAACATTTTATTTTTATAATATTTTGCCATGGAAAAATATCTAGATAGCAAATAGTTTAGCTTTTAAAATTTTTATAAATCACCTCTGATTTCCTAAGTTTTACAAATGAAATGAGTTATGTTATGATAAAACTCTTGTACTATTTCATTAACATCTTCTCCCAGAAGTGGAAAAGTAGGAAAGATTCAGAACCAAGTTGTGAATCATCATTAAAGCATGAGGTAGTTTAGGACATATAAAAGTTCTTGAAACAGAAACTATCAATTATGAAATTACATTGATTCAGAGTAATTTTGTGACTGTGAATTTTAAATTGAAATTGGAGGAAAGCTAAATATGTGAAACATAACTACTTTTAGATTCAGGAGTCAGACAAAACATGTGGGTATTTAATATGTTTGGCATATAATAAATGACAGTGTGATCATATTTTAAATAACATGAAATGACCAGACAACAGTTTTAATTTATTAGAAATTCCTTTGTTACTATAGTGTATCAGTGACAAAATTTTATTACAATTGGTGAAAAGATTGCAGTAATTTAGGTGATATAGTAATTTAATGTACAAAAAAACATAAATTGAAGATTTATTCCATCAAAAAATGTATTATTTACTGACATTTTGGCAAATATCAACAAAACTATGGCATTCTCCTTTCCCATGCATCCAGCTTTGAAACACACACACACACACACACACACACACACACACACACACACATACACACACACACGTGCATACATGCATACACAATCTTTTCTTGACAGTTTGGTTTTCTGGAAACAGCTGAATTCATGCACATAACTTTAAAAGAAAGAACTTTTGCAAAATATCTGCAGCAATCCACAAGAACTCTATAAACACCAATAATAATTTAAAATACTTTCCTCAATAAGCCCTACAAGTGTATTGTATTTAAATCCAAATAATCTTCAAATTGTAATACTTTTGATTAATATCATTGCTCAAAGTAAATGCTAAAAAAACTCACAAGTCTTAGTTTTTCTGAGAGATTAATAACTATACTTCCATGTAAGAATTTTCACTAGTATTTTTTCTTTAATAATGTAAAATTTGACAGTAAAATTGTTTTAAATTGTAAGAATATGTGTATTAGACTTTTATAGAATGATTTTCATTTTATGCAATGAACTGTCCTTGGTCAGTTAATAAATTTGCTGATGATGTACCCACATAATTAAAATACTTAGTTCTTTGCAACCAATCATATAAGATTTATATTTTTTTATCATTGAATTTAAGAAACAAAATGTGGATTGATCTACTTTGTCTAATACTTTGCTTGATAATTGATCATTGATATTTCCTTTTGATAAATTGAACATACCTTTTAGTAGTTCTCAGAATTTCTGAATGACACTTTCTTTTTAGTTATTTCTCGTGTTTGTCTCTGAACTTCTGTACTACAGTATAATTTTAATCATCATTAGCGAAACATTTCATCCTGTGAGACAGGTTCCGTATCTTCATTTCACTTTTCCACAGAAAGGAAAAAACAAAAGCAAAAACAGAGTAGTATCTACCAGCAGTCCTGAAAGAGGAATGTCATATGCAAACAATGATGTTTCAAAATTGTATTTATAAGTTTACAGGGAAAAAAAGAGAAATGAAGACATGTCGTGAAATTCATTTGGCCCATTATAATATCAATACTTCCTTAAGTAGTCTAAGATGATGATGATGATGATTTTAGTTCTTTAGACTGGATTTCAATTCTGAAATATTTTCCAGTGTTCAATTCTCTTAATTATTTAGCAACTATTTTCTCTTCCGATAACTTTAATACATTTTTTAACCATTCAAAAATGACTAATACTAGTTTTCAATTTGGTTTTAGAACAAGCAAGTGATGTCTGTAATTAAAATCTCCAATCTGTACTTTTAAATAGAAGCAATGGTATTTTTTTAAATTCTGCTTTAAATTTGCTGAGCTTCCTAAATCTGTGGATTTCTCTCTGATGAAACTTAGAAAAACTTTGGTAATTATTTTTTTAAATAATATATACATCATAATTTCTCTTTCCTCTCTTACTGAAATTTCATATATCTGTATGCAATTCATCTTCATTTTGGCCTCAGGTCACTGAGGTTCTTTTTTATTTTTTCCAATTTTTTCTTTTTTCTTTTCCTACTTCTATATGGATGGTTTCTGTTAGCCTGTATTTGAGGTTAATTAATTCTTTTTGCCAGTATATTTTTCATCTCAACTAATAGATTTTATTTTTCAGTTAATGCATTATTCTGTTCCAGAATTTATTTTTAGTTCTTGGTTTTGCTTTATTTTGCTCTTTTCATATTTTTACTGAATTCTCCTTATCTTCATTCATTGTGGCCATCTTTTCTAATGGATTCCTTAACAGATTTATTCTGATTACTTTAAGTCCTTTTCACTAACTTCAACATTTAGTTTGTCTCTTTGTTTTAGTTGACAGATTTTTTTTTTTTATTTAGTCTGAGTCACATTTTCCTGTTTGTTACTCTTTATTTCATACTGGAAATAGGAATATTTTAGACAGACTGAATGTTACTTTCCTCCAAAATCTTTTGTGTTTTCTTTCAGCTGGGCATTAATTTGCTCACATAGTACTTTGAAGGCTTGGCTTTAGACTGTGTTAGGGCATTTTCATTCTATTTTGGTTTGTTCTTGGTTGTAGAGACAATCCTTTAATCTAAAGAGAAAGTTTTTATTCCTAAAATATGGCTCTTCTGCCATTTCAGTGGAAAGATGGAGAGTTTACAAAGCCTTGTGAATTCATTGGGCTTAAACTACAAATTCTTATTTCCTTTAGAGTGAGGTGCTGAAATCTGTTGAGCTCTTTCAGGCTGTCAGCTGCTTTCCCTGTGCTGCTTTCAGTCTCTTCAGCACAACAGCTTGAGTCAGGTTAGGATTGTGGATCTGATATGCAGCTTTTGGAATCATCTATTTCACAGTCCTACCCTCCAACCTATTTTCCAAGTGCTCTAACAGCCAGAATATTCAACCTCTGATTCCTCAATATAGGATTATTGAAGCTGCACCTTTCAGCTTGAGTCTATGTTTCATTGTAGACCTGCTTACCCTCATTGTTTATTGGGCAGAGTAGGAAATCCAAACTATCAAATATTCATAAATCTCATCCATCAAGGGTATTACCTCCTTTAATTTCTGCTTCCTTAAAGTCTCTCTCAAATACTCTCATTCTACCCCAGCCCCAGAGTTTATTTTCACCATTAGCCTAATATAAGTAAATCTACCATAATCAGAAGCTGAAAACATCTGTATAGTTCATTTTTAAGCAATCCTTTAAGAAAACCTAGTATCTAATAATAGCATTTAAAACTACAGAGCCACAAAATTTATGTATTCTTTAAAATTTACTCTTGAGTCTGTATTTGAGATGCTCTGCCCACCAGAGCATCTGCCATCTTATCGTGGTTTTACATTACATTCACCTTCTGCCAATATTAAATGGAGATATTTTTATTGTTGCATTATTCTAACTTTGTCCTTCCTACCTAGTTCCAAATATCTTTACTATCATTCCACACTGTCAAAAGAACTTTAATTTTATTATTTTTGTTTTTTTTTTTTTTTTTTTTTTTTTTTTTGGTTGTGACTCTAGGATATAGTACCTAGAGTGGGAAATTCCCATGGTTCAGGGGAATCCTGCAGTCTCATCAGATGACTCCCAGTGGTCAGTAGAGTAGTTGTTGGGTGGATTAGTGTCCTTTCCTTCCCAGGTTCAAGAACTGAGCTTTGTTTATATCTTCTGAAAGCATCTCAATACCAGTTGGCTTTAGCTGTGCCTATTAAGCCAAAAATAGGTACACTGATTTGGATTTCTAGGTTACCTGAGAGATACAGGTAATTTGTAATGGCAACTGCTATAGACTGAAGGATTGTGCCCCCCCCCCAAATTCACAGATTGAGGCCTAATTCACAATAAGACGATATTTGGAAGTAGGGCCTTTTTGGGGTCCTGAGTTGTCATGAATGAGTCTAGTGTTCTTATATGAAGACACATGAGAGAATGTCCTTCCCCCGTTTTTCCTGTTTGCCATGTGAGAATACAAGGAGAAGCTGGCCATCTAAAAACAAGAAGAATACCTTCACTTGACAGTATATCTTCCTTGATCCTGGACATTAAGCCTTCAGAATTATGAGAAATATGTTTGTTTTTTAAGCCACCTGGTCTCCAATATTCCATTATAACTGCATGAAAGAAGACAAATTGGTACTGAGAAATGGGATGAGCCTGTGACAAATACCTAAGAATTTGGAAACGACTTTGAAATTAGGTAATGGGGTGGAGGCTAGAAAAGTTTTATGACAACATACTAGAAAAATCCAATATTTGTACAAAAGGATTTTTAAAATGATTTTGGTGAAGTTTCAAAAAGAAAAAAAAATTGCTACAGAGAAAGCTCCTATTTCCTTGTTGCATACATAAATAATCATGTACAGAATGCTGGTAGAAATATAGACTATAAAGCTATTCTGCTGAGGTCTCAGACAAATGAGAACTATGTTATTGGTCAGTGGCAAAAAGAAAATCCTTATTATTAAGTGGCAAGTAACTTACATGAATTGTTTCTATTTTATTTAATTGCGGAAGTTAGATTGTGCAAGTTATTATTATTTCTTTTCCTGAGTGGATTTCAAAGTAAATTATTGAAGGTTCCTTCTGACTGTTTACAGGAACATGTGAATAGAAAGAAATGAATTGAAGTTGGAATTGTTAGGCAAATGCAACTGGAACTTAAAAGATTTGGAAAATTATCAGCCTGCCCATAATGTAAACAATAAGACAGCATGATCGGAAGAGGATGCCAAAGATGTGGCAGAGAGACCATTGGGTAAGGAAATTGGTATGGGTATGAACAACAGATTTAATCAGCTTCTCACCAGAAGCCAGGAATAGAGATGGAATTGTACCAGTGGAAAGATTGTCATTAGGGCCTAATGTGGGATAGAATAGAGGAAGGCTGAGAATATGTTCTGTTGTTCAAGAAAAAGGAAAGGAAAAACCCAAAAGGCAATTCAGAGATCATCAGGGCCATAATTTAGGTCACAGTAGGACAAATGGCCTTAAAAGAAGCTACGTGGAGATATGAGTGCATGACCCTTGCCCAGCAGAGACCTAAGACATGGATAGGGCTATTACAGAGAGCTACCACGTAAGCAGAATTTTCTGAGCCATAATGGTGGCATGGCCATCCTATTGAGTCCCCAGAAGTTTTAACATGAAGCCAAAGAGGATTATTCTCAAGACTTTGGACCTCACAGAGCTTACTAGGTTTTTTACTTGATTGGGATGTAACCTCCTGCTCCCTTCCTATTTCTCCCTTTGTGAATGGGAACGTCTATTATATATTTTGGAGACATATAACTTTTGTTTCACAAGTTGACAGCTAGGAATTTGCCTCAGGAAAAATACCCAATTTTATCTGCATCTGATTTAGATAATATCTAGATGAGATGCTGGACTTTAGAGTTGATACTGGAACAAGATAAAATTTGGAGGGCTATTAGAATGGAACAAATGTACTTCACATGCAAAAAGGACATCAATTTTCAGGACCCATGGGTGGAATGTTATTCCCCCCAATTCATGTGCTGAAGCCTAATCTTCAGTGTGATGGTATCAGAAGATGAGGCCTTGGGGGGTAATTAAGTCATCAAGATGGGGTCCCCATGACTGGGTTTTATAACTATAAGAAGAGAGTTTACTTTATCACTCTGTTCTTGGTTGTTATGAGAAAACGGTCATCTGTAAGCAAACAAGAGTGCCCTCACCAGAGACTGGGTTTACCAGTAGCTTGTTCTTGGAATTCTCATCTTTCATAACATTGAAATAAAAACATTTTTTACTTAAACTACCTGTTTATGGTACTTGGTATTGCAGACCAAACCAACTAAGAAAATAAGCTACTTGACAGAAAATTTTGCTATTTTTCTACCACAAGCATTGTCCATTGTCACATATACTATTTTTAGCTCCAGATCAATATTATCCAAAATATTCACTGTAGAGAGATGTTTCATGATGTATTTTGCCAAAAATGGGGGCATTAGGGCATTGTAGCACATCACCCCAGTCTTAGATTCTAATAAAAAGCACACAGTCCTGATGGCTGTTAAATGATGGTTATTTATATTTTTGAAGGCTGAAACCTGATATCAGGGTGAATTATCAGATTCTGGTGAGCTTGGTCTGTTTTGGTGAGTGCCTTCTTCTGAGTTTTCTAACAGAGTTTTCTGAGGTCCAATAATAAGGGCATCAATCCCATTTGTGAAGGCTCTACCCTCATGATCTAATTTACCAGAAAAGGGCTTTACTTCCTTATAACACCATATATGCGGTTAGAATTTCAGATATGAGCTTGGATAGTAGTAGAAGACACACATTGCCTTCCAGCATCATTGGTAAATTTAAAATACTTTAATGCCAGATAATTGTGTTAGTCTTTGTTTTATACCATAGGAACACTTAATAATGTTCAAGAGCTTGCTGTCATTCTCTTGCTTCATTTGTCTATTCATCTTTGTATTTGAAGAAACAGTATGATTAGAAAACTCCACCTTCCTTTGAACTGCAATTTCTACTCTTTTAAAAAATGCTGCTTTAAATTGCCTGCAAGAATTTTATGTATAGTCTTTAAATATTTGCTGATATCAGTACGCATGTGTTCTGTCTATTAATTTGAGATAATTATACTAAAACCATGTATGTGCTAATATGTCATTTTCCTCCTGTTATAGCACCTTACTTAGTCTGTACAGACTGCTATAGCAAATTATCATAGGTTGGGTGGCTCATAAAAACAGAAGTTTATTTTTAATTATTCTAAAGACCTGGAAACTTCAAATTTAAGGCAGAGGAAGATTTGGTGACTGGAGAGGGTGTGTTCCTCATGCATAGATTGCTCTTTATTTTACTGTGCCCTCACATTGTGGAAAGGCCAAGAGTGTTTGAGGAGTGTTTTTTCAAGGGGACTCATTCCATTCATGGTGGTGTGTATGGTGGCAGAGGGGTGGGGGAGTCAATCCTTATGACCTAATTACCTCCTAAAGGTTCCATCTCCAAAAATCACCACATTGGTCATTGCATTTCAACATATTATTTGGGGGGACTGAAGTACCTGATGTTTGTTGAACATATATTCAGTATTTAAGTCAAGTAAAATGAAGTGATCATTAGTATCAGCTCTAAAATGTGCTTAGTTTATATATCTTATAACTGAAAAGTTTTCTCAGGGACTATTCTTTTTTCAGTGACAAAATTTTCCCTGGTTCTTTTTGTTTGTTTTCTTTCATAGCATGCTCCTTTTAATCTTTTGAATTTTGCTTTCCTGAAGAAAAATGACAACATGATTGGCAGAAATTGATGAGAGCCCTTTTTCAAATCAAACTAATCTTTCTGTTTTTCTTTGTTTGAACTGTGACTGCTTCAGATTTAAAAGATGTCTTTAACAGAGAATTCATTTAATAAACGAATTGGAAAGCTTTCATTTGCTTATGTTACAACTACTCTCTATGACATCTGACCTTAGTTTGAAGGGTTTTTGTCACAGCTGCCTATCTTTGAGCACATTTTCAGTTCAGCAGGTTTTTTTCTGATTGTTTAGTGTTAAATTATTTTTTCTAAATATCTGCAGTATCATCTTTGTGGACATCCTCACTGTAGAATGCCGCGGTCTCTGGCTGGGCACAAATCACGAGCCTCCACACAGCTTGTAGATTCAAACAGCAATTCTTTATTCCTGAACTCACACCGGCCGTCTACAAACACGTTCTGGGGGAATCCACGTTCTCTGCCCAAATCCACTCCACATGGGCTTCTGTCTCCCAAAATATACTGTCTGACCCTAAGAAACTCAAGAGGAACTCAGCAGCAGGATACGCCCTATTCTAAAGGGGGAACACCCTAATCTCCTATTATGCTAAACTGCCCTATTCTAAAGGGGGAACACCCTAATCTCCTATTATGCTAAACCGCCCTGGTCCTTGAGCAAGGTCACCTTTCAGAAGTCCTTCCACTAGACAGCATGGGAGTAAGCTGGCAAGGAGATTGTCATACCTACTTGGCTGATGGCTCCCAGCATCTCCCCCCTTCTGATTAATTAAACAACAAGTAATGTGGCTTAAGGACCCTGCCTGGTAGGTTGTCCAGTTCAACAGTAGAATTTTTCTGTTATTAAATCACCGTTATTCTCAATAATATTGTATTATTCATGCTAAAATACGCCATCGATAATGTTTCTCTTTCAAAATGTGCAATACATTTTCCTGTTTCAGTGGGTTTTATTTACAAGGAGAAATAAATTTTCACATATTTCAGCAAGAAAGAAAGCTGTTTGTAAGTAGAAACTTCACTTTGTTTAGTTTTTAACTTCATTAGTCAGAAGGATAGTATGAATTTCTGTCAGATTTTCCTTGGTTGCAATTATAATTCTCATTTCTGCTTTTAGATTTCATTTGTAATGACTATCTTGATTTAATTTTATTCTGACAAACTATTAAAGAAATTATATTAACACATTTGTAATTCCTAATTTTAGTTGTAAATTACCACTTATACAAGTGATAATTTGTTTTTAAAAACTAATTTTTTAACATACCTTATTATTTTATTAACCATGACTTTGAAATAGTCAAATACAGACTTTTAGAATAATCAGAAAAAATGTATCAGGAAAAATAATAAGCTCTGATAGATTTGTATTTTATTAAATAAAAGACATTGAGTAGCTATATTTTTTTTCTATATATGACTATGCTGTAGTCAGTCATGTGTAAGTAGATTTAGAAATATTTGTAAAAATTCATGTTCTTCATGTGATTTTTAACAGTAACACAAAATAATCACATACTTCAGATGTCCCTTTTGTAAAGGACTGTAAATCTTAAATATAAAAATATAGGTCGGTAAAAAGTCCTTCAACTATGATAGCTTTAAATTATTATCTTTCTTTGTAGCTTTGTAAAATTTAAACTGTTATTACTTGTTTTTATTATTCTAGACCCCCAAAGAAATGAGGGAGTGATATCATTTACAATTTCTGTGCACTGCATTCATAATATAAGGATTTAAATAGTGTTATTTCTTCAATGTTTACTCAAGCCTTGTGCAAGTAGTAATGATCCAACAACACTGAGAGCATTTAGATTAATGGTTACTATTTTGGCAAACTCTCTTCCTTAAATATGTATTATCATGTTATTTTTAAATAAAGCTAAAGATGGTACTCATATGAATAGCATTTTTGTATATTTTAGTAAAAATATTGTGAATATATTGAATCATCAATTGTTTACCTACTTGTCACATCAATATTGGAGAAAAATAAAAACATTTTTATGTTATAAATAATTTTAATATTTACTTGAAGAAATTATTTATCATGTATGATTCTATGATACCTTTTATTAATGAAGGTCAAAATATAATTAGATATATTTTAATTTGGGATTAGCACACACACACACACACACACATATATGAGCTTTATATGTGTATATATATTAAAATATTCTATGTAGTACACATGGGAATACTTCTTATTAGACAATTCATCTCATATTTTTGTTTAAGAGCATATAATATTTAATAAGTCCAGATTATAAAGAGAGCCTAAAAAACTCCCAGATTGTCCTTAATCATCATATTTCATTTTGTATTAAAATACCATCCTAAATAGTTCAGCTTTCCCTAGAAACTGTATATATGTATGTGTAGTTATAAGAAAGCCTTTATTTAATTCACACATGCATATTTTCAAATATATCCTAATTTGAATTAATATAATGTAATTTTCTTTATTTTGAGGATATTGTTAATTTGACATGGGAGGACTCATTAGTGAAAATGAATATTTAATGTCATACCATATAGCACCTTCACCATGCAAAATTGATAAAACAGTATGGAAAAACCCTCCTAAGGAAAATTTGATATAGCTTTCCTATGCTTTTCCAGACCTATTTTCAACACTGCTAATAGGGGGGGAAATTCAAGAAGGCACTGAAAAGACCACCTCACCAGACCCCGATGTTACTTCTCCTCTGGATGTACATGCTGCAGCTCCATAGGAGCCAGGTTGGAAAAGTTTCAAGGAAAACAGAATATACATGTATAGCATATATTTTTAAGTAGAAAGATTCAATTTCTATGGCAGTTTGTCATTTTTAGGCCCCAGATTTGAGTACATTAAAAAGTCCACATTTTAACTTGAACTTAACCTTTAAGGTTTTTGGTTTTTTTTAAATATCAGTGAAAACTTTTGGCTTCTCAAAAATATGTATTAAATGTAATGATTTTAAAGCATGCAAAATTAGCTAATCAAAAACATAAGGTGTTTGTTTTATGCAAACTTTTAGAAAAAAATTGTTAAGCTGTTAAGAATACATTATGAGAGCATGATGTTCAATTATAAATTATAAAATCTTTCTCAAAAATTTCAAGTTCTTGTATATTATTTAAATGACAGTAGGTAATTTCCATAGTTCTCTTTTTTGTATACTTCAGGTTCAAGGAAATTTATAGTAATGTTTTTGATTTTTAAGTGAAATTTTAGAAGTAATAAATATTCACATGTTGATCATTTGATAAGCTTGGATAGACTCTGGAGATAAAGTCAGGGATTTAGCAAAATAAGTTTGAAAGTATTTTATTTTCTCTTAAGACTAATCTCAAGACCTGAATTCAGATTTTTTTATACTTTTGAAAATAGAGTGAATCACCAAAACATTGAAGTCTGTTAAATAAAAAGGAATGATAGCCATTCTATGAATAGTGGTTGCATACAATAATTACAAGTATAAATAATGTATTTATGATGCACAGTTAGCATATTTTAAAGATGTAATTGCCTAGAAATAAATTTATAAACATGAAAAGGGCAAAAAATTTTGACAACAGAGACATGAATTCACAACTAATGAATGCAGTTAATTTTTAAATAAAGGTCTAAGGAAGACAATAGGAAATACCCTGATATTTTTATTCTGAAATGACAAGTACACAAAAAAATGGGAGTTATCTTTGCATGTGTGTAAAAACTATGTTAAAATGCTATTATCTATAGATCTACTTAATGAAAATGTGGTACTTCTAAAGTTTAGGACACTTTTAATAGGAAAATTATACAATGATCAATATACTTGATTAATAGCTTTATCATATTTATATTGTATTATAAATATTGTTTTAAGGGGATTCATGTTGTTATTCTTTTCTCCCTAGCATTAAATTATAAATCCTTTGAGAGTCATAATCATATCTCAAAATACGATTATATTTTTATCTCCCATAAGCCCTAATAAGCTGATTTTAAGTGTTAATAATTTATAAAGTTTGTTGAAGAACTAAATATTCAAAGTCAAGCCTTAAAAATAAATACTTGCTTTATTGACTTGTTTGAAAATAGGCCACCAGTTCAAACCTGTTTGTGTTTATTAATTCAAGGACTTTTGAAAGTCCATCTTCCTTAAATCTAAAGCAATGTTGGTAAATGTGGCTGCTCTAGTAGTTTAAGCACTGCTGGTGTAGACAGACCTAGAATGGTGATCCAAATCATATTTTAAAATTCTGATAACAATATCTTGTATTTAGTACACACTCAGTGAGACTGACTTGTCCATTTATCAGATGTATTTAAACATAAAATAAATAATAATAATAAATAATAATGTAAAATTCTTTTCATCATAAAGTAACAAAGGTAACTACTCTAAATTCTGTAAGTGTGGTATGGATTACTGAAATTTAATAGAAATAAAACAGTAATTGTTAGAGGGAAAATGGAACAATGAGCACAATTTTGTAATAGGTTTATAGCTTCACCTGTTTACTCCATAAATAATTTGAATTGGTACATTAAACATACTTTTTCAACTAAGAATAATGGGTCATAAATAGGTCAGCTTCAAGGATAGTGACTTGAAAATAAGCAATAGTGACCCAAACACATGCTTCCAATGAATATAGCAAATCTGCAGGCAGGCTTTAAGAAAGATTTTATTGTCTCAGAGACAGTTTGGTGGCTAAAAGATAATTTGGTTCACCTGTTCATTTGGTCTTATAATAGTGACTATATCTACTTATATGTGTGTGTTTGTGTGTATGTGTACATATATCTTGTGCTTCTATGTTTATACACATGTGGGTCTGTGTGTGTATATATATATATATATATATATATATATATACACATATAGATGTATATGCATATAGATGTATATGCATATATATACATGATGTATATGTACACAGAATGGTATTAAAATGTAAATGAAAGACAGATTAGGAGCCTACATTTTGCTGGAGAAGGAAATGTAAAATTTTTAATGAAATGAAGTTGAAGGTGATAATAATAAAATCAAACTTAAGATTTCAGACTCATTATTGAAATATAAGGGACATGAATTATGTAGTTCCCGGTATGTATTCTTGATATCAATAGTGCTCTGTATCATCAATTGTGTTACAACCACCAGCCTGTATGTATTATGTTACTATACATATCCCCCTCCAACCACTATACATTTCTTTACAAAATTTCTTAAGAAATCGTCTATATATTGTCTCCATGAGTGAACCATCTATATTTACCATCTTCTTTCACAAAACCTTATTAGTTGACTTTTTCCTGCACCAAAATAATGCAGGATCATCTATAACACTCACATGGTCAAATTCAAAAGTCTAATTTATTCTTCCTCTTATTTGATTCATGGGTAGCCTTTTTCATACATATTGACTACTTTTACTTTAAAATAGCCCTGTCCCATGGCTTCCCTGACATTATTTTGTTTTTCCTTCTACCTTTTCCATTTCCTTGACTGGTTTCTCCTCCAGAAATAAAAACTTCAACCCTTATATTGTCATATATCCTCCACATGACTTTATTCATTCTCAAGGATTTAAACATATTACTTGAAAGCTGGGTGTATATTTCCAGGCTTGGCTTCTCTGAATTTCTTAACTGAATGTCTTTATCCAGTATATACAAAACTGACCCATCTCAACAGCTTTTTCTTCAGTCTTCATGGTTTCACAAAAGAGAAATTCTAGAATCCCCTTCCTCAATAAAAAAATATTGGAGGTATATTGAGATCATTTTACAAAGACTGTACAATCAATCAAGAAAACACATTTCTGTGACATTGCTTTAAAATAAACCCAGAATTAGATTACCTTTAACCCCATTATTGCAATCCATAGTCAAAGTACCATCATCTTTACCCTGTGTTGGTGAAATTATTCTCATAAGTGTTTTTTTCTTATTTCATATCTACTTTCCCATCCAGTAGTCCTGTATATGACAGTGCTGCCCAATATGGATGTCAGAGCCAACAGGTTCCCTAAAATGAAGTACTTTTCACTCATGCTTGTACTGTCTGAATTGTGCAGCCAGGGAAATATTACTATCAGCTAATTTATATTTGACTCAGGTTAATGAAGATTTTCTTAAGTTATGTCTTGGAGATTTAATAGGTTCCAAGCTTACTCAAACAAATAGCATATATTACTAGTTCTATAAAATAAAAATAGATGAGTTTGACTTTGCTCATGTTCATTTAACTATGTCAACTTATTTTATACTTATTTTCCTAGTCCGTAAACTAACTAAAATATTGCTTACCTTTATGGGGTTTTTTTAGGAGTTAAGTGAAATGATAAATTTAAAATATTTGACATAGCACATAAATGTCATTCTAGATTTATAGCTATCATTAAATGATGAAATATGTATGCAATTGTCAATAAAATTAGAAGATTAAACACCACAGAAAAGTGAAAGAGAACAGATATATGACAAATAAAATCATTTTAATTCTGGTATTTAGAAAATATTATCAGTCTTCAAAGTGTATGTAGAAAAGAGAAAATGTGGCAAATCTATACTAAATTAGCATGTTCTCAGTAAAAAAAAAATCTTCAGGTTTTCTCCCTTTTTAAAAGAAGAGACTGTATTTTTAGAGCAGTTATATATTCACAGAAGTCTGGAGCAGAAGGTGCAGAGATTATCCATAAACCCTTAACCTCACACTTGCATAGCTTTCCCCAGGGCTTCAAAATTTCCCACCAGTGTGGCACATTTGTAATGATCAATGTATCTGTATTGACATATCATTATCACTCACAATAGATAGTTTATGTAGAGTTCACTACATTAAATGGATTTGGATCATTATGTCTTCTAAATAATGAAATTCTGTTTAGGGGAATAGTCTTAAAACCTTCAATGACTAGTCAGTATCCCAAGTTATGGTGACTAGCAGATATTAAAGGTTCATGGAAACCTGGTATTTGCTTATTTTTTTATGTCCCTTCTTTCCCCATTGGCTTTATGTTTCAACCACAACAACTATTGTTACATCCTGTGTGATTATTTCTAATGTGCTTATTTATACCTAGTACTGTTTCTCTTAGTTTCTAGTTCTTACTTTGCTCAAAACTATTCCTGCCTTAGTTCGAATACTGATTCTATGCCCTAATCTATAAAGCCTATGACTGCTTAGGCAGAGATAATCACTGATGTTCCCATGGTACCCTTTGTGCAACGCTAGGGTAACCTTTGTTGCCCTTGCTGTTCTGAGGCGCACTGAGTTGTGGCTGACTCCTTCATGAGGTTTTAGCTCTGTGAAATCAAAGACTGTGTCGTTTTCTCAGTTGTGATATATTAGTTCATGGAAAAATGACTGTGGTAATTGGATTTTCAAAATTAAAACAACTGAACAATGGAAGTTGAAGAGAAACAAATCATCATTATTCATGAATAGTAATCTAAGATTTCCTTACTCTTTAATCACTAATTATTTCTCAACTCTTTAACCTTATGATCTGTAAAGTCATTTTTTATTATTACTGTTTTAGTTTATATGTCCAAGTTCAACTTTATCTACTTTTTATTACTTTACAAGTAGTCTGCATTGCTGCCTAGACATTGCAACTGTCATTCTCCATGTTGACAATTGTCTACTGATGTCTAACATGTCTAATTACTACTTCATTATTAAACACTGAAATAATTTCTGTTAGAATTAGTGATTTAAGAGAGGTGGTACTGGCTAGATATAATTTTCTTATAATTTAGCCCAGCTTTATTTTTCATTCTTTTACTGTTCTTGTTTATGAAGTCTATTTTAGTGAGAATGTTTTGGTTTTCTTTTTACTTAATGAAGAACTGATATTCAATGTTGGCAGTATTGTTATGATTGTGGAAAAAAAAGTTCATTACTTATTCCTTAATTAATTCACTGTTTCAAATTTCTCTCTTTTTTTAAAGATCAAATTCTTTTACCTTTATTTTGTTTATTATGTTTATGTGGTGCTGAGGATCCAACCTAGTGCCTCACACATCCAAGGCAAGTGCTCTAACACTGAGCTACAACCCCAGTCCCTCAAATCTCTTTTATCAGAATAAATAATTAAGAAATTCTCTGGCAGAAGGCTAGTCCCCCTCTCCCTGCCCCAGCATGGTCAATATTGCTCTTATATGCTCTTATAACTAAATGACACAAGTCCAGTAACTTCTATTTGTCTACCCAGCACTTTTTTTTTTTTTTGGTGTGCTGCGGGGTTGATCGCAGAGGCACTTAACTGCTGAGCACCATCCCTAGTCCTGTTTGTTTATTTTTTTGATACAGAGTTTCTCTTAGCTGCTAAGTTGCTAGGGTTGGCTTTTAACTTGTGATCTTCCTGCTCAGCTTCCTGAGCCAGTGGGATTACAGACATGCACCACTGTGCCTGACTACCCAGAATTACTTTTTAATCTCTCATTTGATTCAGTTCTCTTTTCTTGCATACCTTATCTCATATTTGGGACACAAAGAAATTAAAATACACCTTTGAAGTTTTATTATCTTTTATTCTAATGAGGATGAATTTTTGGTAAATGTATAGTATTTACAAAATGCTTCTAATTAACTACTCTGTTACTAATGCCTGTTGGTAAAAATGCACATACTTTTTTGCTGAAGAGGATTTAGGTATTTGAGAGACAATCCCTGATGTTAAGATGTTTATGATAAAATATTACTTGGGGTGGTGATGAAAGTAGCACTGTCTTTAGGGAGGAAGGTAGAAAGGAGACAAAGAGGACTGATAAAGTCAAAGGGGGTTGAGATGGTTTTTCAGCAGTCTAGAAAACTGCAATGTACTTGGAACAGAGAGAGAAAGAAACTATATGGCCAGAGTTCTTGGAAAATGTAATTCTTTATTATCATCAAGACTGGCAATTTTTCCTTTTGTTTTATTGTGTACCAGGAAGAGACTGTCATCATTAAGTATATCCCACTGCACTCTCCGACCAAGAGGGTGATACTTCTGAATGGTCTGATAAGCACCACTCAGTGCAGTGCTTGACAAAGACCATGTAGATTTTCTAAATTTATTTATTATCCAATGTCATAGGAAATATTTGAATACAGGACATTTTATTCCATAGCCTGTTTTTCCACTGTACTATATGCTGATAGGTTTCCCATGCTGCTTGGTATACTAATCAAATGTCCTTTTTCTTTTTTAATTTTAAGTGAGATTACATTTGGAAATACAGCTTAGCTTCTATGTCATAGAAAAATGAAGATGGTAAGATTTATATATCCAATGATTAAATTACTGTCAATTGAAAAGTTGTATTTGGAGATTCATTTAGTATTTATGGTATTGAAAATTCCAAGTCATTTATCTGAATTACATTAACTTCTAATTTAAAAACTCATCATCCATGTTTTAATCTCTTTTTTCTTCCAGTGAGTTAGGCTTTTACAATTGCTTTAAAAGTTATATAGAGGGCCAGGGATATAAAACTCTGGTAGAACAGTGCCTTGGGTGTGCAAGACCCTGGATTCAACCCCCAGTACCACCAAAAAATAAAAACATAATCAAATAATAATGAGATGCATAATACATGCTAGCATACTCAATAATATCAAAATCAGTGGAGTCAAATGTTCAGATTTCCACCTTCTGCCTCCATTTTTTGAAGGAAAAAGTTGGCATTTATTTTTCTTGGCCATTTTAGAAATAAAAAATAGAGTGATTATACATATTTTTCTGCCATTAAATCTTAATATCTACCTTTCCAGATCTCTTTTTCTTAATAAAATGTACTCAATATATACATTTTTTTCTGCAGATGTCTTTTATCTCACCTGACAATATATCACAGACTACCTTCTATATCAGAATGTGCTAATTTATCTCACACTTGACAGTTCCTCTTTTTCCTTGTACACCATATCCAAACCATTAACAAATCATGTTGGGATGACCTTAAAATCTATCTGGAATCATTACTCTTGCTGCAGCTCTCCTAATTCAGACTCTGTCTCCCTCCACCTGCACCATTTCAATAGCATCTTAACTGGTGTAGCTTCCTCACTTCCTTCCTTCAGCCAATTATCTAGACAGCAACCAGAGTGACCCACTTAAAATGTAAGCCAGATCTTGTCATTCTTCATGACAAAACCCTATAGTGGTTTGAAATCTTACTGTAAGTGGAAGCCACAATCCTCCTGACAGCACACCAGAGTCTTTGTGATCTTACTCCCCAAAGCTCTCTGAACTCATTTCTTACCACGCCCAGCCTTGCAAGCTGATCTCTAGTGCACTGGCCCCTTGCTGTTTCTCAAATAAACTGTGTTTGCTCTTCACTTGTGCCCTTTGATCTTACCTTTTCCTCTTCCTTTTGAGTTCTTTGAGATCACTTGTTAGCTTGCACTGGAGTCAGGTTTCAAATATCACCACATCAGAGAAGTGCTCCCCATTACATCATATAAAAGAACACCTCCATCATTCACTCACCCCTATCTTACCTCACTTTATTTTTCTCTCTAGCACTTTACTACTGGTATTTTTTTTAAATTTCTTTCTAAACAGACTATCTACACTGGCTGAGGCTGTGGCTCAGTGGTAATGCACTTACCTGGCATGTGTGAGGCACTGGGTTTGATTCTTAGCACCACATATAAATAAAAAAGGTCTATCAACAAATATATATTTGTGTGTGTGTGTGCCTATATATATATATATATATATATATATATATATATATATATATATATATATTTAAACTATCTACAAATAAATTTTCATGGAAGCAGAGAATTTGTCTTAGATTTTAACTGATATGTACCCAACATAAAAATCAATAAAAGCAGGTTTTTATTAAATACTTTTTGAATGTGTTATTAAATGTTTTGAAGGATTAGTGAGCTATATTAACATTGATAGTATAGTCATAAATGTAGGAAAACTGTAATTTATCTATTTACCTATTCTATATATTCCATTTGTACTAATTTTTCACAAGAAGAAATACTGAGTGTACATTATTGTGGTTTATTTCATAGAATATATTTTTAATAATGTAAGTACTATATCAAAGAATATCAAAATTATAAATCTGGTGAGTGCTGACAGGGTTCCCTCCAAAAAGTGGACCATGAGTGTCTTTACTGTTAGAGTTTTTATATCCTTGGGCTTTTTATATTGCTTACATTTATTCATAATTCTATGTATTTTAATATCAATATTATATATGAATATTATTGATATTTATTCATAATGTTTATGGTTTTTCATTGCCTATGCAGGGAATGTTTATTGTATTTGGTAAAGTGTATTTTCAAAGAAAGCAGAAGGAAAACAATTTTTGATACATAAAGAGTTTTCACAAAAATTGTGCAAGTTATGTTTGTTTATATTTGGTTGTACCAATACTCCTAGTGTTTTCTTAATTCATTTTTGGAAAATTTCAAATTTAATTGTGAAAAGGAAAATGTGATTTTTAAAACAATCATTGTGCTTTTACATGCAGAGAAGCAGGCAGAACTTTGAAAGTAGGGGTCTGTACAATTTTTATTGAAAAAATATTTTCACTTCACAGATGGAATTCAATGATTTAAAAATATATAATGAACAAAAACTCAGTGTTTTATCCATGTCAGTAAGTCCAATATTTCCCACCTTTTTATACATTATGCTAATTACTTTTCAGATGAATGCATTTTAATTAAAAAACAGTTGTCAGGGCTGGAGCTATAGTTCAGTGGCAGAGCACTTGCCTAGCATGTGTGAGGCACTGGGTTTGACCCTTATCACTACATAAAAATAATAAATAAAAATGAAGGCATTCAGTCCATCAACAACTACAAAAATTTTTTTAAAAAGTAGTCAGTTGAAAAGCAATCCTCACAAGTAGGAGCAGTACAAACTGTGGTTTGTGTGATATGAAAAATGCTTTGAAGAAATCAGTAGAGGAATCATTTGCTGGTAGCTCTAGGGAATAAAAATGTTAAAAACATATCCTTTTTCATAGTTATGTGAATCATATTTCAGTGGGAATGGAGTAAACATGCCCTCTTCATTCCTGAGCAAATATATCAGCAGGTTAGTGTCAGAGGTTGTTAAACTGAAAAGTGTTCTACAGCGTAAAAAGAACATGAAAAGAAAATTTAAAACATTATTCAGTAAGTATTAATCTCTACACAAGTATCTTCTAAACTTTCTTAAGTAACAATCCATGTACATAGAGAAGCAGCTAAGAGATTGGTAATTAGCAGAAAATCCTCCTTTTCACATTCTCCCCTCTTTTAGAAGCTTATTAAGAAATTGTTCTAGTAAAGGGCACACAGGTGATAATAAATACTCCTAATGAATGAATTAGAAAGTGTAACTGTGCCCAGACAGCTATGGCCCATTGATCTACTAAACAATGGTGAACAGATTGATTCGAAATAGAAACAAATAATGCACTTACCTCAGAGCTCACTACCATCAGATTTTCCAGGTTCTGTAATGAAAACCAATAGACTCACATGGAATTTTCCTTGTTTCTAATTGAGTATAGTAACATTTGAATGAAACTAAAATATATATGTAAACAGCAAGTTACGGAGTTTAGAATTAAATTAGAAGACACATTTTATATGCATTGATATGGTAGAAGAATTGTCCTTTTTATCAGAAAGGCATTAAAATAAAATTTAATTGAAAGTGAAAAAATATTGTCCAGATATACAAACCACAACACAGGAGTGGGAAATTAAAGGTACAGAAAATCTGAACCACAGTGATAAGAAAAATATAATTTTGATGAAATAAATAACTTTTGGAGTTAGCAAAATTATGCTGAACAGAGCAAGAATAATATGCCGAGTATTTGGAAACAAAAATAAGTGAATGTTAATAAGGAGTCATTGAAGGGAATTTGAATAACAGAAATGCAGTGACAATGGTGGATCAGAACACAAGATCCAAAAGGGAGGTAATCTAAGAGGTTGGGGAATATTTGAGTAATAAATAAAGGAAAAAATATCATTGAATATGCTAGATAGCTAAAGACATTAACATATTGGACACAGACGCTTTCAATTTTGAATATTAAAAACAAATGAAGATACAAAATTGAGTCTTTGATATTTGGAAATACTTTCATATATGCAGAAGTGTGCTTACTATCAATGAAACTCTCCTGTTTCACTATATTGTCTATAATTGGAATATATCAGAAACTAGGAGAATCTTATGAGTGAACAGTATAATTTGCGTTATTAAATCTCAGTCATCTGATAATGCCTGTCATCATAATGCTGACTGGTGACTTGAAAATAATGGAATCCCTGGGAGTCAATAACCAAGTCACATTATAGTTCTTTTAAGTTAAAAAAAAAGGCACCTGGAAAAAGTTTATTTTTGTGAATTTTTATTTAACCTAAGTAGAGAGAATTTTTCTAATAATGACATGCATACATGACATCTTCCCCCCAAACTGAACTATTGGACCTCAAGACAGAGAGAAAATGTAGTAAAGTCATGCCTCACAGCAACTATTTCAAGAGAGAACCTGAAGTCTTGGGAGTGAGAGTTAGGAGGTTTGCACTCTTTCAAGATAATGTGATTCAATTGTTCCTAGAATTTGGGATTCTCCATGCACTACTGTCATGGTTCCTTTTAGATTTTAATTTTCAGTTTATTTGCAAGTTTTCAGCATTTGGAATATAAGACTCAATGTCCTTAAGACTCAGTCTTCTTAAATGTAAATTGTGGATAACACTAGTACCTTCTTTATTAGATTTTTGTGAGGATTATGGGTAACATTTCTTACAAAATCTTTGTATTTATTCAATAAATACTATTAATAACATTGATCAATAATATTACTAATATTGATGGTGACATATTTATTGAATGATTTCAGTTGTCTTGTACTGGCTATTTATATGGCATTATTACTGTTTGTAGGAGAGAGGTATGGGTATTAGTGAACCATGACTATGAAGTGCTTGTTATTTCTATTGATAAAATTTAGAGTCTTCATTATTGATGAGATCCCAATAATTGTATTATTGAAAGTCATTCTTGTTTTATTATGATTATTAAGTTGATTATGAGAAGAAATTTAGGGAGACTGATTGGATGGAGATTGCAATGGTGCTAGCAAGAGATGGTGATGGTTTCATTTAAATTATTAGCAAAACAGATGGAGAAAATTGAATGTATGATGTCTGTGTTTAGCTCTTGAATAAATGCCACATTTGAAGAGGGGACAATAAATGAAGTATTATTCTTAGACTTTGGCCTTGGCTTTATGGCAGATTGTGGTTGTGTTTACTAAAATGGATAAGACTGGCCGGGTGGGGGGATGTGAGTAGATAGAATCAAGAGATCTGTTGCACCCATTATTCATGCTACATATTGGGCAGATATCTAAGTATGTCCAAAAGGCTGCTGTATACATAAATTTGGAATTAAGTGAAGAGTGAGGTGTCTAGGTATAAATCAGATAGTGAGAAATCATATACCAAGAGAATGTAGAAGTAAAACAAGAAGTGGGAAGAATTTATAGTTTTAGTTATTCCCACTCATCTGTTTCTTCATCAGCTAAATTTCTACATTATTCACATTGTCTTTATAATTATGCTATATAATAAACTTTCAGATTTACTTTCAAATAGTTACTACCAATCCCATTTATATCTCACCTCCCATCTCCTGTTTCTCAATTCATATTTTAAAAGGGAATATCTGATTGGCTTATATATTAACCAAATGGTTCCTGACTATTACCTTACCAGCATACTTTCCTTCATTAACATGGATGAATCTCCTTTATTTTAGGAACCAATATTTTCAATATATAATGCATATTAGCTATTATGCTATGTCGCATGTTATTAAATTATTAGAATAAACTCTTGATTATAAGTATTATATATAATATATTTTGATTTTATTAATAGTTGAGAACCAAAATGAATCTCCCAGATTACATAGTTTTTATTCATATACTAGGTCCATAATTAACAATCGTATGTGACTCTAAAGTGCAAATTTAAGAAAAAAAATATAGGGATTTAAGCTCTGAGTTGTGTAGCTGAGGGAGACAAAAGTCAAGAAATAAACACTGGAAACCAGGACTGTGTCATAACAGTTGACTTCTGGAATATACTTTTCCCTGAGACAGTCTCCTTCTTTTCCAGAAATATTACAGAAATAAGACAATTATTTTTTTCTCCCTAAGATTGTTCAGCTTTCAACTACACCATCTTAAATAATACAGACATAGGTCCAAGAGGGAAAAGAGTGAACATTATGCAACATTGAATTCAAAAAGATAATTAATAAAGATAAAATTAATGTCATATGAGAGTCACAGTATAAAGTATACAATTAATAGGTTTTTGTATATTCACAGAGCTGGGCATTCATCAACAAAGAGTTTAAAAGTGTTTTCAGCATCCTAGAGAGAAATTCTGTGCTCATGAGGAGTGCCTGCTCAACCCCCACTTCCACCCTCAGGCAAAAAAATTAACTGTTTTTGTTTTCTGTTTCTATGGATTTATCTCTTCTTGACATTTTATATAAATGGAAACATATAATAAATGCAGTCTTTTCTGTCTGGCTTCTTCCAATTAGCATAAGATTTTCAAGATATATCCATGTTGCTATATTTCTTTTTATTAGGAATAATTTGGCAGTCCTTCCATTTGACAAATACTCTTCAATTGTGTAAATATACCACATTTTATTTATCTATTCATCAGTTGATGAATATTTGGGTCTGAACATTTGGCTAGTATGAAGAATGCTGCTATAAATATTCATGTATAAGTTCTTATATGGAAATATTTTAAATTCTCTTGTATAGATACCTAGCAGTGGAGTTAAGGGGTCACATGGTAACATTATATTTAACATTTTTAAAGAACTGACAGATCATTTTCTATAGTGATTGTGCCTCTTTACATTCCCAATAGTAATGTTTGAGGGTTCCCATTACTCCATGTTTTCATGAATACATATTATTGTCTGTTATTTTGTTTCTAGCCATCCCAGTTTGTTTGGAGTAGTTTTATACTTTAGTTTTGGTTTGGGCTTCTCTAATGGAAAATGATTCTGATAGCTTTTTATATGCTTATTAGCCATTTGTCTATTTTCTTTGGAGAAATGTATTGTGGTGAGCCGTTTCTGCAGATAATGGACGCCATTGCAAGATGGCGCTGGCTCCACTGTGGTCTGTAACAAACAACTCCTTGTTTGGGAGAGTTGGTGCATGGTTTCTCAGCACCCTGTGAGAAAGTTCCACGTGGCAGCTTCGTATTGGGGCTTGGGATGCTTTATTAAGGCTGGGAGGGGCATCCAACCAGGAATTAGAAGAAATATCAAGGGCCTGAATAAACTGCAGAAAGAAGATTCCTGAGTTGCGTCTTCCTTGCGGGCAAGGGGTCGCGACAATGTCTATTCAAATACTTGGCCCATTTTTAATTTATTTAATTTTTGTTTTTTAGTTGACAGGACACTTTTTTATAACTAAGAAACCATTGAATAATCTAAAGTAAGATTCACTTCTGTGTTTTCAGATATTTATAGTTTTGGCTTTTACACATAGGTCTGTAAACCACTTTGCATTATTTTTTGTGTATGACATAAGAAAGAGGTCTTGACTTCATATTTTGCATGTAGATGTGCAGTTGTCCCATGTAGTATGTTTTTCAGTAATAAATATGTTGCTCAGGAAATAGAAAGGGAAACCAAATATCCACACAAACAAAACTCATATTTGATTGGAAATATTGGGAAGTTTTTATTTTATATATAGTTTCCTTAACTGTGAATAACTTTGAACATGTAGAGAGAAATATTAGGGTAAGAGAATTATAGGAATAGGTAAAAAGAAAAAGTAACAAAAATGTTATAGTAATGATTTCATTTTTCCATGTTACATGCTTTGCAGAGAACCTGGAACCTGATACTGACAAAACGGCATAAAGATAATCATATCTTTGGGGTGTCTTAGTTATGCCATTCAGGGCATGTGAGCTGGTATAATTGTTACCCAATCCGCTAGGGTCCTTTGGTGAAGGACTACTTTGAGGTGTGTGTTATGGTAATGGGCTTGGGGTATGAGAACTGGTGCACTGCAGAAAGTAGTCTAGAATAGTGATTTTTTTCATTGTCGGAGCTGACAGCCTGTGATGGCATGTAGTCTTGAAATTCTTTGGTTTTGTAGGTCCTGCAGTACCCTCTCTGGCTTCCCATCTGATTAATTCCTGAGAATAATCTATTAGCTAATGCCACATATCCCTAAGTTTGCCACTGAAACTTGGCCACCTATTTTGGCACTTAGAATAATTTCACTCATCTTTTCTCTTCTGGTTAAGTCTTGACTTCTGGCCTCAGATATTCCAAAATCCTAGCATTACTATTGACACTGGGGAACTACTTTTATAAGCAAACTCTCCCTACAACCTTCAAATCTGGTCTGTAAAGAACAACCAAGACTGTTTTTCAAGATGAAGGTGTTCTCCTTTGCACTTTTATCCCACAATATCATATTTCCTTCTTTTCCTTCCTTCCCTTCCTCCCTTTCTTCCTTCTCTGGCTTACCTGTTTTATGAAAGGGTTAGGCACAGGAACATAGTCAGCTGGTACTTCCCTAGTGTTATGTAATAAACCCACTCTTGTGCACTCCATTGTTGGACTCTTTTGAACCCATTATCTAAACTTTGAACAAATATTATCCTTTTGATTCTAGGTCATCATTCCTCCTCCCACATGCTTTGAAGAAGTATCCTAATAAAATAGTATATTATACCAACTCCAGCTCCAGCTTCCATTAACCCAGAGTCCTCATTGAATAGTCACATATCATTCAACTCACTGTGATCTGCCTTTCTTTCCTCTATTGCCCAACAGTCTCAAGATCCATTAAAAACCATGGTTTTGCAGTTCTTGCCTGAATACATTGTCTTGGTCCTTTGGTCCTTCAGATGAATAATCCCTTCCATTTCAATGAAGGCAGTGTATATCTATATTTGGTTTATACCCAAAATTGATCTTCATTTTTGGTTTTGAACTCTTAAGTTGGGAGGGAAGGGACAGCTCTAATGGGGCAGATTTCATTTTGCCAGACACCTGACTGAGATGTTGCTTTTGAATGTCTCCCAGACAAAGAAAGGCTGCTGATTGTCTAGCAATAATGAGGGAGTCACATTTGTACA
Organism: Callospermophilus lateralis; assembly: GCF_048772815.1. Lineage (NCBI taxonomy): Eukaryota > Metazoa > Chordata > Mammalia > Rodentia > Sciuridae > Callospermophilus > Callospermophilus lateralis. Next base: position 1,973,659 of record NW_027512465.1, on the reverse strand, counting down.
CACACAGACTTCAGGAAAATCTCAGTGTTTAAATACAAATGTATCCATCTATAATCAATCTAGAACTTAAATCATTCCCTGTCCATTCTGACTTTACTGCAGGAGATACATCATGGCTAAACAGTCATCTTTCTCTACAGTTTGATTTATTGATTTCAACTCCTGATCTTGTTCTGCATATCCACCTGATATTATTAACACCTTCTGTGTCAGAATATTCCATGAGTTGGAGGTTGGATCAGTTGAGTATGTTGTTGTTCTTTCTTCAGTGCATTGATAGCACTTAACAATGACCATTGTCCTTATAAATTACCTTTGCTATTGGAGTGTAACTCACTCAAATCCTGAATATATTACTTACTCGAATGTTAGCTTCTGCCTATATGAAATCCCACTTTACCACAGAAATAATGTTGGCAGTTGAGATGCTTCAGAATAGCAGCATTCATTATTATCCCAATAGCAGTGGAGTCCTTGGCCATTTGGACAGTGAGTAATACAGTTACTGGGGTACCTGCTTCTGGGAATCATTTTCATGCCCACTGTCTTGTTCTAGGTCCTTCATAAACTAGTGCTGAAACAAAAATTTGGTAGTTTGTTTGGAAAATTCAGGGGCATGGATTGGGGAGGAAAGTAATGCAGAAAGAAGATGATGTCAACATTAAAGGGCACTTTATAAAACTGCTTGATACCATAGATAATTGGTGCTTAATTCCACCAGGACATTCAGGGAAATGGTATAAAACATGTCTCATTCACTAAATTCTACTAATCATGTTTTGATGATTTTTTTCCTAAGGGTATTAATTTCTTAGCACTGCTGACCTGTCACGTATACGCAGAAAACTTCTATAGTTTTTTTTTCTTTTTTTTCAGGGGTTCAGCCTTCATACATAGAGTTGATGTTAACACATCCTGAAAAGTTATAGGAAATGGGCCGAACTCTGACAGCATCTGCTTCATGGAAGAAGTGAAATTAAACTTAACTGAAGTCAGCTCATGCAGCATCAAATGCCATTTGAAGAAGTATATGTAAACCTGATTTTCTTTAGAGAAAGAATTTGATTAGCTAAGAATTATGCCTTAGGAATATTAAACTGAAGTAGTTTATAGGATTGTTTGGAGAACAGGATTGGGCAATGTTATGGTTTGTGTACAAAAAGTTCCCTGAAAAACTCATGTGGCAATGGAGGACAGGTCAGAGGTGAAATGGTAAGATTAGGAAAACTATAACCTCATCAAAGGATTTATCCTTCTGGTGGAATAATACATTACTGGTGGGAACTGCAGGCAGGTAGGACATGGCTGCAAGAAATAGGTCCTTGGCTCCTTGTGTTTGTTCACACACACTCTCTGTTTTCCAGCTGCAAAGAGCTTTGCAGCTTTCTTTTGGCATGCCCTTCCACCATATTGTTCTGCCTCATCTCAATCCCAGAGCAACAAAATCAGCCAGCCATGGACTAAACCTCCAAAACCATCAGTCAAAATAAACTTCTATGAGTTTTTATTGTCAGTTATTTTAGTCACAGCAAAGAAAAGCCGACTACCAGATAGTATAATGGAGAGGGCGTAACATGATGATCTTATTTCTATTTCTAGTTCTGACTGGGACCTGCTCACAGTCCTAATGCTAAAGCAGCTTCCAGAAGACTAGCATTCTGAGCACATGCCAACAATAGTATTTCAGATGAAAGAGATTTCATTCTCAGAAGAGATGAGAACTTAGAATGGAAGTAAACATTCCCAGATTACTTTTTTTTTCTGTTCTGTTTATTAAGATTCATGGGAAATCTTCACCCTGTCATTCAGACTTCAATATGCTGTTTGAGCTAAAGCACATTAACCTAAACAGAAACAGCCTTGTACAGAGAGAGTTAAGGTTGTCCTTGCCTGTGCTTTCTGGTAGACAGTACTGTCCAGCCAACTCTTTGTGACCTTTAGCACCATTTAGCAATACTTCATTCCCAGTAGTGGTTTACCAAGACAAAGGGACAGAAAAAAAGATAAGTCAGAGAACAAAGACAATGAAAAAGGATTAAGTACTAAGAAGCAATTTTTTTGACTAATCTGAAAGCTGCTTAGAAATAGAAGAGCAAAAACTAATAACATACTTCATATGTTAAGCACTTATCTAGTAATACTTGTATTAATTTATCATCCTCATATAAAACACCAACAGGCATATGTCAAATTAGTTTAACTCAGATACTCCCTTTCTTGCACAAGCTTTAATTTCCTACAAATCTTGACCAACTTCACCAAATTCTGGGGCTTGTAAAGACCTACTCTTTTCCATTGTTGAGAACCCATTTCTGGAATAGGTTTTCTTCTCTTCTTTTTTTCTTTTCTTTTTTTTTTTGGAGGAATTTTCTACCAGTATTTACAATTAATTGTAACAAAATCTATTGGAAAGAATTCTCCAGGGTATGGCTGTTTGCCAGATCTGCTTGGGTATTCCTGTATACACAGTGCAACTTGAGTTCATTTCCAGAAAAATTATATGTCATACAATGGGTTTCTTTCTGTTTTCTCCCACCTATTATGTAAAAGTGAACAGATAAGCCAAAATGAAAAGTTGTGGGAAAATACATGATTTACTCTGATCTTTCCTACTGTGTTTCCATGAAATAAACAGTAACATCTTTGGTTATTAGTATATATACAACTCTAGCTTTGGGTAAAACAATATCATCATATCCCAGTATATCATAATCCCATTTCCCAGTTTGCAGAGAATAAAAAAGCATAGTCATTTCAAGTGGTATGCTTTCAATCTTCAAATATCTAAGTGGATGTATTCATGCCCAATAGGTAACATCTAGTTAGTCTTATCACTTTTGGGAGACAGGTGTCCCCTGAGGTCTGGATACCTAATCACATACCCCTCTGAATGACAGTTCAGTGCCTCCTTAACATCACTGCTCTATGCAAATCCTCATTTGCTTTATTTTATTTATTATTGCTGCTCTTTTACCATTTGACCGTTCTGTTGTGTTTGAGGTGATCACAAACAGAGTTCATATGTAGAATTCTAATGTTAAACAAGGTTGTCCTATGAGAAGTCATTCCAGTGGGACTGAAGTCTTAAAGTATTAATTTTAATATAATTGTGAAGATCTAAGGTATTTAAAATAACAAGAAAAAATATAATTGTGAAGTGTTAAGGCAACATTAGTGGGCCAAAATTTGACCAAATAAGGTTTATAGAGAATCATGATCTTACCCTGAAAGATTCTCTACTAATTATTTTACTCATTATGTGTCTGCAATATGGAATAGCTCTTCTCCAGATTTCTGCATGAAGATGAATGCCATAGCAACATTTCATCAAATGTTTTCTTGTCTTGGCCACCAGTAACTTCTCTGTTAATAATTGCAGTATACATTGAGCTCTTTATTTTACTACACCTTTCAGCAGCATTTAATATATTTAAATATGTTCTCTTTTAGTAATCATTTTCTTCTATAACATGCATAGAACATCACACTTGTATCTCACAATTTGCATTAATATGTACAGTTTGAGTATTTTATACTTGATATTTGCAAGAATTAACAATTCATAAATTAATGTATTTAAATACTGTACCTTTTACTTAAAATATAAAATTAATTACAGTTACAGCTGTGGATGATGGACTTAATTAAAAGTTAGAGCAAAGATGGATGATTTGACAGAATCTATAAGTAGTCCTTTTTTTATTAAAATCCTGCTCAATTAAAGGGTACTTGCCAAGCAGCCTTGATTGCATATGACCTGCTCAGGTCACTATCTCTCCCAATGCAAACATATGTTTCTAAAATAATTTTTCTGTCCTCCTTCTTTGCTTACCTCCATTTTGAAAACACACACACACACACACACACACACACACACACACACATATGATATATAAAGAGGGAGAGTTCTAAACTTGAATTTTCTTCTACTAAATATCTTGTGCATTAGCATAATGCCCCAAAGGCATTTGTTGTTTCTAGGCTTCAGCTAAGGCATGGCATCTGAATTATCTATAATCAGCTACATTATTCTGATATCTTTAAAATAACATTTCTGGTTTGGGAGAGTGCTAAAAGCTTACATATTTCTTTACATGTATGATATTTAGAATCTTGACCTAAGAAACAATAAGTCTCCACATTAGTAGATGCATTGAGAATTAATTTAGAATTTAAGCCTCGTGCTATTCACCTGAATATTCAACAAATAGTAAGAACCTACTGTGAGCTTTGTAAATATTCCCTTGGTAATGGGGATGCATTGATGAACAACACAAAGTCTCTACTTTTGTTGAACTAGCATTCTACATACACTTATTTTAATTTAAAGCTTTCATATGGGTCAGCATACATTTTCAGATACATTTGATGTTTAGTCTTGTGTTTTCTTTAAAATCTCAAGTGAGTTAATTTGTTCTTCAGGTCAGTTCCTTCATCTCTAAAACCAGGATTAAACGCTTCATACAAATGCTAATGTATATAAGATCAAGAATTAAATTAAATGTGGCTTGTGAGATAATTATTCTGTGCTTTCTATATTTCTGAAGTCCCATGAAACCTAGCATGGTCCTCAGGTATTGTTGAATATTAAGGCAGAATAATTTAGATGAATATTTGATATCTCTTTACTGTAGTATTGCTATAAATATTCAAAGATGATATTTGCAGAATTTTTATTCATTTGTTCAGTAAATTCATGACTTCTGATAATGCCAGTTAAGATCTTTGGATATATAGAAGGTGGACTCTATTATCAGACATTTAATCTTCATGAATATTTGATGTTTTTAATGGGATGATCTGTTCTTCTTAGTGGAAGTTATCCTCATTGCTATAATATTTTGGTTTTATTAATAGGAATAATCCACAAAAAGTAATAAATTTATTTGTAAAACTTAGTCTCAGCAGTTGTCTTCTAGATACCAGCAAATTCATATCTTTTTAAATTAAATATCTTTGTAGTACTAATAAAAAAGTTTTATGTTTGCCCAAAGTGAAATAGAAATGTATCTGCACATGATACATTTTGCTTCTCATTTTGTTCTCTGAAACTAGTTATCATTTAAATGCAGAGCCTTCGCTTTTCTGCTGCAAAAACAGATTTATGTTATTAACTACATGCCTAGCAGCAGTATTCAGGGCACTAATTTTCTAAGTTTATGTCAGTATATTGACTCAAAGTGAATTTTTAAGTGGTTGTGAGGAAAATATCATATTAGAATAAGAAGGCCCTTTAAGAAGCTTTTCATTGATAGAAAATATTAGATGTATATGCTTTAAAAAATTAAGCCACCACAGAGTTACATAATGAGCTGCCTGTGTGTTCAATAACTATAGTTTAATTTTCTTATGCAAGGGGCAGGAAGAATGTTCTGAACAAATCAGATAGACGTCATTTTACCAAATAAAAGCTTCTCTTCATTCTGAACCATTCTTTTTCTTAGGATGAATTTGATGGTTTACTTCTCTCTTGCTCCTTTTTCTAATAAACTTGGTTATCTGTGGGACTAATTAGTTAAGTCATAGACTCAAAACACTGTGGAACAAATTACATAGGGAACCTGATGAGGAATTAAGGATTCATCAGGAGTTTGGTTTTGTTTTATTTTAACATATATTTAGATAAGTGCTCATTGGGGAAAATGAATAATTTGCTTTTATTGCATTATTAATTAATCATCTGCCAGTAAGACTAGACAACTGGAAAGGTCATTTACTTTTTTGGAGTCATATCTTTGAAATGGTGCTTTGTTGTAGTCTTTTCTCTGCATGGCTTCCCTTTTATATGTTTATCACAACCACATGTTGAGGAATAAAAAGATAAGAAAAAAACATTTCTCCACAAACTTTTTTTTTCCATTTTGGCATGAGTTGGGATCTGTTACAGTTTGCAGCAGAAATAAATTCAGGAATCAATAATTTTATTAAAGCACAGAGTGGAGAGGGAGGAAAAAGTTTTGATCTACATTTGAATACTTATTCTTTAGGAGGCAGTGGTAAAGACCAAATTACTTCTGTACAGCAATGTCTTTCTCCAATGTTTTTGGAGTGTTTTCTGTCTCATTCCTTCCTATCAGTACATATAACATTACTTTTTACAGATTTTTATTTTTATTCCCCTTGAATCAGCAAACCCTGCAGCTGTGTATGGTCCTCAGATAGTCAGGGCATGACTTTCCTCCCTACCATGTATTTCTAGGGATACAGAGGTAAACCTATTAGTCTGAGAGTGATTGATCTTTTCCTTTGCTAGTTCTTTAAGTGAGTTTTCAGGACTTTCACTTTCTTTGAAAATTTAATTAGCTTTGCAGTAGTTCATTTCATTTTGAGAAATTATCTGCTTTTATCTTAAAATTTCAAAGTTTACTATGGAATAAAATTTATATTCCTGTTGCATTCTAAATATTTTTCAAAAGGAGGAAGATATACATTTGAGACATTTATATGAGGACTTGGATATATGGTCAGTTTAATCAATTTATTATCTGAACATTCCTTCCCTACAAAGGCTATGTGTTTGACTTATTTTAATATCTGTGAGAAAAGAAAGCAGTCTGATTCTTCAATGATATTTCTGCTTTAAATATTAATTTTCTTGTTCTAACTTTCTATTCTCAAAAGTAATTCAGTTTTTTGCCTAGTTTATTTGACTTGTTATGGAAACAAAAACTTCATATGTGGGTAGAGATGTTTTTTTAAAGAGAGCGCTCAGATATAAATGCACTACAGACTATTTAGAACTCTGTACTCCTGTCAGTTCTAAGAAATATTCAATTGAGATGGGAATGGCAGAGCTCAGCACTAAGATAAATGCCCTGTCATATGTATCCAGTGGGTAAATGCTGTTACCCCTAGTAAAACAAATATACTTATTTTCCAGCTGTGAAATGTTTAAATATACATGAACTGCCTAAATGTTGAAAATATAGGATGAAAATAATCAAACATCTCATTAGTTCTGCTATTATATTGGTCAATTCCATCAGCTGTTTGCTTTTATATAGCAGGCACTGAAGCAAAACATACTGATTCCTCCTTCATGAATTCATTTTGCTCTTAATTTTTTTCATATTTTTCATGTAAGACTAACAGTATCATAATATAAAAGCAATAAGCCAATGTATAGTGCACAAAAAAGCTCAGAAAACCAAAAAAATCAAGTCACTGAAGCTTCTTCATAGTAGAGTATCTTATAAACTATGTTTGTTCTTACAGCCTGTGTAAGTAGAACAAAGAATTTTTTTTTCCAGTTCTTTATGAGTTGCTTTCTTTGGGTACAGGAGTGAATATATGAATTATAGATGATGAGTGCAAGTTTTGTCATGTGAACTATCTTGCTTAATGAAAACTGTTGCTTTAGCAAGAATGAGTTTTCCTTCAGAGATTTTCTGGGAAAGAATGTCTTAAGAGTCATATGACTATTTATTTTAAGAATGTGCATGTTGAATATGTTATGATATAGTTACGGTTGGATATGTTATGATATAGTTGTGGTGTCTATAGCAGGAAAAGTAATATGGCTTTGGAAGATTTATATACTCATGAGTCCCACAGAGGGAGTCTGTACATTTCTTTACTCATGAGTCCCACAGAGGGAGTCTGTACATGCCATGAAAGACAATAGAGGTTTTGGTGAGATGGTAGATGGCAAAACTCCAGGCCAGAAGTCTTTAATGAGATTTCCAAGGTAAGGTACTGCATAGTAGGCACTTCAGCATGGTTAGTTTAAATTATTCCTGTGGGATTTGTACTTTAAGAGTGGTCTCTAAATGCCTCATACCCAGCCTAGGATGATTTAGAACAAGAGGAATATTGGAATATTGGCTGCCTGTGTGAGAGTTAGATAAGTGGGTGTTTGGGGATTTAGACTTGGAGTTGGTTGTTTGGCATATAAAAGATTCACTTCAGGTCAGTCCTTTGCAATCTCTAAGAATTATCTAGCCCTGGGAGGGAAATTTTTTCATCTGCTCAACTCTCTCCAGCAAGCTTTATAAGATGCCAAAACATCATAGACTATGGAAAATCAAGCCAGAAGCCTTGGTTCTAGTTCATGGTCAGTACAAGTACAGCAATGAGCAATTACTTTAACTTGGGAGCCTTGGATTCCTTACTGATATCATGAAAATGAATACCATTAAGGTATGAAAATCTGTGCTACTACTACTACTACTTTTTTTTTTTTTGGCTTTTTTGGAACTGGGGGTGGAACCCAGGGCTTTGTGAATACAAGACAAATGCTTTTCCAGTGAGCTACATCCCAGCCCTTTCTATGCTACTTTAATGAGTATAAAGCTTTAATGAGTATAAACTCAGTGTATAGTTTCCTCAGAGGTCATTACATCCAAGATGAACATGTAGCCCAAAGAAATAGTCCTTTGGACTATACCTAATTCTTGCTTAAGCAAAACTTCTTACTGATCATGAAACTTGAAGTTTTTAACCTTTTCTATCGCTTCATAATTCATCTATTCACAACTTGATCTAAAGAAAGGGCTTAAAAAATCAAGACAAAAGAATCTCTGTCCTACCTATGTTGGCCATAAAAACAGAAATGATTTGCAAATGTATGGTTTGCTTTCCTAAGTTTTTTTCTACATTGTATCTTAGCAAATTTTTATATAATGGTGTGTTAGATTTTTTTTTCATTGTGACAAATACCTGAGATAATCCAATTATAAGAAGGAAAGTTTTACTTTGGCTCACTATTTCAGAGGTTTCAGTTCATGATCACTTGACATCACTGCCCTTGGGTCTGTGGCAGCACAGTACATAATGGAATGAGCATGTGGCAGAGGAGCTTCTCACCTCATGGCAGTCATGAAGGGAAAAGAGAGGATGTGTGTGTGTGTGTGTGTGTGTGTGTGTGTGTGTGTGTGTATAACCAATATCTCCTTTCAGAACACTCTCCCAGTGATCTAATTTCCTTCTATTAGGCCAGTCTCCCCAAAGTGCTACAGATTAGCAATCAAGTCTTTAACATGGTGGAGATATTTCAGATCCAAATTATAGCCAATGAGTATACTATTTTATTCCAACATAAAACATATTTGAAAAAAAAATTAGTATCAGGAGATTAAGGAATTAGAATATTTTGGGTTCAGTGACTGCAATGCAGCTGAAGCAAATTGTCAAATTAATGACAGAATTAATGGTGGTTTGATTTGTATGTTTCTCTAATTTCTACCTTTATCTATACACATAGAAAATGAATTATGTATTTGTTTTGAATGAAATTTTGAAATTTAATCCATTAGATATCTGTGGTACAATCTTAAAGTTTTCTCAAAGTGTAGGCATGTAGATTAGTTTTATACATTAGCTTCAACATCTTCCCCTTTGCCTTACTGAATTGTTTTAGTCTTTAAGGTGCATGTCAAGTGCCTTCTTCATTGCCAATCCTTCCAAACCACTCCAATTCATGAATAAGTTCTCATTTGAGCACATACTATGTTTATTATATATTCCATTCCATTGTTACTTATAAACAAACCTATGCTATCAGTTACATTTTCTTATTTTTTTATTTTAAAGATATAATAATATTTCCACTGAGAACAAGCCTTGTATCCTCATTTTCACACTTTTATGGAACTTGACACATACAATAAATTCATTAATTATTAACAAGTGACCTGTAAGATTCACAGTATATTTTATGAAGTTAAAAGTGTTTTGAAGTAAATGTTTACATTAACCGACTAATAGTGAGGTAGAACCTACTGGGTTCTTTAAATATTATATTTAACTATGCATGTTAAAAAAGAATAAGTATAATATTTTCAAATTCCAAATTGGGGTACTCTTTATCTTCCTGTCATCTTTAGACCCAGAAAAGGAAGGTCATGCTCTGTGTCTAGAGCTTTTCTTGATCTTGCCCTTTCTCTCCTCTGGCCTCACTCCTCTTCATGAAGCTCTAACCTTGAGGGATGAGGAGATTTGCCACATAAATCCTCTTTCATAAGACCACAGATAGTCAAGACCCCATAATTTCTTTTTCAAGCTCAGGTTTCCTTCAGGAACTCCATGTCCTTTTGAGGTCCATCCTCCAATGGAAATACTGTGCATTGTTCTGCTCATCTCAAGCTAAATGGAAGACCAAAGTTGGCAGCTTTGGGTAGCAGGAAAGGGGCACAGCTTGTACCTGAAGGCTTATAGCCCACCATATGTACATGGTGAAGCCCTCATGGATTGATATGGAGCTAGAGTCAAGGAATGGAACAGCAGTAGGACTGACTGAAGTTAGAGGCTAGCCCTCTGTGGACCACCACATACTTCCCTTGCTATTCTAAAAAATACAAGTATTTTTGCATTGACCTGGCATCTGAGGTTGTTAGGAAGTTGTCTTTACAAAGTAAGAATATAAAAATTTAAATTTTCATCTTATTTAAAGTATGATTTACTATTTAAAAATATTTATACACTTTGTATGTAAGGCCTTAAACTTATATTTTTGTCTCAGGTTCCAATTTCCAGATATGTTAGTAAATTTCATATTCTTTTACAGTTGTACCAATCTTGAATTTATTTTCTTATTTTAGGAAATCAAATTCAAATTTAAAAATCTAATGTAAAGTATTTTCTCTCTTCTTGGTTAAGATGAAATTTATCAATTGCTTTGGTATTGAGTCCAATTCTAATTTCTTTATTTCTCTTTCTTCCTTTCTTCCTCCTCTTCCTCCTCATCTTTTTTCTGTCAATGATCGAAGAAACATTTTTTTCACAAATTTGACATCAAGGATAATGCACAACTTTAAGTATCATTATATACTGTCTTTGAGTAGTTTCATATTTCTTGTGTGATTTTTCTGGCCCTTTTCTCCATGTAAACATCCCCCCAAAGAACCATGTAAATATTTTACTGAATACTGTAAAAAACATCATGATGTGATGTGGGGCAAATTGGATATGAGGACAGATGGGGAAAACAGAGAGCATATATCGTGGGTCTCATTGTTTTCTTTTCTTTTTTTTTAATCAGATAATGAATGCTTCTTTATGTTCTTTTAGTGTTACAGGAAATAATTAAACTGCTCTTTATGTATTTATGTAGTATATACTTTATAACAGTCCTATAAAATGGGTAATATTAAGTTTAATTTTACACTTAAGGAAATTAGAGACATTAAATAAAGTTGCTGTAGGTCATACAGCTAATATGTAAGAAGGCAAGATTCATACAGGGATGGTCAATTGCAGAAACCATCCTTTCAACCAGAGGCTAATGATTAAAATGCTGTTGCATTATTGCTTTGAACAGCTTCATTTGTATCCTTTCAATTCACTTTTTGTTAAAACTTTTGGAAGTTTCCGTTTCACCATTATCATTTTATAATTACTTAATTTTTTTTCTTTTCACAGTGGGATGCCATCACTGAAATGGATGAATACAATAGGCCTATTCATACTTACCAGGTATGCAATGTAATGGAGTCAAACCAAAACAACTGGCTTCGAACAAACTGGATCTTACGCGATGCAGCTCAGAAAATTTATGTGAAAATGAAGTTCACACTAAGGGATTGTAACAGCATCCCTTGGGTCTTGGAGACTTGCAAAGAAACCTTTAATCTGTATTATATGGAATCAGATGAGTCCCATGCAATTAAATTCAAGCCAAGCCAGTATATAAAGATTGGCACAATTGCTGCTGATGAGAGTTTTACCCAGATGGATTTAGGTGATCGCATCCTCAAACTCAACACCGAAATTCGTGAAGTGGGGCCTATAGAAAAAAAGGGATTTTATCTGTCATTTCAAGACATTGGGGCATGCATTGCCCTGGTCTCTGTTCATCTTTTCTACAAAAAGTGTCCCTTCACTGTTCGAAACTTGGCCATATTTCCTGATACCATCCCAAGAGTCGACTCTTCCTCTTTGGTCAAAGTACGGGGCTCTTGTTTGAAGAGTGCTGAAGAGCGTGATACTCCTAAACTATATTGTGGAGCAGATGGAGATTGACTGGTTCCTCTTGGAAGGTGTATCTGCAGTACAGGATATGAAGAAATTGATTGTTCTTGCCATGGGAAGGAACATTTAAATAATTTATTTTGCATTTAATTATTTTTTAAAAGTAAACATGTTCTACAATAATTTGAAAATAGTAAACATTTTGATACTGCTCCTAATAGCTAATTACAGAAAAAAACGACTCCTATTATCTATTTGAAAAATGTATAATCTGTTTTTTCTTCCTGGGAAAATATATTATTTTTATTTTGATAAAGGAGTTAAACACTATGTATTGTGGTTTTCACCTACTTTTATAAAGAATACTAAAATAAACCACAGTAATAAAAACCAATGGGGATTCAAAATAGGATTTGCCTGATGTCCCGGTGTTGGTGGTGTAGAGACACTGTCATGTTGAAACACCATTAAAAAATGATTGCATTTTTCATGTTGAATTATAATAAAAGAATAGTATTTAAGTGTACTTAAATGGGTAATTCATGTGTTTTATTTTTTTAAAAAAAATAAGCTAGTTTATACAGGTATTATGTGTTTGAAGGTTGAAGGTGGAGTATTGACCTTTTCAGAAATTAATTTATCCCTTGTTATTATTAAGTACACTTTCCAGCCACATGACACATTAATTATTTATTAAAATAGCAGTATTTGTATAAGTTCCAAGTATTAGGATATATTAATACTGCATAATGCTAGTTAAGTATAGCATTACACAGGGTTAGATAATGAAAGACCTGTAATTTTAAGAGAGACATTTTTCCTTTTTTATATGAAATATCTTATGAGGGTTTATTAATTTAATGAATCTATATAAAGATTTTATATACCCTTGATAAAGATCATCTATTCAATTATGTTTGTATTTAGTACTCAAAAACAAAACACATATATAGAAAAAAAGTTATTTTCTTGGTAAACTGTAGCATACTAGAGTTATTTCCTTCTCAGAGATAAATTATATACAGATGTTTGCCGGCAGTGCCATATTAAATTTTTTGACATCTTGGTTGATGCTATATTCACATTCATTAAAAAATTCAGAGAAAATAAATAAGGAAAAAAAATACTTGTTTTTATATAAGGGTCATGGGTAATATATATGAACTTTCAAAGGATTTATCTACTCATAAAATGTTTGGGTTCTTGATTCTTGAAAAGTTTGCTAGAGGCTCCAGTGATCCTCATGTTTTATAGTTGGAGAACATTAATATTGGCATGAAAAGTCAGTAGTGTGTATTTTATAAAGCATGAACTAGTCTTCTTCCACTATTTAATCACTCAAATATATTTCATTCAGATTTATCGATATAGATTGAACTTAAAATTTTTACTCACCTAAAACAAAGATTTATAATGGAGAAAAAATAAATCATAAATGATCCTGGATAGATTTATAAAATACTTTACACTTTTTACTATATTTTTAATACAATAAATATTTTATACATATGAAAAATTATTCAGTGAATGGGAGGGCAATTAGAACTTGGAATAAAATTTACCTAAGGAACCATACTGTTTTGCCACATTTTAAAGTACATAGAAGTTACAGGCTTTGATTGATTAAAAATAATCAAATTTTAAAAATATTTTAAAAATTGTTCAATAATCCAAGGATTTATGTAATTAGCTTTTACTATATTTGTATTTTTATGGCATAGACCACATGATTAAAGTAACCAACCATGATGACTAGATATCTTTTTACTTGACATGCTTGTTGTGTGAAATTTTATTCTTTGTATATGCCCTAATATTTCTTTATTGTCTGGCAAAGGTGATTTTGGACAAATGATAAACATACTCAGATTGTCCAGTGCTTCTGCATGTCTATTTTTATGTCTTGTTATCTTTATTCTTATTTACCTGGTTACAGAAATATGAGGAAGTTGGGATAGTATAAATGTTCATCATCTTCTTGAACTATATGCCAGAAACTATAAGGATTGAACTTGAATTTTACGTCCATGGCTTACTAAGTTTGAAATAAGTTTTTGTATCTATTTGTTATTTTGTAAGACTGAAAATAACCACATATGGTTTTAATTAAATATAAGGACATGCTGTTAGCAAAGAAAAGGGAATTTGAGTGGATGCAGAGACTAATTTTTTTATTTGTTCTAATTACTTACTCATGACATTAGAATGCATAAATGGAGTGTAATTTCTCATTCTTCTGGTTGTACATGTTGTAGAATCATGCCGGTCATGTAATAATATATGTACATACAGTAATGATGTCTTATTCATTCTACTATACTTACTACATCTATACCCTGCCTCCTCCCTTCACTCCCTCTCTACATAATCCAAAGTACCTCTATTTTGCCCTAACCACACCATTCCCCTTATTGTGAATTAGCATCCACATATCAGAGAAAACATTTGGCCTTTGGTATTTTGGGATTGGCTTACTTCACTTAGCATGATATTCTCCAGCTCCATCCATTTACCAACAAATGCCATAATTTCATTCTTAAGGCTTTGTAATATTCTATTGTGTATATATACCATATTTTCTTTATCCATTCATCTGTTGAACGTCATATAGGTTGGTTCCATAGTTTAGCTATTGTGAATTGAGCTGCTAAAAACATGGATGTGGCTGCATCAGTATAGTATGCTGATTTTAAGTCTTTTGGGTATAAAAAAAGGAGTGGGATAATTGAGTCAAATGGAGGTTCCATTTCAAGTTTTCTGAGGAATCTCTTTCTGCTTTCTATATGGTTGCAACTATTTGCAGTCCCATGAGCAATGTATGAGTTTACCTTTTCCCCCACATCCTAGCCAACATTTATTGTTGCTCATGTTCTTGATAATTGCCATTCTGACTTGAGTGAGATGAAATCTTAGTTTTGATATGCATTTCTCTAATTCCTGGAGATGTTAAACTTTTTTTCATATAGTTGTTGATCTATTGTATTTCTTCTGTGAAATGTCTGTTCAGTTCCTTAGCACATTTATTGATTAGGTTATTTATTTTCTGGTGTTGAATTTTTTTTATATATCCTGGAGATTAACATAGAGACCCATTTTTAAACTTTTTTTTTGTGACACCATCCTATGTTCTGTACAAATTATTTGCTTATAATTCTGTAGTCAGGATATCTGGACTAGGTTCACGGGGCGGTTCTTATTTGGTCTTAAATACAACTAAAGTTATTTGAAGATTTATCAGGGCTGGATGTCTAAGAATGGCTTCATACACTTATAATTCTATATCTAGGATCTTTGAAGTTCTAAGGTTGCTTACTGTCTACATCCTAATTATACTCTTTTAGAGTGTTTTATTTCAGATAATTATTCTAGTATTTTTCTTTATTGGTATGTATATTAAAAGTGATTATTCCCAATAGTATTCAAGTGACTTCACAATTGGGCCCTGTTCTGTTCTTTTCCTAGCCTTGGATAATTCTGTGTGCTATTCTATTTTTATTATTTTTGAAATTTTCTGTGCTTTTCCTGTCCCTTTTTTTCAAATTTTATTTAGCTGCTCATTGCCCTTTTCTTCCTTTTTCTGCAATGGCATTTTATTGATCCTCCGAAGTGTAGCAGAAATGTCCTATGTCTGGCTTTTCAATGAGTTAACAGCTCTCTTCTCTATGTTAACAGTTTTTACTAATTGTTTATTTGCATGTTTAACCTGGCTATCAGATAAAAGAGGTGTATTTCAACCTTGCCTGTGTAATAAAGGGTAGGAAACTGGTTGATGGGAATGTTTCTGTGGCACTGAGCGTGGACTCTCCTGAGTAAAGGTTTAGCTTCTGGTGGAGCTGCTCCCTCCACTGTTTATTCTCATCTATGAAACAAGAAAGCTCCTTTCAAGGAGGGTTTCAGTATTATAGATCTGGAAGGCCTTAGAAAGTACTGTCATCTGTCATTTTATGACTGGGCACTAAATTACTAAAAACGGAGCTTCCTTTTCTGGGGCCTACAGTAGTGACCAACCCTAGACTGAGAATTGAAGCTCAGATGTTTCTCCTATGGGCTGTTGTGAGTTTTTCCTTCCTTTTTTTCTCTCTTCTCCCTTTCCTTCCTCCCTCCCTTTCTTCCTCTCTCTTCCAATCAGTGGTGCTCTTACTTTGTATTAATATTTCCTGTCTGCCAAGCCCAAAATAATGGAGGTCTGTTACACATTATTTAAGACCCCTTTCAAGCTGTTGTTTATTTTCTGTAGTCCAATATACTTATTGTTAGGACAGAATTGACACATCCATTCTGAAATTTAGGCTACCAAGAATAATGGAAAAAATACAGATTTATGTGGAACTTTGCAGATAAAGATCACAAATAAAAAAATTTACAGTGAAGCTTTGTATACTTTCATAATTTGCTTGAATTAATTTGAGAGCTCTATGCAGTAGACACAATAAGGTGGTTTAAAGTTGAATAAATTCATATATATCTATATTATCTGTATCTACTGAATGATATATAAGTACCATGTTTATATAATTAATTATTGTATTGTATCCTAAAGAATTATATCACTGAATGTTTGAATTAGTGATGCCTTTCTCCAATATTAAGGCACATCTAGATCCAAATTCTAGAAGCACAAAATGAGAAGTATTCTTATCCTTGTAGTATCAATCAAGTTTAAATAGAAACTTTATTATGGCAAATATGATAAATTTAAAACAAAATGCAGGGATATAGGTTACTGTATTGTACCTAAAAAGCATTATTATAATTTTGGCTTACAAATCAATTTATTTTTGATAACTATTTTAATTCTATTTCATAAGTTCCTAAGTGAAACTGTCATACTGGGCATATTGATATTAGACATATAATTTGTAATTTATTTATTTTACTTAATGTCAATTCTTGTTAAGGATTTGAATTAAAAATGAAGTTGATTGGACTAGCATTGGAAATGCTAATTTACATCAAATAGTCTTTCACTTTACATATCTAAGATTATTTTAATACTATATAAGAAATGACTGGATATGACATGCAAAGTTGAATGCAATTTTTGTTCACTTGTCTGAGTCCTAAAGTGACATGAATCCCTAATAATCTCCTCTGGAACATTAATTTAAGATAATCTCATTAAGGTTGTAGCATTTCCACTTTGAGTTAAATAAAAATTGACAATTATCTGCATCACCTAAATTTTTTTTTTTTTAAATAAGAAATGTCTGTTTAAGTTTAGAGTTTTATATATGTTGGGCATACATACATACTACAAGGATATTTTCTTTAAGTATAACATGATATGATTAAATAATATTTAGCTATGGAAATTATAGTTCTAAGACATTGAGAATTTTTCAAAACCTTTGCTTTTTTCAAGAACATGGTTTTATTTGTTTAATTTCTTTCTAGTGCTGCTTTACAATTCAGGAGGAAAAGATGGTGGCATTTCTCAGACCATTGCATTATTGTGCATAGAGGTGAATGGGATATACAAGGCCTTTAGTGACTTAGCTATTGATTTGATCTTCTGAAGAGTGTTGTTATAAAGGCTTCATGGCACAGTCCTCTGCTGCAGTTCAGAAACATTTATACTCTGAGTTTATGATCTTCTGTCTAATCATGGTATCAAAGATGACTGTGGAAGCAGAAAGCATAAAGACATTTGAGAGGCCAGGATTTGCTAGCATTAAATAAGGGGGTTTCAGTATATGATGAAAAGCTGGAAGGTGAGATTGGGATCAGAAAAAAAAGGGCAGACTTCCTGGCCCAAATAGTATTTTCGTTTTCGAAAGGCTTTCACATAGTAAATATAAACTCTTGCAATATGACCTTCGATTCCAAACAAAGATGATTTGTCATGAAGCAATTCCAGGCTTTCGTCTGACTTGAGAAGAATATGAAATCAAGAAGTTTAAAGGAATCTAAAAATAGAAGGAATTATTGCTAAGTGAGACACAGTAAAGGGGAATAATTACATTATTCTTTGTTCTTTATCACAATTTTAAAAATAGGTCAAAATATAAACTGTCTTGAAATGAAAATATTTATGAACTTATTTAAATAATATTTAACATTAATTTTACTCCATATATTGTTTTTCTGGCTTGAAAACTATAAATTATGTTTTATAGGGGTTATGCTTAAATTTTAAAATATTTTGAGCACATATATTTCTGGAAAGGGATAAATTGATCTAATATCTGTTCTTTTTCCAAGCATGAACTACCTTGAAACACACTGGAATTGTGACTTTCCTTGTGAATATTGCCTAGAATTTTATTTTATCTTTAAAACACACACACACACACACACACACACACACATTATTAGCTGTGTGGAGTCAATACTTAGTTACACAAAGACATACTAACAATTTTTAAACTCATCACCTTTCTGAATGTCTCCTTTTCTTTTCACTGAAGTATATTCTTTGGTAGTTCTTTTGGCAGGATTCTATGAGTGGATATGCTCTTTAATGGATATCTAAAAATATCTTTAGGGCTGTGTGTGTAGCTCAGAGGTGGAGCACCTGTTAGGCCCTGGATCCAATCTGCACCTCCTAAAACACACGCACAAAAAGCCCTTTGTTTTCCTTCCCTGCTCAGTGATTGCTTATTTGGTCATAGAATACTAGGTTAGAATTGTTTTTTCTTGAGTACTCTGAAAAAAGTACTCCTTTTCTATGACAATGTGCTGCTTAATGATGTGCTGCTGTCCTGACAGTTATTACTCCTGAGATCTTCTGTAGGATCTGTATTTGCTGTTCTTCATTTTCAGGATGATGTATCAAGATGTATGTTTACTTTTCCTCCTGCTTATTGTGGGTTTTTTTTTTTTTTGTGTGTGTGAGGGGTATTGCTTTATTCTGTTTTTTCTAGAATTCTTATTAAGATTTTTTGAACACTTTCACTCTATCCTCTTTGAAATTCTATTTTGAATATTTTAATCCCAGTACCAATTTTCATGAATTTTCACTTTTGACAGCACCTAGAAAAGAGTTTATTGTATCTATTGAGGCATTTTTACCTTCATTGGTTTTAATTTTTTTGATTCTCTTATTGTTTCTGCTCTGCATACTCTGTTTTGTAATTAATTTCTCTCTTTTATGGATTTATATTATTTCTGATAGATTTTCAAATCATATTGAAATAGATTTTGAGTCAAAATTAATCTCCTCATTTTTATTGAGGATATTGACCATATTTCTAAGCATTTTTGTCTATAATGTCCTTTGGATTTCTAACATAGGCTAATTTGTCTGGGAATTTCACATTCTGTTTTCTTTACTTTTTTTTTTCCTTTTCCTTTGTTGATTTATTAGTTGCATCAGCCCAGTCCTTAAATACAGAAAAAACTTAAGAGGCATAAGAAATTTACCAAAGAATTTATATTAGTATCCTGGTTGACAGGTGGGTAGTTCCCCTTCATGCAGTGACTTGGGGACCAGACTTCTTGCATTTCTTAAACCAGCTATCCCTGAGAGCTTGGAAGTGGTCTGTGTCCAGCTCAGAGACTGTAGGAAGCACACGTTCCTTTTAATCAATTCGTATTTGAAGAGACACAGATTTCTTTCTATAACAAACCAACAGTAAGAATTAATACATGACCAAACCTGGCTGTAAATAGGGAGTAGGATATTCTTAAATGATGTCCCTGCTCAGTAATCACTTTTCAACAATAGTTTCCAAACATGGATGAGAAAGTCTAAATTTTTCTATAAAATTGTTCATCTTTGAAACAGTCTGCCTCCTCTCTTACAAAATGGACACACTCATCTTCATATGTCTGATAATGCAGTGTTTTATCTATCCGGTTTAAATATGTCTTCTTGTCATCTGGGGATGCACAAATAAATGACAAGCCATCTATTACTAACATAAAATATACGATAGTGTAAAAAATATAGAATATTCCCAGGAAGAAAGGGGAATAATGCTGGAGGTTATGTTAAGTGACTAAATGAGATACAGGAAGGTAAACACACAATGTTCTCTCACCTATATGTATATTTAAAAACAAAATCACTTGGAATATATAATAGTGATTACTAGAAGCAGGGAAAAATGGGGGGAAGAAGAATAAAGCAAACTTTGGTAACAGGCACCTAAACACAATTAGAAAGAAGTTCTAGTGTTCTACAGCACAGTGGGGTGTCTGCAATTCATAGTAAACTTACATATTTTATGTGTAACTACTAGAGTGGATCTCAATATCTTTAAACACAAAGTAATGATAAGGAGATGAAAATCTTGATTACATTGATTTGATCAGTACATATTAAATGTATTGAAATAATCACATTTTGCTACACAAGTATGTCCAAATTCTGTTAAATTTTTTTAAAAAATGTTAATAGAGATGGAAGTATTAATTTTCCTAATTTTATTATTTTATAATATATACATGTATTAAACTATTAAACTGTACCTCATAAATGTGTAGAATTAAAAATAAGTCAAATGAGGAAAAGGGGAACACACAGATGTGACTGCACCTTAGCAATGATGGACCCTATGGGGCAGGCACTATGAGGTTCTGAATGCTGATTCAGTGGTACACTATTATGCATTGTCCTCAGTGTCTCCTGGCTCCACTTTGTGAGCTTTTTTTTTTTTTTTTAATCATCATGACCATTTCTGATATATTGAAGGGCGAGCAGCTTTTATCGTAATGCTCATCCATTTCTGGAGTGCACGAATTGTTTTACTCTGTAGCCTCTTTTAGTCTAGACTCATGATTTGTTGGCAGTAAGATTTCTTAAAATTCATGGCATCCTTTTGATATATTTGTCAATTCTATTTGCCAGAATCCACATACCAAGTCCATAGCTGTTAGATGTGCTCCATTTATTAACTTACCCATTTGCTGCTTTACTCAAACTCCTCCTTTAACTTAATGCAGCTAAGTTCGGGTCATCTTAAACACTATTTTTCTTATTTTTTTCTGTTTGATATTGAAAAAAAATCATCCTTTATCATCCTGAATCAACTCATGTTCAATTCTTTCCAGTTTTCCTTTTTTGTTTTTGTTTTTGCTCTTCTTTCCACTAGCAGCATAGCTAATTATTGCCTGGGACCCTCTCTTCCTGAAAGTATCTTCTTAAACATATATCAAGTAACATTCTACACACACACACACACACACACACACACACAAACACACACACACAAACACACACACACACACACACACACACACACCATACTCTTAGCCTGCTTTCCAGCTCAAGATTTTTCCAAAAATATTATTATTACATAATAGAGGTTTGCATTTATTTAGCCTCCTCTTAAGTTTACTATATCGCTAGCCCCCTGATTACTGAGCTTAATGTCATAGTTCAAGTTTTTTTTACATGTCAGTTGAAGGGCATAGCCATATGTATTTTTAATACTTGAGTTAGGGTACTACTTAAGAGCTCAGGTAACAAAATCAAATTCTAAATCCTAGAATCTTAATATACAGAAGTTTGTTTTTCATTCACATAAGAATTCCAGGTGTGCCTGGTTTCCAAAGCATACATTTTTCATCTCCATTATCATCTATGGCCTTCCAATGAATGTAAAACTAACCTCATAGAAGACACAACTGTTTCTTAAAAGTCTTGGCATACATGTGTTATATAAGCTTGACAAAGTCATGATAGCACACTTGTAAAAGTTATATAACCAACAAGGTAAAGGTTCTGAGTGCAAGTAGCAATATTAAGCTCCATCCAGTGCAGGTAATAGAGAATTATCTTTTTTGATCATCCAACAAGCAGTTAACACATGTATAAATGTTCCATGAAAACACAAACTGAACTGAATATACATTCCTAATTAAACATTAAAAGTCATTTTTATAAATTTAACCTCTTTTCCATAGCAATAAGTAGGATTCAAGTCTTTTGAAGAAAGTGTGATTATTTCCATGTACAACCCACAAATAGCACCAGGGAACAGTTGGAGTAATTTGCTCACTAATATATTTTGTTGTGCATTGAAGGTTTAATGTCAAACCTTTACCAAAGGAAACTGTCTTAATTTTATAAAAATGCAGTATAATATAATTGTAAAATATTGTACTTAATAAATATGTGCATATTAAAGAGTAAATGATAATCATCATACTAATAAAATTAATAATGTATTCCTGTATAACTAATAAAATTATGATAATTATAAAACTTAGGGGATGATTTGAAGTTATACGTTCTTTTTTCTCTTAATATTTTATTTAATATAAAAAGTTTTTTAAATTTTTTTATTTATATATGACAGTGGGATACATTACCATTCTTATTACACATATCTCTGGTTGTAAACAAAGTATATTTACACCAATTCATGTATTCATACATGTACTTTGGATAATAATGTCCATCACATCCACCATCATTTCTAACCCCATACCTCCTCCCATACCCTCTCACCCTCTTTCCTATCTAGAGTTTGTCTATTCCTCCTATGCTCCCTCTCCCTACCCCACTATGAATCAGCCTCTTTTTATCAGAGAAACCATTCAGCATTTGTTTTTTGGGGGATTGGCTAATTCACTTAGATTTATTTTCTCTAACTCCATCCATTTACCTGCAAATGCCATAATTTTATTCTCTTTTATTGCTGAGTTATATTCCATTGTGTATATATGCCATGTTTTTTTTTATCCATTCATCCACTGAAGGGCATCTAGGTTGGTTCCACAGTTTAGCTATTGTGAATTGTGCTGCTATAAACATTAATGTGGTTGTGTCCCTGTAGTATGCTGTTTTTAAGTCCTTTGGGTACAGATCAAGGAGAGGGATAGCTCGGTCAAATGTTGGTTCCATTCTCAATTTTCCAAGAAGTCTCCATACTGCTTTCCATGTTGACTGCACCAATTTGCTCCCACCTGCAGTGTATGAGTGTACCTTTCCTCCACCCCACATTCTTGCCAACACTTATTGTTGTTTGTCATCATAATAGCTGCCATTCTGACTGGAGTGAAATGAAATCTTAAGAGTGGTTTTGATTTGATTTGCATTTCTCTAGTGATGATGAACATTTTTTTCATATATTTGTTGACTGATTGTATATCATCTTCTTGTGTCTGTTCAGGTTCTTGACCCATTTATTCAGTTATTATAATAATAATAATAATTATTATTATTATTATTATGTTTTTTTGAGTTCTTGATATACCCTAGAGATTAGTGCTCTGTCTTATGTGAGAGGGGTAAATATTTGCTCCCAATATGTAGGTTCTCTATTCACCCCACTGATTGTTTTTTTGTTGTTGTTGAGAAGAAACTTTTTCTCGTGAGTCCATCTCATTTATTGATTCTTGTTTTTAATTTTTGAGCCAAAGAAATCTTATTAAGGAAATTGGGGCCTAATCCCACATACTTAACTAAAAAAAATATGATGCTTATAAAATATAGGAGCTGATTTGAAGTTATATGTTTTTTCTCTATATTCAGAGCTAGCATTGAAACTACAGTGGTATGATTGATTGCATATATTCTATATGAACATTGAATAAGTTATTTTAGGATATTCTCACATCTAAGCTGTATAGAAGTATACTTAGAAGGACTACAGAGTTTAAGTTTCCAGTAATAGAGTATATAAAAACCAATGTAAAAATTGATAGAGAAAAAGAGATAGGTGGTTCAGGGTTTAAGAATAGGGTATATGATGTAAATACACTTTAAATGTTTATTTAAGATAAATTGTATCTTTTATGCAAAAAGAGCATTTTAATTTTGGTTATAGCTACAATTACTACTATTTTCTGGAACAGTATTCTGAAGGTAAATATATGTGTGTGTATATATATATATATATATATATATATATATATATATATATATATATGTCATATAAAATATATAAATATGTATTGTATATAAAATAAGAGTATATATTATGGTGATGGGGAGAGATTCTTATTTTAGAGTTCTTTGAGACAGTGACATAATACAATTTTAAGAAATTTCTTGTGTTCTCAGTTATGCCTGTGGCCTTTTAAAGAAGAAATTTTTGTACTCGATTTTTCTTCTATTTTGGTTGTAGTACTTTACAAGGAAAATTTTTACTATTATTTATAGTTTTCCATCATGATTTTGTGTGAAAAATAAATTTTGATAACTGATTACTATTTTCAATCTGAATTTAGTAGAAACCATCTGTTTTGAGAATGAGTCTCAATAAATATGGAATTACTACAAATGTTAGTCTATAACTAGAAAAGGTAATCTCAGTTTTAAAAGCATGAAAAACCATGGTGCAGTGATAAGTTTAGAGGAATAGAGATTTCCAGTTTCTTGTTGTTCTACAAAGACTATCACCACATAAAGAAGGATGGAATAGCAACAACTGATGGCATCTTTGGGAGCATAAAATCTGTTTCATCTTCAGCAGTTGACAAGGAAAAAGCATGATTAATTCCCATTATTTGATAATATTAAAAATAACTACAGTAAAAAATCATGAAGATCTCTTGAAAGATGTAAATCTTTTGTGTTGGACAGAGATAATTACCCATTGTCTTGGACAGAATTCTATAATAGAATCATAGTACTTTTGGTCATTTTCTTAAAATGATTAATATCCCTTCATTTCTTTGTCTTACTTCTAATATTCCTCTGAAGTAAGCTGCTATACAGGATTGGCTATTTTGTATCCAAATGAACCAAAGAAGCCTATGTTCTTTGTGTCAATGTTGACTAATAATTTTAATTCAATTAAGTATAAAAAGATTAGTTAATTTGTTAAACTTTGAAATTGCAATAAATGGATTATGTAAGAGCTTATTCTCAATTAATTTAATAATTGCATTATGACCAAGAGCCTACTCTTTTTAAAGTCTAATTGAATGTGGGTGTATTCCATGTAATTATAGATTGTTAATGTGAACCAATTTGCCATGCATATGAAATTCTATATTTAATTATGCAATTTTCAAAATTATCCTTTAAAATAAATAGCAAATAACACACACTACTGAGGCAAATTATTGAGAGTTTTCATATTTGATCATAAGTTCCTTTATTTTTATTTAGATGACCATTAAATTTCCCTACTTACCTATTCATGAATATGTCATATATTAATGTATTCTCTTAATTGACCCATATTTGATTCATAGAATAACTTGGTCTTGATGAAATATTGCTTTAATGTTAAATTATATATATTCTTTATAGAAAATCTGGATGAACATATTCAAACTAATGCAGTGAATCACAAAATTTTTATTAGTGATGTAAAAAAGAGTAAAATAATTAGGTTATTGAGTTCTTGGATGAGAAATTTAGATATTTGGAAGATACAAATGTTAATTGAGAGTTATGAACAAATCACATTCAATTGTTACTGTTTTGCCGCTTCTAAATCAGCAGAAATGACTCCAAATTTTATTCAAAATAAAAATGGAATGAAATGTAGAAGAATGTTGAAAAATAAAAAGGGAAAAATATCTGAACAATAATTCAGTAATTGAATTAAAATGTATTCAAGGGAAACTTGAAATGTATAATATCAACACCTCAAGAGAAATCTATATTCATAGTTCCAAGTAGAAAGGGAAAATAGGTTAAATTATATGAAGTAATTAAACTATGGTAAAATAGAGATCATTGATTAATGGAGAGAGACTAGATGTGCTAATTAATTCAGTGAATCCTACTTACAGAGGTTAAGATTGGGTTGGGGGAGCAATAGTGATTTGGATGTGGGGATAGTACTGCCACCTCTTAGTAGGGCCCCAGAGGTGATGCCTTCATAGTTTAAAGCAGCTTTCTTTAGAATGTAGGATATTAGTATCCAGTGCAGTTCAGGGATCTATTAAGAGGCAGAGAAATACCACAGAGGATTTAGCATTGCAGTAAAACAGCTCTGAGGCAACATAGTGATTTGTAGGATACAAATTGAGGCTTTCATAGACACTTACAACTCTGACAAAACATTAACTTAAAAGAATCAAAAAGAAACATTACTAATATAATAAAACAATGTTGGCATAAATTTAATCCTTTATCTGTTTGTATTATTAGGAAGCAATCACCTAGGTATTTACTATAGATTATGATCAATCAGAGGAAACTTTTGAGAGCCTGCTTGCCAATCACAGCCTATTTTTGTAAGTGAAGGTTTTTTGGAACACACCCACATCCATTTGTTTGCATGTTATCTTTCCAGGCTTTGAAAATAAATAGCAGAATTCAGTAGTTGTGTGGGAAACTCTATGGCCTACATAGTATAAAATATTTGCTATCTGCTTCTTTACAGATACGCTTACAGATTCTTGCTATATATCTGGAAATACAAATGAGGTGGTCAAATGTGTTAGTTTTAGGAAGGTATTAATGTGTAACTTTTTAAATTTTTTAACAATTAAACATAGCATAAAACCTCTAGTGGAAATATTGTCCTCGGTGTTAGCTGTCTTTTTATTCATTAATTTTATTAAAGCATCTGTGCTTAAGGAATAAAATTTCAAAAGTAATTAATAAAGGATTAGATATTGATCTTTTAAGATAAATTCTATTAAGAGAATCTGAGAGAAAGAACATATTCATAAAATAAATCTAAAATGTGTGTGTGTGTGTGTGCACGTGCACAAATTTTTTCTTTGGGGGTTGTTGGTACAGTGTTACTGACTTAAGGGAGTACTTAAGAAAATTCTCCTTAGTACTAGCTGTTGTTTCATTCAGCAAAATATTAACTATTGTCCAAGCTAAACACTAAAAATGAATTTCTTAAAAATTGGTAAGTAACTTATATTCCTTGTAATAAAGGATGTAGAGAAGCAAATGATAACTAAAATTTAGGTTGTCTTTTACTTAAAAATTACTAGAAAATGGATTTATGTGAACCAAAGA
Source organism: Callospermophilus lateralis (assembly GCF_048772815.1). Classification (NCBI taxonomy): domain Eukaryota; kingdom Metazoa; phylum Chordata; class Mammalia; order Rodentia; family Sciuridae; genus Callospermophilus; species Callospermophilus lateralis. Next base: position 1,946,925 of record NW_027512465.1, on the reverse strand, counting down.
CTTGATTTTCAGTAGGTTTTCAGGTTTTATTTCTACCTTCAGATAATATTGAACTTTCAGCAATGTAAAAAAGCGTGTTTATTAAGGTATGACGTAGAAGTAGCAAAAATGTATTGCATATTTATCGTACTCTGGAAACTACTAATTAATATAGTCCCTGTAAAATAATACACACATGCCATTCTATTCAATACTATTTGAATAATTTGCAGTTACTTTTATTATAGGAATATATTTATACATATAATATATAATATGTATGTATATTATATGTATATATTATAAAATATATGATTAAATTATATACATACAGATATTCAAAAAATTCATCATAACTAAGGATTTGAAAACTAATTTGACATTTAATCTTAAAATAATTTTCAGTATTTCACTGTGGACATTATTATCTCCTTCCTAAGTGTAAGTGGACCTTATGGTATTTGCCATTTGAATCTTTGTTCTTCAAACAGAACTCCTTCCTTTCTTTCTTCTTTTCTTCCAATATTCCACATATCCTAGGATACATATGCAAAATCTTAATAGATATGGAGTAGATTATTTGATTTATCCCTCCTTCCATTGAGGGTTTTTTTCTTTCTTTTTTTTTTTTTTTGGTGTGTGTGTGTGTGTGTGTGTGTGTGTGTGTGTGTGTGTGTGTATGTTAATGATGGATATCTGGCTTCCATTGGAAGGCAGTATGATTTTTGAAACAGATGCTAAACACAATTAAATGATCTGCTTATAATTTAATAATTATCATACCAACAATGAAATGCTAAAGAGAGTTCAACATTTGGAATGTCTTTTTAAATGAATATTACTTCAAAGGGCTAATGACCAAAATATGTAAGAATTCTGAAAGGAGAATGTGGTACTACTTTGAGAGAATTCTCCTTAATGTAATAGCAATGAATGTGTTTTTGTACTTATTGTCTAGTGGCGATGGAATTGTAGTATTTCATGAAAAATATCTTAATTTTTTTGTGGCAGCTTGACTGTTTTCCCAGATGGTCAACATTTCAGAATTTGCCTTTTATATATATTCATAAACAAGATGAAAGATTTAATTCTAATTAATACAATATCATTAGTAGATCTCATGAACTCTCCAAGGATAAATAATTAAACTGAAGTTTATTGAGAAAAATTTTGTTATTAGATAAAAAAAATTACCAAATTATTGACTTATGTTTGTCAACATTTTCACTCCCTTTTCATAAGAAGTTATTAATTAAAATTAGGAGCAAATGCTCATGTAAAAAAGAAATTAGCATTATACATCAAAGGTATCAGAAGAAAGTCTTATTAGTTGACAACTTCACTAAAAGAAAACAAAGGAAATGTATACTGCATTGAAAAAATCAGTACTAAGGCAGCAACCTGAAATGATTTTCCTGACTCTTTCTCTGAGTACGGCCACAAAACAACAGTGGTACTTTTCTTTAGAAACATTATATACATTTGTATCTTTTCCAACAAATATATAAGGATCCAGGAGTGCTTGCATTACTGGGAATTCCACTTCTAAATTAAGAAAGTCATTGGGACCTATCTAGTTCATTTTTCAAATGCCAAAATAAAGATGCTTTTAAAATTACAAAACTATTATAAAGGCAAAAAAAGAAAAAATGCCACCACTTCCAATTTAATATTAAAAATATTCATATATGACTAATTAGTATGAACTGTGTGAAATCCTGTGAGCTTATATGTGATAACTGAAAGAAGTATGTTACTAGGTGTAGAATAGAAAGGGCTCCAGACGGGAGAGAACACTACTGGTGAGGTTGGTGCTTGAGGGAATGGCCCTGTGTCCAGGAAGCCCAGCTTCTCGGGAGTTACATGTGACTCCCAATCCCTAAGACCTTTACCATGTTCACCCATCTCACAGAAAGCAGTAGTTTTAAATTTTTATTAGCAACAGGAAAACATCACTGATAGAAAATCTGTGGGAAGTGAAACTTTTCAAATAAGGGAAGACATTTAAGGAAATTCAACACTGTTAGGTTTTATTTCAGAATGGCTTGAGTTATTACCTTTCCTTGGCATACTTAAAGCTTTTCACAGATATGCAGGTTGTTCTTTCTTCCATTGTTCATTCTCTCTGAAGAAAAACTAACAACTTTGTTCAAGTACAATGATAATTCCCCAAATGGTGAATGAAGTAAACATTGAGAATGTGTATTGTACTAACCAGCTTATTGCACTTGTTGGTGCTCTAGGATGTTTTTGCCTGTGATGGTTCATTTAATAAACACAGTGATTGGACAGGAAATCCTGTGAGGTCATAAATAAAGTGATAGTATAATAGTAAGGAATTAGAAATAATTAAACATATATTGTAAAATCTTATAGCTGTATTTTCTAATTTTTAATAGAATATCTTAGAAGTGATGGGTCTTAATTTTTGCACCTGGCTCATTAATAATTTCTGCCCACTTTTGTCGTTATATATGGCTTTTTACATTTGATACTTCGGATAGTCAAATAGTCATCTATATAGAAATCAAATTGTGCAAAATTCAGTATGACTTCAAATAAGTACTATATCTTTCAATATTAAATCAGCACTTATGGTTTTAATTTTAAATATCTGAATTTTCACATTGAATTCCAAGCCTTTTCTCTAAATATAAATATTTTCTACAGAATCTATACTTTAAAATATTCCTTTTAGATTGTTATTAGCTTCCCAGTCTATTTCATTTCTATCAATTGAAGTGAATTTTCCTTTTGAGCTTTCTTTTGGCACTCAACTTTTTAAATGAATAAAAACTATTTTACCTCCAGGTAATTTTGTTTGTTTTGGTGCTGGGAAATGAACAAAGGAGAGCTAAATGCTTGAGTGCTGAGCTATATACCCAGTTCAAGAATTTCTTGAGTTTTCTTAGAGAAACTCTTCATCTCAAGGAGATAATTGTCTAATTAATATGAATTTCCCAATTTTAGAAAAGAACTAAACTGATTACAAAAATTCTACTAGAATTATTTACATTATAAGACATTTGTTTTCTTTAAAGTACTGAACATTTAGTTAAAATTGAGACACATTTAAGGCTTTTTAATGACAGCCCTGCAAATTATAATGACATAAATTAAACTATACTTTTAAAGTAGTAATTTCATAAGCACTAACATTTGTTTATAGTTCTGAACACATTTTCACAATCGAGATGATGAACATATTTGTTGTTCCCAAATAATTCCTTTCTCCTGCTATTCCCTGTGGTCAGTCTCTGTGGCTTTATACATTAGTGTCTATACATTGGTTCACATTTTCTAGAATCTTATATCACAAGGTAATATACCATTTTTCCCGACTGCTTTGATTCAGCATAGTTATTTTTAAATTTTTCATGTGTTTGTTTATTTCAGTAATCAATTTCCATTTATTTGAGTGTAGAACATTGATTCGATACCAGTTTATTTGTTGATGGAAATTTTGGTAGTTTTCCATTTGGGATTGTTACAAATAAGGTTGTTAAGGATATTTGTATGTAGTTCTTCAATTGGACATATATTTTGATTTCTCTCAGGTAAAGAATTGAACATATAGGTTATAATGTATAATTACATTTTAAATAGTTTTTTTTAAAGTTGTTGATAGACCTTTATTTTATTTATTTATATGTGGTGCTAAGAATTGAACCCAGGGCCTCACACATGCTGGGCAAGTGTGCTACCACTGAGCTACAGCCCTCGCCTTGTATAATTACATTTTAAAGGAAATACCAAACTGTTTTAGTGATTGTTCATTATACATTTTCATCAGTAGAATAGGAGAGTTTCATTGGATCCATATCCTCAGTGGTTTGTCTTTTTCATTTTAAATATTCTGAAAGGTTATAGTGGCTTCTCATTATGTTATCAATTTTAATTACCCCAATGATTAAAGGTGTCTAATATATTTTCATGAGTTTATTTGTCATTTTTGGTAAAGGGTCATTTTAAATTTTTTTAGTTCTATTTATTGGGTTGTTCCTTTAAATATTTTTGATTACTTTTTTTCAGTTTATTTATACAAACCTATGAATGATTATTATTTCAGAGTTCTTGACATACTCCTTCATCAAAATTAGGAGTTAAATTTATTTTTCCTCATTCTATTTCCTGTCTTAAGAAATTTCCAAGTCTTAATTTTAATGAATCCCTTTAATTGATCTTTTTTTCTTTTATGAATCACTTTTTTGGTAGTAGCTGATTGATTTTGTTCTGTTTTTTGTTTGTTTTGGGTAGTCTATTCTCTTTGCTGGAATTTCTGTTTTTGCTTCATGTAATCGTTCAACCCAAAGGCTACAAATGCTTCAAGGATGCTGTTTTCAAATTCCAAAGAAAGAACTTGGTTGGACTCAACAAAAAGGTCTTGGACATTTCATTACTTACTCACTCCTGGGTGATGGTGGGCTGGAATTTAATGGAGGGCCATGCTTGCCTTCAACCTGGGGGAGTATTCATATGATAGTTTGCATACACACAGTGCAGGTGGCTTTCTTCAGATGTTGTATGAGCATATTCCTTTACTTTACAACTAAGGTCACTCTCTCTTCAGTGCCTCTCCCAGGGACTGGAGATAAGCGAAGTGGCCAGCTATCTCCCCTTCTACATCTCCCTCATCACCACAGTCTTTCAGAGACCTTCTTGTCACTCTGCAAGCTTTCCTAGGCACTGATTGGTGTTTAGCCCAATAGTATTATGAAAAGTCTGTTGTTAGGTTCATAAATGTTTAGGATTGTCACATTCTCTTGATGAACTGATCACTTTCTCTTAGTGAAATGACCTTCTTTGTTCCCGTGTGATTGTCTAAGGGATGTGTGAATACTGGTGTGATGTCTGAATATAGAGGTGATGTTTGAATACAGGATTCTTCATTTGAATTTTTGGTCCCTGTTATTAACCTCTTTGTGTTGTTTATATTGTTTCCCTTTGAACTTGGCAGTCCTTTCCATGAAGTGGCAGGAGTTTTTTTTTTTTCCTGAGTCCTTGATTGTGGCCTCCCCTATGTATTTCAAAAAATGAAATGGAATATAAGTTATAAATGTTTGCCAGTTCAGAATCTGTGTCTCAAGAAATTTAGCTTGTCTTGACTTGTTCTTATCTCCGTCTGTCACTACCAGAAGAGCTTTCCATGCATTTATTGGAACAGATTGATCCACTACCCCATAACGTTTCATTATTTACTTTATTTACAACACAGCTCTTTGTACAGTTCTTCCTCAACTATGGTCTGTTCCCAGAATTACGTAGCTCTTCAGGACCATGGACCTGCCTGACTCTGTTTGCCTATTATTAAGATTATTATATCAGAATTGGGCTTGACACATATGAAGCAATGAGAAAAACATGTTTTGAATGAATGCGTTGTCCAATATGCTACTTTATGGATATGACCATTTCTGGGTATGCATGCCGCAGTCTCTGGCTGGGCACAAATCACGAGTCTCCACACAGCTTGTAGATTCAAACAGCAATTCTTTATTCCCGAACTCACACCGGCTGTCTACAAACACGCTCTGGGGGAATCCATGTTCTCTGCCCAAATCCACTTCTCCCAAATCCACTCTCTACCCAAATCCACTCCGCATGGGCTTCTGTCTCCCAAAATATACTGTCTGACCCTAAGCACTCAAGAGGAACTCAGCAGCAGGATACGCCCTATTCTAAAGGGGGAACACCCTAATCTCCTATTATGCTAAACTGCCCTATTCTAAAGGGGGAACACCCTAATCTCCTATTATGCTAAACCGCCCTATTCTAAAGGGGGAACACCCTAAACACGGATCCTGCCCTGGTCCTTGAGCAAGGTCACCTTTCAGAAGTCCTTCCACTAGACAGCATGGGAGTAAGCTGGCAAGGAATTTGTCATACCTACTTGGCTGATGGCTCCCAGCATCTCCCCCCTTCTGATTAATTAAACAACAAGTAATGTGGCTTAAGGACCGTGCCTGGTAGATTGTCCAGTTCAACATATGGCTCTTACCCGTCATTGGAAAATTGACCTTTAGGCATCAGCCTCCTGTCTTAGGTTGATACCACTGCAACTGGATCATACCCGTCAGTGACTACCGGTCCAGCATACAGCCATACTTGTGGATAGGTCTATGCACCAGTGGGGGGGTGAGGTTCTTTGCCTCACCTCTGTTGGCCCCCAAATTTGGCCTTGGTGCCAGTGGGGGAGTGAGGTTAATGTGGCTTAAGGACCGTGCCTGGTAGGTTGTCCAATTCAACATATGGTTCTTACCCGTCATCAGAAAACTGACCTCTAGGCAACTGACCTTTAGGCGTCAGCCTCCTGTCTTAGGTTGATACCACTGCAATTGGATCATACCCGTCACTGACTACCGGTCCAGCATATAGCCATTGGCCCCCAAATTTTAGACCATCACTAGCAGAAGGGAGGAGGATAAAGAAATGCCACGACACCAAGCCAATTGACAGTTCCTTTGGAAAAATTGCATCATTGGTGACAACATCAGCAAAGATCATTGGTGACACCATCAGCAAAGATATGCCAGCATTACCACAATTTGCAGCACTAAACGTAGTTACATAGTCCAGGCAAGTTCTGTAAGCAGTTCAAAGGGGAGGAATCTATCAATCTGTCCGTGTCTTCCCAAAGTCCTTTTCCTCCCAAAGTAAGTTGACTCCTTGATTGAGCATACTTGTTGAGTTATATTCATTGGGATGAAGATAGGAATTCTGGCAATGATGCTAAAAAGACATTAACCTGAAAAGAATTATTAAATATAATGAAAAGGAAAGGTGAAAGTAAACAAACAGATCTGTTAACCTCCTTAAAAAACAATCCTTAACAGCTGTTTACCTGATTTAAATTAGTAAACAAGCAGATCTGTTAACCACCTTTAAAAACAATCCTTAACAGCTGTTTACCTAATTTAAATTAAGCCATTTAAATCACGTGAATAAAAAAAATAATAATTATTTGGATCCATTTTTCATGAGCGCTCCTCATATGAGATATGGACATACGCACACACAGACATATAACACAAAACACAAATGTGCAAACAAACGTACAACACATAAGATAATAATAAAGGCCTTGTAGCTTTACCTAGGTGAAATCTCCATTGCAATGTTTAAAAACTCCATAGTCAAAAAAATAAAACTGATCAGAAAAACATTAACCTAGGTTTGTATGAGCTCAAAAAATAAAAATAGAACCTTATGATGTGGAAAATGCAATAATAAAATAGATATTGAAAAAAGCATCCTGGTTAATCACAGTCACAGATGTAAGAATGGCCAAGCTGGAGTTCTGAATATCAGCTGTTATGGATTTGAGTCAAATCATCTTCTTTTCGATCTGTAGAAATCGTTTTAGTTAGTCTTTCTGGAATCCAAATCGGCTGCTGTTCTCTCTGTGGAAACACGCAAACAGAGCCCCGACTCCAGACAATCACTGGGTCTGGACCTTTCCATTGTCCTGTTAGAATATCTTTCCAAAGAACTTTAGGCTTATGTACATTTTTTGGATACATATGTCTTTCTGCAGCACTAAGTCCTGATGAATCCAAATTTAAAAAGTTTAGAGTAAAAAGGGTTATTTTATCTTTGGGGGATATATACCCCTTTCCAATTTTTAAGATTAACTAGGCTTCGAATGATGCAATTTTTCCTCTGTCATGAAGGCATCTTAACCACCTTCAAATTAACCTTTTAAAGTCTTACAATTATTATCTATACTGTACTTTAAAATGTACTTTTTCACCACCTACAGCTTCACTCTTTTAAAAGAGGCTAAGATTCTGTTAAAATCGCTTAATGTTAGTTTACATGGCTGTCCTTCAACCAAAGGCCTTTTTTACTCCATTAAGAAGCTTTTTCTCAATCTGCCATGTACAAATATCTTTTTCTTCTTTTTCCTTTCTCAAACTTTTAAAGTAAGTCTAGTTTCCTCAAAATCTTTTTAAATGGCATTTTACAACTTTTTACTTTACCACACAGAGATTATCTCATCTAGAAACATTTCTTTTTCTTTTAACCTTCCATATTAAAATATATTTTCACATCTTGAATCTTTTTATATCTCTTTTTTAACCATTAACCCTTTTTATAAATTCACATTCTGAAACAACCCTTATAAAATTTCCGATTTAGACAAATTACTCCACTTTAAGAAGATGAAAGACTTTCATGTTTTTTATGGTACTATAATACTGTAATTGAAACCCAACTGAAACTTCTTATACTCTTTGTATGTAAATTACACCTGATAGAATCTTAACACTTAGTAACCTTGTTTCAGCAAAGACATAGACCAAAGCAATATTAAACTTTTTTCCATTTACCAATTTATGAAAACACACATAATGTTTAAATATATTACCTTATGGAACTTAATAAGTAAAGAGTACTTGATTTTATATTTAGTGGTTGATATTTTAACACTTTAGCTTTGTAAATTAATCAGATGTCTGTAAAAACCAAGATCTTAGACAAATGTAGTAAACAGAGTTAGCCATCTCTTTCTTGTTGAAGAAAAATCCTTCTACAGGATACCATGATGGTCCCATTGATATATTTAACAACTTCTCGTTTAAAAGCCATGGGCTGCATTTTTGTATTGTATCAACATACGCCCTAGCTGTTCTTGGCCTTACTGGGGTGCCTTTTTTCTCTAACAATTTCTCTTCCTCGGAGGTGAACAACTTCAAACTTTGAGTCAACCATTTTCCCCAGTTCGCCTGAGAAAGTTCTAGGAACAGGCAACTTGAAACAAAAACAAAATAAATCAGAACAAGAACACATTGTTTTTTGAAATGCTCACCCATTCTTTCGCTCTTCCTCGGGCAAACAATTTTACTTACCTTGTCTTTAGATGTTCGGCGTACGAGCCACCAAATGCCGCAGTCTCTGGCTGGGCACAAATCACGAGTCTCCACACAGCTTGTAGATTCAAACAGAAATTCTTTATTCCCGAACTCACACCGGCCGTCTACAAACACGCTCTGGAGGAATCCACATTCTCTGCCCAAATCCACTTCTCCCAAATCCACTCTCTACCCAAATCCACTCCACATGGGCTTCTGTCTCCCAAAATATACTGTCTGACCCTAAGCACTCAAGAGGAACTCAGCAGCAGGATATGCCCTATTCTAAAGGGGGAACACCCTAATCTCCTATTATGCTAAACTGCCCTATTCTAAAGGGGGAACACCCTAATCTCCTATTATGCTAAACCGCCCTATTCTAAAGGGGGAACACCCTAAACACGGATCCTGCCCTGGTCCTTGAGCAAGGTCACCTTTCAGAAGTCCTTCCACTAGACAGCATGGGAGTAAGCTGGCAAGGAATTTGTCATACCTACTTGGCTGATGGCTCCCAGGAGTATGCCACAGACTTTAATAGAAAACAGAGCTTTCTGTTCCATGGTATTATCCAGAAAGACAGAACACAGTAATGTTAACCTGAGTATAGAAAGTACAGTAACTGATGTATTAAGGAATTATGACATGTTGTTATTTTAATAGGATAGCATTTTAAATTTTTCCAATAATTGCCCCAGCTATGTTCTTATGAGATTTCCCTTTTTCCTCAATAGCATCTTTCTTGTCTTCTTCTTGGACCAATGCCACAACTTTTCAGCTATGGCATTATTAGTTTATTCTATTACTTATTCATTTGAAAATGTCAATTTCAAATTTTACTCAAAGCTTTTTTGACATTTCCCATCTGTGATAACAGCTCTTGTAATTTCATGAGTACTTGGATATGGGTGGTCTTGAAGATATCTCTTTTCTCTGCCTCCTCTATGCCAGCTCCCTCTCTAATGTGACAGGAATGGTCAAATGTCTTGACCTGACTTGGAGAGATTGCAGTTGTCTTTTTGCTGGTTATTTCTGCTTCTCAAGTTGATGATCACTTCAGATGTCCTCAATTTGCCTGACCTTTCAGTGCCTAATTCTCTTGTGTATGTGCTTTCTGCTTAGAATTATGTAAGATGTGCCCATTTCATGGATCACTGGAGAAGCAGGTCAAGATTCAGCTCCATATATTTCATCTTTCTGTTCTTCATTAAAATCCAACAAATACTGCTGCTGGGGTACCTTTTCCCAATGGCTTCTGATTGAACGAATGTTAGCAGGTCAGCTTAAGCCCCTCAGCCTTATTCCTATCTTTCTGGCCCAAGGGTAGTTCATAGCCTTGCTTCAGCATACAGTGGGAAGGCAGGGTGCTCACAGAGCTCATTTTCTTTATAGATATAAAGGGAACTTCCAACTCTCTATTTTGAACAGTGTCATGACTAAGCAGCAATAAGTTGGTCCATTTACCCATCAATGTTTCAGAAGAGAAATCTAATTTAACAAGTCAAAAGAAACATTGTGTTAATTTACCTGAGATAATGGATTTGTTATGAGGAAAGATTTATTTTCACTCATAGTTTATAGGTTTGATCCATGGTCCTTTGGCCATTTCTTTGCACTTGTAGTGGCACAGTACATGGGCAGTAGTACATGTTAGAGGAGGCAATTCACCTAATAGCAGCCAGAAAGCAAAAAGAGCTAGGGACAAGGCCCAGTGAGCCCTTCAAGGACACACACCAGATGACCCAACTTCTTTCCACTAGTCCCTGCCTTTGGAAGGTTCTACCACCTCCCAGTAGTGCCACAGCTAGCAACTCAGCCTTTAACACACAGGCCTTTGGACCATCAATATCCAAACTATAGCAGACATTTTAGGCAACTTCAAAGATCTTTCACCAGATTGTACTCACATTATTCCAAAGTCCATTCATTGTTCCTTATTGCTCTGTTGACTGGGGATACTGAATCTGGAAAAACTTGATGAACAATTTAAGTTATCTCTTCCCAGGTATTGGACTTTGTGAATTGGTAGATTACTAGAAATGATCAACTTCAATTTGGTGTTTGTTAAAATTGCTGTTATGTTAGAGCACAATATATTGTTGTGCATATTTCAACTAAAATGGGTGTTTTTTATGAAAACATTTTCTACTTTTTACCCTTTTTATTTTAATTTTGCTAGTAAAATGATTCATACTTTTAAATATTGTGAGATTAAATTATTGTTACTATTTCATACCTTTCACAACTTTATTTTTTTTAATTTCTATGTTGATTTTTTTAAGTGTTCTAATTCCACATTTTATTTTTTTGTAGTGGGGATTGAACCCAGGAGAGATTTGTCACTGGGTTACATTCCTACCCCTTTTTTACTTTTTATTTTGAAACAGGGTCTTGCAAAATTTGATGAGGCTGGCCTCAAACTTGTGACCTTCCTGCCTCACTCCCAAAATGCTGGGATCACAGGATGGAGCCAACATGGGTGAGAACACTGTAATTTGTTATGCTTGTATATATACTTTTTCAATTAACAATTTATTTCCCAGAACCTGATTTAGATTTTGGGCATTACATTCTTATATTACTTTCATTTTGTAATTTGTCTTTTATAATTTGTTTTTCATATTCTGATATCACTACTGTATCTACTTACGTGGTGAAATGTTAGATATAATATAAGCTAATAAGAGTAAAAAACAATTGTCAGGGAAAATATATTTTTCAATTTCATATTATGCAAATTTTAGAAGTAAAATTTTAGACTTAAAAATAATTTACAGTGTTTCTTAAAAACTTATTGTATATGTGTATTCACTTACATACAAATCCTCAAATAGGGAAATCTTGTTTTCTCTTTTGAACAGTTTTATAAAATTCTGTTATGCATACAATCAGATATCACCCTGAGTAGACAATCAACTGTAAGGTTCGCAGAATTTTTGTAACATTTATACTTTAAACCCTGAAGTTGATTTTTAAAATGTATTTTAATGGAGGATATGTTTTACATTCTAGTACATTGTATTAGAGAGTAAAATGGCAAAGTTTATCCCTCTCAGAGTTCAGTCTCTGTCCTTTCTTTCCATGTTTTAGAGAAGTCTCTTAGGAGAAGATATGGTGGTCAGTTCATTGCACTTTCTTTTAGAACAATTATTTGCATATCAAAGTCCAGATGGGAATAAACATAATCTGTGGTCCCATCTGCTGATCTCACTGTTCTGAGACCTAGTATGGAAATAGCATTAGATTAGAGAAGACAGTTTAATTTTTCAAATAATACTGGTTTCTTTCAAGTGATAAAATACACAAGTATTTGCTATATGTTTAAATTATTAGTTATTTGAGATCACTGATACCAAAATAAATTATTGTTCTCAGTTATGATAAGAGGTAGTAACATGTTATCAGAAGGTCTTTCTACAGCTTGCTTGATTTCATATATAAAAAATTGTCATTAAATGATTATCAGCTGTAAGCATTTGAATAAATCACTTTTTATTTTCACAGTAGACACAAAAATCCTGGCATATTTTATATCTAACTGACCTGGAAAAAAATCTTAAAGATGAACACTTTACAATCTCAAACATGGAGAGTTTGAACAATGCATGAAATGAACACATGGATATTTGTTTTTTTTTTCTTTGAGGAGCTAAATTTAGAATCTAAATATAGAAGATATAGTTTTTTTGAACAACCTACAAAAAAAATTAATTAAAAAAAAAGAAGATATAGTTTAAAATTTCAAACTCAGGAAATCAAGAAGAATGTTTACAGGATTCATTTTACTGACATCTTCTATGAGCCAAGATAACCCATTGGCACAGTCTCAGCCCACCAAGAGTTAACATTCACAAAGCTGCTGTCTTATTGCTCCCAGGGTATTTTTCCTTCCTATTTTAGTGTTAGATATTTTCAGTGACTCTTGATTCCAATTTTTCTTATTTGAAATATTGCCTAGAAATAAAACAAACACAAAGCCACTATTTGGTGATGAGATTTCTGGTTTATTAAATCCCTGCAGAATGAAAGCATTCTGTGAAACAGTAAACCCATTTAAAGAGTTATTTATGATATAATGTGAAATGCTGCCTCTATGAGTAGTTTTAAAAAGATGTTGTGTAGTTTGGTGGGGAAGTTTGCAGGCTGTGAAGACAAGTTGACTGAATCCAAAGCTGAATTCTGCCACTCATAGAGCAGTGTTCAGCCCCTATGATGAAGAGGAGATAGCATTACATAAATCTTGAGGTTGTTATTAGGAACAAATGAGGTAATGTACACAGAGGATTTAGCATAATACCTTTGATTTTATAAGCAGTCCCTATTGTTATGCCAAATGTTAGACTCTTTTCAAATTTTATAATCTAGTAGCTTAAAATTTTTACTAGAGAGAGAGAGAGAGAAGACAGAGGAAGGGTGCAACAAAGGAGGGAAAGAGGAATGGAGTTTGTTTTGGGATTAATGGAAGAATTAATTAAAATATAGTTTTTATATGAGGTTTGAAACTGGATAGAAAAACTTTATATCTCCTTTTTTCACGTGTCCATGTTCATGTTTCCTGAAGAATATTGTTCTCAATAGAATTTTAGCTATTTTTACTCTGTTAAGAATTGGCATGAATAAACATTAACATGTTAATAAAACCTCTGTCTGAAAACAAAGGAAGCCAGTTACTTGTTTAATGTACCAAAACCCAACCTTCTAATGCTTTATAATGGTCTCAGTTCCTGTCTTAGAACTGTGAGGATATAGATTCTGTCCAAGAGGTATACCGCCTTTAAAGAAAGTCTATTTTTATTAACATCTCTTTGTGACTATAACTCCTAGTATGTGGTTGGAGTAAAATTTATCTTGCTGATGACCCGTTTCTAATAGTTCTTAATCAAGAATGATTTGCAACATGGACACAAATGTCTTATTTGATTTTCCACACTTATTCCAGTTTCCCACATCCTGGTCCCCAAAGTAAAATTGGGTGTCTAGAATTTTTGCCATTAAAATTGTCATTGGCTAAATCTTCTCTGCTGCCTAACATTTTAAATGTGTTTAATATCATTTTGGAACTTTGATTAGTTTTATTTTGCTATTCTAAAAGTGAGGGGAAAAAGAAGTTAGATAGGATTTGAGGGTAGGAATAACAATGCTTGATTTACCCATCAAAAATTATTTGAAGGAACTGGTTCATTTGCATGGAAGAGGAAAACTGAAGACTGATTTAGTCATTAAGTAATAGCTAAGAGGGCAGAACTAAACTGCAGCATTTTATTCCATGGGTGAATTTGTAAAACGTAACCAGTTTACACAACAGTTTACTCATTTGCCAGACGCAGATAATACTTGCCAAAGGACTATTGGATTAAACAAAACAATATAAATTAAATACTGTATATAGTGTCTGGTAATAATAGGACCTCAATAAAAATACTCTCCTTCCATCAGCCTTCTTTAGTAGGTGGTGTGATAACCATGAATATCAAAATAGAAAAGTACAGTTGTGCTTACCTTAATCATTCAGAAAGATTTTCTGTATTATACTACAATAGAAGGTTGTCAAGTATCCTTTCTTTTTCACTCTAAGCAAAAATAAACAAACAGAAAACACACCTGATTATATTTCTGTAACATTCATGCAAGCATATAACATAATTTGTTTATATTTATCTGCTCTTTACTTACCCTTCCCCTCTCCTCCCCATTCCCCAGGTCCACTTACTCTTGTCTAATACTCTCCCCTCTATTTTCACGTTGCCTTTATTTTATTTTTTTCCTTTCTAGATTCCACTTGTAAGAGAAACCATGTGATAATTATCTTTCTGGTCTGGATTATTTTGCTTAACATGATACTTTAAAGTTCCATCCATTTTCCTACAAATTAGATGATTTTGTTCTTCTCTATGACTGAATAATATTCCTTTTTGTATATATGCCACTTTTTCTTTGTCCATTTATCCAGTGATGGGCACTGTTGTAGTCCGCTTTTTTTTTGCCAGTGTGACCAACAGATCTGAATGAAAATTTTAGAGAAGGAAAATGTTATTGTGGGGCTCACAGTTTAAGAGGTCTCAGTGGAGATGGTGGGGACTGAGACTTATGTCAGCAAGGACAAAATAACTATCCCAAAGATATGTCCCAATGGCCCACCTCTTCTACTGGCACCCTACTTTCCTATAAGTTAAGCCAATCAGGATTAATGCACTGATTAGGTTAAAATTCTCATAACCCAATAACTTCACCTTTAAATCTTCTTGCATTCTCTCACCCCTGAGCTTTTGGGGGACACCTCATATCTAAACCATAATAGACACACTGATTTCAGAACTTATTTATTATGAATTGTGAAGCAATAAACATTTGTATGTATGTAGGTGTCTCTATGGTGTTCTGATTTAATTCCTTTGATAGGTATGAAGGAGAGATATAAGTAGATCATATGGTAGTTCTATTTTTAGCTTTTGAGGACTCTCCATACTTATTTCCATAGTGACTGTACTAATTCGAATTCTTATCAACAATGTCAAAGGGGTTCCTTTGTTGGACATCCTCTCCAGCATTTATTCTTTTTTTTGTATTCCTGATGATCACCATTCTGACTTAGATGAGATGGAAGATAATGTAGTTTTGAGTTGCATCTCTGTGATGGCTAAAGATATTGAACATTTGTGCTTCCTCTTTTGAGAAGTGTCTGTTCAGTTCCTTTGCCCTTTCATCAATTGGGTTATTCGTATTTTTTTTGTTGTTTTTATTTTTTTCTTTTTGGTGCTCATATTTTTAGTCCTTTTTACATTCTTGAAACTAATCCTTTGTCATAAAAGTAACTAGCAGAGATTTCTCTCCCTTTTTGTAGGCTGTCTCTTCACTCCGTTGTTTACTGTGTAATTTTTTAAATTTGTCAATTCTTGCTATTATTTCCTGAGCTATTGGAGTCCTATTCAGGAGATCATTGTGTCAATATACGGAAGTATCTTCCATGTTCTAGCAGTTTCACATTTTCAATCTTAAAGTTAGGCCTTTGATCCATTTTGAGTTGATTTTAATTTATGGTGAGAGAGAAGGATGTAGTATTTTATTTATTTTTATGTGGTGCGGAGGATTGAATCCAGTACCCCGCACCTGTGCACCTGCTAGGTGGGTGCTCTACAGCTGAGCCACAACCCCAGGCCCTTAGTTTCAGTCTTCTACATATGCATATCCAGTTTTCTCAGCACCATTTGTAGGCTATCTTTTCTCCAACATGTTTCCGGCTAGTTTGTCAAGAATCAGATGGCTATAACTGTGTGGATTCTTCTTTCTAGTCTATTCAATTGGTTTGCATGTCTGTTTTTATGCCAGTTCCATGCCATTTTTATTACTTTGGCTCTGTAATGTATTTTGAAACTGAGTATTGTCATACCTCCAACATTGCTGTTTTGGCTCAATATTGTTTGGCTATTCTGGGTCCTTTGTGCTTCCATATGAATTTTAGAATTATTTTTTTCTAATTCTATGAATAATGTCATTGGTATCTTGCTAATAATTGCATTGAATTTGTTGATTGCTTTTGGTAATATACCACTTTAATGCTATTAGTTTTGAAGCCCTTTAGATTTTGGATTCCATTTTCTTGTATCTTTTTCAGTTTCTTCCTTCAATTTTTTTTTTCTGGGGAGGGGGTCCTGGAGATTGAACCTCTGCGTACTTAACCAATGACCCATATCTCTAGCCCTTTTTATTTTATTTTTTATTTTGAGACAGGGTCTTGCTAAGTTGCTCAGGCCTTGGTAAATCACTGGGGCTTTTCTCAAATTTGTGATCTCTACTGCCTCATTCTCCCAGGTTGCTGGGATTACTGGAGTGTGCCACTGTGCCTGGCTCTTTAGTTCTTTAACTTTCTTAGTTAAGTTTATCCCTAGCTACTTAATTTTTTTCTAAGCTATTGTCAATGAAATTGTTTTCCTAGTTTCTTTCTCAGCAGGTTTGTTATTGGTTAAAAAAAAGCCATTGATATTTGTGAATGTCATTTCTAAAGTGCAGTATGGCACATACCTATAGTCTCAGCTACTTATGAGGCTGAGGTAGAAGGACAACTTGAGCTCATGAATTTGAGAACAGCAGGGGAAAAAAAACATGAACACTAAAACCCTAAATAAATGTTATTTATGAATGAGCTAAAAATATGAAATGATGATTTTTCAGTTTATTAAAGCCAAAAACCAATTATTAATGTGCTATTTGTAGATGCCATTTTATTTTAGTTCCTGATATAATTTTTTTTCTTTTTGGGGGGTACCAGGAATTGAACTCAGGGGCACTCAAACATTGAGACACATCCCCAGCCCTGTTTTGTACTTTATCTAGAAACAGGGTCTCACCAAGTTGCTTAGTGCCTTGCTGTTGCTGAGGATGACTTTGAACTCAAGATCCTTCTAATAATTTTTTATTAAAAATAATACTAATTAAATAATATTTCTTACAGATATTCACACAAGCAATTAATTACTTATATTATTAGAGAACATAATTAAATACGAACTTCACATTTTTTTATAATTTTAATTCTTAAACTGATAGAAACCTTGTCCTTAAGTGTGAGTGCTTGCTTGTCTGAGCCAATATTTTTTTTCCTTTAAACTATTGGATAAAATTGATGCAAATATTTACAGGTGAGAAACAAATGATATAACTCAATTTCATAAAATAACTTTAGTTGTGATATAACAGAACTAAATCAATTTTATAATTTTTTTACTTTACAAATTTTAACATTTTTATTTGTTTTTTAGTTGTGAATATTTGCATCAGTTTTACCCAGTAATTGTAAAATAATAAAACCTTAATATGTATGAAGCATCCTACTTCAACTTTGACTGAATGTAGAAAGAAAATACAACAAATATTTATCTACTTTGTTAAATATTGAAATAATATAAACGTGATGGATAATTCAATAAAATGTGTTTTCTTTATTGTTTTTATAAGCTCTCATTGTTTAGTTATTAATATAGTAAAAAATCTTAATTTGTATAGAAATTTAAATCCCATGTGATATATTTAATAATTTATATTATTAAAGACAATTTTTAAATTGATTTCAAGATAATTGAGAAAATAAAATGGGCTAAAATAATTTATATGAGAGATAATGATACTAAATTCTGAAAAATCAAGGTGCTGAATGAGAGAAACTAGAAAAGGATATATAATGAAGCAGAAATAAACACATACCAATTGATGTATAATTTTTAGAAAACAAACTATTGTGTTCTAATAGAAATGAGACCAGTTTTTCCCTAGAGTGGAGCCTGCTGGGAGGCATGGATTTCAAAGAAGCAAAGAAATGCCTGAGGATAATGGTAATATGTTATAACTCTATTGTGATGATATTTTCATCAAAATTCATCAAATTGTACACTGATTAATTTGGCTGCAGTTTATTTTACATGAATCATATCTCATTAAATTTGACTTAAAAGAACATGAAGAATAATTTTACTGCATGAGTTTTGAAGCAAGTAAATATAAGAAATACAAGGAATGATTGTGTTTTTAAACAAATGGATTTTTTAAAAATAATAAACCATAACCTAAGAATAGCAGTAATGGTATCATATAAGTTTACTGATGGTAATGGTATTAGTTGGTTAGAGTTTTGTATAAGCAATTTTCAGTGCATTTCTAAGGTCATCAAAAATTTCTAAACTTTTGAACACACACATTCTACTGGAATATCCCCAAATGATATAAACCAATATGTAGGAAGACTTTCATTTCAAAGTGGATTCTTTGGTGGTATCAAACTTTAGTTCAAATATTAAAGTGTGCAATAACATCTCTTTGTTTTTCTCCTTTCAATCTAAATTTACTCTTAGACTACATTTATGCTAAGGAGCAGAAATTTAACTTGAATCATTATTGTTATCAGCTTTACCTGTAGGACACATTACTGTAACCTAACTCAATACCTGTGAATCGGAGCACCTCAAATGACCTCCCATTGGTTCACCCTGAGTCTCATCTACCCTCTACCATTCCGGGATTTGCTACTTTCCTGCCATTCTGAACAAGGCCATCTTTGGAAAGGATAAGTCATCTTATACCTAGAATCTATGTGAGCTCATCTCAAATCTTTCTATAAAAAGATCTCTGTCTTGATAATGGTTTTAAAAATCAAATAATTCTTTCTAAGCTTTATTCTGAACAAAAGAAAAACAAGAACTCAGACTTTGGATTTCAAGGGGTTTATTTGTCTGTTTAATTCATTTTTAAACTTACTGATGACCACAATCCTTTTTATATCCCTTAATCTCGTTATAGTCTAAATCTATAGTCTGATTCTTAGACATTGGCATTTTAGGAGCAAAATACTTTTCAACAAATTTTAATTTAAGCATTCTCTTCTCAACTGCCAAAATTATAATCCATCTTTTAATTTTAAATTTGTGTTTCTGTTAAAAAATTCATGAGATTATAGCAATGAATTTTTTATTTTCTTACCTTCAATGAGGTGTTTTATTGTGGACAGATCTGAGCAAAATAACTCTGCTTTTGTTTTTTTGGGAGAAGCCTCACAATCTTTGTAATCATCAGTGCCATTGCTGTACTTCATCACAACCTAAATATTTTCCTGATTTAGAGAATGAATATATAAAATCATTTACTGTCCAAGACCACATCAATTAATATGGAATGACCAATTGATTCATCCTTTCTCTAAAATGACATTTCAATTTCTATTAAATCTTTTTCAAATTCTGAATCATCAGATGTGTTGTTTTAAAGGCATTATCCTTACTTGAAGTCACTTCTAGCAATAATTGTTGTTCAAAACATTTAGAATATAGTTCTTTCTGAGAAGATGGCTCTTTTATCTTTTTCTTTAGCTGATTGCTTAAAATTGTCTGGTTTAGCTATTATTTTTAGTAGACTGCCTATACCAGTTGTTTTGAAGGCAGTCTACTAAAACTAATATGCACACACACATACTGAGTACTGATTTTAGATTTCTAACTGAATTGTTCCTGTAACTAGAATATGTAAATCCATTAGATGGAAAGATCTTTTGTATTTTCTTTTGAACTTTTCTGAAACTTCAAAGCAACTAAGGTTCCTCAAACCACAGTTTAAAAACTTCCTTTACCATTGTACTGTTTGAGGGTTATTTTGAAAGAAATAAAATTATACCCATATTTTCACATGCAATCATATTTTCAGAATATAATGCCAGATTTCTAAGAGCAATTTAAAAGTAAATGTAAATCCTACTCACTTAACACCCCATTCCTTATTTTCCTTTCAATTAAGTTTGAGATTTTTTTAGAAACATATATTAGAAAAAAGCAGAATCCTATTAGAAATAAGGTAAATAGGGTAGGGGATGTGGCTCAGTGGTGGAGTGCTCACCTGGCATGCATGGGGTACTGGGTTTGTTCCTCAGCACCACATAAAAATAAAATAAAGATGTTGTGTCCATCTAATTAAAAATAAATATTTAAAAAAAGAAATAAGGTAAATAATTCTTTATATAAGGTAACTTCTATTTGTCAGAAGCTTCCCTGTTTTCTCCTAAAGAAGGGCACAAATATTCAATAATTTTTAGTTATTTTTGGCTCCTCTCAGGTTTCCACTACCTTCCTCTTCTTTTTTCTTGTGCCAAGGCATGCACCCTTTTAGCAATTTAATCCCAGGGGGCTTTGCAGATAAAATTTCTCTTTTGTAAAAAATGCACAGATGAAACGCAATCTCTGTTGATTCATAACTTATAGACATTTGGACTTTGTACATGGTGCCCCTTTCTCATCATTTCTATTCTTTGTACCTCCCTAAGTATACTTCGAAATAGGGCATGTTCCTGTTCTTCTATAGTAAAGGTATTACTTTTTTTAAAAATTCTTTGGTATTCAATATTCGACTCATGTATCTAGATACCTTGCAACTATAGCCCTCAAGACCCCATTTTGTAAACAGAGTGAATTGATTTAAAGAAATGAATTGTGACTTAGAGCTATAAACAGGATATTTTTATCATTATTTGGAAAGTTGAGAGTTTAGCCATAAAAATTGCAAGAATGGATGTGGCAATGCATGCCTATAATCTCAGCAACTTGGGAGCCTGAGGGAGGAGGATCACTAGTTCAAAAGTAACTACAACTTAGTGAGGTCCTCAGCAACTTAGTAAAAACCTGTCTCAAAATAAAAATGGGCTAGGGATGTGGCTCCCATTGGGTCAATCCCTGGAACAAAAAAAAGAATTTTTTAAATTTTTTAATTTAATTTTTTTATTATTGGTTGTTCAAAACATTACAAAGCTCTTGACATATCATATTTCATACATTGATTTAAGTGGGTTATGAACTCCCATTTTTACCCTGTATACAGATTGCAGAATCACATCGGTTACACATTCATGTTTTTACATATTGCCACACTAGTGACTGTTGTATTTTTTTAAAAAGCAAGATTTCTTTGTGGCATATTCCATATTTTAAAATAATTTTCTTTAAATTTTAACTTGTCTATAAAGATGAATATTTGTTGACAGATATAAACTTTTAGAGTTACATGAACAGTTTTATTCTTTGGTCATTGGATAATGTATCAGACTGTTTTCTTAATTTGTTATAATGAAATACATAATAATATTTGTTTTAATCTTGTTTTTATTTCATTATTTAGGATATTGGGAATCAAACATTTTCCCTCATTTTGAAATTTCATTCTCAGTGTGGTAGTATTGGGAGGTGATGAAGGTCATGAAGACAGACTTTTCATGAGTGTGAATAGTATTCTTATAAAAGAGAGCATTTGACCCAGCTATCCCACTCCTTGGTTTATACCTGAAGGACTTAAAATTGGCATACTGCACAACGATTGTAATTACAGGACCAAAGTAATTCTACATCATATACAACCAGAAGAATGAAAAATTATACTCCATATATGTATGCTATGTCAAAATGCATTCTGCTATCATGTAAAACTAATAATAAAAAATAAAAATAAAATAGAGACCCCAGACAGTACCTTTGTACTGTCTGCCATTTGGAGACACTATAGGCATATAGACATCTATTAACATGGAAACAGGTCCTCTGTATACACTAAATCTGTTAGAACTTTGATCTTGAAACTCCAGATTCCAGAAATGTGAAAAGCAAATTTCCTTTGTTTGTAAGCTATATAGTTTATGATAATTTTGTTAATATAGCCCCAAAAGGTTTTTAGAGCAATTTAAAAATCAAAATGTGAATTATATCATTAATATTTTTAAAATCTATTTCTTAGTCTGTGCTGCTATAACAATTTAATGGAGACTGGATAATTTATAAAGAAGAGAAATTAAATTTTTACAGTTCTAAGGTCTGAGAAGTTCAAAATCAGGTTGCTAGTAGTTTGAGTTGTTTGATAAGGAGTGCATCCTCTAGAAAGGAGGAACCCTGTCTCCTCAAAGGTAGAAGTCAGAAAGCAACAAGCCTCCAATTCTTGAATTCTCTTTAATAGGCCTGAATCTCATTGGTGAAGGAGGTGCTCTCAGGGTGTAATCACTTCTTATTCTATCACATTGGCAACTCCTTAGTTTTGGAAGGTAAACATTCAAACCATAGTATTTTCTGAGATATGGAGATGATTTTATTCTCTTTCTTTCAAAAACTTAGCTTACAATAAAATTATTTTGTATAGAATGAAATACATCAGTTTATTTTACCAGTAACAGTAATTAATAACACAAAATCTAGTACTAGGCTGGCCTAGTTTGATCCAATTATTTCACTTGCTGTTTGTTCTTGGGTAGGACAAAAGTGATATGGCTTACCATTTTAATCTATTTAAATAAAATAACAATAGTGTCTATTCCACTAGGCTATTAAGAGAGTTAAACATGAAAATGCTTTCAAAGTACTCAGCATATTGACAAGCATATAATAAGCACCACATAGATAATAGCGAATATTATCTCCATTATTATTAATTTCATTGTTATTTTGTCAAAGTTAATACAGCAAAATCATTAAAAGCTTCAGTTTTGAAGCCAGGTGTGGTGGTACACACCTGTAATCCCATCAACTTGGGAGGCTGAGGAAGAAGGATCACAATTTCAATGCTAGCCTCAATAACTTAGACTCTGTCTGAAAAAAAAAATAAAAAAAATAATAAAAAAAGCAACAAACAAAATTCCTGAGTTTTGAGCATTTTCACATTTTAGTATTTATGGTTATTTCATTATATAGGTTCAAAATATATCTTTAACAAAAAACTCATTTGTTTCTGTCTCCCAACTTGAAAATCTTTCAGTTGTATTTTATCCCCTTTGTAAACATAAAGCTGGATTAACTTGAGAAAAAGTGTGGTTTTAAATTTATAATCTGGACTGAGCCATTTGCTGAAATTTTCCACTGAACTATTCATTTAATATTTTGCATTTAATTTTATATGTGACTTTTGCAATATAATAATGTTCCAGTAGAACAATGAGTCATGTTGAAAGTGGAAAGAGATGGAGTTAGAAAGACAAGAAAGTGTATGAGCACACAGAATTGATTATATGCCATACTAGGGAACTTATATTTTGCTCTACTTGCTATGAGAAACCACTGAAGGATTTTAAATGGAGGGAATTGGGATAATAAGATCTGATGAGATGATAGTAAATCAATTATCAGAAGTAAAAAAGGAAACAAGGAAATAAGTTAGATTATTGTCAAGGACTGGGTGAGAGATCATATTGGACAGAGCAAGGGTAGTGACAATAAAGAGAAGAGATATTTCTGAAAGAGTATTTGAAGATGATCAAGTGTGTAGAAGAAAGCAGGGTGCTGAGGTGGACTGAACACAAGTAAAAAAGGAGGAAGCAAGGATATGATGGCAAAATTGGTGAAAAAAACAGATTTTAGGAGAAAAAATATTTAATTGTGGGTATGTTCAATGTGAAATTGTAGTATGACATTCAAAAGAGTTGTATATAACTGTGTCGATGGACTGAGAATATTTATCTAAGAGTGAACATCATAAAAATAATCTTTGAAACTTGAAAATCAATGTGCTAAAGTTAAGGAGAGAGTATGGAGAAAGAGAAAATTACTTAAGACATGATTCTTTAAGGTGGCCAGTAAAAGCCTTTAGGAAGAAGAATGAAAAGGAAGAGTCAGTGAAGGAGGAGGAGACAAACTGAGTCAAAGGGTGAATGGAGAAAAATGAAGAAAAAATCTTACATATGTTCTACTACATTGAATGCTGCATAATGTTGTTAAAACAATGTTTGGGAATAGATCATTGAATTTGAAATTTATAGGAATTAAATGACCTTAAAATAAAATATGTGGAGTGGTAGAGACACAAGCAGTTTGAAATGGATTTAAGAATGAAGAAGTGAAGATGGAATTTGTGGAGAAGGGAAATAATTAGAATGGAATATGAGAGTCATGGAAACATTTTTTAAAGAACTGGAAATAGTAGACTATTATTAATGGTGTGTGTATTTTTGTTACATTTCAAAATTTACTCAGTTTTTAGTATTTTATATTTAGTTTTTAGTTTCAATAAGCCTGAAAAGATTAGATGGATTTTAAATACATGTTTATGTAAAACTTACTTGTAACAGGTGGTATAAAGAGTTAAGGAAGAAATGAGGCAGCTGTTTGCTACAAGTTTACAACTTTGGATTTGACTGTTTTATTGCAGACAGGGGATACTTTGAAGTAAGCTGTTAGGCAGGAAGTCCATCTAATGTAATTGGGAACTGAGCAAATTGCAGTTTCAACGGAAGCCCTGGTAACCTTTACTATGATGTTCAGGAAACAAAGAAGATGAAGAAGAAACACAGTCAGAAAAGAGAAACAATATGGAGCAGTCTAAAGTTTGATCTACCAGGTTGTTATTTTAGACAAACTATAACTTCAGTAGGACATCTGCTAATTATGATTCTAAGAATGAAAAAAATTTATTGTAATTATTGATGTCTACTTGAAGTAGTGTAATTAAGCATTCTCAACTCATTATTGACTTTAAGTAATTTTCAGATACTATCCATTCACATCTCAAGTATAGAGAGACATTAATGAAAATATACTCATACAGAAAGCAAATCTACAATAGGAATTTTGTATGGACTTTAATATCCTAAATATAGATCATATTTCATAAAATAAAAGAACCTCATTATACCTAAGATTTTCATCAAAATAGGCTCTTAAAGTAAGACACAAACAAAAGAAAATAGGTTATGATTAAAGTGTCCAGGCCATTTTTAATTTATCATGGCCTTTGCTCTGAAGGATAGAACAGCTTATTATACATTCTTCATGTTATAGGAATTTGAACTCCTTGGAGTGTTTTTTATGTTATTGTTTCAACTCCTTTTCTCTGATAAATCCAAACTGATTTTAGCATAGTTATAATGATCCAAGAATTCATATTACCCCTGGAGATGATTCCTGAAAAAAACATAATCTAGTTCCTTGGCTATGTCAAATCCTCAAGAAAGAATTTATTGTATAGTAACACCAAAGAAACAATGCAGTTGTTTACTATGAAGTGGGAAAATTGCATTAACCATTCTCTCTGTCTTACCTATGATTCATATATGCCCATGAATTCAACAAAAACTTCATATCATTGCTAAATATATTGTTAACTATGGTATTTAGAATTTAAGACTGACACATTTGAGAGGAATGTAACACCAAAGGACTTGTTCACCCAGGAATTATAGCAACCTTTACTCAGATAATTTTCTCTTTTTCTCCCTTTGGCAATTGCTTCTTGTTTCTATTTTTGCTTTAGAAGATTGAGAAGCGTTGGCATGCTACCTTTAGTTTTGTTTCCTCTCTCTGTACCAAGAATCCAAGTCAAAAACAACCAGGTTGACGAAATGACTACTGGACCAGCTTTCTCACAGTTCTCATGTAGTTTTATATTTATTACATACCCTTCTCTTTACAGCATTTATCTCATGCTTTTGTAGTGTACTTGGCACTTGACCATTAAATACTTGAAATCAAATAGCTTCCCTGATTCTTCCACATCTTTATTTCTATGTTGTAATGCCTAGGGTTTGCAGAAAACTCAGAAATTGGAGTCTATTAGCCATTACTGCTCTTTTGGTATTGATGCTTGCCTTTTTATTCACTGAGTTGGTTCCTTACTATCAGAGAGACAAATTTAGTGGCCTTGAAACCATAGATAAGTCATAGTTAACCGGTGTATAGTATCAGAGGTCTAAGTTCTTTGACTAAATTGATATTTGCTCCTGTCTGGATCTTGTCCAGGTATTAAAGATTTGGTACCCAGGGTTGTGCTTTTGGCAGGAGATACAGCCTTGAAGAGGGGGGGTCTCATGGGAGGTCTTTTAAGTCATTGGGTTTTGTGCCCTTGAAGAAGATCCTGGGATCTCTCCTTGCTCTCTTTTGCTTCCTGGCCATGGGGTGAGTGGTTTAGCTCCAACAAGTGCTCCTGTTGGGATGTGTGGCCTCTCTACAAGCCCAAAGTGATGAAGCCAGTGGATTGTGGACTAAAAACTCCAAAACTATAAGCCAAAATAAACATTATCACTTTATAATTTGGCTAACTCAGGTATTTTCTTACCTCAGATTTTGTTTTTATAGTGACAATAGCTAACACAGTATAGTTCTCATCTAAATCTCTCTCATTCCTTGAAATTTCACACTATCTCAGCCCCACCATTGAAGATTTTGCCTCTTATTAATGTTTATTACACATCTCCATGTGTCAGAGCTCCACAGGCTGGAAAGCCACACCTCCGTGCTTGCCTACTTGTAGATCTGTATCCTTGGTTCTGGCATTAAATAGTTTCCTCCTCTTTGAAGCTGGTGCAGTTACTCAGCAGCAGGGACATTGCACTTTTTGAATCTCAGAGTATGTTCTGAGTACAATGGTGAACACTTAACTACATCCAAATTGGAGTAATAAGTTCAGATATACAGCCCTGTGTATACAATCAGATTAAACTAAAATCTCGACAACTCTCTTGCCACTCAGATTCTCTGCAGCAGGCAGTCTAGGTCCTGGTGTGAATACTTAGCCTAGCAGTATAGCTATCTGCCAGTTTGATCTCAGCAGGTGAGTGCTTAGAGCAGACAGAAGGTAGCAGAAAGGTAACTGCAACAGCAGAATGGTAAAGTGAAGCAACTTCCCCCATCTACTACTCAGTCACATGAGCATGGCAGTGATCTTGTATTCTGTTTTTTTTTAATGCTATAACTTATTTTTCTCCAAGAAAAGAAGACTGTACTGTTATTCTTTGTTTTTGAAATCCATAATTATATAGAATTAACCCCATGGTCTTATTGACCTAGTGGTTTCATCATCTTCTGGAATTTGTGAACCAAAGACAAGTTAGTTCTGGCCTATATTCTATGCAGTACTAGAGAGTGGATGTAATATTTGAGCAGTGCCTCTGTGGACAGACTCTCCCTTTGTGGAGACAGCCTTTCAGCTGGGTATTCTCAAATCAAAGTTGCCTGTTCTCACCTTTGGGAACTTTGTTAAGCCGTGTATATCCCAGAGAAGGAATATAATGGTACATGAAAAACATAAATGGATCATTCTGTGTATCTGGAACCTTAGAAAACTTTTCCAAGATGGTGGAATTTCCATAATGATACTCTCAGCAAGTATTAAGAGAATATTAACTTGTACCAAAGAGCAACAGGTACAGCACAGTGCTCCATAACTGAATCCCTTCTTCACTTTTCATCTTCCCACTGTGAATGACTTCTACACTCTGGTTAGGACCTTTTTGCTTGTCTAGCTCTTCAATAACCAATGCATGTTCTGATATCCAGTTAAGATAAGAAACATCTAAAATGTAGTGAGTATAAAACAAACATTTTTGCTATAAAATCTATATGATATTGGAAATTTCAGCTTTATATTCAACACAAACTAAGCTTCTTAACAGGGCATTTATAATTCTTTACAAACTGTTTTCCTACAATATCTCTTCCTATTTCTCCAGTGCACCATAGCTTCCAATCATGTACTCTTTCCAGTAGAGTTTTCAACTGCACACAAGTGCAGACTCTGCTTTCCACACCTGTCATACTTTCCTTTTTTTTCCATCTGGAAATGTCCTATTTTCCTTTTGGTTCCAGCCAAATATCCATGGCTTATCTTTACAGACAGCTTTAGTTACTTTTTTTTATCTTTATTCATCATTTTGTTTACACCATGACTTGGTAATGTTTCATGTTGAATGTAATTATATTGTCATTAATCAAACACTCTGAGCAAGAATATGAAATTAACTTTTGATTAATCAAATTTTATATGACAAATATGGTGCTTTTCATTTTTACATACATGATTGCATTTAACCCTCCAAGTTGTGCAAGGTAGGTAATCTCAAAGCCATTTTTGCAGAAGAAAACTGATAAGGTTAATCCTTTAACTTCGTTAAGGTGAAACATCTGGTAAGTGATGAAGAATAGTTTTGTATCTGTCCTTACCATTACCTCAGTTCCTTGAAACCCAGTCTAACATAAAGATGCCTATTATAAATTTTTAAGAATAAAAGTAAGAAGGAAGAAAAGATGGAAGGAGGGAGGCAAGCAGGTGTGAAGGGAGAAAGTATAAAAAAATGGGGATCTAACAACCAAACACACTCTGTGATGGGAAAAAAGTCTGGACATGCATGTGTTAAACATATTTACAACTCTTGGCTTTTAAATAATTATTAACCTATACATAAAGATCATGGATACAAAATATCATATATTTTATAAAAATTAAAGTACATGTATTAAGAACTTTGTAAACATAAAAATTGGCAAATAATTATAAATTCTAAGAACTTTTCTCCTGTAAGTAAACATACAGAAGAATCCTTTATTGTGAAGAATTATATCCATTTTGAATCAGTGGAAATCTAACTGTTGTGATTGATACAAATTAATATTTCCAATTCTATAAATCAGTTTTAATTCTGTAGTTAAATGTGTATACAAATAATTTATTATATTGTACTGTTTCTGTGACTCCAAGTGATCCATAAAGCCTCATGCACTGATGATAATATTCAGCATTGTGTAGTTAACAATGTAGGTTCTTTTCTCAAATGTATCATTTTAAAGAAAATATCACATACTGGTATTTTGTAATATTGTGGAGTTCAATTAAGATTATTTCCCTACCAGATGGCTACATCCAAAACTAATTACAATATGATGGGGAAGGGTTGGAGTATCACAAAATGATAAATTACCATAAATAGCATAGAGCAAAAATCACAGTCAATATTTATCCGATAGTCTTTTTGTAAGTGATTCAAAGCACTAATTTGTTTTATCCATTTTGACCTAAATTTGTTTGTTCATTTACCTATAAGAGCTCTTACTTTTTAAAACTAAAATAAATTCCAGCTATATTAAAACATGATTCACAAATAAAAATTTTGTATTTGTAGGGTATACAAGATGGTGTTTTGATATTTAATTATACAATGCAAAATAAATAACACAATCAAACTGACATATCTATCACTTTGCCTTGTTACAATTTTTATAAATAGTCAGAACAGTATTCTCTGTGATTCATTTTCATTATCCAGGCCAATAGATTCGGAATTATCTACTAGCACTGTGCCTTATGACCTGCACTTATTTTCATTTTTCTTTACCATTCTTGATTTTTTCATAGTTAGAAAAGAAGCTAGTCAAATACTCAAAAGAATATTGTTATAAGTGGCAAAAATATAGATAAAAACCCAGTATAAAATTTTAAAAATGCTCAAATTATTTTCTGATTAAAAAGGAATATTTAAGCCTTGTAAAAATTGATAAATTAGCAATTGTAAAATTACTTTAATAGTAGGTTTTAATTGACTTGGATTTTAATTTGCATAGGATATGATGACAGGGCACATATGTATTTCTTAAAGAAGACCTAGACAAATTTCAAAGAAAAATATTGATCATATTGATTTTAATTAATATCTGAAGTTTTGTAAGTTATAAAACACCAGAAAAAAGATGAAAGTAACATCCACAATATGACTTAAGGATTTTGTAGCACATATCATTTGCCTGAATTCTAGAGATAGGAAAACTCTGTACAGATTACTTACAGAAATTAAATCTGCATTGCAGTGTGTTTGAAATTGAATATTTGTAAAATACTAGGATGCATTATTAAGTATTTGGTTTTCATAAGTTCAGTTGAAAGAGATGATGACTAATGGAAAAATAATTTCACTTAAAATGAACCATATCTGAGTAACTAAATTTTCCATCTGATGAGTTTCTGCAGAAATGCTATAGTTCATGTCAGTTTCACTGAGATATTTGATAATCATTCATGATTGTACTATTTACAAATGAAGGTCCAGTATTGTTGAATCAATGTCTACTTAATAAAATTCTCTGATCAATAATACCATTGATGAAGATACAAAGTGCATTTTTGTTAAAATAAAGAAGAATGAAAATATGGGACATATAAATAATTCAATAAAATAAGTATAATGACTGCCTAAGATGAAGATTTTTTTGACATTCTAGGATATGAGCTCATAAACTAATGAGAAACCTATGATAAGCATATCTAATTATGCTGTGGTCAAATCTGTTGAGAGAATAAATTTGTTTTTGGCTGGGGGAATAATTTACTAAGAATATACTAGTTGAGTAGTGGCTTGAGGGAAGGATAGGTCTTAATAAGCAGGGACTGGAGTGAGAGTCAGTGCAGGTGAATAAAACTGCATGTGAGCAAAGCACAGAGGTGAGAGAAATCATGGGACCTTCACAGAACCTTGGGAATCACATTAAAAGAATTTGGAATGTCATCTTCAAGAGTTTGGGTTTTATTTTCTAACCAATGACATTGTACATAATTGAATGTAAAGATTATTCTTGGAGCAGGATGTATCATGTGATGAATTAGAGACTTGATGAGGAAGATGGTAATCCCATGCAAAGATCAAATCATTCTGAGCTGTGGCATTAGGAATAGGTGGGATTGATGCAAGGAAAACTGAAGTATCACATCATTAGAATTCTAATATTTGAACATGTGGAAATCACTTGATGAATATTCATTGATTGAAATATATGAGAGATAAAACAGTGATGAAAATCAAGCAAATATCACTGTTTTTTAAAATCTTGTTTATAGTGGGAAGGAGAGAGGAGTAGTGGACAGAAACCACAAATACAATTTTAAAATAAGTCAGAAAATAAATGCTATTGAGAGACCCAAAGTAGTGAAAAAGTGAAGAAAGTGTTTGTGTGGTCCTAGAAATGTGCAACTTCAGATAAAGTGACCAGAAAAGAACTGACTGTGTTAATTGAATGAACAGGAGAGGGCGCTGAGAGAGTCAGTATCCAGGTATCTTGGAAAGATTTTCCTAATAGAAGGAATATCAGAAACAGATGTCTGAAGCAGAAGTGTGTTGAAGAAGTTCAGGACCCGTGGGGCTGGGGGATTGAGTGGGTGGGATAAAAGGTCTCTGAAGAACTGGAGAGTCTCCTGTGTAAGCCCAGTGCCAGGGCTTTGGTTTTTATATGTGATTGAGAGAAGGTGTCAAAGAAGTGTAGTGATCTGACTTGGATGTTCACAGGATCTCTGTGACTGCTATGTTGAAAATAGTTTCAAAGGAGCAAAGTAAAGATAGGGAAATGGCTAGGAGGTTACTAGAGCAAGTATCTGGGGGCAGTAAAACGTTATCATAGAGCAAGTATTGCTGCTAATTGATGAATCCTGAATAGAGAGATAATGGAAAACAAGTGATATAACCATTAGGTGAGGATAATAATGCTGGGGGTCACGTTAAATTTTAAGTACAAATAGTATTTTTAAGTAGATTTAGTAATTAGGTTTACAAGTCATCAGCATTCAGACCTCATGGAATAGCGTACACATTATTTGGAAAATGTGCTTAGTGAAAAACTGTTAAAAACATCACAGGAATTAAAAGTGTTGAGGTAAAAAAAATTAATATATATATATATATATATATATATATATATATATATATATATATATATATATATATATATATAAACTTTCCTTAAATACTTGGAACATTTTTGGAAGACAAAATACATAATTCTATTGCTTATCTTCCTTTTGTTGAGAAGTGCCCCGGGCACTGGACACTGACCAGGTATTATGTCCAAGCAGCCTGCTTCAGGTTTGGGCACTAGCATCAGTGAGAGATTCAGGGTGAGAATCATCTAAATAAGTGTTAGAACCAAATGAGACCTGGGAAGAGAGACTCTGGATACAAAAGCAAATATCCATATTATAGTAGTCTTGACTTGGGAGGAAATTTGAAGCAAAATATGAGAAGCAAACATGCCAGAACTAATTTATCTACTAATTAGTACACAGACAGGAGCTTTCTATATTTATTTTTTAAATTTATGAATCATCTCACTGTACCCTCTATTCATTTGCTACTCCTGATTAAAACTTTCTGTTGATATGTGAACAATATATGCTATCTTATGCAAATTGAAGAATACTATAACCACATACATTTTAAACTGATCCTTTTCTGTGTTGTATTTCACAAAGGTGACACTACTTGTTTTGCCATTCTTCCTCTCTGTCCTCTCATGGCATTTAGATTGTCTCTTTTCTTTTCTGGTCTATTGCAAGCAGAAAGTCAGTGTACCTAACATTGTGTATTTGTGGTACTTATTTGATTTAATATGTAAAATGTCAATGAAATTAAAATTGGTATGTTAATGGGAGCTTACACTTCATATTTTTTTACATATTTCCAACTTTCTTTTAAAAATTTGAGAGCAGTTCACACCCTTCCCTAGTAGGGTAGGATACTGTATGTTTTCCCATAATCTAAGCAATCCTTGAATACTATCAAATATTTTTAGATGATCTGTTAATGTTAAAATAGTGACTTAATTAACAGTGTTTTAATTTTTAAATATATGAGTAAGCTTGGTCTTGAGATATTTTAGGTTATTTATTGAGTGTGTGTCTGTGTGTGTGCATGCGTGCGTGCGTGCGCGTGCGCATGCGCACTCACCCACACGCACACTGCCATTTAAAGTGAAATAAAGATTCTTAAACGTTTCCTTTTAATAATGAGTCCTATAGTATCTTTGGATTTATTTTTATTTTACACATAAGTGAAAAAGCAGCTTTGATTTTTCTTTACACCGTGAAGAAATAGAAATAAATGTGGTTACTAAATCAACAAATAATGAAAACAATAAAGTGGAGGACCAAACATAGAATTTACTCTCTGCATTTTACACCTATAGCTTTGTTCTCTGAACTCTATGAATCTAGACTACTTGTTTCAAATGAGACATCCACATGTTGTTTAAAGTTGGAAAGCAGAACAGAATTATGTATTCTCATACAAGTCTCCATAATGTAATGGAGAGAACAGTTGACAACTTTGGGAAGGTTCTCAACATGTGATATTACCAGAATAAATTTTATAATGTACAATACTCTCTACTTTCTAAAATTGTAGAGAAAAAAAGTGGAGCTTCTTTTTTTTTTCTGGTATCTCTTTCCTCAGGGATTAGGACAGCCCATAGCTTCAGGCAAAATGCTGGAATTTTGTTAATGGTGTATGGGGGAAAGAAACAATTCTGGGAATTTTGAATTAAATTATATAGAACTGAAAAAGGAAGGCCAGAGGAGAATTTTAACAGGAGTATGACACATTTACATTTTCATGTTTTTGCTTATTTATTCATTTTCTTATTTAATTAAAAAAGATTAATATTGATAAGTATGTTAGAAAATCTGGGTATTTAGATGACATATGCTAAATTTTTTTTTCTAGTTTTTTTTCATTTGACCCTTGACTTTTGTGGGTTGTTTTTACTACCATGATAATTTGATTTATTAATGGGGCTTGCAGCCGCTGCATCACATTGTGAAAGGCACTGTGATGTTTAGCTTTTAGAATATCTATGACACTCTAACTTAAATTTTCCATTCCTGCATAAACATTAACAAATTTTAACTTAATAGTTATCATTATGAAAAATGTGCTTTACAAGACACCATGATAGCAATTGAGATTGTTTCCCCTTTACTTTCATTACAATCATTAAATTAATTAATTGACCAGTGCTTATCATGAGCCATGTTTTATAACATGTTATAGCCTTTCAATGAGTGTCTGTTAACTATGCAATTATTGAAATAATGTGACCTTCCCAGATGTGGTTGTACAATGTATGGCAAACTCTGTGGTACTGGAAATTATAACTGTACCTCAGGTGTTAGCTTGGGGTTGTGAAGGAAGGAATTATTCAAGGTATGGCAGCCATTTCACATATTGGTGTTTTCTTCCTTAAGAGACTATTTTCCAAACAAAACTTACTCCAGAAATAAGTAATTTTCCTCCCCTAATGCCTGACAACTCTCCAAAACTACTTATATCACATAATTAGCATTTTCTGTAACTATTTCTGCAAGAGGAATCTTTAAGAGAATGTTCAAAGAGAGTGCATGAGGAACCTAAATTTAGGAATGTAAAAATGTGCAATAATGATAAGAATAGAAATTACAGGATATGAAGAAACACTGTCGATGACTTCTTGGCACTTCACAAATTGAACTACAGATAACCAGATGAAGCAGAGAGGAAAAAAAATAATTCTAAAACTATATAATCCCAAAAGTGTCAATTTAAGAATGTGCAGTATTTATACATAAAGCATACATGTCTATGACACATATGATATTTCACACCTATGTTGGCTTTGCCTATTTGAATTTTTGGTCATGTAAAAGTAAATATAATGTTCATATTGATATGAATATAAGGAAAATTGTATAATTAGAAGTCACATATTCCAATATTTTAATAAGTAAGCTTAGTTTGAACACTTAGAATGCATAGACATGTGCTTATATATTTTCATAGTTGTATTTAGACCATAATCTAAGAAAAAGACTTTAAAAAAAATAATGACCCACTCTTTTTCAAATTCTGGAAGTGTTTGGATATAGTTATGTGCCTACAGTTTTTATTAAAAGTTTTTCTCTAGCTTTGTTCACATCTCTTTTACTCAGTAAGATGGCTCTATCATATATAGAAATAAAATATTTGGGCTAATTACCACTAAAGTATGTGTAAGAAGCAAAATGTCAAATATTTTTGTTGAAATCAGGAGTTTAAAAAACATTAATGCAGAATGATTGAATTATTGAAATTAGGCACAAGTGAATGAAAATTTTAAAATATCTTCCAAAGAGTATAAGAAAAATAAAATTAACTTAAAATAGTCTATACAAAAAGTTAAACATTTTAAAACGTAAAGAACTTTTATAAATTATATTTAAAATACTACCCTCCCAATCGAAAAACCAAACAAAGGCCAAACACAGGCATTTCAAATAAACATTAAAAATAAAACCAGGGGCTGTGGATATAGCTCAGTTGGTAGAGAGCTTGCCTTGCTTGCACAAGACCCTGGGTTAAATCCCTAGCACCACACACACAACAAACTAAAAACTATATAATAGAAATGTTCAAATCACTGTAATCAAAAATAGGTTACTATTGGGTATGAAAGCTATTTTTTCCCTATCAAACTAACACATATTTAACAAATGAGTGTGCACTTTTTTATGGCCAGGGTGCATTGAAACTGACACACTTTAAGTGTGATACATTAAAATAACCATTTTCAGGACAGAATTTGCTAGTATAGCAAGCAATCTTTAAGTCCATGCATATCTACCTTGTGATTCCACTTCTTTTCTAAGACTATACCTACCCATACAGGTTATAATTTTGTCTATTATAATATATAACAAGGGAAAGAAACAATAGCCTCCATGTCCACATATGAGATTGTTTATCAACCTTCTGAAATGCCATAATGAATCAAACTTTCATACATCTATTAAAATGATTTAAAAAAACATTAGAAAATACTCTTTATATCTTGATAAAAGAAATTTTAAGAAACAGCTTTTATTTATCAATTTGAAATAATTTTTTAAAAATTTGCCTTAAAATCATGAACAAAAAATCTATTAAAACATAAAACTTGCCAGGCATGGTGAAGCATGCCTGTAATCCCAGGACTCTAGATGCTGAGACAGGAGGATTTCCAGTTCAAAGCCAGCCTCAACAATGGTGAGGCGCTAAGCAACTCATCAAGACCCTGTCTCTAATAAAACACAAAATAGGAATGGGGATGTGGCTCAGTGATCAAGTGCTTCTGAGTTCAATCCCTGGTACCCCCCTAACAGTAATTTGAAACTCATTGACCAACCTCTTCTGCCTACCTGCCAATAGTAGTACTCACTGTTGTTCTGTGCTTTTGTGAAGGCAACTTCTGGATTTTCTGTAGATGTGTGTGGTCACGTGGTAGTTTTCTTTCTGTGTCTGCCTTATTTTATTTAATAAGATGTCATTCAGGTTCATCCATGTTGTTGCAAATGACAGAGTTTCATTTTTTGTGGCTCACTTATATTCCATTGTAGTGTGTGTGTGTGTGTGTGTGTGTGTGTGTGTGTGTGTGTGAGAGAGAGAGAGAGAGAGAGAGAAAGAGAGAGAGACAGAGAGAGAGAGAGAGAGATAACATCACATATATCATATTTATTTATCCATTTACTTTTTAATAGATACTTAGGAGAATTCTTTACCTTGTTTTTGTAAACAGTGCTGCTATAAACATGAGGTTGCCGATATCTCTTCAACATATTGATTTCATTTTCTTTGGAGATATTCCCAGTGATAGTGCTTGCTGTATCATATGGTAGCTTGATGGTTAATTTTTTGAGGAACATATATATTAGTTTCCATATATGTTATACTTCTTTACATCCCTACCAACATTATGTTAGATTTCACTTTTATCAACATTTATCTTGTTTTTATATTAATAACCATTGTAACTAGAAGGAGATGATATGTCATTGTGGTTTTTATTTTGTATTTGCCTAATGATTACTGATGTTGAGCATTTTTTGGCGTTTATATTTTTATTTTCTTTTTACAAATATCATTTAGATCTTTATTAACATTATTCATTATGTTGCTATTGAATAGTTTGTGTTGCTTATATATTCTGGATATTATTAACCCCTTATCAGATTACAATTGGCAGATGTTATCTCCTCTAGGTTGTCTCTTCACTCTGCTGATTATTTCCTTTTCTGTGCAGAAGATTTGTTATAATCCTGTTTGTCTACTTTTGCTTTTGTCGTCTGTGCATTGGAGGCCTTATCAAAAAACTCCTTGCCCAGACCAATATCATGGAGACTTTCCCTTGTTCTCCTTTACTGATTTTATCGTTTCAGGAATTACATTTAAGTCTTTAATCCATTTTAAGTTGATGTGTGAATATGGTGAGAGATAAAGGTTTTGCTTCATTCTTTCTTCTGCATGTGGGTGATCAAATTCTCCAAGCATATTTATTTTTAAAGAGTTCTTTTCCCCGTGTGTGTCCTGAGTGTCTTTATTGAAAATCTGTTGGGTATAGATGTGTGGGTTCATTTCTGGGCTCTTTTGTTCCATTGGTCTGTGTGCCAGTTTTATGTATGTGCCAATACATTGCTGGGGTTTTTTGACAGTTAAAAAGTATATATATTTATGCACAATATGATGTTTTGGAAAGTATACATTATGGAATGAATAAATTAATCTAATTAACAAATGCATCACCTCATATATTTATCATTTTACAGTGAGAGTACTTAAACCTCTTAATGATTATGATTTACTTCACATTTTATACATTCTTGTTTTCTAGTTTTCAAAAATGAGCATGTTATTTTTAATATTTGAGAAATACAACACACTATTACAAAAATATGAATAAAAATATGGAAATTTATACACATGGAAAGCAGAAAACTATGACAAATAGCTCCTCATTTATTTTATTTTTCTATCATATACATATTATGTATAATCATATGCTTTTTTATTGATACCTTGTACTAAGATAAAAATGCTCATTAAATGCAATTGCTTTTTATGGGTTTCAGAATTGTTTTCCAGATCATTTTGTCAGTTGTGCCTAATTTTTACCCTGTTTTTTTCAGTCATATTATATCTTTCCCTGTAGACTGTCCTTTTACAGCTTTTATTTAGAAAATGGTTGTGCAATTTTAGGAAAATTAATTTATTGCCTTTCACATTAGCATAACATTCTGTTACTCATGTTATGATTTTGTTTAGGATCTGCTGGACATCCGTAATAGGTGATCATGCATGCAATACCTATAATACTACCTGTGAAATCTACTCTCATGTCTGACCTGGGCACAATCAGTTCAGCAGGCTTGTTTTTTTTTTTTAAGCCAAAACTGTGACTGTCACCATGTAATATATTCAATATTGACCAAATTATTTTCCTTATGATTAAGAATGCATTTCAGTATTAAAGTTCATACACTCCTGTAACTGTATTTTGAGAACCGTCTGATAAAATTTAACACACTTCAGAATTTCTCATAGATTTTTCTTCTTATGCTATAAATACTTGAATTAGAAAATGCTTGGCTTAATGATAAATAGTAAAATATCTTTCAATTTCTAAGTTTGTTTATTCCAGTTTAATATCCTTTCTTCAACTCAGACGGAAGAGCACAATACTTAACCTCATCTAGTTAGTTTAATAATTGTTAAATAATTAGTTTAACTTATGTTAGTTTAATAATTGTTAAAAAAAGCTTTGACAATTATCTTGTGTTCAAGTTATTTCAATAATTTTTGTTGTTGTTGTTGTTAAGGTAGATGCTTCCTTAAATCCACTCTTCCTATCATTACCTTGAAATTTTTGGAAACATAATTCTACTTTTATTTCTCTCTCTGCCTGGATTTCAGGGACATCTTGTTGAGTATTTTACAAAACCATTCTCAAGTGTCACAATACTCTCACGATTGACTCCAGTATTTCCTTTTATTCCAAGAATGGAGACTGTTTGCTTTTAATAATTGAAGATCATTAACTAATTGTAAGTTTTGACCCATTTTGGTAGTTGCTTCTCAGACAGTTCTTCATGTGCTTATAACATTGCTATTTGTTTACACCAATTCTATAAAACTTCTGATATACAGCATACCATGATTTCTAATTCACTGTTTACCTTTCTACTGCTACCTACCATTTTCTATAGTGTCTTTGTCAGTCTATATTTATGTTCATGATTCCCATGTCTTCTCTCTTTCAAATCTTTTTCCTTCTTCCTGATCTATGCTACAAATTAATGTTTACCATTATTTAAATTCATTCTTTAAATATAAATTTCGAGCTTTACACTTTTAGAAATTAACATAGCACATATTTACACAAATTTTTAAATATATAAAAACAAAGATAACTACATATTTATAATTTGTAATAGTTTAATAATAAAAATTCTAAATATCTGTCAATAGAAAAGTGGGGTAGATAAGATTATTCTGTATATACAAATCTTTTTATTCATTAAAAAGAATAAAATAAATCTGAGGTTGAATGCTGTCCATGATGTTTAAGCAAAACTAAAAACAAAACAAAAATACAAGTAACATAACAAACATTAATAATATTAATGTATATTTGCTTCAAAAAGAAATTGCATGTATATGTGCCATATTTGTGAGCAGGTATAAAATCTATAAAAATCCTTGGCAGAGTCAGGTTAGATTGTTAAAATGCTTCCTTAAAGGTTTGGATAGGAATGATGCTCTTCATTTCTCAAAGGAGTGTATGTGTGTGTGTGTGTGTGTGTGTGTGTGTGTGTTTGTGCACGCACACACACACATACAGAGAGAGAGAGAGAGAGAGAGAGAGAGAGAGAGAGAGGAAGGAAGGAAGGAAGGAAGGAACAGGAAAGACCTTATAATAGTGAAAACAAATCTTTAATTGCCGTGAAGGCAAATTTATCCTCCCTTTCATCCATTGACATTGAGAAATTTCACAGAAACAAAATCTCATTTATTTACAAAGTACAAACCACCAGTTTCTAAACTTGTGTCATTCACAACAAAAATATCAGATGAAGCCAAATACCCTTGACTTTGTCCAGGCTACTATACAGTACTTGTGCAATACAAATGCATGCACCTACTAAGCTGCAGTAACACAGATTCTTCTAATGATGTTTCACTATACACTAGAAATGCTCTTCCATAAAGAATTCTCTGCCTTTGGTACACTCCTCATCCAATCAAAAATCCTTTCCACCTGATTACAGTTAGTTCCAATAATATAATTTTTTCATCTTTATTCTTGTTTTGCATATTTTGAGGGTGTTATTTTCACACTTAACTAGTCTTCCACGTGCTTTTTTTTTTTTTAATAGAGATTGAACTCAGGGATGCTTATCGACTGAGCCATATCCCCAGCCCCCCACTTTTTAAATTTTATTTAGAAAAGAGTCTCACTGAATTGCTTAGGGCCTTGCAAAGTTGCTGAGGCTGCCTTGTAATCCTCCTGCCTCAGCCTCCTGAGCCACTGGGATTACAGGCATGCACTGGCTTGTTGTCTTCTTCTTTTAATTGTAAATTCTTTCAGTTTATCTTAAGATCTGGTTTCTTAATGTGTCGATGAAATTACTGTATTTACATACAATATTATCATTTACTTTTAAATCTTCTTTCAGTAGTTCATAAGTTCTAGGGCATGGGCCTTGTTCAATAGATACTAATAGCACTGTAGTGTCTGATGCTGTTTTGTGTACTCAATGGTAGCAGCAATATCTAAATTTGACAATAATATAATAAATGTAGATTTTTTTTTGTACTAGGGATTGAACCCAGGGGCACTTAAACGCTGAGCCACATCCCCAACCCTTTTTTAAAAATATTTTATTTATTCTCACTGTATTGCTTAGGGCCTCACTAAGTTGCTGGGAGGCTGGCTTTGAACTCACAATCAATCTTCCTGCCTCAGCCTCCAGAGACACTGGAATTAGAGGTGTGTGCTACCACAACCAGCTAGAAATATTTTTTTTATCACACTTTAGTTCTTCAAACCTTTATTTATCTAAACATTACAGAAACTACTTAAGATTCTTAATATTAACATAAGAAAAGTCTTTGAATCCTTAGCAACATATTTCTTCTATGGTTTTACTAATTATATAGAAATACTTTCAGCACTTTGAAGTTCTATGATAACTTCCAGCTTACCATGAGAACGTTTTAAGATCAGAAGATGCATGGTTGCTTCAAAATATTGTACTTTGAAGTAACTTCCAATAACAACTTATAAATTGCTCCTATACTTGACTTACTCTCCATCTAGTAAATCAAAATTTTATAAAGAAGTGTTTCTTCCACCAGAAGGCAGTTTACACAGGTTATATGTGCAGCTGTAATATGAAAGCTTAATGCTATCTTTAAACATCATTGGGTTAACTCAGCCTTAGGAAATATATGTCCTTTTCTTGCCAACTTTACCTTTTATTTTCAGAGAATCATGGTTTGAGTGATGGGGTTGAAGAACTTTGACAAACTGAGTCATAAAATTTGTATCAAACTTGAAGTAATGGTGCTATAAACAAAGTGACAGGGCACGTGGCCCATATGCTTATGCACAGTGATTTGCTGATGAAAAGGTGAGTATAACCTTAAGCAAGTCACTTGGGATACTGAAGACAATCCAGTGCTCTGTGGCATACACTGTCTGTGAGTTAGATCTCACATAAGTTTGTTTATAGCCTTGCCTCATGTATTTCACAGGCTTTTCCCTTCCTTTCAAGACTTATGAATTTTATCCAATGTATTTATTATAAATACTCAGATAAACTAGATTAATACAATTGATTTTTTTTTAATTTCCACTAATTTCTTTTAGGCCTCAGAAACAAAATTTAGCCTTGGTTGTATTTTTTACTTCTTAAAACCCTTTTTGTCTCTTTTGAGGTAGCCAGCCTGAGAATGTTTTTCTGATCACAATGCAATAAATTGAGAAGTGTTTTCTTTAAAATTGGTGAGGTAAAATTGAATATTCTCACTTGGGAACTGTTTATATGCCATTATAAATTAATTTATATTAATTTTCTCCAGAAATGATTGGATGAACTGCAAAACCATTGTGTGATAGTTTTGGTAAAATCTTGTGTTACAATATTGTCTTCATGCTAAAATTTAAAACTTTTGAGTATAACAAAAGAATCCTCTACTTCAGTATTTACATTCAGTTATAGTTTAGATATGTGCTGAGCCAGGATGTCTCACATTATAGTTTACTTGCGTAGACCTTAATAAAAAATAATTTTGAAACTCATTGATTTTCTAAAATAGAGAATTTTAAAGTAACACATATTAAATTCCTTTATGTGGCATATCTAGTTTTTAATGCTGTTTTACATTTATTTTACTACTTTTCTTTGATACACTTAGAAGACATACTATTAAATTAGATACAATATAGAAGATATAAATATATTCACACATACACATGCATCCATGTTTACAGACATGTTGACAGTTATTTTCTAACTTTCATTTGGTTACATTTTAGTGTTTAACATTTTGAACATTCTAAATGTTTAAATATATTCTTAAATAATAATCCTTGAATAAATGTATACTATTGAGAAAAAGCTTAATATTTTGTCATGAAGAGTATTTTATTAATTTTAGAATAAATTTTAAGGAAGCATATATTTAAATATCTAAAGAATTTACTAGTCTATAATTTTAATAATATTATGATAAGTCTTTAAGAATTCTTCCACTCACTGAATTGCATATCATTTAAATAACTTTGAGTAATTAAATAGTAGGCAACTATTAGTGGAAGAATAGAATTCATTTCTTTTTGGAATACTTGAAAATCATGTTTAATATAGTTTGGTTTGGTTTTCCTATTATAGGCATGCCAAAAAGCAGCCTTGTCTTCTGTCTAGGCACTGCCCCTGCCAGGCAGAAGTTAAACTAGGATGCCTAGACTGTGGGAAGAAAGAAAAACCGGAGTTGACAGAAAAGCAAGGATTATTTTGGACCTGGGAACTAAGGAGCATTGTGTGGCAGGTTCTGTGTGGAGTCTCCTCTGTTCTATTATACTGCCACAGGTACGAGAAAAGCCTTTGATGGGTGGGAGTGGACTTCTGGAGGGGGTGGATATCTGAAGACTGAACTTCAAGTTTGGTAGCTTAGGAATAACAGCAAAGCTCCAATTGCTTAGCACAAGAGAGTTAACATGTTCATCAGAGTTGAATAATGAGAATCTCTATTGGACTGAGAGCTGTTTTTTTCCCTCAAGATTTCTGGACTGAAAAAGCCAGAGCTAATTTTTAACTTTGAGGAGCCAATGAACCAGACAGATGGGTACTCAAAACCATCTTTCATTGATTTATACAACTGAAAATAAAAATGTGTAAGTTGTTTTTCGTCTGAGCAATGTAGAACAAACGTTTGCCATGTAAGGGTCTGTATATTGAAGTAGAGTGTGCTGCTTCCTCAGGGAGAGCATCTTTGAAAACCATAGCCTTGAGTAACCACTTTCCTCATTCCTCAGACCAGAGGGCTTTAGCTGGCAAGGTATTAGAGATGCTCTACTAATGAGTCTTCCTATGTTCACTGAAATCGTTATCTACATAGCTTTCATTTATTGAGTGCTACATGAATCCAAAGTAATTTTAAAATATCTGTGCTCTCATTTTCCATTAAAATATTTTTCAGTTGGGGAAAAATGTTCAGAGATGTTTCATACTTGCCAAGGTCACAAAATTAGTATGTGGATATCCCAGAATTTAAATTAAAGTTTCATGTGACTCAAATTTGTACTGGAATTCAGTCACTATATTTTTATGGGTAATTAAAATCTTATCAGTTCTTTTCTTTCTTTCTTTTCTTTTTTCTTTTTTTTTTGACAAAGACTGAACAATGATTATCCATGTACTATTACTATTAGTGTTACTATCCCTTCCTGGGACTCATTCCCTGTTTCTAGGTACCTGGAGCTGTTCTGTCCCTCAGTGCTGTCAGGTCTCTGGAGAAGCATG
Source organism: Callospermophilus lateralis (assembly GCF_048772815.1). NCBI lineage: Eukaryota > Metazoa > Chordata > Mammalia > Rodentia > Sciuridae > Callospermophilus > Callospermophilus lateralis. Next base: position 1,903,222 of record NW_027512465.1, on the reverse strand, counting down.
CCTGAATTCCAGCTATATGGTTAGCATGTAGTTCACATTTTATTTCCTCTCTTAGTCTTGTTTATCATGTTTCCTCATCTGACGACACATATATCCTACTATATATTCCCTGTTTGGTGTTTCTGTTCCCTCTGCCTATGCTTCACTTCCTTCCTTCTGCTCTTCTGGATTATTCCCCACTTTGATCCTAAAGCCTGCCTAGGAAGGAACTGTCTTTTCCCCATTTCTTTGTGTTTTGATTGACAGTCCCCACCATTTCTTCCCAGTGTCTGTATGCCAGGATTCTCACAAATGCTATACCAGTGACTCACCTGATTTAATGCCCAACATTTCACATGAAAAAAAAAAGTCCTAGCTGAAAGCAGCATCTAAGTGTGACACTCTAGACATTATGAAAATTTAAAACATGGATTATACTGGTGGTTTAACACATCATTGTCCACAAGATTAGCAGAAGAGAGTTAACATTCAGTATGTTTTCTAATCTGTAAGGCACTCTATAGATACTGGCTTTGAAACTGAAGCAAAGTCCTTATCACCTCCTTTTATGGCAGTTTTATTTGCCAGCTCTTGAAAAGGAAAGGGCAAAGAAAACCAGGATGGGGACTAGTGTGGTAAAGTGGTCCCTCCGGAAATTTTGCTATTAGGTGTTTAACAATGAGTAGAGAAGTTTTTGTACTCTAATGATCTGTGAGTTTATACCAGTGAGAACTGACTCAATGTAAGGCTTAATACTTACATGTCTGAAAAATATACAACTAAGAAATCATTATGGAAAAAATAGCTAAGAAACAAACTTTTTAATAAGATGTTGAATATCCTGTGATCTTGTCACAGTTCAATTTTAGAACTATTGATATTTTTAGATTAAAATGTATTTCAGTTAACAATCTAAGGTTTGGTTTTTCTCTAATCTTTTTGTCCCATGCTGGAATGTCAATAATCTGAAATTCACACAAAATAGCTTTCTTTTGGTGTTTCTCCCACCCCACTCCACCCCAAAATGTGGAGAATTCCAGAATCTCAAAAGTCTGTCATTTTTCAACCAAATTGAAATCAAACCATCTATGTGAGTCTCATTCTGTGTCTGTGTATTAGTATCTCCAAACTCTGGGATAACATACATTGTAATGAACTCTGAGGTTGCTATTTTCATGGTTCCAGCTAAGGCCAGCTTCCATCTTAACTCTAGAAGTGGAAAAGTGAGTTCTCCATAGCATTCGGTGAACCCATCAAACTGTAGAAAGAGGGTTGAAGGACTCATAAATTTTATAACCAGCCTAGCTTCAAAAACTGATGGAAAACTGATGTGATACTGGTTTAAGTGAAAACATGTGGAGTTTATTTTCACCATTTCCTGAGTAAGGGACAGAGCAATATAAATTATATTGAATTTAAGCTGTATATTTTATTGATAAGTAGTATACTGCAATTGATAGTCTAAATATTATTTATTTTACTGCAATTCTATTTAATTTTATAATTGCTGCTCATACCATACCTTTCATGGAGATGTATCAAGGCCCCCCTCTTTTTTTCTTTTTTTGATAAAATGATTATATTCCCTTCATTCTAGAAAACAGACTAAGGACCTTACCTTAATTTAGTTGAGACAAGCTATTTGCTACTTCATTTTTCAGAATCTAATAAGCTTCTTCTTTTTTTAAATCTTTTTTGGTTATATTTTGGATAAGGATATTTTGTAGCTAATGCTGTAAAACCTTTGAAATTAGAAAAAAAATAGAAATATTGTAGTTTCTTTGTGTGTGAATTATGGCTTCATATGTTTCATGCATTTACTTGTAGAACACACTATAAATTCACATCTTTTTTCTCCTGAAGGGCATTCCAGTATAAAAAAAAGGGCAGTTAGATATTCTGACTTTTTTCTACTCTCAATTTATAATGTGTGGCAATATATTCAGCTCAGTAAGTGTGTAAATTACATCACATGTAAGATTCAGAAATTCAAGAAATGGAAAGGATAGGCAATATACAGTAACTAAAAAGCAAATTCTAATTTATTGGCTCATATGACTGGAGTTTAATTTGTTTACATTTCACAAGGGAAACACCTATTTACCATGTTTGCCTTGATATAGTACATATAAAGCTGAATTATTGTGTTTCAGCTTGGGTAATGGAGTCATTACCTCCATTTTAAACATTCTGTGCCTGAAATTGGGATTCATAATGGACTCATTGGCTAAACAAATTTACCACAAATAAAAACAATTTCTAGAACTTAGGGACTCTAGATTTGCTTCTTAAATTGCTTTTGTAGATAATGTGGAGAATAAAACTAAGAGAAATTATAAAAAAAATCATACTTTCAAGATCAAGAAAAATATAAATATGTATGTTGAATAGAATAAAAGAGATGTTTTAATATCTGGCTGGAACCAATAATAATTACAGTAATTTTTAACACAATGTATTTAACATGTACTGTCATTTGCCACAAACTTCAAGTGTATTGTTAAATTTTATCTCACAAAAGCCTTGTGATTAAGACATCACTCTTTTTTTCCCATTTTACTGGAAAAGCTGGGACAAACCAATACTGTCCCAAGACTGGGCTCTATGATTTCCTATCCTGAGCAATTTACAGACAATAAAGTGATTTGCAGCAGAGATTTTTCATTGATGTTCCCTACAATATATTCCATACTCTCAGAAGTCTTTACCATTTTGCACTGTATGCATTAACTCCAATAAAAATCCATCAATACTAATTGAAATCAATATTTAGACATATTCTTCTATGGTTCCAAAAATCACTAACCTTAAAAGCAAAACCTATAGAATTATGTGTATACTGTCACTGTTTTTAGGAAGGGTCCTATCAAAACCCAAAGAATTTGAGATAATCAAACTACACAGAACAACTATTTGTATTTTGTTGTACAGGAAGTTCATAGAATTCAGAGCATAATTTCTGTTCCCAAGAAAAAGAGTTGAATGAAGGGTCATCATTTAACAGCTTGTGACACTGGGAAATATACACAGTCTGTCTAAGGTTCAGTTTTCCATTCTGTAAAAGTAGGCTAAATCTGGGTTAAAGGATTATTATTGAGATTAGAGTATGTTTAGCTAGTACCTACTATATACTTATTGAAATGTTACCTATTTGTTATTCTACAGGCTACATATTTTTGTTTTCGTCAAGATGACTCTCAATGTGGTTATGTTTCACTGTACCTTGTAAATTAAAAGAAATTAAAATTTAAAAGTGAACCATAAAAAAGAAAAATACCCTATCTTCAGAACCATATCTTCTGAGTTAATGGAGTCATCTGTGGCCTGAACATCTAAGTCTTGTCTGAGACTGGGAGAAGACCCACTTGATTGTGATGGGTTCAGAATCACTGATCAGAAATTTGGTGCTCTGAAATATTCTAAATTAAAATGGTGGGGTTTTTTTCTTTCTAATTTTAATATATTTTTGGTTAACAAGTTTTAACTTTTAATTTTACATTGTCACCACCACAAGAACTAAAAATACAATAAATAGAACCTTTTCTCTGTAAAAAACAAAACTTTGATTTTACAGATCTTTACCATCATTTTCCTTCAGTGAATTTAACAATGTGTGTATCAATCAGATCTTATTCTATGCTGGTCATTGTGCCCAGCAGTAGAGATATCAGAGAGAATACTGGAGTGGGAGTAAGGATAGGAGTGTTACAGGCAAAATATTAATAATCAAATGGATGTCACAATTTCACCTCTGTAAATGTATGGACAGCACTCCTTAATTTCCAAATGCATGGAAAAGCTGTAACTGTACATTTGCAGGACAAAGCTTAGGCCTGAGCAAAAATGAGCTATCTGAATCCTTCCTTAAATATAGATTTTTAAACTTATTTTCTTTTTTTCACTAAATCTCAGAGACAAAAGAATATCTGCAAAGTTGGTGAGTCGATATACTTAGAATTCCTATTATTATTATTATTATTACTATTATTATTATTTTATTTTGGTTATCATCATTATCATCAACTAATTGATTACTAACATGCTCAGGACATATTAAAAGCTGGTTAGTAATGTTGTCAGTACTCTGTACAGTACTGAGTGTTTCTCTTTGATGGAAGAAGTCATTGAAATATTCAGCAGTTCTACTAAGATCAATCTAAGTATATCACGATAACAAGAGCCACCATTGGTCTTATCGAGTCAGACACACAGGTCTTTTTTCTGTTTCACAACTTAATGTCTCTATTGTTAAAATTGCACAATATCCAAACATGAACAAAATTTCAAATATATCCATGGCTTAACCAACAGAGATACAAAGCTACTGTCCTGCACAATAGAATTCATAGACCAAGGCCTCTGCCATCTCACAGTCCTAGCCTCCTAGAGGTCTCAGCCTCCCTTCTACAGTGGGGGATAAAGTAAGAGAACATGGAGAAGGCCCAGTGTAAATGGCATGATCACCTGTATTTATTGGCAAGAACTCACCAATAGACATATCTGGATGATGATAGGAACTGATAAATAGAATTCTTGCTTACACAGCTGCATCCCAGATATGACTCTACATTTGAAAAAGAATACAAACTTTTGGTAAACTATATAACTTTAAGTAAACTATATAACATTCAATAATGAATTTCCTTAATTCTGGTCTCTGATTGAAAAATATATATACCTAAAAGATGGAGAGTGAAAATTTACTCAAATAATATACATAAGGTATTTTAGGGACTCATATAATATGAATTTTTGGGTTATGTTTTGTGATCTCTCTATGGTAATCTGTTTTCTCTGACCATATATATAAGATCATTTTTAGGGTGGTGTAATATTACCATTCCATTTATCCCATATGGCTAAATTTTATAACTTATAAAATTACAAATGTAGTTTTATGCATTAATTTTGTGAGCATTTTTTCCTACAGGAGTGGTAATACTAAATATTTCCTTTTCATGTCTTGGGGTTGTCAGAGGAAAAATAGCTTCTTTTCTCAGATTGGTAAGTGGTTCTTATCAGCCATTAATTGTGCAGCTTTAGATACAGCACAGCAAAGGGGGTCCCTCTGAGCTTGCCTGAGTCATGGCCAAATCACCCTTAATGACACAGACTCTTGCAACATTAGAAAACATACGCTGGTCACAGTATAAGGAATCTGCTCTGAGCATCAAACTGACTTGGCCTCTCAACAGAGTTTCTTTTGTTCTGTGTTCTACAATGTATGTTTACTGTTTATACATGTTGATTATTATATTGCATTCAGTTTCATGTTTGTAAATTACATAGCAATTTTTTTTTGCATTTAAAAATTCTGAAATATGAGAGAAAATTATCATATTATATAGTTTCTGCTATTAGAACCCTGGCAATAAATATTTTCAAAACATTAAAAAATACTGACTTGAATGGAATTAAATATTCTGATCATGATATCAAAAGTAAACAGTAACTTTTAATTACTTTCCATTCTCATTATAGTTGCTGTCATAACAACTATTTTCTCATTTTTTAAATGGAAGAACAAGCAAGCAACAATTTAATGTCAATTGTCATTGTCTCTTAAAAATTGTGTTGTCACATTATTTTAACGTCAAATCAAAGTGCAGTAATATTAGTGCTCAGCAGCTATTTATCTTGAGTTATTAACATTTTCTCAGTTATTAAAATCTGGTTATTTCTTCGAGGTTTTGATGATTGAAATATAAACAAGAAATAGAAGAAAATGTCAAGTGTAGCTCATTCTGATTAGTATCATAATTGTAAAGTTCTTATTGTCTTGCGGGGGTTGAAAAATTGCATTTATAACAAGTTCCTAAATGAGATCAATGCTGCTGTTCCAGGAACTATACTATTGAATCTCTGTGTTCTTGGTCTTTTCTCCCATTATAATGCTCAGAGCAAGAGTGTAAAGGCTCCTGATGATGCATCTTGAGCTATGAACTTGAGAGACCCATCCCAGGGATAGTGGCAAAAATATAAAGCTCATTATAAAGCAAATGAAACTTTATGAACTAGAAAGAACAGATTTTAGTAATGCTGTTATTTCTAATTTTGGTCTTAATAAATTTATATGTATCCAACTATTTAAGGAAAATGTATTTGTAAAATGTGTGTGTGAATTTAAACTAAGGAGATTATATATATATATATATTTATATATATATATATATATATATATATATATATATATATATATATATATATATATATATACACACACACACACACACACATACATACATACATAATTATATATATACACACACACACATATATATTTATGTGTGTGTATATATATATGTATATATATAAACTTTTTCTCTTTTTTATCCTAGATATTTGTTACAGTAATAAAAAGCTGAGTAACACAACTATACAAATAAAAATCTTTATCATTTGTTAACAATGACATATAATAAGTAACTCAAATTTAACTGCTCTTATCTCCTAATGTTTTTCTTCATTGTAGTTCCCTTAGAATATATACAATCATAGTCATTGAAATAAATAATAAAATTCCCATAGAAATATACACACACACACTTATATATCCTAGACATCCTATACTTGAACACTAGGCTTTTCATAGCAAGGCTATATTTAGAGTAGTTTAGTAGCGTATTATTGTGTACATGTATATCCATGAGTACTTCATAGCAGTACAAAAATATGTTCAAGTAATGATTAATAATGAGATTTACTTACTTCATAAGTATTGAGAGTGCTTGGCCTTTGACCTCATGCCTGTGATTTTTCTAAAGCACCAAATATAACTCAAAAGGAGAATATAATCTGTCATGAGTTATGTTGACGTGGGCATTTAAATTCTTAGTGAGACACACAAGAATGAAGTCAGTATATTCAGTTGTTTTTTTTTACTTAAAGCTAAGATAATTGGTAAACTCTGACCTCTTGCATGATGCTTACTTTTTTTTTTAAGGGTAGAATAATCAGACCACTTAGAAGTGGCTTAAAAATTTCAAATGTTAATTTTAATTGATAACAATTTTGGTAATTAATATCAGGGACATAGGGTTTCTTTGAATTTTTATGTTCAAATTAAGACTTATTGGGGACATGCCCTTGAAGATAAAAATGGGAATCCAACCCCTTCCCCTTCCTCCCTTTTGTACCCTGCCATAGGGCAAATGGGGTCCTTCACCTCAAAGTCATGCCCTGATATACTATGTTGCCAGAGTCCCAAATAGGTTACAGTTGGTCATGGACTGAAAGTTCCAAAATTGGCCAAAAGAAACTTCTTCTCTTTTTATCTCAGATATTTGTTACAGTAATGGAAAGCTGAGTAACAGAAGCATACAAATCAAAATCTTTATCATCTGTTAACAAATTTTATAAGTAACTCAAAGTTTACTGTTCATATCTCCTAATATTTTTCTTCATTGTAGTTCCCTTAGAATATATACAATCATAGTCATTTAAATAAATATTCAAATTCTCATAAAAAAAATCCAGTTTTGGGATGTTTTCTTAACACTTCTCAATAAAGCAGTAATATTTTTACATTATAAAAAGATAGAGAAAATAAAGTATAGGAAACTAGAGCAATGTTTAAAATATAAGTATCAGGTGCTTAAAATTATGTATGTATTATATTAAAGAGAATTAAATAGTTTTAAAAATAACATACAATAAATCATTAATAAAAGACAAAGATACATAAAAGAAAACAAGGTAATGAGTTATTTAAATGACCATCAACATCGAAATCCTTGCTGTATTTTGCTTCTTGATAGTGAAAGCAGGAAGACATACCAGTTACATAATTAATGTTACTTTTTTGGGGTGAAAAATAAACACTAATTTTAAAAAATGGTTTTAAATTAAAAGCATTGAATTTAAAAAGTTGAAAAAAGTATCATAGATGTTTGATTGTTAGTTGTAACTCAAACACTATCTCAATGAAAGTAAAATAATATTGCTTCCTTTTTAATATTAAAAACTTCATATGACACTTTTAATATATAGTTATTTGATGATAATTTACATCTTCACTGCAGGATTGGATGATCACAAGCACCAAAACATAGTGACTATTTTGTGTCACATGTCATATCAAGTCTATCCATGATAGGTAAAATAAATGTTTTTTAGTAATAATTTAACAAAATTTAATGCAAAGATTTTTTTCTGGTATTTTAATCAGCAGATAAATCAGAATATATGCAGTTAACATATCCAAAAAGGAAATTTAAAGCAGTGAGTGTTTATTAAATCAACATCTATGCATGTGAATAATGATGTGGGTATAAGTTATACCATTACCAGTGTCACCTCTCTGTTACTTTTAAATTAAAATTTTGCAAAAACAATATAAAATGAATAAAAAATGTAGGAATTTGAGTCTAGAAACCTAATTCCACGAGATGAAGAGACAGTATTGACAGTTACAGAGTTTCTACAGTGTACTAAGAATTCTTCTGAGTGCCTTAACTGGAATCACAGTTCTCAAAACAGCTTTTTGAAGTGGCATTATTAATGCTCTCATTGTCAGTATAAGGACACTGCAGCACTGGAAACCAAGGTCATAGGACTGGCAAGTGCTGGACCCAGGAGGTGAACCAAATCTGATTCCTTGGAAACATGCTGTCATCAAGTGTTTATTACAGACCTCTAAAACTGTTAAATGATTCACTTTATTTTTTTGGATCTGATTATTTCAAATTATTCAAATATCATTGTACTTTTGGTATTGGAAGTAATGACCTTAATTGCTAATTTAAGTTTTAATTTTTAGGATTTCTTTTATCTCTCTGCTTTTTTACATAATCTTTTTATGTATTTGATCTGGATGGGAAACACAATTTATGGGAGAAACAAAACGATTCCAAGCAAGACATAAAAGGTAAATTAAAACAGGGAGGTCTAGGTAGATTTAGAGTGTGAATTAGTTGCTGTCATGTGGCCAAGATTTATAACATCTTAGGGTATGTTCTATGAAATATCTTTGCCTAAGTTAGGATGAAAAAGTAGTTAGAACTCTAAGATTGTTTTGTAGGAACCTTGTGACAAGAAGGTAGGGAGATGGGAAAAGATAATACATTTATTTTTTTATAAATATACAAAAGAAGAGGGGCTATTTGGAACATAATCTGATTCTTATTATAACTTACAACAGTACAATTCTCTAAATCTATCAAGAAAAGAATATAATTGCCATGCTGTTCTGTCCACCATTGATGAATGTGCTGGCTCAGCTTGTGTTTGATGATTGCTAACAAATTGGTGCCTTCTGCTGTCAGTATTACTATTGGAATGCAGTTCTATTATATTCTCATTAATATAATGATAAAATTAACATTAACAAAACACTTTCAGAAAGAATTTATGAGATTCTGTGCAATTAAGCATGTAAAAATATGGACAGAAATTTTGCAGAAGGCTGTGTAATAATAAAAAATTCTTAAAATATATTTGTAGAAGTAGTCAGTGACCTGAGACTTTAGACTGTTGATTAGTGGCTTGTTGATATGTTAATGTGAGTTAATTATTCCAATGAATTGAAGCTGAAAGTCAACATGTTTATTCATTAACTTAGTTTAAGCTTCCTTATTGTTAATCACAGTTGGGGTATCTATTTTCAGCAGACCTATCTGCAGCTTTCCCATCATGCTTTGCTGACCATAAAATTTAAACATATTTTTTTCCTGTCAACTTTTAATTTTTAATTAGGAAATATTTTTTGATCATTTAGAATCCTAAGCATATCTTTTTCTTGGAAATTAAGAACTAACTTTTGTTGGAAATCTGTTTAATATTGCATATAATTTGTTTTTGTGTTCCAAATATTTTCACGTTCTTTTTTATGAACATGTTCACTTACGAAAGGATTATATATTTCTTAATTAGTATTTCTTACTGATAGTGTGTTGTGTCAGAAACAATACTCTGTATCTTTTTGTCACCCATCTGGATGCAGTTTCCCTGAATACCTTGTGGTTGAGTGAATCATATGACTAATACAGGTCCTGAAATAATAATAAAAAAATATAAGCCTCTTCTAGGCTTGGATCATTAAAGCCCTACTATATAATTTGTAAAGCTCTCTGCCATCTTTTTCCTCATACCCTAAGAAATATCCAGTGGAGGACTCTAAGCCCCTGTGCTGTGGGGAAAAGTAAGATGGAAGTAGCCTGTATAACTGAATGATCATAGGAACAGAAGCCCACTGCCAACTATGTTGAATTATTGAGTAATTAAGAAATAAACATGCAGCATAGTAAACCAATGAGATTTTGGAGTTCTTTGTTATCGCTATTTGATGTACCTTGACTTATATATCTTAGATTGGCTAAAGATTGGTTATTCAGAAAATATTAAGTACAGACAAAGTCTCCCCAATGTATATGCATATTTTCATTAAATAAAGAGTTAAAAGGCACTGTATAATGCCATAGATAATAGACACTATTGTCTTGGCCATACAAACTGTGCTCTGAATATAGTAAGTGGAAAATTAAGATAATAAGTAAAGTCTGCTTCACTTTATATTTTAATTTCTTGTCTCCAAACATAATTGAATAAAAGTTGTAAACATTCACCTAGCAATCAAATTAACATTCTCTAAACAATTCCAGTAAATACCAATAATAGTGAATAGATCAATTTTTATGATATATATTTTTATTATACCCATAAAAATTAGAGGAGTCATAATGACAGCAGCCATTCTTTCAGTGCTTCCAGGTACCAAAGTGCTATGGGATCCTGTTATTTAAGTTATCTTATTTAATGCTTACCCACTGATTTTAGATCACTTAGTTAACCAGATCAATTAGCTCTTGAGTTATCAGGCTGAGATTCATACTCAGGTGCAACCTACTCCAGAGACAGTGCACTGTGTCTTGTTGCTCTGGCTGCAACAGGGGTTAGTAAGTAGGAGATAAGAAATAACCCAGGGCATATACTGCAATTTTGCCTTTATTTAAAAACATTGTGAATTGTTACTAAGAACATGCTCAAAGTAGTATGACAAGAATTACTTATTATTTTCTATTTGTAGCTATTTGAGCCAAAATATCTCTGTATGGTTTCCATTATTCCTTGTATTTTTTTCTCCCTATTGTGTACCCAATAGTAACCCCTCACTAAACATTATTTTGGGGAAAGCATTGAGATTTGTTAAATAGCCAGACATTTAAATAAGATAAATGAGTAAAACATCCTTACTATTACCAAATAACATATCAATATGGAATAAAATATTTGTTTAGTAATAAAGTTTAATATTAATTGGCTAATGCAAAGCCATTTTATAATGTGCTTTGATTTATATTTTCAAAGTATTTGAGGCATATTATCTCTGATTTTTAATTCTTTACTGCATGGGTTAATTATCATAGCATTCTTTTCTGCCAATTCAAGCTGTAATATTAAATTTTGAAGAAAATATCTTTATTCATAAATGCAGGAACAGGTAAAATATATATAATAGATATATAGAAATAGAAAATATATATGATACCCAGAAATAAAAATGAAATAATTAGAACATATTAGAGTTAGGAGTGAACTTGGTAGCTATCTTGTCTAATCACATTAGATTACAAAGGAATATTCAGACATATTGAATGGTATTTCTAAAATGTCACTGTTAGCATAGAGTCAATTATAAAAATTATATCCACATAATTCTTTGTGGGTTTGAATGTCTAGTATACGCTTTTTCAGTGACTTCCAAATAAGCTATAATAAATATTTGACTAGGTATCATCATTATTTTGTTGGTGGTATGCAAGTAATTCAAAAGACCCCCTTATGTGTCTCTTCTAACTGCTCGTTTGAAGTTCTTATTTATTTCTAATTCATTTAAGCAGATATTCCCATGTGTATCAGATTCTAGCCTCCCTCCTGAAGGTCAATGTCAAAGATACACCAAGGGCTTGCAGTGTAGGTTGGTGTTAGAATGCTTGCCTAGCATGTGTAGGGCCCTGGGTTCCATCCCCAGCACCATAAATGAATAAATAAATATAAAATGAAACAACTTGTGAGCACAAGAATGAGCCCACATTCCCTGTCTTTTGATTTGACAACTAGTTGAAGTTACCAAACCCTTGAACAATCCTATAGAAGCACAAGTCATGACAAATTATGGGGTTTAACAGAGCAAGAAAACTAAAGGTCTTGGTGGTGCAGTTATATGTCCTTTAAAATAACAAGCTTGTTTTCAATAATGAAAATTTTAAGCAACAGAGTTAACCAAGGGCAAGAGAAGCTTCTGAGAATGAGAGTCTCATTTAGAACTTATGTTCCATTTGGACAGCTGAATTCTCAGAGAATTAGTTGAGATGTTTGACTTTTCCACCCACTGCTCTATCTGATGCTCTTGTTAGGAACTTTCACAATCACATGTTGTTTAATGACAAGGATGTTTCTGAGAAGTGTATCATTAGACAATTTCATGGTTGTAGGAAGATGATAAATTATACTCAAAGAAATTAAGACAGCATTGTTACTAGGCAGTATAATCTTAGGACCACTGTCTTATATACAGCCAACCAATGCCCAGAACATCATTACATAGAGCATTACTGTATATGAAATGTATACAATGGTAAATCTATAGGGATAGAAATTAGATTTAAAGGTGGTTTAGAGCTAGAGGGAGAGGGGAATGAAGAGTGATTATAATAGATTAAAATTTTCTTTGGGGATGATGGTAAGGTTCTAAAATTAAGCTTCTGGGCATGGTTATACAACTCTGTAAATATACTAATGGCTATCAAATATTTAATTAAACAATTAGTTCATTAAACTTTCTAGTATGTAAATCATTTCAATAAAGCTATTAAATATAAATAAATTTAATACTTTTATGTGACAGGATAAATTCATTTGCTTATTTCAGAAATACTTTCAAATTTCTGTGCCAAGACATGATCTATCTACTGGATGGATAACTGCCAAAAATAGAGAAAAAGCACACATATAATATAAAGCTATCCCCAAAGTTTTATAACAAAAGAACATACATAATACTTGGAAACACAGGGTCCGGTGAACTTTCCTAGGAAATCTGGGGAAGGGTTCATAAGAAAAGGAACATTCGAATTTTCCTTAAAGTATTAGAAGAATTGCCCTGAGTATTAAACAATGGTCAGAAAATTCAAGGTAAGATCATGAGGGCATGAAATCTGAAAAACATAAAAGGTTTGTGAGACAAACAGTGGGATCAGGGACCTGAAGTCGTGGCCAATAAAGCCTTAGTGGTAGGTGGGGCCTTATGTACTTGCTGAGGAGTTTTATATGGAACAGGAGATCATAGGTGGTTATTAAGTGTTTTAGAGTAGATGCATACACTTATCATAATTTGAACATTATGCAATGAATGCACATATTGAAGCATCACATGGTACCCTATGAATTTGTATAATCTTATGTGTGAATTAAAAACTAAGGTTTTAAAAGAAGGAAAAAATAAAATGTAATCTGTTTGTTTTTCTCTGAAAATCTCTTCATGGCAGTGTGAAGAACAGATTGAAAAGATGTGAGACTAAAGATATGGGGACCAGAGAAAAAAGCTATTATATGATGCCTTAGGGAGAAATTATGAGGATTTGATCAGTCATGCAACAGAAACATAGTAGTTAGATTTGGATAACATTTCAACAGTAGAAAAACTTGGTAACTCATCAAAAGTGTGTCTAGGGGAAAGGATGGCAACAATTTTAGGAGTCGGGATCCAAGTGTTCCAGGTGACTAGGTAATAGGATAAGATTACTTAAAAAAGAAAGAAAGAAAGAAAATTTACTATCTTTATATATTTAAACCAAACCTATCATGTTTTAACCATGCTATGTACACAAAAGTTCAATATATGGATGAATTACTTAGGGCATGAGTCTGACACTGAACTTGGCAGCCATGTATATATTAATATTATTATTTTATGCAAATAAAATAAATATTGGCAATGCTTTAATTAAAAGTAATAAGATATTTCAGTTTTATCAAGGCTTTTCAAACTAGTTTTGTACCTGAAATATTGCTGCTGGAATCAAGTCATCCTGGGTGACAGTGCCTGTTTATATGTTTGTTCTATTCCACATCCTTCATTTCATCATAGTTCAACACTGTGATATTCTTCTGTTGCCTAAATCAAGTCTATATGCCTCTACTTTTATTAAAACTTTATTATCAAGGTGAGCCCATGTTCTCCTTCTAGCAACCCAAAGGTAGTTTTTTTTGTTTGTTTGTTTGTTTGTTTTTGCAATTAACTGAATTCAGGTGTATTCCATATAAATGATTCTGATCAGTGTTTGCATGCATCCTTTAGTTTCTGTTCTGGAATGCATATTTCAAACCTTATTTAGTCAATTTCATGTCTGTGTCTTTCATGAGGTTTTTACTTATCAATAAGAATTAATTGATAAGTAAAACAATCTCTAGGGAGCATATATAGTGTATGCCACATTATCATTTAGTGAAGGTTATGTTTGGTTGTTCATCATTGGTTTTCTCCATGTAATTTGCTCAAATAGGTTGCAAGTTCTTTCAGCCCAAGGATATTATTCTTTTTGTGAGTGGCCTTTTTTTATACAGAAAAATTATGTGTTGTATATTTTAAACATTTATTTTATAACTTATATTCTTGGGTTTCAAAATAAAACTACATGATACTTCTTCTCTAAGTGCCAGAATTATTATTGTACATAAGAGACCTAAGTTTCCTTCACTAAATTTGGCCTCATTCAAAACATAGCAGGATACCTTTTCTTGTCTCTGAAACCTTTATAATTCTTGCTGGTACTTACCATATCATGCAGAGCAAGCCTAGGTAAATTGCATGCTAGGTAAAAGCTGCCATGGTATTACCCACTACAGGAAGTGGTAGGAAAGGAGTGTTAGTGGAAAGTCAGTGGAGAGCTCAGTAGGAAAAGAACACATGAAAACAATATGCTGGTTATTATCAATAGTTAAAACCAAATGGAGAGCAGGCATTCCCATTTAAAAATCAATCAGGGGATGCCAAAATATCTTAGTCAGCATGAATCATTGATATTTGCAGATTTTACTCATTCCAACTCTGATATGGGATTAGACAAGAGTTGGCTCTGAAAAGGGTCCAGGAAATGGCACAAACTTTATTGCATTTATAGACACAAATCCTTTCCATTTCCTTAAAATTCATCACATTGCCAAGAAAGAAAGTCTGTAAGAAAAGAGCACAATGCTGGTTCAAAATGTGTGTGCAGCCAGGCGCAGTGGCGCACACCTGTAATCCCAGCAGCTCTGGAGGCTGAGACAGGAAGATCGCAGGTTCAAAGCCAGCCTCAGCAAAAGTGGGTGTTGTCTGTAAATAAAATACAAAATAGGGCTGGGGATGTGGCTCAGTGATCAAGTGCCCCAGGGTTCAATCCCTGATCCCCCCGCAAATATATATATATATGCAGTGTTTTATTGTAGGCCATTATAGACTCATGAGATCTGAGATGAAGAGGTTATTGTTTCAATAATTGCCTACTCCATACACCTCTGGCAGAAACTAATGCTTGAAAAAATATAGGCAGAGAATTTGCCATCTTATAAATAAGGTAACATCTTTCATATTTGATTTTTTTTCAGGTGTTCTAGCTAAACAATAGCACTTTAGTGAATGTCTGACACTGCTCTCACCCTCTTTGGAACGTTGATCTCACCTCTAAATATTTTATTATTATTTTAGAAATTCCCATGTGTTAACATGAAGGTGTTCTGAGGATTCTATTCACAGCTACAATGTTTCAGTCAACATTGTTCCGTCTTGCTCTTGCTTTTCATGGTGATGTCCAAGACTATGGTGGATATCCAATGTTGGAGACAAGCTAGGCATGGTGGCTCATACCTGTAATCCCAGCACCTCTGGAGGCTGAGCAGGAGGATTGTGAATTCAAAGCCAGCCTCAGGAGCTTAGCAAGGCCCTAAGCAACATAGTGAGACACTGTATGTAAATATTAAAAAAAAATTGGGGATGTGGGTCTGTGGTTATACAGTCTTGGGTTCTATCCCTGATACCAAAAAAAAAAGTTGATGACATTCCAGTGACATTTGTCAAACTTCAAGGACTGAGCAGAGAACAACCTGAGTGACAGATGACAGGCCATACTCATAGCCACCATTGTTCTGTGACACTTGGTGCACTATTTTGTAATTATTGACTTGTTGCCAAGCTTTCCCTAGTGTAAGATGCTTGAAAGCAAGAACCATGATTTATTTGGTTTGGACTGCAATTATTTGTTGAATGAATGAGCAACTCTAAGCATATGTCTTCAGACAAAATTATGCAGTGTTCACTTTTCTTTTAGTAAGTTCTTTTCCCAGAGAAGGCTGCCTGATGAAACATGTAAATGGACCTCTTGCAGTTCAGTTTCTTATACTCATGGATGGCTCAAATTTGGGTGAAAAAATTTTAAGCTTAAATTAGAATACATGCTAGATTAGTGAATTAATTTCATTATAAAATGAGACTGTCTTCTGTGGACCTACTTTAGCACAGTGAAACTACATAAAATAATACTCCCTGTAGGGCATGGCTGCCTGCTTCCTTGTCTTGAGGCTGCACATGTGGCTGGGACAGCTCCTGGAGATCCAGGAGGCGGTGCTATGGGCGGTGACAGAAGAGGCGGACCACCTCAGGATAGGTCCAGGGCTCTTCCGCCTTCATGGACAGCTTGTGCCTTCCCTTACAGACTATGGGATGGGTGTACATGTGAACTTGCTCCACTCCTCTGACCTGTATTCTGATTGGCTCCTGTATAAACTGTGTGTACTTCCTTATTAAACGAGATCCTGCTTTGACTGTTCTCCATGGCACATCTGATTGTCCTCCCAGGAGGCAGCCAGTTGACCTTTACCTTTCTTGGCTCCTTTTGGTCTGGGTGTGCTTTTCCCGCTGGTCAGGAGGAGACAGGGGCTACAAACCCTGACAATTCCCCTTTCAGGTAAAGGATGGTTCTATTAGGGTCTCAAATATATAGCTTCAAATTACTCTTTCGAGATAAATTTTAAAAGAGACATGGAAAAAACAATTGTCAATAACTCCATTACTTGGAGAAAAATTTTAAAATAATAAAAGCTGCTAAGTTTTCAACTTTTATAAAAGAGTCCTTTGTTTGTGTTTTCTTGTGTGCTAGAAAAGAAGATAGGAAAAAAGTCATGAGAATGGAGACCTTTGAAGTGGAGATGTCAGGATGTGCAGGATTTATTTATTCATTAACTGCAGAATATTTATTGACTAAGGGAATACTGCTGTGACAGATGCTGACAGCAGTGAACTGGGTGGACAAATTCTCTTGACCTCAATGAAGTTTATGGCCTAGTAGAGGACAGACAACAAGTGCAGTTACTCAAATTATTAGTGATAATTGTAAGTACAGAAGTGGTCATATGCCAACCTAACAACTTCATCCAAAATAATCACTTGGACTGGAACAGTGAGGGCATCATGCCAAGAAATCTTTTGGGTAAATAGAAATCAAATTCCAGGAGATATTAAGAAACTCTGAAATGTTTCTTTCTTTTTTTTTTTTTTACCTATTGGGATATGAACACATTAAAAAAAAACTTTTTAAAACATTTTTCAATTATTTTATGTAGATAATTTGTATATTCATTGCATTTTAATCTCTCTGGTGGAAAGATTATTCTCATTCATAGGGACAAAGTGACTAAAAGATTTATAAATGGAGACGAGTGATTACATGTCAAAAATTACTTAGACATGGTAGTTTGTCTAATGAAATCACCTTCCTGATGGTGTTTTACCTTTGAACACATTCTTTTAGACAAAATTTTAGGTACCAGTCTCTAGTCACAGGTTTAAGTAGAAATCAGAAATCAAACTCAACTCTGTTTAATTGTGTCTGATTCATCTCTTTTTAAAAATATTTATCTTGATAAATCATATTATTCTATATTTCACTTTTAGTTGTTATTTTTTTAACTTAGAACCCCAGAAATACTAGATAACCAGTGTAAATCCTTCAATTTTAAATAGGAGAAAATTGGAATACAGATAGACAATGTGACTTGCTCATAATGTCACTAAAATTAGGCCTTCATTATCATAATCTGCAGAAAGTACTACAAAATATATAATTATTATATGTAGTTATTTAAGCATATATTATAGTATATATGGCATCATTTTCCTGGAAATTTTATTACTAGAAGTCTTTAGGAAAAAGTTTTGAAGAGAACTTTAGATATGAAGATGATACCAACCAGTGAGCATCTGCAATTCTCTCTCTCCCCTCCACCTATTGACATGGATACAATGTTACAGAAGATAGGAAAATAAATTTTGGTGTTGTGTCTAATTTCAAGTCTTAGTGAAAATTATGCCAAACTCAGGGAGGAATTAAGGCTCTAATTTATACACCTAGAGGTTTTTGTCATGTGCAGACTTAGAGGTTATTTTCAGCAGCTACAATTATTCATTTGTAAATGTGGAATTTTGGTGTGAGAATAAAATTGGTCTTTATTCATGAATTTCTCTTTCCATCATATAAAATATATCTTGTAAATTGAGTTTTCAAGATCTATTATTGTGGTGTTCATTTGTTGTGAGTGAATTTTTTAAAAATTGTATTTGACATGTATCTAGTTAAGTACTTGTTTTCAGCTTTTAGTATAATAAGCAATATGTGCTATCATAGCTTCAATTTTCCTGCCAAGTAGAGAGTGACAGCTGTGTGGCAATATGTAATGCATATTTTCATCTACAGATAAATTGGAAGGAAGGAAAAACAGCTTCTGGGTGGGCAGGTCACCATCATTTAAATGAATCATCAAAATTATATTTTTCCCTAGAAACAAAAATGTAATTGCTTTTCTGGTTAGATGCACACTGAAAGGCCTTATTTATATTATTGTAACATATTTTCTCTCAATTTACAACTTTCCCAAGATCCTTCAGATTTTTTCATTTCTGTTACTCTTTTCCATTCAAGAAATGTGCACTTATTTCTTTGTAAAATTCCATCATATTTGCAGAAATTTACCCCTGAAGGACAGTCTTACTCAGTATGTAGCATTATGATACAGAGCAAGCTTTCCACATTCATCTGATTGGCGAGGTAGGGATTGAAGCTTCCACTGAAGGAAAGTTCTCATGTTCACCTTGATTGAAAAAGGTTACAGCCCTGGGCTCAGACTTTTAACTGTACAATATTTTAACTCAATTTCAAAGCAAAATGTGAAATATCATTTATTTATTACTTTTTTCTGTTTTGTATTTGACCATGAATACATTTGCCCATAATATATTTGCCCATATCTAGGATGGCTTTACAAGTGCTTCATTTCCAAATTGTGTATCAAACCTTAAAATTCAGTTAACATTCTGTGACTGTGGTATTCATTTCATGATTAGCATGAATAGCAAGCAGAGGCAATCTTTCCTCCTCTCAGATGGCTTATATGTAAACAATATTTTGGTATTTTTATGTTCTGGCATGTTTCTAATTTGAAAATACAACAGAACAACTCTTCATTAATTATTTGATATTCTGAAGACATTTAATTACACTGTGGACTGGGATGATGTCATTTACACTTAAAAGAGTATTAGAGAAATAATTTTTATCCTTGATGATCATTAGTACAATATTTAGGCCTATCAGATGAATCACACATTTGGAGACATTACAGAGGGAAAGAAAAGCTAAGTGCTATTTCTTAAGAGTTTATTTAGTATTTGAGAATTTTATTGATTCAAAGCCAATAATAGTTTGTTTTCTCCCAAGTACATGAAGAAGTTAACTTTGTATGTAAATTTAATCAGTGCAGTCATACTATGTGGAAGTTGGGAGGGTTCTTCCAGCATAATATAATGATTTAATAAATTTTTAAAATTTTTTTGCATAGAAAATATTTTATAAGTCTTTGTTCAACATTTAAAGCAAGGACCTGTCTCATAGGTCTTAAGGTATGTCCCTTTCAGTTCGTTTTTTTTCTTCTCTTAAAGTCTGCATTATGCTGATAAACCAGTCGCTGCCACACCAGTGCCATCACAATAACTGATAGGATGTCTCCAAATGCTCTTAATATATTAACTTGAGAATCATTGGTTGTTTCTGTCAAGTCAGACCTGCAATCTAAGAGTTCAACACCCAGATGTCTTTTCTAGCTTACTCTTTTTATACTTGCAGCATACCTGACTGAATTCTAGTTATTCGTTTCCTAAACAGCTATCAGTTGGAGCTGTGTCGGGCCTTATGAGGAACTACTACTGCTCCTTTCAAACTTAACCACGTCCTGTAGATGGTTATATTTCTACATTATTGTATCTGAAAAATTACCTGTATGTTGTTTTATTCCTTTGCTTCCATTTTATCCTATCTTAGGCTAGATTCTATAGAAAATAGGCCCTAGACCAGGATTTACATTCAGGATACTTATGGAGGGGGGTAGGGGTCCTCCTGTCAACAACAATTGAGACAGAGTAAAGAATACATAGCTGGGGAGAGTGAATTGAGATGCAGTTGCAGAAAGGGCTTCGCCTAACCCCACAGATTCTGATGAAATTCAAATGTCTGTTCAGAAATGAGGCTGAGTGATCCTCTGAATCCCCTCATTGACAACTTATGGGTGTGATCTTTTGGTCAAGAGTAAGATCCAAGCAAATAGTTAGCTGTATTCTCGCAGCAGCCAACACTGTAGCTGAGGGTAGTGAAGGCCTCAGTCCAAAGGGAATGGGGTTGATACTATAAAACATATACAAGAACCTTCCCTCCTTTTTTTCCTTTTCCACCTGGAAAATAATCTAATTCTCCATGGCTCACTCTCTTTCCCCCCTCTTCTCTCTCATGACACTTAATTTGTATTTCTTTTCTTTCTCTTTTAATCTTTTAGTACTTTTTCTAGTGGATATGAGTTAGTTTCATAACTAGAAGGGCTGGGAAGTTAAACATAGAGACTCTATGCTGACTGTATTTCTTAACTATCTTGGACACAATGAGTTAACTCTTTTAAACAAATCTCTAACAAGAATAATGGCCCATAAACTTACTCTTCATTATTCAGTTATAAATAAAATAAACATAAAATAATATTTATGCATATGTAGAGTTATGAGAGATATAATGAGGAATTTAATAACTTTATTTTACTTATAGATTAATTGTAGACAGTCTCTGACTTCAGATATTGCATCTTTCACTTGGGATATCTTGGGACAGATGGCCAGTTCCTGATCAACAGGAGGAGGCGATTACTACCTATAACACAACATCTGCAGCTCTTAAGCTGCTCAGAATATATAAGTAAAACTTGAATGTAGCAAAAGTAGTATTATCATATCTCCATATCTCTAATCATATACTGTTTATACCTTACATTCAGGAGAGCTTCTAATGATGATCAAACTTAATTTACATACAGAGAAATCTGAAGTTGTTGATACTAATCTTCTAAGAACAACAAATATCCACTTTGCAAAGAGTTATGGACAGTTTCTTACAGGAAAAGATTTTTAATTCCACTAGTAAATGTGACTGCATGTACTACTATACTGGATTTACCTGATTAATGCATCTTACCACTATAACACTACAATAAAATCTTATCACATATAAGCATCCACTATCTCAGCAGTTCTTTTTTACTATTTCATAACTTCAGAGTTTTATTTTTATTATTCTTGGTTAGATATCATCTTATTTTCAAATTGCCTCTTCCTGTGTATTATGTAAACATGAATAAGTGATAAGCATTAGGCTCCTATAACTTCCTATTTGAGACATATGTAACATTCTTAGAATTCTGTAGTTTTCATAATTTCCTTCCTTGATTAAGTTCCAGTGAAAAGGAAAGATTCTCTTTCATTTCTGTGAACCAGCTCATTCATTCAAAAACCATATTGGCACTCCAGTTGTATACATAGAGGATATGAAAATGAATAAGTTGCTTTTGTTTCCCCTCTCAAAATTTTGTTTTCCCTCTCTAATTTCTGACAACAGATTTACTAGAAAATAAAGTTACTGATGGAGTAATATTTGAACTAATTTTTGACGGTTGAGCCTGATTTCTCATGGGTATCATGAATGTACATGAAAAACACTTTCATTATTGCTAAAAAGGGTGGGAGGGGGGTGGTAGCAGAATGTAATAAATACAAAACTTAACGTCAGGTATCAAAGGGCCTTAAAATAATTCTACCCTATATTTAATGGATGGCCATTTAAGGATTTATTTTTCTTTTATTTTGTGAAAGGGAATAGATTAATTATATTATTTCAGAAAGGAAGTTTTGGTTACATAATACAGGATGGATTATGAGCAGAAGACTAAATGGGAGCCTAAAGAATCTAGGCATGAAAGTGTTAAAGAATGAAGCAAAGACAACTACAAGAGGTAATTATTAATAGGGAGATGGAAAAACTTAGTAGAGGAGAGTTGGTGAATTGCTGTAGTGGGAGGTGGTAGAGTAGGATATGTAGAAGAATCAGAGCATGACAGGAAATACTAATTCACTGCAAAAATGTTGTCACCTTCTCTGTGATTTTGGCACAATCCTTTATGTTTGTTCTATGTGTAACTCAGCCTCATAATGCATAGGCTTCATTACTGTAAAAAATATATATTTTTATATTATTGAAGTTATTACAATTATTGAAATGAATGATATGGGAAGAGAGAATGAGAATAGAGAAAATGGAAAAAAATGAGATGGAAGAGAAAAAAATGAGATATCATTATATCCTATTCCTGGTTAAATGTTCCCTAGTGTACTTAAAATCAAATACACTATTTAACGTTATGCTCCAAGGACTTTCTCCATATCCTTGTGGGATGAAAAGTGTTTAGGATGTTGGAGTTAAGCATATTTTGAGGACACAAATAACATATGTGATATAATAATGAAACATTTCAATGTCATGGGAAAGATACTATGAAACGGCATCACCTTTATATTACCTAACAGCCTGGAAAAGAATCCTAGTATTTATGGTCTAGTTTTCATAGGTGATAATTATTTAAACAGAATTTAGGCCCAAAGCTAAATGGAAGATGAGTTAGCAAAGGACTTGTAATCCTCCTGCTTCAACCTCTTGAGTCCCTGGGCTTTCAGGTGTGTGCCACCCCACCTTTTGTTATGTTTGTTCTGCAACATACCAGAAGCAATCAATAGGAGCATGATTCAATCTATATCCAAAATAAATGCTTTCTCAGCTAAAGGTTAACATTCGTCCTAAAACATCACCAGACTTTCAATTCAGTGAGGAAAATAATGGTCTTTTCTGGTGGCACTTTATCAGTAAAAACAAAACATCCAGGGCGTTGGTTTCTTTTGTCTCTGAAGCTGAAAGCCCAAAGGCATGACATTTTGCAAGAATCCTTCATGACATCCTGCACTTCTCTAAGTAATAGTGTTAGTCTTCTCCTAATGAGCTAAAATGTTTTCTTTGGCACTTGGGGAGTATTTTTGCATTGCATATGTAAATGCAGTTATTCAAACTCATGAAAAGGGCCAAACAGAATGAACATATAAATTTGCCCACATTTTTGTATTACTTTCCTTTTGTACTTTCATGTTGAGTTGGGGAAAGGAATTGTTTAATGTCACACAATTTACGGCAAGCCCATTGGGTGATTTTTGGTCTTCCCCTTTCCTTTAGAGCATTTCTGAAAATTAACTTATAGAATATAGTTTCATTTAGATCAACATAAAAATCAGTTTGTTGTTTAAAGGACCTCTCTGTCTATGTCTCTGTCTCAGTCTCCCTCTCTCTCTCTCTCTCTCTCTCTCTCTCTCTCTCTCTCTCTCTCTGTTTTGAATGCTGAGATTCCTTCTCTAAAGGACTCAAGAGGTTGAGGCAGGAGGATTACAAGTTTGAGGCCAAACTCAGCAACTTAGTGAGCCATTAAGCAACTTAAAGAGATCCTGTCTCTATATAAAAAATAAAAAGACTGGGGATGTGGCTCAGTGGTTAAGCATCCCTGGGTTCAATCCCAATACAAAAAGAAAGGAACAAAAACCAGAACATAGACTGATTTAATTCAACAAAACTGAGTTCTTTTAAATTATAAGTCATACAAAAGTGAAATGTTATACTACAGTATAAATAAGTAAAGATAATTCTAAAATTTAGGATCACACTTGTTATCACTGTTTGTTTATATATATATATATATATATATATATATATATATATACACACACACACACACACACACACATATGTATGTTTGTGTGTGTGTGTATTTATTTACCATTGATTTAAAAAATTGATTTAAAATGGACAATCATCAGGAAGAACTTTGGGAGCAAAAATATAAATTTGTCTTCTATAAGAAAATAAAATACATTAAATTTTTTCTTAATTTTTCTGAATTTAGAATAGGTAATGGATTATTCTTTTCTCCTGAAAGAAATAGAAAACTGTATATAAAATCCTTATGATTATGTGGATAGATAGGTAAATGATTAAATTAAATATTTTCATTCAGTAGTACTCAAACATATCAGTGGTCACGTTTGAATTAATGAATCAAAGACTTCTGAACAAATAGCCCAGAAGATCATCTCAGATACATACACCTTTAAGTGAGTTCATGCCCTGCATTAGATGCTCTCAGATTGTTTTATGATACTCACTTCAATTGTAATGAGAACATAAGTAAATGCCATCAATGTAGTTCATTTTTACAGAAGACTGAAATGTCTTCAATCAGAGGTGCAGATCTTACTGTGCTCTGGTTGAGTGAATGGATGACAAAATGGGACTTATTCAAGACCAAATGGCAAACAGGTTTGCATCTCAAGACTGTGATTACCTGACAAAAGCCTATTTGGTGAACATGTTGGATTTCCTACTACTTTAAATGACAAATTTTAGCCTTTACAGTACTGCTGGGCTCTCAAACTTTTGAAAAGGCACTGTGGTTTCTTTCCTTGACCCCAGCTTGGGACTTATTGATTTAGAGCCCATGGTCACATTAACAAATTATTACTCCTGCCTGATTCTGATCACCAGGGGACTGCAGTTTTCTTGTCCCCAAATCCTCAGCACAGCACTGGCATTTTGGAGCTCAGCCCAGGAAAGCCAGCTCCAGGTGTGAGGCTTCAACCAGCATTTCCCCAGTGCAGAAGAAAACAGTAATTTCCTCACTTTTCTAAACAGCTGTTTCAGTCCCAAAATGAGCAAAATAAAAATATAAAATTCATTCAAGATTGTTTTATTTTTGGTGTTCTAGCACAATGCAACTGCAAAATACCTCCAAATAATTACATAAAGAGGTAAGTAAGAAATAATTTATTGACACATCACTACTGAGCAGCTTTCTCCCAGCAATTTAAATATGCCACACCAAAAGATGGCAAATTACTTTCCATTATACTCAAATAACTGCTGCTAGGTTCTTATGTATATTACATCTGTTCTGCTTTGTAGTATGTAATAAGGAACAGTGAAAATTCAGAGCCTTTACCTGTGTCAAAAAAGCATTTGAGGGCTGGAGCTGTAGTTCAGTGGAAAAGCACTTGCCTAGCATGTGTGAGACACTGGGTTCCATCCATAGCACCACATAAAAATAAACAAAATAAGTATTTTTTAAAAAGCATTCAGAGTAACATAGGATAACAAAATTAAATAATCAAAACTGAGTTTAGTTTATAAATGCTATTCTGCTGATGTTTCAATGATAAAAATTAATTTACTGGAAATCACTTTAGTAAAAGCATTAAGATGGATAGGTGGGCTGGGGCTGTGGCTCAAGCAGTAGTGCACTCGCCTGGCATGCACAGGGCGCTGGGTTCGATCCTCAGCACCACATACAAATAAAATAAACAGATGTTGTGTCTGCCAAGAACTAAAAAATAAATATTGAAAAATTTTTTCTCTCTCTCTCTTAAAAAAAATAGATAGGTGTGGTGTTCTATGCCTGGAGAGGCAAGGAAGATTGCAATTTCAAGGCCAGTGTGGCAACTTAAATCCTCTCTCAAAATAAAAAAAGGCCTGGAAATGTAGCCTGTGTTAGAGTGCTTGTGTAGCATGTAAAAGCCCCTGGGTTCAATCCCTTGTACTAAAAATTAAATATAAATATAAATATAAATAAATAAATAAATATATATATATATATATATATATATATATATATGTAAATTAATCAAATTGGGAAGAAATAACAAACATAAAACAATAACCAGCAGAAAAAGAAGGACCATATGAGAAGATAAGTACTTTTTCCTCACCTAGCCTAGGTTCATGGCTGAGCACCTGTAACATTGTAACAGAAGACAGATTAACAAGAGAAAGGAATGCAAGTTTATTCAATAAGTTTTACATGACACAGATGACTTCTTAAATAAAAACTTCAATAAACAAAGGTATAATTTTATACTAAGTTGATGAGGAGAAGTGAAATTGTACAAAGGAGCTAGGATTTGATGGTATCACCTAGAGGGAACTTGGCAAAGCTGGTTTGCTCTTCTCTATGTTCCTGTGTCTTTAGAGGTAAATTACTTTCCTCTAGGTTAAAGAAGGGTACCCCTCAAGGGAGAGTCCTGTGATCTGCTTCAGGGCATGGTCAGGAAAGCCCAGGTTTATTACCTGATTCAGGGAAGGACAGAATAAAGAGTCACTTCTGCTGTTTGCTGAGAGTCCTTCAACTTAAAATATTAAGTATGCAAGGTGCCATATCTGGGGATAGTACACCCTGAATGTCGTCATGACTGTTTATTAGGATTTGACAAAAGGATCATGAAGTTCTCTAATTTAAACTGCTTCTACACTAACTAGTTTTGAGTATAATATTTCACAATTAGCTTATTGTATATAAAAGTATTCTAAAGTCCAAACTCTACAAAATTTCTATTTTTATATAGAATTTTTTCTGTTTTTCCTTCTTTCCTCTGCCTGATTTTTTTTATGTCCCCATTGTAATTTCAGAGCTAAAATCATTCTGAAATCTTTCCCTCTGTATTCAAAGTACAGTAATCAATCTGGTCTTCATTTGTGCATTACCACTAAAGACGAAATCTTTCTGACACTTGTTGAAAATGAAAATCCAGACTTTATTTGAGACTATAGCAACAGCTATGGAGATTACTGAAATAGTGTTTTTATATTGGAGGAGTGGCATTAGGCTCAAGTATCAATACTGTAAAGACAAGTCGAAATTTATGGCCAAGGAGCACAGTTGGGGGAGGGATGGTAGATGGAAAATTACTGATCAGGTAGCATAGTGCTTACTATACTGACCTAACAGGATCCATGCTAAAGACGTATCATGGTAATCATATATTATGTAGGAGATAGGGATTTTTTTCAGAAATTGAGGTGATCAAATAATGAGGATGGAGGATTCTAGCAAAATTTGTTTAGCAGGATCTTTCTAAAACTGAACTCTTGGGGAAATACCTAAGGATGAGTCTCAGTGGGGCTCAAAGGACTTTAACTACAATTAGATCAAAGAGATAGTCCTTGGTACAGACAAAGATGGAACTCCAAGGCCTCTCATGTGACCAAATAGATATTATTAAGTATCTGTCAAAATGTAATTTTTTTTTGCATGAAATTATTTCTTGTGTGGCGATGTTGGTAGTAAACATGGGAACCATCACTCATTTACTAAATGAACCTTTGGTACTTTTCTCTCTTGTGCATATATCTGCAGTATACTGTGTACTCTTCCTGCATTTCTTTTAATATCTCAGGGCTCCACTGCCTCTTTCTTCAGTTGTTCCCTAGTTACCATCTGTCAAACTGGAATTTCACAATTTTTCTACATATGGAAAGTTAAATCCAGGTTGCTTTTATTGTAAAGTGGTTTGGCCTTCAGAGATAATCCAATCTGTATAGAATCATGCTAACTTTTTTGTTTTGTTAGTATCTAAGTTCTATTTGACTTTTCAGGTATTTCTTCATATTCACTCATATTTTCTGACTCTGTCTTGAATGCTACTTTTGTCATCTTTCTAAATCAGTTAAAATATACCCATTATCTTAAGTAGACTTGATGAATTATAAAATTCTTACTCATGCATATCCTATTTTCTAGACAATTGATGTATCATTCCAGTATGACAAATACTTTAGCCATTCTCACTTTATTGTGTACATTAATTCATCTCACATTAGAAGAACATTAAGTATTATGGACATGAATCATGCTATGACTGCATAAAACTTGTGTTAAGAAAACAACAATACCTATATCTATGTGGCCTACATATACTTTTCTAGATCTAATTCTTTTTTTTTTAAGAGAGAGAGAGAGAATTTTTTTAATATTTATTTTTTAGTTATCGGCGAACACAACATCTTTGTATGTGGTGCTGAGGATCGAACCCGGGCCCCATGCATGCCAGGCGAGCACGCTACCACTTGAGCCACATCCCCAGCCCTAGATCTAATTCTGAAAAGTTAAAAATATTTACTCTATTCTTCCAAAGTTTACTCTTGATATAGCCATACTATGTGTTGCTTTCTTCACAAGAAAGCCTAAATTTGATTCTGAAAGGATATGTTGCTGCAAAAGTTTTTTAGTTATAATTATTGCAGCTATTCATATGCTACTTAATTTACACAAAGTAATCTTTAATCACTCAGAAGTTAATTGTATATGAACAATCAAAAATGAAGTTGATTTATACCTGTAAAACCCCTAACACTACAAAGGCAGATTAAAATGATCATAACAGAGAATGAAAACAACTAGTATTTTAAAAAGGAGTACTATGTTAATTAATTCCCCAGTGTGCACTTTGCTTGATTTTTGGATATGTACAAATATATATATATATATATATATATATATATATATATATATATATATATATATATACTGTGTACTCATATTATATATATATATATATTATATGAATGTATGCAATGTTATGTATTGAAATTTCAGAAATATAAGTAAATATAAGTAAATAGAATTTATTATATACAATGACTTATATAGAAATGAATGGATAAATGATAGAAAATAATATGTGAGTGTATATATTATCTTTCTAGTCCCCAAAGTACTATCTGAAAAAAAAATAGATTCGTGGATACTTAGAATATTTCTTCATTATAGAATAATTAAACTGAACTATAGCAGTAATAAATGTAAAATAATTGTAATGCTGTTTTGGTACCAGATTCCTTAGTAAAATGATAAACAAATGAAGAAAATACTGCAAGAAAATGTAGAGAAATTTAGTCCCTTCATTCCTCTAAAACAGAATAGTTATATACACATGACCTTATTTGCAAATTGAAGGCTAAAAATGACCCAACAAGATGCCTGGGGTATTCTCTAGGGAACTAGCCAAGATATTGGTAGCAAAAAGGGAGGATCAGAAATGTTCCTCAGTCAGGGCATGTAGAATAATGAATATTCTTCTCTTGCTGTACTGTTATTGCTAAAAATAATAAGAGAACAAGCTCTCTTCATGAAAGAGTGTACCTGTCTGCTTATACATTAGTATATAGCCTATGTGGTAACAAGTCAGTCAGAGCAGGTAAATAGTCTCTGGTGGTTGGAAACATAATCTATATGACCTTCCAGGTGAAAACAAAACTGGCAATTTTCCACCAAATATTTAAAATAGTTAATAATAAATAAAAGATTATAGAACCTTAAAGTGAATAAAATCTGTAAATTACATGACATTGAATAATGTAATATTACCCATGTGTGAAAAAAATCTGTGAATGTCATTGTGCTATTAAAAGAAATCGGTCCTCAAATAAATTGATAATAATGAATGGAAATGTAAAAATTATGTGTGTGTACATACACACACATATGTATGTATTTATAAACACATATGCGTAAACACATATACATACATTGTGGTGTTTAGAGGTTTTATTTTGCAGAGCATTATTCATTATCTGCCACAGTCCCACTGCAGCAGAATAACGGGAGGGGTGTGTGTGTGTGACGAACAACTTGTGTAGATTGATACAGCATGAGTGGGAGCCGTTTATTGTAGGACAACAGAGGTATTTATACATTCCACACAGATTATCTAATTAACAAAAACTAGATACAGCAGTCAATCAATAAGAAATCTCCACACTTAATGGCTCGCTGGTGTTACTTCACAAACCACTCCCTCTGGCATTTTGCCAGGCGCCATCCAGGCTTGTTTACAGACTCTAACAATTATCTATTTTGAAATCAATGTATGTGTTAAGTATAACATATGAAAGCCTGAATGCAAATTTCTTTTTGTACTCTGATTACTTAATTTGGGGAAACCAAATTATGAGCGATGGAAAATTGTTAAGTCATTCATTCAATCAACGGTTTCTTAATATTATACTCTCTACCTCTTTATTAAGAAATTCTGCATTATTCAGGTAGATGGTTCCTTGCATGATGATTTATGGAGTTACTGACATATTTTCTTGTTCAAAACTATACCTTCTAATTTTCCTCCTTGGCATGGCATTCTTTAAAATAACAGCTCACCTTACAAGGCTTAGCACAGTAAAGTATTATCAATTTTATTCTACAGCCCCTAAAATGACAGTTTATCAGATAACTCTACTCTTAGCCAATTGAGAATACAAAGCTTAGCAAAGAGACAATTATTGGATTCAGAATATCATCTGGAGAGTATGAATCTGAGTGCAATGTTACCATTTCAGAAGGAAGCAGGTAGATACTCAGAGTAAATTTACCAATAGTAATAAATGTGCACAATCTTCTAGGGCTAAGATTGCTGCTAAATTGAATAAACTAATAAAATAGAAAAAAATATTATTTTTCCTTCAGTATATTATTCTCTAGCCACTCAGTACAACTTTTTTTAGCAAAACAACATGATAAAATGTCATGTTGTGTGTGTGCGCGCACATGTGTATGTGTTTGTACAAAATTAAAAAATAGAATATTAGAAGAGTCCATAAACAAGAAGATAACTGCTATGTGTAACACTTTCTTTGATTGGTAAGGGTTGAGTTATCTCTTAATATACAGCAGGCATAGGTATTAGACCCCTGATATCTGGTGGGAATAGTCTGATTACTATGACTAACACAGAGAAGTTGATAAAATAGGAAAGGTGTTTATGTTGGTCCTGTAATACTGAATCAAGCCATGTATATTTCATGGCATCAGTGTTTAATTAAAAAAAATGTTGGTCAACACTAAGTGACAAGTTTCTTTCATATATTTAAAACTTTTAAAAGCACAGAACGTAAATTGGTTTAAAATTGTTATGACTAGATTTTTCAAATGTAATTTGTTCCTATCTATGTTGTCTTGTGTCTTCCCAGAAAAGCCATATCATGATCTTAATTAAACATTTATTGGATAAATAATACAAATACCAAAAGTATTTAAAATAACTCTGCAGGCTATAAATGCTTACATTTGAGTTTTCAGAGATAGAGTTATAATTATTAACTTCTCTGCAACTAAGGCTAATATACAAATATGTAATCATAATGTGGCTAGTAAAATATGAATATGCAGAGTAGGAAATTTGAAATTTCATTCTTTTTTTAATTTATTTTTTTATTGGTTATTCAAAACATTACAAAGATTGCAGAATCACATCGGTTACACATCCACATTTTTACATAATACCATAATAGTAACTGTTGTATTCTTGATGATATCTATTCTTGGAATAGCATAGTGGTATTTTTTTGAAATTAGTATTAAAATTTTAATGTTAATAATTGATATTTTAATAGTATAATAAATGATAAGAATACCATATAATGGTGATCAAAGTAGTCAAAAGAGTCTTCCCAGGCTTGGGATATAGCTTAGTGGGGAAGTGCTTGCCTCTCCATGCCCAAGTCCTTAGGTTCAAATCCAGCACCACAAAAGAAAAAAAAAAAGTCTTTTCAACTAATCAATTTAATTTGTTCAAGAGTAAATTCTAAATTTTATTCTTTTGAATACATCAACATAATTCAAGGTGTTGATTTCATATTAGATTCATGATACTGAGTATGGTATGCAAAATTCTGTTAGCAGGCAAGGGTGATTTCATAAAACTAATATATGAACTAGGGAAAATTGATTTTGCCTTTATTTGCTTTCATGAAATTAAAAAAATACATAAATCTAACACTTCAGATAATTAATATGGAGTTATCACTTAAAAATGAATGAAGAATGATTTAACGTAAGGTTTATATTTCGTATACATTATGTTCAGCATTCAGTAACTGGATAAGGTGTTTTAAGCAACATAAAAACAGATACTCTTGCCAATACACTGTTTCTGAAACCAAAATTTAGACTACTTCTTTGCTATTATTTTGGATAGAATTGTTTTGAAACTTTAGTAAGATAGGTCTGTGGTTTCTTCTTTGTAGAAATGTTAGAATGATCCAAGGAGCATTTTATAAAGTACTGATATCTATGCCCTACACTCAAGAAATTCTGAGGTAATTGATTTTGAGAATGTTTTGGGCACTAATATTTTTACTTTTGTACGCAGTTTGTTCCTAAGTTTAGACACAGTTGAAGACAATTGAGAAACATCAAGTATCATCATTCTGAAATATGAGAAAATAAATCCAAGATATAAATTTGGGATTTGGTTTTAAAACAATTAACCAAGTAAAATAATCTTAAAAGATTATTCCTTTCAATGATACTATTTTGCTTATTTTTATGATTAAATATACAAATCAGTAAATATGTTTCAAATTAAGAAAAAAAATTTCATTGTAAGTAAGATGAATTCATATTTTGAATATTTAAAACAATAATATCAAATTTGTTGATTTTTTCACATTTAGTTAAAAATAAACCAAGAAGTAAAACGTAATTATAATAGACAAAAATAAAAATGTTAAGCAATAGCACTGAATAAATGCTTTTGTAAGTCCAATCATTTGAATTTGGAGTTTTCAACAAAACTGAGCATATATAAAAAATTTAAAATATTCAGATTTGTTATTTTATAAAATGCCAATTAAACATGCTTACACAGACATTTAAGAGAAAAATAACATTTGAATGGCATTATGTTTACGGACTTTTCCAATTGCTTAGCATTATAGCATTGTGTTTGAGATAAATATATTCATCCTTATGGCTTTTAACTATGTTACAAAATACAAGTGACAAATGCATTTTAATGCCAAATGCACTATATTTAGTTTATCAAAAAATGCATTTTTTTTAAAGAGAGAGAGAGAGAGAGAGAGAGAGAGAGAGTTTTAATATTTATTTTTTTTAGTTTTCGGCGGACACATCTTTGTTTGTATGTGGTGCTGAGGATCAAACCCTGGCCGCACGCATGCCAGGGGAGCGCGCTACCACTTGTGCCACATGACCAGCCCTCAAAAAATGCATTTTAAACTGCATACAACAAATTGAAACACATGGGGAAATAACTGTTGACTTTTAGGGAAAAGCAGACCATATTGGAGAAAGTAAATTATTAAAAAAATGATGATGATGAATGGGCCCTTAGAAGAATGGATGGGAGAAGTGACAGTTTGTGACAAAGTTTGGTCTTAATATTAATTCCTGGTGTCCTCTCCTGTGATAAGCAATAATCTTCCCTGGTTGATGAAACTCCCAGGGAAGGGATTTAAGACATTTGTGTTCATTCTGGAGGGTCTGTCTTTAGGCAGATAAGGAGTGTGCAGATGTGCCTCTGCTGATTTCAAATGCCTTCAGTTCAAAATAACCAATGTACCAAAGTGGTATATTTGGGGTGCCATATATTGGTTTCCTTCCAAGACGATGCCCGGATGATTAATAAAAACTTGAAAATATTTGTATTTGTTTATTCAGATATTGTTCTGAAGAGATGACATGATGGCACAAAACTTGACTTTTCCAGTAAATCTCATATGAACGTGAGAAAGTCATGAATCTGAGGAAGCCTGTACATTTCAGATCCAGTTGGATATTTCTGATCCTAGAGCCTCAAACCTTACTGACTCATCTGAGTGCTCAACTCCTGCCATTTCACTTTGGTAGACTTCCCCCTGGAAAATCAAAACAACATTTCTGCTTCAAAGAATTCTGCTAAAAAAAATACTATATTGAAAGAAGATACTAATTTCTAAAAATATGTTAGAGAATGTCCATCCAAATGTCAAGTTTTATTCATTCATTCTTAAAATATTCAGTAAGCATGTTAAGAGTCCATTAGAGCCCTGTCTCTCAAACTTCAAAGTATATTCAAGTCACCCATGAATCTTGTTAAAAAATGTTGTTAAAAAACACATTTTGATTCAGAGTATCTCAACTATGACCTGAGATTTTACATTGTTAACAAACTCCCAGGCATGCCAATGTGCTGATTCTTGTACCTTATCTGGAGTGACAAGAAGTAAAAGGACTCACACTTTTTGTATAGGTATGTAGACACTCTAATGAGACTTCTGGATAAAATTCAGCTAGATCCTAATTAAATACAATAAGTGTCAGTGTGTTGCTGGGTTTGCTAGAAAGTAAAAGAAACCTGGAAAAGCTGTTCACATATACACCAGCAAAGTGAAACTACAACAGGAAGTTGTAAGCAGTAAAAATAAAATGAGGTTGTCCTGAGGCCAAAGCTGGCTTCAGTGCTATATCACATAAACAAAAAATTCAACCCCTAGAAAAGTAGTGCATCTGGACCTGACATTTGTACTTTAAAAAGTGATCTCAGATTGGTAGTTTTCAGAGGTCCCCTTGAAAAATCATTTGCACATTCTCTTTCTAGGTAAGCATCCTTTAAGATGCCTATAGTTAATATTCAATAAAAAGCGAGCTTTGGACATAAAACTGTTCAGTATTCATGGAACCAAGCTATCATGAGTCAGCAAGAACAAAAACCAACAAGTCTATATGTACAAATGGCCTCAATATGATATAAAATTTCTAGAGAACTAAGAGATGGAATTTTAAAAGACAGAGGAAAAGACTATTAAAATAAAACAGTATAAAAAGTTTTCAAAATAAACATGCAGCTGAAAGGCTAAATAGCATGTAGCAAAAAGCTGAAAACAGAAGTGAAAGAGAGGATAAATCTGAATAAATTTCTCAATTGCAACACAGATAAGGAGAAAAAAAAATATAAAGCCAAATAAAGCATAATAAGGAGTTCTAAAATCTAAATATGCAGTGCCTCAGAAGTACAGAATAGAGAAATTGGAGAAGTGGGAATATTTTAAAGTATAAAGACTAAATTTCTTTTATAAATTGATAAAGGCAACAAATTAATGCATTCAGGAAGTTCAATATGAATTAAGCAAAATACATATACACATTCAGAATAAATCCATAAAAAAGAGAAGATCTTAAAAAGAATCCAGAGAGAAAGGGATATATCACCTATAAAAGAATGACTATCATCAGACAGGAAACTGCTGAAATTTTAATGCAAGTCAGAAATGCATAGAATAATACCTTCAAAATTCAAAGAAAAAAAATAACTGTTAATCAGACTTAATTAGTAAGTGAAACTATCTTTAAATGATGATAGTTAAATAAAGATATTTTCATGTAAAAAAAAGTGATAAATTTAACAACAGTATTTCTTCACAAGTAGAAATTGTGGAAGTGTTCTTTAAGAAGATGACCAATCATGTCAGAAAGGATACGCTGAAAGAGTGTGGCATAGAAATACCCAAATTTCAATCTCACACATGGTATGAGTGGCAAAATAACATCAGAGGAATTCCCATATCACATGAAGAGAATCACCGCCAGAGTGTAAAATGCTTTAGTATTTTCAAAAACAAAATCTAAGAACATAAAATTATCAATACAGAAGAGTAATTAAATTCCATATATATTATATGAATTCCATCAAGAAATTCACCGTGTGGCTTGGTGGTAGAAACATGCCATTTCTCAAATGATCTGTAGGGCTACCATTTAAAATTAGTTCCTTTTATATGTTTTCACACCATTTTTGCATCTTGTTCTCCTCTTTGGTCTTTGGATTTCGCCATTTAGCAGCCGTCTCACCCCTAGGTTGCTTACTTTAATTCTACTTGCAAGGACATAGGTAAGAGTCAGCATGCTTGGATTCAAATCAGAATATAAGCTGTGAACTTGGACATTTTTTTCCCTTTATCTCAGTTTATACATTTGTAAAAAATATAGAAATCAGGTATACAAAAATAAAGTTCTTTTTTGAAGATTGAGGTAGTAGTACTTAGAACAATACTTAGAACAGTACTGGAATATGGTAAATGATAGTATTTTCATTAAGGCATCATAATTTAGGAAAATATTTATATAATTTTATTAGTATTTATTGCTAAAAAGGAGTTAAAACATTTGCCAGGTTCCCACAGTAGAATAGGTCTACAGACTGATTTTACTATTTATGTTTCTTCATCTATACCTTTATAAGTAATAAAAAAGAAAACTCCTTGCATTCTTATGTTTTAACAATATTAATCAAATAATAGCTTACTTAAAGACATGAAAACTTTACCAAGTCAATTTTAAAATACTATGGTGCAGATTGCAACACAACTATACTATCTTATGGTGATAACCAGAGGTTATCATTTTTTTCAATATTTTTTTGGTAGAATTTATCTTCTGGAGTGAATACTGGAATAAATGTTTCTCTCTCAAAACCTTGCTAAACTTCAGATAGCAACATTATTCTTTGAACAACATGAGCTCACCAAAAAAATATCAATATAAAGGAGTATTAAATTGTAAATGTAATATTATTGTTATTTAACATGGCTAAGTCAATGGTTTTCATTATTTCAGTGTCTTTTTCTTGTATTTCTATCAGCAGTGACTATTATATAACTTTCCATTTTTACCACCAATGTGAGTATAAGTGATCTTTTGTTTTAACAGAAATTTATCTACCTACAATAATTTATTTTTTCCTTCTTATAATTATTTTTCTCTACTATTTTCTACTAGTATGCTTTATATATTTAAAATTCTGTATACACACGTTTTTTAAAACATGATTCTTTTTTTTAATTGGTTGTTCAAAATATTACAAAGCTCTTGACATCTCATATTACATAAATTAGATTCAAGTGGATTATGAACTCCCATTTTTACCCCAAATACAGATTGCAGAATCACATCGGTTACACATCCACATTTTTACTTAATGCCCTATTCGTAACTGTTGTATTCTGCTACCTTTCCTATCCTCTACTATCCTCCCTCCCCTTCCCTCCCCTCCCATCTTCTCTCTCTACCCCATCTACTGTAATACATTTCCCTCCTTGTTTATTTTCCCCTTCCCCTCACAACTTCTTATATGTAATTTTGTATAACATTGAGGGTCTCCCTGCATTTCCATGCAATTTCCCTTTTCTCTCCCTTTCCCTCCCACCTCATGTCTCTGATTAATGTTAATCTTTTCTTCCTACTCTTCCTCCCTGCTCTGTTCTTAGTTGCTCTCATTATATCAAAGAAGACATTTGGTATTTGTTTTTTAGGGATTGGCTAACTTCACTAAGCATAATCTGCTCTAATGCCATCCATTTTCCTGCAAATTCTATGATTTTGTCATTTTTTAGCGCTGCGTAATACTCCATGGTGTATAAATGCCACAATTTTTTATCCATTCATCTATTGATGGGCATCTGGGTTGGTTCCACAGTCTAGCAATTGTGAATTGTGCTGCTATGAACATCAATGTGGCAGTATCTCTGTAGTATGCTCTTTTAAGGTTTTTAGGGAATAGACCGAGAAGGGCAATGGCTGGGTCAAATGGTGGTTCCATTCCCAGCTTTCCCAGGAATCTCCATGCTGCTTTCCAAATTGGCAGCACCAGTTTGCAGTCCCACCAGCAATGTACCAGAATACTCTTTTCCCCACATCCTCGCCAGCACTTGTTGTTGTTTGACTTCATAATGGCTGCCAATCTTACTGGAGTGAGATGGTATCTTAGGGTGGTTTTGATTTGCATTTCTCTGACTGCTAAAGATGGTGAGCATTTTTTCATGTACTTGTTGATTGATTGTATGTCCTCCTCTGAGAGGTATCTGTTCAGGTCCTTGGCTCATTTGTTGATTGGGTTATTTGTTATATTATTATCTAATTTTTTGAGTTCTTTGTATACTCTGGATATTAGAGCTTTATCTGAAGTGTGAGGAGTAAAAATTTGTTCCCATGATGTAGGCTCCCTATTTACCTCTCTTATTGTTTCTCTTGCTGAGAAAAACTTTTCAGTTTAAGTAAGTCCCATTTGTTGATTCTTGTTATTAACCCTTGTGCTATGGGTGTCCTATTAAGGAATTTGGAGCCCGACCCCACAATATGTAGATCAGAGCCAACTTTTTCCTCTATCAGATGCAGAGTCTCTGATTTGATATCTAATTCCTTGATCCACTTTGAGTTAACTTTTGTGCATGGTGAGAGGAAGGGATTCAGTTTCATTTTGTTGCATATGGATTTCCAGTTTTCCCAACACCATTTGTTGAAGATTCTATCCTTCCTCCATTGCATGCTTTTAGCTCCTTTATCAAATATAAGATAATTGTAGCTTTATGGATTAGTCTCTGTGTCCTCTATTCTGTACCATTGGTCCACCCGCCTGTTTTGGTACCAGTACCATGCTGTTTGTGTTATAATTGGTCTGTAATATAGTTTGAAGTCTGGTATCGCTATACCGCCTGATTCACACTTCCTGCTTAGAATTGCTTTTGCTATTCTGGGTCTTTTATTTTTCCATATGAATTTCATGATTGCTTTCTCTATTTCTACAAGAAATGCCTTTGGGATTTTGATTGGCATTGCTTTAAATCTATAGAGAACTTTTGGTAATATCGCCATTTTGATGATGTTAGTTCTGCCTATCCATGAACAGGGTATATTTTTCCATCTTCTAAGATCTTCTTCTATTTCTCTCTTTAGGGTTCTGTAGTTTTCATTGTATAAGTCTTTCACCTCTTTTGTTAGGTTAATTCCCAAGTATCTTTTTTTTTTTTTTTTTGAGGATATTGTGAATGGGGTGTTTTTCCTCATTTCCGATTCGGAAGTTTTGTCGCTGATATACAGAAATGACTTTGATTTATGCGTGTTGATTTTATATCCTGCCACTTTGCTGAA
Source organism: Callospermophilus lateralis (assembly GCF_048772815.1). Classification (NCBI taxonomy): domain Eukaryota; kingdom Metazoa; phylum Chordata; class Mammalia; order Rodentia; family Sciuridae; genus Callospermophilus; species Callospermophilus lateralis. The sequence goes on along the minus strand of NW_027512465.1, from coordinate 1,864,282 downwards.
TTCATTTATTAGTTCTAGTAGTTTTTTTGTAGACCCTTTTGGGTCTTCTAGATATAGAATCATGTCATCCGCAAACAGTGATAATTTAAGTTCTTCTTTTCCTATTTTTATGCCTTTAATTTCTTTCATCTGTCTAATTGCTCTGGCCAGTGTTTCGAGAACTATATTGAATAGAAGTGGTGATAGAGGGCATCCCTGTCTTGTTCCTGATTTTAGAGGGAATGCCTTCAATTTTTCTCCATTCAGAATGATGCTAGCCTGAGGCTTAGCATAGATAGCTTTTACAATGTTGAGGAAAGTTCCTGTTATCCCTAGTTTTTCTAATGTTTTGAACATAAAGGGATGCTATACTTTGTCGAATGCTTTTTCTGCGTCTATCGAGATGATCATATGGTTCTTATCTTTAAGTCTATTTATGTGGTGAATAACATTTATTGATTTCCATATATTGAACCATCCTTGCATCCCAGGGATGAATCCTACTTGATCATGGTGCACAATTTTTTTGATGTGCCTTTGTATCCGATTCGCCAGAATTTTATTGAGGATTTTGCATCTAGGTTCATCAGAGATATTGGTCTGTAGTTTTCTTTCTTTGAGGTGTCTTTATCTGGTTTCAGAATCAGGGTGATGTTGGCCTCATAGAATGAATTTGGCAAAGCTCCCTCTTTTTCTATTTCCTGAAATAACTTGAAAAGAATTGGTATTAATTCTTCTTTAAAGGTTTTGTAAAATTTCGCTGTATACCCATCCGGTCCTGGACTTTTCTTGGTTGGTAGTCTTTTGATTGCTTCTTCAATCTCATCCATTGATATTGGTCTGTTCAAATTGTGTGTATCCTCCTGACTCAGTCTGGGCAAATCATAGGATTTAAGAAATTTATTGATGTCTTCATTCTCTTCTATTTTATTGGAATATAGATTTTCAAAATAATTTCTAATTGTCTTCTGTATTTCTGTAGCATCTGTTGTGATCATGCCTTTTTCATCCCGTATGTTAGTAATTTGAGTTCTCTCTCTTCTTCTCTTCGTTAGCATGGCTAAGGGTCTGCCAATCTTATTTTTTTATTTTTCAAAGAACCAACTTTTAGTTTTGTTAATTTTTTCAATAGTTTCTTTTGTTTCAATTTCATTGATTTCTGCTCTGATTTTAATTATTTCTTGCCTTCTGTTACATTTGCTGTTGTTTTGCTCTTCCTTTTCTAGGGCTTTGAGATGAAGTGTGAGCTCATTTATTTGTTGGTTTTTCCTTTTTTTGAGGAATGACCCCCAAGGGATGAATTTCCCTCTTAAAACTGCTTTCATTGTGTCCCATAGATTCCAAAATGTTGTGTCTGAATTTTCATTTATCTCTAAGAATTTTTTGATTTCCTCCTTTATGTCTTCTGTAACCCATTGATTATTCAGTAACATATTGTTCATTTTCCATGTGATGTAGGATTTTCCCTTCCTTCTTTTATCATTGATTTCCAGTTTCATTCCATTATGATCAGATAAAATACATGGTATTATCTCCACCTTTTTCTTCCTTGCTTTTTTATACTGCTCATATTATTTCTTGTTCTGTTTGATTGCTGAGTTATTGTTGACTCTTATAAATTTATTTGATGCTTGGGAGGAAAAATATTAGAAGGAAATGGAAGAAGTCACTAAAGAGAATGAGGGTAGGCAAGTAGAACTCAAGAAAGGGGGAATAAAAAAAATTGTAAAGAGATAAAAAGACAAAAAAATAGAAAATACGGGAAGAGAGAAATTTTTTTAAAAAGATAATAATGATAATAAAAAAAATGAAAGTTAAAATTTAAAAAAATAATAACAATAAAAATTTAAAAAGGTTAAAAAAATAAAAACATAAAAAATTAAAGAACAACAACCACAAAAAAGAAAATGAAAATGAAAGAAAAGAGAAAAAAAAAACCCAAGTTAAAAAAAATAACAATAATAATAATAATAATAATAATAATAATAGTAATAATAAATGCAGTCATAGAGTTCGATTTACTTCTCTTCCAGTAGGTGGTGCTGTGCCCACTGGGTCAAGCTTCTCCTCTCAATAGGTAGGAACCTCCCGCGCCACTCCTGATTCCCTTGGTCTGGCTATCACGCTCACAGGAGAGCTGTTAGGGGCCCTTAAGTTTTCCCCACTGTTCTATAGCTGAAAGAGCTGCGATCAGTCAAAAACAGAGATGATGACGTCAGCTCTCCAAGATGGTGGCCGCTGGCTTCCTCTGTGGTCTGTCCGATGTGGAGAACCAAATTGGATGGCTTCCTTCCCCATCTCAAGCCCAGAATTCAGCTCTGAGTATAGCATTTGCACCGCTGGCGGGAGCCTGCAGAATCCGTAACTCTGTATCTTTGTTATCTCGTCGTCGTTTCCCAGCGAGCTCCGCAGACTCTGGCCGCGGGGCGGTTTGCTGAATAGAGCAGCCTGACCCTTCGTGCGGACAAATCTCTCCATTTGAGCCCCAGTAGCTGATCCTTATGCGATGGAAATCCTTCCTCTAGATTTCGGAGCACCCCTATTTTGCTGGAAATTCCTAACAAGCTAGCTTTTAGCCATTCTACCTTGTCATTTTCCTGCTCAGTGACGCGGTACACGGGGGTGCTGCACTCCCTTCGGCACCATCTTCCAGAATCCTTAAAACATGATTCTATAGAACTTATACCATACAACCAACTCCCCCTTACCTCACTTCATTCTTTTCCCTGTTCCTTAGAGGCAGTTTTCTCTTTTTTGAATTTTTTTTTCAGTTTAATAGCCAGCATATATACCTCAACAAAGTGCACACATTACAATCTTAGTACACATTATGTATTATGATAGATTATCAATTTCGGCTGACCTCCTTTCCACTGCTCTAGTATTGCTGATTCCTTATTGAATATTTCTGTTAGTACAATGTTATAAATATGTCCACTGCTAGCCATATAATACACAAGAAAATTAGAAAAAAAAATTGTTCTATGACTAACTTAACCTGGAATTAATAATGCTCCTGATGCCTTTTTTAGTATGCTTAATTTTTAAAAAAACATGTTTTCCCATGGATTTTATGATTTATATTTTAATAAAAATGTTCTTAATGCTAAATATTTCATCTGTTTTCTTCCTTTGTTTTTTTTACATCTCTTTTAGATCTGTCTCCTGTGTCTCCCATCTTTGGTTTGTTTCTGTTTTAATGTCTACTATACATTTCCTGAGGTTTGAAGACAGTTTCCATCAAAGGCCTGTGTGCTAAAGGCCTGGTCCTCATCTCAGTGCTTTGGGGATAGGGTGGAACCCTTAGGAGGTAGAGCCTAATAAAAGAGAAGTTAGGTCATTTGGGATATGCTCTTGTAGGGATTATTGCAACCTTACTCTTTCCTGTCTCCGCCATCATGTGGTGAGCAACTTCTGCTGCTGCAAAACTCCACTATGGTGTTCTGTCTTGGCCACCAGACTGAAGACAACCAGGACAAGCAATCTTCAGCTGAAACCATGAGCCCAAATAAACCATTCCTCCATATTAGGTGATCACAGCAGACATTTTGTGATAGTGACAGAAAGCTGACTAACCCAATTTTTATTGTCTTGAGACTTTCCTTTGCTCCTTAGAATTCCACTGTCTTGGTCTTCTGCTGATTCCTATTTCTAGTACTCAAGTGTTCATTTCCCAATGTTAACACTCTCTTAGGCACTGCATTTTCTCAATATTTCTTGAGCTCCTGAGAAAAGTGTGGAACAAAAATGTTCAGTCTGAATGTTGAATGTTGTTGAATAGTACAACTGAATGTTGTACTATTCAGTCTCTATTTGGAACTGAATAGTACAAAAAATGTATCCTCAACTCCATCACATTTTATTATTTTACTTATTTTTAAAATTTATTTTACACTGAAAGCGCATTAATCACACTTAGTAAATAAAATAAAAAAAATTGAGACAGATATATACTGAAATAGAGCTCTAACACTCTCAATTTTTAACACATGGGGATCTTTTCTAATTACCTTCTAGATCTTTATCAGTATACAAGATACAGCCTACATTTTAGTATATCTTTTTACTCTTCAATTGTCCAATAGTTTTAACAAAGTTGTCATGGTCAATTAACTCTTCCTATTCAAGAGCATGGGAGATCTTTCCATCTTCTAAGGTCTTCTTCAATTTCCTTATTTAGTTTCTGTAGTTTTTATTGTAGAGGTCTTTCATCTTTTGTTAGATTGAATCCCAATATTTTATATTTTTGAGACTATTTTGAATGGGGTAGCTTTTCTAATTTCTCTTTCAGTGGATTCATCACCTATGGATAGAAATGCATTTGATTAATGGGTAAATGGGTGGAGTTGGAGAATATTATGCTAAGCAAAGTAAGCCAATCCCAAAAAACTAAAGGCTGAATGTTTTCTCTGATTACTGGATGCTGATCTATGATGGGGGCACGGAGCGGCAAGTGAATAATGGAGGAACTTTGGTTTGGGCAAAATGGACAGTTGGGAGGAGTTATGGAGGTAGGAAATATGGTGGAATGAGGATATCACTAACCGAGGTACCTATATGATTGCACAAATGATGCATCTCTACACCGTGTACAAGAGAATTGAAATGTTGCACTCCACTTGTGTGTGATTAATTGAAGTGCATTCTCTCATGTGCAATGAAGTAGAACAAATAAAAATAATAATAGAAAACCTGTAAAAAATTGTCATGGTCAATTAAAACTTTCTGGATATTCTTTACTTTTATATTCAATTTTCTTCTTGATCCAGATGAGTATTTTCCTGCTTTTTAAAAAATGTTTTTAATATCCAAAATGATTTTTAGAACTTTTTCTTGGTTACTTCCTTTTGTATGGCTTTTTCTTATCTACTTTCAAGTCTTTTTGATTTTTCTGGTACTAATTTTAAGATAGCTTATTTAGCTTTAGGAAACATTTCAATGAACTGTGCTAATTTCCGGCTTCCTGAATGTATTACCACTTGTTCTTATTTTTACAAAAGAAGAAAACAATTTTAATCATTCTTCATTCAAAGAATTTGGCAATTCCCAATTAGTCTTAGAACTCTACAACACATGTCTTTCATTTTGTGTCAAACCATGTTTATTGAAGAATTCATTTTTAAATGGAAAGATTGCTTTTTGTTATCTGAAATATGTCGAACAAAGTGAGTTTTTATTTTTACAGAGCAATATTTTGGGTGCAAATGATAGTTTAAGGGATAATAGCAAAAATATATTATATAAAGACCTGAACACTTTCCAGAAATCTCAGCAAAGTTTTGGTTATAAAGTTCTTATCTAAAAAAATGATATAATATTTTTCCCATGAATTTATGCTTCTTAAATACTTTCAAGTTGTTTCATTCTGATCTATTAGCAAATTTGTACCACACTGATAGTGACATACACACTGAAATATTTGCATATGAAACAAAACATATTTTCAAATTGCTCCCTTCATATTAACCAACATAGACATCCTGTGGAAATTATTTTAGAGCTATGTACTTCTTTTAACTGATCTTTCCAGCTTTGGCACTGTTGACCTTGCTCTCCTTTTTTAATTTCTGCTTTGGAATACAGTAACCTTCATCTTGGTTTCGATGATAAAAATGTTCTTGTTTTACTCTACTTTTACTTGTCTGTCATTCGTTGTGAGTATTCTTTGCTTTGTAGGCTACCTCTACCCATCAATGAAATGTGGATGTTTCCCAATCATTTCCATAACGGCCTTCTTTTCTCATTCTCTATGCTGCTAGAAGATATCATCTAGTTTTATTATTTCCAATACCATATATATGATAATATCTCCAAAACCATATTTCTAACCATCTCTCTTTTCAGCTCCATTTCCAATAATCACCAACTTAGTATTCATCTGTACATTATATCTTCAAACTCAGACATCTCCATCCCAAACTGTTCAAAACTGAAATATTTTCACATCTAACCACCAACTTGCTCCTTTCCTCTTGTATTGCTTGTCTTAGGCAAGTCACAGAGATGTAGTCACCTTATTAACTATGCAGAAATTCAGAAGTGATACATCCTCTGCCCTCCCTTTACTCTTTTTCACAATCAACTTTGCACATGTCCTGTAGATTCCACCTCTCTTTAGAAACTCTGCCCCCACTTCTTAGTCTTGACTTCATTATTTTGTCTTGATTTTACAAACATTTTTTTCTAATTATTTCCTCCTCCTAATTTCTTCTACCTTCAGTTCATTCTCCTACTACTAAGAAATATTCCTTCTGAGTTGCAAAGACATTTTAAAATGAAATGAAAAGAGAAAACACTTGCAATATGTGGAATGATGTCAGTTTCTCTTTTAATTGAAAAATTCAATAAACTTAAAAATGTAAATCTTCTTTGTCATGCTCTTACTAAAAATCAATAGAGAAAAGATAATTTCCCCTTAACTTCCCCTCCACATTTCAATAAAATCCAAAGACACTGGCACAGCCTTCTGGCATCCTATATTTACTTCAGCCACACTTACACATTTGCTACCTTTGATTAAATCTCCTGACAACTCCTGATGAAACACAGCTCATTCTACAAAATTTGTCTTAGATGTTAGGTCTTCTATCTAAGAAGATATCTCTTCCTTGCTTTTTGACAGAGTGAAGTGCAGGAAACATGTATAAAGGTAATGAGATAAATTATTTTACAGTCATAGTTTTCTGCCCCTGGTAACCTTGTGGTCTAGGTATATCTCTAATACTAAACCCAGTCCATCATATGCTCTATAATTGCATGTTTTCTTGACTTTTCCTTCATCTCAGTTATGCCCTTTTGAGAAAAGAAACTTTATTTTGTATTTCTCTGTTCCTTCTATAAAGCACAATGCCAGGATCAATGCTAGAATTCAATTAGTGCTTATTGATTTAATAAAGAAATCTCATCCTGATTAATTTTATTTGGATATAAAGCTTTTTAGTAGTGAATCTACTAGCAAGCACTTCCAGAAGTACAGCTTCTTACTTTTCATAACAAATATTTTTTTAATTGAATGATGTGTTATACAATAATTCTACATAGGCAAAACTAGAGAATTATGCTCAAAATTGATAGATTAAAAGCAATCAGGAAAGCTCAAATTGCAAGACATTGCCTAAGATATCTGGTGAGTTCCCTTCCATACTGTCGAGGTCATAAAAATATGGGGAAAAATGAGATATTGTCACAGGCAAAGGGTGGCATTGCATATAATTAAATGCAATGTGGCACCTTACTTTTATCCTTGAAAGGAACTAGAAAACTAATAAAATCTAAACACAAACTAGAATTTAGTTACTAATACTGTAGTAATGTCAGTTTCTTAGTTTTGGCAAATGTACTATGGTAATATAAAATGGTAAGATTGTTGGAAACCAGATGAGTGGTATGAAAGAACTCTGTGCCATCTTTTGCAATTTTTCTATAATTCTAAAATTGCCCCAAAATAGAAAGCTTATTTGCAGAAAGGAAATTAGGACTTAACAAATTCTTTCATTATTAATATAGTACAATGTAACAATTTTTAGAATGGCATAGGCAGTTCAGAGAAAATTTAAGTGCTTTTCAAATTTTAAAAATTAATCTTTTTAATAAATTTCATGAAGTTAGAATAACTACTGAATTCAAATGTTCTAGTTTATGCTACATGTTATAAGTTTATTTTAAATTAAGAGCTGAATGCTTTCATGATCACATGCTACTGTGTTAGTGGTTTATTTTTATATCAAATTTGAAGAAACTACTAGTAACACAATTTTGTCAAAAATTTTATGTAAAACTCTGACTTTGAAGAGAACAGAAATTTACACTGATTTTTGTCTACCTGAATATTATGGTCCATTTTCAATTTTTATATTTCAGAATCCCTCATAGCAAAATGTTTTAGCAATTGATTTTTTTCATGTGTAACAAGAATGAAACATTCTATTTCCTGATGTCAGGGGACATATTTGAGGGGTGGGCAAGCATATATTTGTTTTTCCCTTTTATTAATGTTTTGCTGGAGGGCAAATGTCAATGTAGCCACTTTCATTCTTTTACCCCTCTTGCTGAAATCTCCTGTAGGGAAATTCTGCACATGGGTTTCTTTGATGGTTCTTTTCATTTTTATCTCCTGCTGTGACTTTGACAGACTGGCAGTAGGAGACAGAAATAAAAGAAAAAGGCTTAAAAAATGTTATAGCTTCATGCTGTGAATTTAGAAGATGACAGGGGTTTTTGGCTTGCTTCCTCTGGCCCATGACTAAAAGAAGAACTGTCACCAGGTTACAGTGCTAAGGGGGAGTAATGAGAACATATTTTCTCATGCAGGCTACCTAGAGGACTTTGATGCATGTGGCCCGCCCAAGTCAATCTGAAACTCTGGGGCTAAAAATTGCTATGGCTAAATCCAAAATCTCATGGTTGGGAATGAGCCTTGGCAATACCCTGTGTAGAGTTTTCACACAGTAGCCATATAATAAGTGCTTGATCCTGATAATTTCATGTAAATTGCCTTTCACACCATTGTAAGGAGTCTATAAGTCCGTCATTTGGTCTGTCTTAATTGTACCTAATATTATCCCTAAAAAGAAATGATAAAATCACTGGTGAATTTGACCTCATTTTTCGTTAGAAAGAGATCTCCAGCTCTTTGTTAGGAAACAGTGGACTGCATTTTCTTTTATGTGGATCCTTGAGGTTGTGCAATAGATAATATTTCTTCAATTTGTTTTTTTTTAGATATGCATGACAATAGAGTGTATTTTGACATATTATACATTGGAGTATGACTTATTCTAATTAGGATCCCAATCTTGTGCATGTACATGATGGTAAGATTCACTATGGTCTATTCATATATGAATATAGGAAAGTTATATCAAATTAATTCTAATATCATTCCTATTCCTATCCTCAGTCCTTTCCTTCATTCCCCTTTGTCTAATCCAAAGAACTACTATTTGGTAAACTCAAGAATCACTTCGAAAAGACTTCATAATATGTTCCTGAAGTTTACAAGAATATTGAGAAACATGTAAGAATAAAAGTCAGAGTAGAAATGAGGAAGAATTAGCTATTAGTGATTTTAAAAGTCTGATTAGATATTTAAATGTATACTTATTTTTGGTAAGGTATACTTTATTTTTAAAGTGGTACATAATAATATAAGGTAGTTAAGATTAATAGGCTTTTAACTGACATGCAGTCAATCTGGTCAATTTTGTTTAAAAAAACATTTAAACATATATTTGAAAAAAATTGTAGAATTTCATGAAATTGTGTGCACACATTCTATTTAAATGTATATTATAAAAATGAAAATGGAATGCTGTTCATTATGCATTATCATATACAAATAAAAAATTGTAATTCTGAAAGTATGAAATATGATCTACAAAAATCAGGAAATATCTCCTGATTATGCTTTTTATGGCTATTAGTAAATTGGGCAATATTAGAGGGACCCCCATGCACACAAAGTCACTCTTGCTTATGGTATTGGTTGCAAGTTAGAAATTCCCCAAACAACACAAATTCACTACAGATCAAGTATCCTGAGTGTGAAAATCTAAAATCATCTTCAAAATCTGAAGATCCTACATTTAAACTTATCCAATGGTTCCTGGTCAATACACAATTTAAAAAAATACCTCAGGTGATGTGTATATAAAACATGAATAAATTTATTTTAAGACTTTTGTCCCATCTCTGAGATATCTCATTTTGTAAATGCAAATATTTCAAAAACCCCACCACGAATAAATATATAAAATCTGAAACACTTATGCATTTCAGATAAAGAATATTCAAACTGTAGTAGTATTGACAGAATTTGTTGAAAGCTATTATACTCAAAGTCACAGTTTATAAAGTCAAAGGATACAGATTCAAATCAAACAAAAAATAAGAGAGGCAGTATTATGAATATTTGTGTTCCCCAAAATTGTGTAGAAGTCCTATCCCTGAAAAATGGCAAACCCCACAAACTCACATACTGAAGGCCTATACCTAATATTTGCATGATATTAGGGCATGTGGCCCTTATAAAGTAATTAGTGCATGTGGTTAGACCCCTCATAAGTGGGATCAGAGAGACTGATTAAAGAGATTCTAGAGAGCTCTCTCTCCCTCTTTCTGCCATGTGAAGATACAGTGACCAGATATCCATCTGAAAGCCAAGTAGAATGTCCTCACCAGTCACTGAATCTGTCAGCATCTTGGTCTTGGGGTCTTGGACTTCCCAGCCTCAAGAAATATGAGAAATAAGTGTTTATTGTTTTAGTCACTCAATTTTTACCCAGGTTATTACTTTAGCTACTGCTGTGATATCCTCTCATAGCAATCTGAACAAATGCAGACAAATCCAGGAGGATTCCAAATGAGCAGCTTCCACTTTTCCTCTTCACAGGGAATCAGGACAGAACTTCCAATCAACATGTCGAAATAGAGAATATTGCCAATCAGAAAAGCATACCCAAGTTTCAGCTTTGGTGGGGTTCCATTCAAGAGAGTTTGTATTAAGGCTCTATCACATATGGATTATGTGATAGTTTGTATTCCTTTCAAAGTTCATGTTGAAACTCCATCCCCATCATGGTGTTATTAAAGGGGGGACAGGGCTTCTGGTAATTATTAAGTCTGTATTTATAAAGAATATATAAAGCATAAATGAATTTCATTTTAAGACTGGTTCCATCCCCAAGACATCTCATTATGCATATGCAAAACCCTCATGAATAGGTTAATGCCCTTATGTTATAGGCTTCAGAGAGCAGTTGTTTTTCTTATCCTTCTGCCTTCCACCATGTTAGGTTACAGCAACATGGCCTTGCCTGGAAAGCACAGAAACTGATTCTCATCAGACACTGGACCTACCAGTGCCTAGATCTTGGATTTCCAAGCACCCATAACTGTGAGAAATACATTTCTATAGTTTATGGTTTATTTAGTCTGTAAAGTTTTGTTCAGCAAATTAAGATCACTGATTTCCCACAGAGCTTATCTCATTCTCCAGTACCTCCATATTGATGACCCAAAGCCCACCCTAAATCAATTGGTGTGGTTCAGAGCTCTCCTAACCCTAAATTATATTGTTAACTATTTAGCAAACCAAAGGCTTCCAAGCAAAGCTAGTCCAGTCAGTCATGGCTTTTCAAGGGCTTAGAGATTACGTTTCTGTAAACTAGGAGTAAAGGCCAGTATTATTTTGGTTAAGGTTAAACTCTTTGCTGCATAGAATCTAAAAAGTGTGTAGTGAGATTTATTCTGCTTTACATTTTTCCCTTTAAAAAAGGTAATTGTATCTCTAATATCTATAACATAAACATAAAGAAATTCTACCACCTGATGAAACCATGTATAAGGACTTCACTATCATAAGCTAATAAGAAAAACAACAAAACACCATATTTCTGGTATTTTAATTTAACTGTAGAATTGATTAATCATTTTATTACTATATAAGTGTTTTAAATTATAGCTCATAGAATGAGAATTTTTGAAGTATTTTGACTATATGAGCTAGAATTAAAAATCACTTATAAAGCTGATTTTGTCTAGATGACAGAACTGCTTAGAAAGATATTGAGTTCTATAAATTTAACATACTGAATTTTGTGAACTGAACTCCCATTTTGAGAAAAGTCCAGAAGTGTTAAATTATGACTTGTAATTGATTCTTGTAAGAATTTAACATTATCCTCCTAGCATAAGATGAACTTTGGTATAGATTCAGTAAAGTAATTATTCTTTCTACTAGTGCTGATAAAATGTAATATGACAAGAAATAGCCTCCTGATGAAGTTAAATATTTGATATGCAGACTAAATAAAAGCAAGCAATCCTGCCTTGTCTCTCAGTAGTGAACTCCTGATTTAGAAAGTGGTAATGAAAATTCCATTCAAAGAATCATTCTATTCATGGCAGATTTCTGTGTTTTTATTTAGTATTGCCCTATGGAGCAAAGGTAGGTTTGTGAACTGCATAGTATTAAGAAATTAAGTTTTCCCCCAGGGGCAGATTCTAGGCAACCTTACTACCTGTTTTAAACTATCCAGTTTCCTCTACCTAATTATGCAAACAACACTTATCTATACAGGGTTTGGGACTTGAGGAACCAACACAGATGCTGATAATCTGGATACCATTATAGCTGTGAGTAATGAAATCTTTTGTCTCTAATCCAGGAGTCTTTTATCTTCTGACAGCAAACAGGAAATTTTAACAGGCTATTTGAAAGTGGTATAATTTTCTGCTCTTTGACAGACCTTTATGTTCACTTCTTTATCCTTCAATCATATAAAACATTTAAATTTAGTCTCTCTTTTAATTTCCAAGTCATTTGATTCATTATAATGTGCCATTGTCTTGGGTATATTTTTCTAATATCTAACTCTGACCAAAATTTCACAGCTACTACCCATTTTTTTTGATAAGAGTGTAGGTTTTAATTCATCAACTTATTAATTTATTAAATTTTTTTTGAGAGAGAGAGACAGAATTTTTTTAATATTTATTTTTTAGTTTTCGGCAGATACAACATCTTTATTTGTATGTGGTGCTGAGAATCGAACCCAGAGCCACCGCATGCCAGTCAAGTGCACTACCTCTTGAGCCACATACCCAGCCCTCATTTATTAAATTTTGAAGCATATACTATCTGTGTTTTTAGGCACTTGATAAATGGCATACAAATTAAATATGAAAACAGTCCCCATTAACTTTTGAGAAGCAAAATGTTTGATATTAATCATCAAGCTGTAGTTACAATGTATTAAACAAAGATATAAGAATTATTCAAACTCCTGTGCTGAAGCGATCCTCTTATCTTTGCCTCCTCAGTTTCTGGGACTGTTGACATACATAACTGTACCAAGGCTTATGTGTATTTATGTACCTTTTAAAATTTCTCATACTTGGAAGAGTCAACACAATCTGAGAAATTCTTATAGCATAATTAATTAAACATTATCTATAAATAAAAACCATTAAGTATAAATATTAGCTATAAATAAGCAAATACCACTAGGAAGAATACCAATTTTAAATTTAAAACATTATTTATATAACTATATTTTTAATCCTTTGAACTCTGTTATAATTTTTTAAATTAATTTTTAGTTGGCAAATAATAATTTTGTATTGAGTACATTGTGATATTTTGATAAATACATTATGAAATTATTTAACCAAGCTAATTAACAGCCATCATTTCTTATCTTTTTCTTTTTATGAATATTTAAAATCTACTGACTTAACAAATTTGAAGTACAGTTTACATTATTACATTATTATTGGAGCTACCATGCTGTACAAGAGACCTCATGAACTTATTTCTCCTAATTTTAACTTTGTACTGTTTGACCAACACCAATCTTGAATTTTCTTTTTACTGCGTGTGTAATACACTAATAACATTTATGACTTTTTAATATTATGCATCTTTTAATAAAATTTTATAAACATTTGATCTGTTCTATTTTTTTAAAGACTGACTATATCTTTTTGAAAAAACTGAAGAAGTCCCATTGAAAACCCTTCTAGACTGTCAGTTCAAGATACCTAGTCATGAGATCACATTGTATGAAAAATGAAATAGCCCTCTAAATCAGTTGAGGCAATTGAAGTAAAATATGCTTATTTTATTCACATTTTTAGACCATATCTGAATATGTAATTTAGATGGTAATATAAAAAAAAAACTGAGCTCTATAAATATGTTCCTTGTCTTACAGTGGGTTTATATCTTGATAATTTCATGCTAAGTTGAAAATATGGTAAGTTGAAAATGCATTTAATACTCCAAACCTACCAAACATCATGGCTTAGCAACACAGTGCACTGAAGAGTATCACTTGTTCCTTGATCAGAGGCTGACTGGGAACTGAGGTTACCTGACACTGCCCAGTGTTGCCAGTGAGTATCCACACACCAGTAGCCTGGGAAAAGATAAAAATTCAGACTATCAAGTAAGGTTTCTGCTGAAGGTGTGTCCCTTTTGCACCATCATGAAATTAAATATCAATTGTAGGTTGAACCATCATAGTCTGGGAAACTTCTGTGTATGATGTAGATGAAATAGATTATATATTACACAGTTCTGTATGTTTTCTAGGGAATTTCAACACTTCAAGCCTTCTGTGTTACTGTTAGGTTTCTACAATACCTAAAGAAAAGTTAGAAGGCAAATTTTTTTTTTCAAATCTGAGAATAAGTAAACGTTAAAATTCTTTTAAATGTCAAGAAAAGCAGTATTAAGGAAAGAAAATTCCAATTTTTAATATTTTCTGCACTTATCATACTAAATCAGTTCTCTTTATGTTATAATGGAAAAATCTTAAACCAAAAAGTCAAACACCTGTGTTCTCATCTTCTGCAGTATGCTGTACATAATCTTCTTGAAATTATTCAGTGTTTCTGAGACCCATCATGTGCCTGAATGATATAAATAAACCTCAAAACAAACATAAGAATTGCTGGAATTAAAAATATATATATATTGTAATACTATATATTAGTTTTTCATTACTACTTTCACAAATCAAAGCAATTTAGTTGCTTAAAACAATACACATTTACTATTGGATAGTCTTTTGACCTTAGAAGTCCAGGTTGGCAAAACTGATTTCTCTGCTATTTATTTCATCAGGCTGAAACCAAAGTGTTAAATGATCTAAGTCTTACTGGTGAGTTCTGGAGAAAAATCTGCTTTCAAGCACTTTCAGGTTGTTGACAGAATCCAGTTTCTTGTGGGTGTAGTTCTGAGGTCCTCTTAATATACTAGCTGTCACCTGGAATCCACATATAGCTCCTGGAAGACTCTAGGGTCCATGCATCTCCCAACCAGCAGGAGCATGTCACTTCTTTCTCACACTAAGAATCTGCCACTTCTGTCTCTCTCCCTCTCCCACCCCCACCCCCACCTCTTTTGTCTCTTTCACACTTTCTTTATCTTTTCTTTAAATTATTTTTTAGTTGCCAATAGACCTTTATTTTATATATTTATATGTGGTGGGAGAATCAAACCCAGTGCCTCACACATGCTAAGCCAGTGTTCTACCACTGAGCCACAACCCCAGCCTCTTTCTTCATCTTTTAAGTACAGAAAGTTTTGTCCTTTTAAGGCCTTATGTGAGTAGGTTTGAGGCACTTTCCCAGACAATTTGGGAAAATGTCCTCAAGTTCCATGATATTAATTCTATCTGCTTAGTCCCTCTTGTAGTGTAAGGTAACATTTCCACAGGTTCCCAGGTTAGAGCATTAACAACTTAGGATGCCATTATTGTGCCAATCTCATACTATAATACAAAGACGAAGTTATTTTATTAGGTCTCTAAAATTTAGAGGAAGACAATCATGGAAAATTTAAATAATACTGGTCAAAGTCAAGTTTTTTCTTTTTTTTAAATTTTAAGACTGGAGTGATTAAGCTGTCTTTAATTAGACTTGGGTTTGATCTAAATTCTGATCAGAATGCTGGAAAGAAAGGGGACTTGTGATGTAGATGGCCATGGCTGAGACAGATGCTCTGTTAGATATTAAATCCTGAAACTTTAGGTATTTCTGAATATACTTAACAAAATGTTCCCTAAAATGTAATTTAATGAATCTAATGTTAATTAACTAGATTACTATGAACATGTATTGTCTGTTATAGTTTATATTGACCCAATTTAAAATAACCTGAAGGAAAAGGTATTACAACTAAATATCAGAGATACAATGAAATAAAAATGTTAATAAATTTTTGTTAGTACAGTGTGTCATGCTGAAAATGCATTTATGCACTTATGATATGGGAAAATTTGATTCCACATAGTTTTTAGCTACTCTGGCATTAGCATTGTCACTCGATACTTTAAGTTACAGGATAGAGAAAAGGTTATCTCTATGTCTTACCATTTAAGAATATTTTTGGTTTTATATTTACATGCTTCTAGCTCCAGTTTAATATTGTTGTGTTTGGAGAAGGGCTTAAGTGGGACCATTTGAAGTACACATTTTTTTAAAAAGTGAAGGAGGAAAGAAGGAGGAATGTATGTATATGTAAACTAATGTGACTTTTTGCAAAAGGAAAAAACTATTTTGAGGAATTAACTAGAAAGAGTGAGAATCTTTCATTTTCCCTTACATGTGGAATTTAAGAACATATATATATTCTGGAATTTCAGGATGATAGATAGGTAGATAGATTTACAGATATACATATACACATATTGCCCCACTTTTTTGAGACCATACCACTGCTTATGTTTTTCTCCTTAGTTTCAAAATTTTATTAAAGTAAAATTCCAAAAGCTTGATCTTATTTAATTGACTATATTACATAATTTTTTATAATTGTAAAGAGAATTAGACAAATAAAATTCAATATCTAATCTTTAATGTAATTAATTTTGTTCATGATCCCTTGGTCCATTATTAATCTCTATTTATCAATATTCTAACCTAGTTGACCTTTGTATTACATTTTCAGATATCAACAATACTATTGAGCACACTACAAAAAATAAACAACATGTGAAATAACTTCCAATGCATATTTTTAGTCACATCTTGAGGAAAAACTTTTCATGACGTAGGAATAATGATTGATTCATTTCTCTCCCTCTCTCCATCTCTTTCTTTTTACTTGAAAAGTATGATTTGGGGGAGGGTGTCAGGTAATCACCAATAAGTTTGTAGTGTACAGCATGGCCCTCATTCAGTCATTAGCTAGCCTGTTTCACTTTCTCAGTTGGTTATTTGTATCTCCCTCTTTGAGTCTTCTAACAGTGCAGTGACCTCCATTGCCTAAGGGTAGGTAAAGAAAGAGGTTATCTCTTAAGGGTGTCTAAATACTGCCCATTCTTTTAGTACCTGCAGTTCCTTGGAATGGTGCAGCACCTGTAAAAGGTTAATGAGCATAGAGACTTTCAGGCATAATGCAAATTACAGACAGACACTACACAGACATTTCATCGATACACAGACAAGCTGCATGCATGCTGCAGGCACACTACAGGTGGCAGGTATTACTGCAGCACCACCACTGGGAAATCTTACATATTCGTGAGATATATATGCTTGGTGAGGTTTCATTTTCTACTTTAAAAAGGGAGAGAGAAATCATTTTCTAACAGCCTCCAGGTCTACCTATCATAGTTTGATTTACAACCACATATATCTTTCATACTTGCAATTAGAAATCTCTTCAACTTTATCAAATAAAACAAAGAAACAAGTATTTTTTTTTAAAAAAAAAAAAAAAGCTTGATCCACTTCTACCAAAAATGTGTTGAATTCTCAAATCTGGCACCTTGTCCTTACTATATTAAACATCTTTAACTGCTTTTAAAATAGATTGTGGTCTAAATCATCTGCAAGAAATATTTTAAATAGACTTGAACTCTCTGACTGTTAAAAAAGTAGAGTGAGGACCTCTGATGAATTGCAATTTAAATAAAGAAATCAAGTCATCAGGTTTTCTAAAAATCTTGAATTTGAATTTTTATCTTCAAAATTCTAGTCATTGCTGTATAAGAATCATCAAGCATTAATGTACATGCATTAATACTACCATCATTGCAGAGGGCCTGCAGAGAAAGAGTTCTTCCATTCCCAGTTTCATTTTTTTTAAAACAATCTCTTTCTAATTTTGTAGCACTCAGCACTAATAGAAAAGTAATCAAATTAGCATTAGCAGTTCATGTTGCAAACTTCAATTTGTATTGCTACAACATCAAAGTGAAAATATTTGCATATCAAAAGTAAAAGAGGAGGGATTTAAATGAATTTAGTGTATTACACAAACTAACTAGGCCTTGATGGTAACTTAAATGATAAATTGTTCACAAATATAGAAATTGAATATATTTATAATTCTTTTCAAAAAAACCCCCAAGGCCTGTGTTCTAAATGCTAATGAAATATGAATATTAGAAAAGAATGGAATATGACAGTGCATATGGAAAATGTTAGGGTTCTCATAAGCTGAGAACTCTGTTTAAATTTGATTCAGACTATAGTGTATACAATTGTTTGTAATTAACTAAGAATATGTAGGTGATAATTCTATCTATTCACCCAAATATCCACCTAACACATTACAATATGCTAATTATTTTCAATATTTCACCATGTAGGTAATTAGAATAGAGTTGATACATTTGTAGGCATAAACATGC
This sequence comes from Callospermophilus lateralis, assembly GCF_048772815.1. Lineage (NCBI taxonomy): Eukaryota > Metazoa > Chordata > Mammalia > Rodentia > Sciuridae > Callospermophilus > Callospermophilus lateralis. The sequence continues at coordinate 1,846,157 of NW_027512465.1, read as the reverse complement.
CAAAATAATGTGATTACCACAAAATGCATCCCTCATTTTTTATCACACGCTATTATCATGCAGTTTCCATCTGCCTACCATGATGGCTAATGGTTTAATATCCCTTTCTCATGTGGTGATTCATATGGCCAAATTGGGTGATGCACAATTTTTATGAATGGGTATTTTGATGCAACTCATATTTATGTGCTTTCCAGGGAATTCCATGTTTTCATAGATGCAAATCTGGCTTTTAAAATAATTTATGTTTCACCCTTAGCTTAGTCTCATCCTGATAGTAATTTTAGTGAACCACCACCATTTGCAATATAATATAATTCCTAGAAATTAAATATTTCCTAATGTACCTAGGAGATTCTTTTCTCCTTGGCACACATTCTTGAATTGCCCTAATAGGCACTTCCTAGATCTCATTAGTATCTGACTATGCATTAGTGTTATTTGTTGTTTCATATTCCAAGTAATCTTTAAAATGAAATGTTTCTATGCCACTACCAAGCTTCAAAATACTCCTGAAATTATCTGTAAGAATTAAATATATTCATTTATTTTTGATCCTATGTAAGTATCTAGAAAAGAAAGAAAATGCTATTTTATAAGCCATTATCATGACTTAAAATTATGTAGCATAATTAAATTATTACTAATGACAAAGTTTCCCAGAGATACTATCAATAATATTCACCACATTGTACAGCTATTAAATGAGGTTCATATAATCTAATTTAAATTCTATACTGGGAAGCTTTTGAGCATTATCTGGGAACCCTTATAGAAAAGATATCAGGAATAGGTAAACAAGTAAAAATACTTTCAATAGAAATGTGGCATACTATAAGTATGGATGATTATTTCTAATCTCCTTAGATCATCTATAAACTAATTGTATGATATTCTAAGGTGAGCAGGTGAGGAAATAAGTATTGCATACTCTTATTAATGAATTAGTTCTTAGACTTGAACTGAGTTTTGTTTTTGTTGCTCTTTGTTTATTTCCATTTCCCTGTGGGTAGAAGAAGAGAAAGATTTTTTGTAGTACAGTATAATCATAATATTGATTAGCTTTCTCCATCATAAAATCATAAAGGAATGGACTGGGGACAGGGCCAGTTTCTCTACCCTACCTATGCAAATTGCAGTTTCTCTGAAGGTGTAAAATAGCATAATGTATTGGAGAATATTATGCCAAATATGAGGATATTCTCAAGTGTAGTCTGATAATGTTAGAATAATTTTAAGTTTTAGATAGAAATATTTAACTGTACACAGATCACCTTTGTCATTGCTCAACCATTTCTTCATAACGATATTATAGGACCATTAGATGACTTTTGTGGGGGGAACAAATAAAATAAGGATTTATTATACATTCCTCACAAGTTTCTCTTTTTACATTTGCTACATTACTTAAATAATTTGATGATTTAGAGCAGAAATGGTTATTTTGTTTGAGTGCTTTAAGGTCTTTATAGCTAACAACTCTTTTTTATTTTAGATAAAAGTAATCCTAATCTCAGGAGAAAGAAGACTAATTAAAAAAGAAAAAAAGACTAAAAGTGACCTCTTGGGAAGACAGGACAGAGATCTGAATATTAATGTAATCAGTAGCTGTCATTTATCATGCAAGGAGAAATCAATTGCAGGTCCAAAAAAATAATTTTAAAAACCTGTAACTTACATGTCTAAAACATAATAGTAGAAGAAAAATTTCAGCTTTTAACGAACAACTCAATTTGTGGACTTTTCCTCAATTTTGGGGAAAGAAGCAAATCTCAATTCTTTTATTTATTCCAGGTGAATATTATACTGTTTTTCAAGATGATTCATCTACAAGACTAGGATTTCATTTTAAAAAGCCACAGTAATTAGATGTTTGGTTATGACATGTTTCTTCAAAATCAAGCTTATTAGCTTATGAGTTATTTGGCCAATGTAACTCCCAACTTGATGTCTTAGATAGAAATAAAGACAAAAGCTAAGTTACAAAAGTAGGCTCGCTAAGCTTGGGACTCTAAGCAAACTTACAAGTAAAGTTTCTAAGCAAATCCACATAATCAATTTGCAAGTATACCTTTCCTTTTTTTGAATGGTGTTACAAATCTCGCCTTTAGCCCCTGACAACAAATGCTGCTCAAGTCTGTTGACTACTTCTCTTCAAGAGTTTGTATTAATCTATGGCTGCCTTTCTGTCTCCCTGAAATGACAGTTTTAATTAACTTGCATTTGCCACATTCTGCCTGTATTGCCTTATTACCACTGGGTTCTCCTTTGGATTTATCCTAGAAATTTTGCTGTCATAGAAGAAGCAAACTGCTTGCCTATACAGATGACTCATAGGAACTCGAAATAAATTTCTAGAACTACATGTTTACATGTTTACAGGCAATTTACTCCTGGGTCCAGTTGGAAATTTTAAGTTTTACTCCAACTTTATTCTTTTCTTGAGGCACTAATCATTCTATACTAATGATCAAAAAATCGTGGTATTCTAGAGCCAGTCAAAAAGATCTATAATATTAGTGAGTCCAACTCCCTTATGTTTATGTATAAAGAGACTGAAGGTCTAAGAATAAAGCTATATAAAAGTAAAAAATTACCAAGGAATGGCAGATTCAAGACCAAATCTAGAATTTTTAATCCAGTACTTTTTATATATGTTCTCATAATATTGTGAAACATACACTCCAATATTTTAGAAATCTCCAAGAAAAGAAAGAAAGGTGAGGCCATTATCCAATAATATAATGTGGTAGCCTTTGTTGTTTCTGAATAGTCTCTATTGATTAAATTATTACTAACCTCTACATATTGACACCTCCCCTCAGTTCATTTTTACCTCCTCCATAACAGTGATATATTTTTCTTGTATTACATATTTGTATTTATTAGTATTTGAACTTAGAAGTGTTTTACCGAATTTCTTAATTCTCTAATTATGTAAACAATGAACATAGTTATTATTTTTTTTTCAAATCAACCAATCTCAGGACTATGGACACTAGTGAAAAATGAAGAAGCCCAAATTCTGGATGTCTCAGAATTTACTACAGAGAAATGTAAAATGTTTTTTGTTAAATAACCACGAAGACATTCTTCAACTCAGTGGTGTGGGGCATACACTATGACAGTACTGAGTATCAACATACAAACAGAAATATACTGTTACAATTCTATTATTAGTATTTATAACAGCTCTAGTGCTCTTGATAAATGAAGACACATTAATTAGTTTCGGGATCTTATTCTCACTTTGGCATATCCACTAGCACTTCTGAACATGCAATTAAAATATTTCAAAATGTCACTTAGGTTTCCATTCTACAAGAAATGCATACTGATTACTGCCACTTGATTTATACTAAGCCACATACATATAGAAACAAAAATATGTTAACATTTTAGGGGTTAAGAAATCTCTCAAACACTGCATGCAATGAAGTTTGATGAAAATAAAGCTATCAATGATTATACAAAATAAAGCTACACTATTTTCATTTGAATATGAAAACTGAATATGAATATTTCCTGTTGTATAGATTTTTAAAGATTCAATTCTGGTAATAGTTGTTTTACTTTTATTTGTAAAATACAAATTTAGTGAAGATTTTGGACCGCAATCAGTGAAAGCAGAGAACTATTTTTTTCCTTTGACATTTTCTAAGTTACCTCTTTATTAAACAAATAGCATATCTGATTTGAAAGTTAGATGCTGGCCATGCACTCACTTTACAACAAGCTATCCCCACATTTAAATATCTTGAGATTCCATCTTGGTCTAAAGAATAGCAGAAATTTATTCATAGTAAATATATTTTAGAATATTATTACTTTTGTTCTTTCCTATTAAACAGAAAACTAGGTCTTAATTACATATATGAAAATATATGTATGCATTGAAATATAAGGTAAGGGGCTGGGGAAGTGGCTCAAGCAGTAGTATGCTCGCCTGGCATGCGTGCTGCCCAGGTTCGATCCTCAGCACCACATACAAAGATGTTATGTCTGCCGAAAAACTAAAAATAAATATTAAAATTCTCTCTCTCTCTCTCTCTCTCTCTCTCTCTCTCTCTCTCTTAAAAAAAGATATAAGATATAAGGTAAGAGAGAGGAGAAAGAGAGAAAACTTGAATAATATTTTTTCCCCAAATTATTTGGCCAATGTAATTCCAACTTGCTTAGGTTGAAGTAGAGACAAAAGCTAAGCTACAAATGGAGCCCTGAAGCACTTCCCTTGATCCTAGAAAAAGGCAAAAGAAGTCTGGATAAGAGTTATAACATTGTGGATTACTTCTTTATATTTGATAAGTTTAATTTTGCAGAAAGAATATTTTATATATCTGCAGATGCCAATTGTAATTAACATTTGTGACTAAAACAATGAAATATTTTCCCTTCAAATCTTTATACCCTTTTAAAATCAATAATACAAAATGGGGGTAGAAGAAAAGGGGGAACATAAACTGAAACCGATTTCCATCATCTCTGAGTTTGTCAGGATGAACCCAAATACTATGTATAACCATAAAGCTCTAATAAAAAAAGAAAATCATCAATAATACAAAACTTTATAATTATTATTCAACTCTGCAATACTCTTTCTTGGTCATTTGAGAAATAGGTTAAAGTGCTGGGAGCCATCAGCCAAGTAGGTATGACAAATTCCTTGCCAGCTTACTCCCATGCTGTCTAGTGGAAGGACTTCTGAAAGGTGACCTTGCTCAAGGACCAGGGCAGGATCCGTGTTTAGGGTGTTCCCCCTTTAGAATAGGGCAGTTTAGCATAATAGGAGAGTAGGGTGTTTCCCCTTTAGAATAGGGCGGTTTAGTAATAGGAGATTAGGGTGTTCCTCTTTTGGAATAGGGCGTATCCTGCTGCTGAGTTCCTCTTGAGTGCTTAGGGTCAGACAGTATTTTTTGAGAAGCAGAAGCCCATGCGGAGTGGATTTAGGCAGGAGTGGATTTGGACGGAGTGGATTTGGGCAGAGAACGTGGATTCCCCCAGAACGTGTTTGTAGACGGCCGGTGTGAGTTCGGGAATAAAGAATTGCTGTTTGAATCTACAAGCTGTGTGGAGACTCGTGATTTGTGCCCAGCCGAGAGACTGCGGCATTAAAGCATTTCTCTTATCCTGGAGAGGTGAAGGACAGTAGAAGAGATAAAGACACATGGAGAAGAGTAGAAAGAGAGGGTATTGTTAAATATGGGCAAGATCAGTAAAGTGTTCAAAAAAACGACCCCAGGAATTCTGAAATCCTCTGAATTATTTTATATGTAAGGTAGCGGGTCATACATGTATTACTCCAAGAATAAAGTGTTGTTTTGTTAGTTTACTTTGTAAAGGAAGAAATATGAAGTGAAATACCTAAATGAAGTGGGTGTGAAGAGATGATAACGTTGTTATGAAGATGAAGCCAAACCTTGGTGATTTGCTCAGATAGCAATACTGTTTTCTCATGATGGAAAAAAACAGTGAGGCTTCTTAAGACAAAAACTTAGAGCATGAGTGCACCAGGCAAGAAAAGTAGAATAAATAAAGAAGTTACAGAAACTGCTAGAGAGGCTGTGGATGAGAGAGTTTGTTGAAAATGCTTGTGATGATTCCTCAAGAAGAAATAATGCTTGAGAGACAAAGTACTAGAAAATGCTCCTCCAGCAACTCTTTCTTTCTCATCACACTCCCCTTTGTACCTGCAATTCTCCTTTTTATAATTAACTTGCTTTTAATTGACATGCAAAAATTCTACATATTTTTCATGTACAAAGGATGTTTTGAAGTAAGTACACAATGTAGGATGGCTCAAATGCACTACTGATCATATGAGTTACATATTTATTAACACTTTGAGTGGTGAGAATACTTCAAATCTACTCTCTTGATGATTTTCAAGAATACAACATATTGTCATTAAGTACAGTCACTATGTTGTACAATAGATCACTCATACTTTTATTCTTGCCTGTCTACTTATAATTCCCTTCTAATAGAGTTCATGTACCAACAGAAATAGAATAAAGCCTGGCCCATGAAGGTGAATGGTGTTCTAAAGTGCAAAATTTATGAATTCTTAGTCTCTTTACTGGGCATTAAGGGGAAAAAAGAGCAAAAAAAGAATGATAGAAATGGATATATAACACAAAACATTTTCATATCAGATCCTCACTGACTTGAAAATTCACATAAAGGGGCAAGGTTAACAAGAAGGGTGAATAATGAACCCTTTATTATTCTTAGATACTGTAATATACTACCCAAAACTGATATGTTCTATTAATTTTAAAAGGGATCTGTGAAGGTCTTATATTTTATTCATTGATAGACCATGTTTTTTATTATCTAAATTTGATTTCTAATAAAATATTTGCTTCAACCTTGGATGGCACAGCACTAGATAGTTCAATGTGAGAGAGTAATCTGAGGAAAAGTTGTAGAATTTTTTAAGCAACTCAACTCTTCTTATATTATCCATCAAATTCATTTCCCTTATAACTAAATCTGTCATAAAATCTAGGCATCCAAATATGAAATATGTTTCCCAGCAATAATCTCCTATCAATAAACTTGATAAAGCCTTCAAATGATGCAACACTTTCTGGTGACATTAAAATGCTTCACAAATACAGTATTGATTTTTGTTGTTGATGATGGCATTAACAATCTACTATAGGAAGGAAGCTGAGATAAGAGGGAAAGGTTAATTTGTCCCAACCATTCTTGTTCTAATTTGCTTTTAATCTTTCATGATTAAAAACAAATAAGTACACAGAAACAAAAATAAATTCATATTCTGATAGAAATTTATGTTTTTCCACATATACTCAATCAAAATGGATTCTCCTTTTAAAAATTTAGGAATTATTTAAATGTTGTGACAATTTTTGAGAATAAAAAAAGTAATTTCAAATATAGATATTAGAAGGTGACTTTTAATCAACAATGAATGAATCTTATGTATTTGAATGGTATTTATTTATTTTTCTTTTCAAAACTTTGGTTTTCTTGCTTAGGCATAATACTCAATACTCATGTTTGGTTGCATTTTATGTCTAATAGTATCTATTGCTTGGACTAAAGTGTGTTAAGCATGAAAGTTAATAGTATGCTTTTTCTAACAATTAATATATTCTTTGCCAAAAAGAGTCTGAATTAAATATAACATCTTAATTTCAATAATGAGGTAATGAACTGTAGATTATTGTGATTTTGAATTATTAGTCTAATATTTGGAAAAACGTGGTTTGTTACCAAGAAATTCTAGTGTAGACTGTTATATTGAAAACCTCTATGCCTAATGTTATTCTATGTGAGACTTGGAAGGTGCAAAATGATTCTTAAAATGCTAGTGTATCTTTAAGCAAGATGCATCTTTACTTCTACATAAGGGAATGAAGAAGTCAGAAGGTTCCTCATTTCCCAAAACTATTAACATTGTCATTCTAACAAGTGGAATGAAACTAGGATACAGTTAGACAATTAAAACTATTGAGTAATAATTCTGTTTTACAATAAGCAATGTCCCAAAATATTCTCAGGGTGGGAGCTGTGATGCCCTATCAGTGAGTAGGAAACTAAACAGCATTAGGCAGGGGGTTATGAATAAAAACATGCTAGAAAATAATGGATTAAGGAGCCTTTGTAGAATGTGCATTAACTACTGAAAAAACAGGTCCAACAAATATTAAAGAATAAAATTCATTTTATGCATGCTTGGGTCATTGGGAGAGATACAATATACTAAAGATATCATCTCTGATTTCGAGGGCCTTTCTATATAATTGGAAATCAAAAAACATCTAGGTGAAACAATAAGTAACACTAGTAGGCAGTGATAATAAAACAAGACTGGATTTTCAGATCACATGATATTACCTGTCATATTAGCATGCAGGAGAACAATGTTTGGGAGTGACAGAAATTCCTGCTGTGATTTGCAAGAGAATACATTTTCTATTATCAGATTATATTTTTAAAAATTCAAGTCATTTTTTTTATGTCTGGTTCAGGTAGTCTATCACTGTTGAAGCTTGTAATATTGATCATCTCATTGTCTATTCTCATCTTTTACATTTCCTTATTTGAAAAAAGGATTAAACAAATTATCAGTCAGAGGGTCAGCTTCAATTTTAGGTAGTCCCAACATAATTTTTAAGGGATCATTCATTCAGCTATCTGATGATTCACTGATCTTTCCTTACCTGTGCAAACCGTTATCAACTTGAAGAGTCCCAAATATGAGACACGGTTTCTTTGTGGCTTTATTTTAAAATAAAATTGTTTTTATTCACAGTAGAGATAACAATTAATTTCTCTCTCCCTATTCAAGACTGGCTTTTCATTATCTTTCCTTTATTGAACTTCAATGAGAGCTGAGGTTTTATTATTTACCAAAGCGGGAAATTATCTTGAATTTTCAACATTCACTTGTAATATATTAATTAGTTTTAATGCATGTTATTGCAGACATTGCTAAAATAAAAGAATTATTAGAAAAGAGAAAATATTCAATGAATCCAAATTTTGCCAGATAATGGAATAGCTGTTTTAGGACTCACAATAACTTTAAAATTATTACTATCCCATTTGTGTTTGTGTGTGTGTGTGTGTGTGTGTGTGTGTGTGTGTGTGTAAATGATGAAATCCAAATCTAGAAAGTTTAAATAACTTGTCTGAGATCATATGATTCAATTAAGATTTGAACATATGTATATGTAGGGCAAATCAATACTTTCTCACTAAATCATAGCACATCTTGATGTGTAAACACGCACACTTTTGTTCTTCTGAGAGCAGGGAAGTGCAAGCTATTGAACAGAGTGCTATGATTCTCCTGTTTGAGGGTAGAAACAATTCTTTAAAACAAAATTTGAGTGTGGAAAAGTATTTGGAAAATAATCAGTAACTTATGTAATCATCAAATGTCACATGAGGAAATTAAGGCTCAGAAAGGGAAAGTCTGGGATCCAAGGTACACAACATTCTGGAGGCAAAGATACGGATTAAAAACATAATCCAGGATGGTAATCAGTCCTGGTTAGCTCATAAGACATTTTCTTATGTAACCCTACAAAACCCTATGAAGTCAGATTTTTAACAGACTGTTTCTACATTAATTGGGCCATACATATAATTTTTAGTTCAAAGTGATATTTCAATGTCCTTCTGAGTGATACTCATTAATATGGGCAACCATCAAAACAAATTCAGAACATAGGAGAAAGACAATCAGTTTGAAAGTCTAGGTCATATATGAAAATCAAGTGCATGCCTGTGTACATCAGTAGATGGGCAGTGCTCTCTGCTGTGCTAAGGACCAAGTGACTTCCACTTTAAAGTGACTAACACAGGAGAAGACAATTGTAGTTTTTAAAACATTTTTTTTAAACTTGATCAGAACATTTCTGCCCAAGATAGTCAGGAGTTAGAAGGTGAAAACTTAGACTGCATAATGAACAGCCCAAGTCAAACTGGAAAACTTCATGGTTCTCTCTCTAAAAAGGAAAGCACAGAATCAGTAATGGAATTCCTGATGTGGAACTTGGACATAATTTCAGAGAACAGTAAGTGTAGTCCTTAAAATTGTGCACTGATCAAATTTCTTAACATATCACAATATTCCAAACTTCAAAAAAATACAGGTCAAATTTGTCCCTATGAATGGGAATAAGGGAGGGAAGGAAAGAAGAAAGAAGAATAAAAATGAAAAATTTTATTTTGCCTTTCAAAGAAAGTTTTCCATTGATCAGTGAGACTATTCCTGCTTTGACTTCAAAACGCTTGGTAGAGCACTCCACAGACAGCAATGGCTGAATTATCTTGGGGAGCAGATCAAAGGAAAGAAAGAAGACAGCAAGAAGTGCATTTAAGTATGGCTTTTATAAAAAATTATAATTAGGAATACCAAGGTGTCAAAAGAGAAACTACCAAAGGCAGCCGACATAGATGCTAATTTTAATTCTTCCAAATAAGAAGATGGAACTGAATATAACTAAAATATTTCTCATAATTGTTGTATACAGAAGACTTTCAAAGAAAGACATTATAAATGTGTGCTTATTTGTTGATATTCTATTTTAATGTGTATTGAAGTCTTTAAAATGTATCCACTTACTAAAATAATCATACATTTTCAATGAGAATAATTATTTACAAATAAGCACTGCACAGATTTAAAAAACTTGCTATCACTTGCTATTAGTGAACTTGGTAAATGTTTACTAGATATACAGTTTCCAGATAAGCTACTGATTACTTTTAATGAAACAAAATAATCCTCACTTTTTGGCCTTGAATATCAAGCAGTATAATTGTTTACTTTTATTTAACAATGACTTTTGCTCTAAATCCTAACAGGAATGAGATTAAGCCATAAGACCTTGTCAGTGGCAACCAAATATAGTTTCATACTATCGTGTTTACTGACTTCTTTTAAAAAGCATTTTATGTTGAAAGTAGATATAAAACTTCCTGGAGTTACTTCAAATCAGTTTCTGATTTTAGCGATTCATTTTTGGAGACTTCAGATATTAAAGCCCACTTGGATTTTGATTTGCATTTTTTTTTAACCAGAGAAATCCTAATTGTGGAGTAGCAGGCAGACATTCATGAATAACCACATAATGAAAGCTGGAAATTCTTTCAAAGTAAGACAAATGCTCACCTGAGGAGGCAGGGATTTACCAGGACTGAAAGGGATTGAAGGACATAATGGAAATGCTGTGGGGGGTTGAGGTTAGAGACCAAAGACTGCCTGGGGAACTTTGGCATTCCTATCTGGTTTAACACACCACAGGGAGGAAGGAGAGGGAGGGGGCAGCTTTAACATTCACTGACAGTAGGCAAATAACTACAGTTTCAGGACTAAGGGCATTTCCCCCCACAAGTCTAACAAAAGAAGGAGGCATTTCTAGGCTACTATCAGAGTATGGAATGTGTTCAGGAGCTAAACATAAATTAAGAAATAAGTGAATAAATAACCATCAATTGATTAATATAACTTAAGTAAAATTGGGAAAACTAATACTGTGATTCTTCTTAAGATAGAAGTACCTTAAAACAAAACCAGTGCAGGTAATGGCTGTGAGGAATGCCTGCTGTCAATCATTTAAATACTTAGTAGTCTTCCTTAGGTTGAAGAAAAGCCTGAGAGAATCAGGGTTCTTTGTAATGATGATTTTGTGTGTGTAAAGGAAGTGACTCTAGTATATTAGCAATGAAGGAGAAAAAGGATTCTGATGATTGTGGAGATACAATATTAGTCGCGATTACTCATTTTTAGATCTTTCAAGAGTGATATGTCCTCTGAGAATTTCATGGCTTTTTATAAAGCAACTTATGGGTGGTTTCAGACAATCATTGTTAAGAAACTTCCCTAGGTTCCTGGTAGGAGGTACTCTACACACACACACACACACACACACACACACACACACAGAGAGAGAGAGAGAGAGAGAGAGAGAGAGAATGAACGAATATGAAAGGAAGCTCCATGATGGATTCCTAAAATACTGCTCTCTCTCTCTTTCTCTAAATTAGAAATCTCTGAAATCTCTGCTGGGAATCAATCTAGTCACAGCTTTAAAGTCAGTGAAATGTGCCAGAAATCCAGAGCATGGCAGCCTCCTTGCCCTGACAGTCCTTTCCAGAGAGTTGCAACCTATGTGCCTAATTTAGGTTCCAAAGAATAAGGAAGTCTGTGAGAGAAACAGGAGCCAACTACATAAATGAACTTTTCTTCTCTGTTACTAATTCCTTCCAACTTGCCTTCTTTCACCCCAGGACTACCTCCTTTAAAATAGCCCCCTTAAACCATTAGTGAAAGTCTTATACTCCAGAATTTTTTGACTGGATAGTTACATTAAATGCAGCCAGACAATAGAAAATACTGAGTGGAAATACTGTTTCCAAAGGAGGTTATAAAATACTTCCTTATATGCTTAATTTGTCTTGGCACTCCTGGATATTTTGGTTAATTATCAGAAATTAGCTTGAGGGAATGATTAATCTTTTTACTTAGCCAACACACAACTGGTAGTTTCTAGTTAGTCAAGTCCCATGACAGCTTCCACTATTTCTTATCATTACCAAGAAAAATGCGAGGCTTGTGTGGCAAAAGCAAATCTCTATTATCCAATTTAATTCATTAAGTATCCGACTTTCGGTTATGAAATGAAGTGTGCCTGGAGATTTTTTTTTAAAGTTTCCATAGTTCTCATATTTAGTGGAGAATTATTCTCTTTGTATAAAATTTCTGTATTGTTTTCCTCCCCACATCACCCAAAGAATTACATCTAGAGATCAAAGAAAGAAACTAATATATACATTAAAAAAAAGAAAAAGAAAATAAAACTGCAATAATCTATTTCCCAGAAAATTTTAGGTTTTATTTTTCTAGAAGGAAACTAACTCTATCCATTTGAGTAATTTTTTCAAGTCCAAATTGAGATCTATTATAATAGAAAGTAATAAAGCTTTCACTCACAAGCACACACAGGATACACTGGAATCTACATTGAGTTTTTAAAAAAACTGGGGGATACAAAAGAAAGAATTTGAAGACCATAACCTCTACAACTCAACATTCCTGGTACATTTTGCCACCAGTGGGGTTTTATCCCAATTTTCTTCTTTCTACCCACTGCCTGCTGCCACTAACAGCACTATCCTCCCTGTTTTTCACCCATTCAGACATACAATTTAGGTTGTGTCCTCTTTTCCAAACCTCAATTACTCCTCCTTTTAAAAGAAGTACTGCCTAAATTCCAATAAGGAAGTCTTTAATTCAAGAACTGAAGTGTCTCATCACACTCTGTTACAGCTCCTGGTGTGACCATCAAGGGATGCCATCATTTGGTTCTAAAACACTTATCCAAACTCCTCTCCCACATAGTATTCTCCCCAGTCTCACACCAATTTCCTCTCTCTTCCCAAGCATAGTAAAAGCAGTTCCCAAAATGCTCATGCTGTCTCCTTCCTCTGTCCTTGAGTATTCTTCCTTCCCCCCTCCATCTATTAAATTTGGAGGGCTCTTCCTTAATTTGTCTCCCCTCCTAAAGTCTTTTGTAATTGTCATGTTTGTTCTCCACCACACTCTTGTACACTTAACGGCAAATTTATTAGTACTTTAATCTGTGCCAGAGATCTTATTCTGAAACATTTTAGGAAATTTTCTTCTGAATGTCTTATTTCTGAATGTCATCTCTGAGAGGTCAGAAAAGATATTTATTATGTTTTTCATATCTCTTAGTAACACTGAGCATTCATTCCTCATCTAGAAGTATGTAGGAAATATCTGTAAGAATGAAAGTGTCTACACTAAAAAGAGGCAATTGCAATGGCAAGGAAGATGGTGGTAGATGTGTTTCCAACTTTTTTTGAAGATGGATGTGAATTTATGCTCTCAAGTGAGTCCATCTGTGTGGGCTGGAGTGGGGTGGGGCACAGTTGGGATGAATGGGTCTGAGTGCTTAATAATTATATGTCATATTACAAGATATGAAACTTGCAATGTGGGATGATGTGGGTGAGATCAGTGGTTTTATAAGCAAAATAAGATCTATGAAATGGAACTAAGTTTTAGAGATAATTTTTTTGTGTTGTAGAGGACAATTGCCTTAAAATAGGTTAGGAATTATTATACTCTTGATTACCTCATCCTTTACAAGAGCCTATGCTCCTTGGAAGGTTTGTTTAATGTACCTCCACCAGAAATGAACTTTATATTTCAGTTTTGAAAAAGATCCTATGTCACATTATTTAGTTATTTTTTCTAGGTGACAGTAGCTTCTACCATGTTCACTGTTCATTTTTTTTTTTTTTAGACACTGGGGATTAAACTCAGGGGCACTCGACCACTGAACCACATCCCCAGTCATATTTTGTATTTTATTTAGAGACAGGGTCTCAATGAGTTGCTTAGCACCTCGCTTTTGCTGAGGCGTGAGTCACAGCTCAATGCTCACCTTTTATAATCTTTATTTAACTGTAGGGAAGAATTACCTCTGTGGGGGTAGAAATTTTACATGTAAAAATACAAGAAAATACTTTAAAAATAGTAATATTAGCTGACTGGCCCATCTCAACAGCAACACTGTGTTAAATTATCATAATAACTTACAAAATTTAGCAACTGCAAATGAAATATTGGTATTAGACTAGGAAAAATTGGCACACTCTTCATCCATAATAAAAATTCTGACATTTAAATAGCAAATTATTTTAATTATAAAATATTTTCCCTTTTATCATAAAAAAGTGATATGACTAACATCTCTTATCAGAGAGTCTGGGGCATATTAGATTTTATGTAAATATTAAACAAATTATAAATAAAACCATCTCAATATTTTACTGTTCGGATGACCTTTGTACTGATCATTTGAATCATGGATGATTTTTTTTATGAAGTATTCATGGTTGATGTGGCTACTACAGGCTTCTGCTAGAAAGGAGACAACTGGCCTAAAATGCACCACTTATGGTGCATTTCTGTCAAGAGGTTTATTATTTAAATGGGAGGGGAAGAGAGAAAGAGAGATTGGGGGATTTTCTGATCAAATGTTATTGGGGAGCCAGTAATCCCAGGGGCTCGGAAGGCTGAGGCAGGAGGATTGCGAGTTCAAAGCCAGCCTCACAAAAGTGAGGTGCTAAGCAACACAGTGAGACCCTGTCTCTAGATAAAAATACAAAAAAAAGCTGGGGATGTGACTCAGTGGGCAAGCACTCCTGAGTTTAACCTCAGTAATCCCCAAAATTAAAGTTTTGGGGGTCCACAGAACTGCAATTGTAACAGATGATCCTGATGTAAATGGTCTTAGGACTTAACATTTTAAGAAATGCTGATCAAATTTGTAATAGTTACTAATAAAGCCAGAATTATTGAGTCACAATTACCTGGAAAATTTTAGAGAAATAATCCTGCCCAAACTTGATTTCATTAAACACACAGCAGGTGTTCGGGGTTATTTTCCTATTGCTTTACTGCCAGAATTCACAGAGTAATTGGAGCCTTGGTTTCAGTCTACATGGAGTTATTGTTTTGTTTTGTTTTCTCAGATTAAGAAACCTGAATATAACCTCTGCTAGTCCTTTCTTAAGGTTCTTCTGATTACACATGCACTTCGTTTATACAAACACATTAAGAAATTCAGGATGAATAAATTTCTTTGTGAGCTAGTATAGTTCACCTTTCAACTCTACAGTTATACTTTCTAAGTCACCTCTGGCAAGAAATTATTTGACTATTTCAAGTAACCCAGTGTATCTGCAAACTTCAAAAACTAAATGATTCTATATTTGGGTACCAGAATTACCCTACTGAAGTGCATGTAATATTCCTAGAACTTCATCTGCTCAACTACAGAATTGCTGTGATTAGTGCTGGAAACCTCGATGGTGTTTGAACTCTGTGCCTTCCACAGGAAAAACCTGAAGCTTAGAGGCCCATGAAGCAAATTTTGGCACTTCTCGGAATTCCATGAGAACACTGGTACTAATAATACTTAATACCATAATTATAGCCTATTATATATTCTTTCTCACTACAGAAAACATACCAAGCCCCTCTTCCACCTGACAAATCTAGTTAACAGCAATATCGGTTCTGTAAACCAGTATAGATTACCTGGTATACCTGGTACACATAGACATCGAATTTTCATTTTATTTATTTATTTATTTATTTATTTATTTATTTATTTATTTAGTGGGGCGGGTCTTCCAAAGAGTTAGAGAAAAAAATAGTCTGATATTTAACAGGTATTATTCAACTCTAAAGAAATACTATTTGTGCAAGGAAAAAGCAAAACTATCACTTGTTACACTACATACTATGTAATTTGCAATAAAACACCTGGAGCATAATACGCCTGCTTCACAATTGCCCTTAACAAAACCCCACACTCAGTAAATGCATGTGAAAGAGTGATATGCACAGGACTTGAGATTCAGACTCTGGTCTGACCACCTGGGTGAAATTCCATGTGAGTGACCAGCACAAAAGGAGTAACTGTAAGCCTCAGCTTCCTCATGTGTAAATTGAGGAAAGATTATTGTGATGATTAAATTAATTAACACATAATTCAGAGAGCAGTCTGGCACATAGAAAGTGTTCAGCGAACAATAATATCTTTTTAAGTGGAAAGAGATGCTGGGCAAGGAAGATAGAAGTCTGGGGATACCAGCTTCTAGGTGTAAGAGATAAGATTTGATCTAGGGTATATTTAACTCAAGTGTCCACACTTGCAACTACTATCATTATTTAAAACCAGAGGACAAAGTCTGAATTCCGTTTCATATGCATTGATAAGAGATAAGATGTTTAAAATCACGTATTTCATTTGGAGTTTTCAGCTGCAAGGATTATTTCTAGCTCACTTGATTTCTCCTTCTTCCTCTCTTTTGTCTTCCTTCTCAAGAAGAGATGGCTTCCAAATTGGACTACATCCTCCAACAATCCTTGCTTCTTATTACCAATGTTCTGTGAATTGGTATATGAACCAAACAAAAATTCTGCATCACTTGGATTAGCTGATGCATTTTCTGAATTGCATTCTCTATGTGCCTTTTGATTCCTGGAAAATTCACCTAACAGAAAGTGGCACTCCCCCGGAGAGCACTGAGGAACAAAAGTGAGACAGAATTCTTTCTCATCTAGGAATTTGCCACATAGGTGCAGCATTGCAACTTCCAGGAAAGAAAACTTAATGGGAAGTGTGAAAATGTTCAGGGAGTCTTTATGTGTTGTATAGAGGTGTCAACCAAAATATCAAACTGGTATGGCAAGGGCATAGGACATTCTGAATGGATGCTGGCTGTAAATAACCAGTAAGTCTGTGCTCTGCATTCTTCTCTAAAACAGCCCTGTTTCCACAGCTGACATGACTCTTTGTTCCTGGAGTAGTGCTCTTAAAAATGCAGGCTCTGGAGGAAATTTTCTTGAACTGAGATACATACAAAATATTACAAAGGAAAGGAGAGATTATAACTTTATGCAGGATCCAGAAACTGTTATATTAGTTCATGGAAAGAGATGGCACTTGAAGATGTTAATGTATGCATAAGATTGTTCAGGAAGAGAGAAAACTTGTAATAAGGCAAAAGAAATGCAGAGGTGTACGGTCACATTATGTCCTGGAGAAACTTGTGAGATATCCTGTGCCACTGTAGAGTATTGCAGGCCAGGTTCAGTTTTCCAACACATAATGAGCATTATTTTAACTTAAATGATGTTCTTGTTTACATACACTTGCTAGATAGAAAGTGTTAGGCAGTTCTTTATAAAGCTGGATTCAAAATAAATGCCAAGTGAACTTAACTAACCTTTCAAAATCCCTGATTTTTTAAAAAGAGTTACATACTTTGTGCAAGTATGTAACTCTTTTTAAATGTACAATAAGGCATGTAGGAGGTTAAGGGGAAAGGAGAATGTAGTTTAAGGTTATTTTAAGAGGTTAAATCAGGAGAGAAGCAAGAAGATTCTGGTCCTGTGCTACCCTCATAAAGTAGTTTCCAAATCTGGCTTGAAGACTAGTTTGTACTCTTTTAAAAAATATTATTATACTACAATATCCTTTATGTATCTTTAAAACCATTTTTTTCAATTGTAAGTTTTTAATGTTGTTCTTCCTGCTAAATCTTGAATTTGTACAGGTCAAAGACACAATATGGTTAATTTTTTTTTTCTCCCTAAAAGCTAAACAGATTTCATTCAAAAAATAGTTGCAGAAAACACAGAAAGCAGGAATGGTAGAGGTTATATGGAGAAAAAGTGTTCTTATGTTTGATATTTGGCTTTAGGAAGACATTTTAAATAAAATCTAGGAACTGCATCTATTGTTCAACTTTATACAGGAATCCTTTGGAACACAAGATACTGAGTTGTGAGTTAAGCATATACATATCTCTGCTCTCAGGTTTCTCAGTGGAAAAAGCAGACTCACAAACCAAGATTGTCTGAGCTATAATGCAGATTCTGCTATAAGTATGCATAAAACATAGATCTGCCAGTTCACTTTCCTCAACTGTAGTGGGGAAAAAAAAGCCCTTGCCAGGTGCCTTAATTGGGAGGAGTACTACAGAATGGGACCAAAGATGAAAGCAGATGATAGGTACATTTCATTTCTTAAATTCCTTGCCTCTAACACAAGGCCTTTGAAAGCTACTCAAAGCATTAAATTCACTGGCCTACATTTATTAATGAACATATTTTTAGATATGGTTAAAATGCTTAGTTTGAATGTAACATATATGCATATGACATATGTATACCTTGGAGGAAAGAGAAGTATAAGAATGGTTCCAGGAACCTATGACCATCTATAGAAGTATTTTTTTTCTTGAAGACTCAGTGTTTATTGCTGTTAAAGTGCACTTGAGTTTTCACACTTGACTATTTTTTTCCTCCAATTACAGCTATATAGTTCTCATGCAAAAGTATAAACTATAATTTTAAACAGAAAGCAAAGTTAGAAAGCCATCATATTTAGACTGTCCATTGAAAAGAATAATACCAGCCATAAGGATTGCTTGATTTTAAATGTACAGGAAATTCTATTTGGCTCAATTTGAGAAAATATCTATTGCTAGCTATTAGGGTTTTTTGTGATTAGTTTCAAAAGTATGGTCTGAAATTACAATTCACACAAGTGAAAAACCAAGAGGGTAAAAATCAATTGGGTTTATGACAGATTTTTTTTCCTTTTTACAATGTCAGCTATTTCTTTCCTTTCTTGTAATTCAACATTCTTTTCAGCCATATCTTTACATGAATTGGAAACTTCTTTAAAATTATTATTATTATTATTAAAGTTTTTTAGTTTTAATATTCACATTTTATGTTTGTTAATTAATTAAAAATAGCTAATACAGAGGGAAAAAAAACACCTTAAAACTACACAGGCTGTTAAAGTCTTTAGCACAATTCCACAATTTTGCGATATGGAAATTGAGGCATAGGGAGAATAATATATTGCCTAATTTATGGCCTAATAAGGATTAAAATGGGGGATTCTTAGTTTTCATTTTGATGCACTTACTAAATTATGTTCTTTCATAAGAATAATAGAATTTTGTCCTTGAAGGCAATTTTGATAACCTAGATTTTCATTTCTGCTTTAACAGTAATTTGATGCATGGTCTGAGATGACTTGCTTTCAATTTGCAACAAGGCCAAGTCTCAACATAGGGTGCTTACATTTATTATTTGTTTGTTTGTTTTCCAACTACTGACAATATGGAGCCTTTGGGCTAAAGGTGATGAAGACTTTGCATGTGATTTTCTATCTAGCTTCTCTCAAAATTTGGAAGAAAATATTAAAAAAATCTCTCTTATTCAATCCACAACCCATTCCCCTCAAAAACCAAGTGAACAAATAAAACAAAAACAAAAACAAAAAAATCCTCACAAAAACTATAAATGTGTTTCTCTTTTTTTATTCAAGACCCAAGGTCCCCCAATGTTTCACATTGTCCAAATGTTTTTACTCTGCATTTTGGAGCCAACACACGAAAACTTTACTTCATGGATATTAAATTCATTCTCTCTCTCTCTCTCTCTCTCTCTCTCTCTCTCTCTCTCACACACACACACACACACACACACACACATAATGACAGATATCCTTAATGAGTTATTAGGTAAATCAAAAGAGTGTTATTTTTGCCCTGAACACCATTATGTAAGGTAAAAGTATAACATGCTTTTAATCCTGTAGAGACATTTAAGTATGTATGACTCAAAGTTCAAATGACTGAGTTATAACTTAAATAGAAATTCTGACAGTGTTGTTCTTGCTTTGCAATAATATATGCTGATTGGAGAATAGTGCTTTACAATTACTTGGAGGGTTTCTTCCAAGCTCTGACATCCAGCCAGCAGCAGGCAGGGATCTACAATGAAAACCCTTTGATTTAAACAGCTCTGGCTTTGGAAAGTCCGATGAGTTATAATGTTGATGGTCAGAAACAATGAAGCATGTTTAACAAGGCCAGGTTAGCCACTTAAATCATCTTGTGTGCTCTGGAAATTAATTATCCTGAAAAATCCCAAGGGAAAAATGCATTTTCACCCCACAGAATTACTTTTAGTGGAAAATGGTCATCTTGCCCAGATATAGCATGATAATTATCTATAATAATTTGGCTGGAGCTTTTTCAAAATTTAGAGAAATATTACTTTTCTTAAATTTTTTTTCTACTTCAGTAATTGTAATACTTCAAACATTATCTTGATTTGATTAAAGCACAGAGACAGGAATGCAGAAAGGCAAAATATTTAACAGAGCTATCTCTAGCTGACAAATATTGCACTGTAATTTCTTTAAATGCTGTTGTAGAATGAGGAAGAAACTTAATTTGTTTGGCCAGATTCAACAGCATGAGATAACATCTCTTGTGAGGAATAAATGCTAAGAATTTTGAATATTTTTTGCTTTACATGATTGGTGAAAGGTGATTCCATAGCTTACCATGTGATTTATAGAGGGACTAGCTTTAGGATAAAATGGAAATCTGGGGACTATTTTAATTCTCCAGTGAAACAAATTTAAAACCAAATTATTTTGATAACAGGGATTCATTGCAATTTGTAAAAGGCTTAAAAATTAAATTTCATGTATTCCTCCAAAATTAGCCCTTAATTTAAAAGATGTTACACTATAAAATTAAGATTACAGAAATACAGTTTGTTTCATAAATTCATATGTCCATGTGCTATGCTGATTCTAAAGTACATTATCTCCAAGTTTTGAGTTGGGATCAACAAACATTAAACTACATTGGAGAAATGTTTATCATGTTTTATTATTCTACATAAACTCAAATGTTTAAAATATAAATGTCTATGCTTTAAAGACCACCTACTGAATATACCACATAATTATTGCAAATCATATTAGAATACAAACCAACTAAATTAAGAGTTTTTGAATTTAAAATAACTGCATGGAAGCTAATTAACATATATTCATTTCTTATGAATTCCAGAGTACACCTAAAGTCCTTTGTGTGAAAAAGTATGAATTTAAAAAAATAAGCACTCAAGCAAAACTTACAGCAATAACTCGATATCACCCACTTTCCCTGAAGGGGAATCTTAGGCAATAGAATGGAAAGTGCCTCTCTACTTAACCACAATTGGCAACAGCACTGAGAAAAAATAAAACAAAAAACCAGCTAGACAGTTCATCTATAAAATGAAAAAAAAAAAGCAACAGGCTTTCTAGTTGGCTCATGAATTCCTTCAGTGGAATTTCCCTTCACTCATTACATGCTGGTATTCCTAGTACTGCCACTCCTATTGTCCAAGGCTCTCAAGCTGCACATCTACTGTTACTTCTATCCACCTCAGGGAGGTCTAAAAAGAAGTCTGGTCAGGGTCCTCACATGCAAAGACATGAAAAATGAAATGCAATAAGCCCCCCAAATAAATGTAACTATTACCTCTGAAGGAATTTCACACATGTTGTCATTTCCCTCTGTGGCAAACTAAACCATGAATTAGATAGTCCCCAAGGAAAATGAACTCTGATGCACACAGCAGCCTCAGTTCTACACCACTATTGGGGTAAGATAATGTGCACACGATTTAATGTTAACAGAAAATGGAATATTTTTGTAAGAGCCAAAGTACACATATTTTCTAAAGACATATCAGGGCAGCAAAAATAAAACACATGTGTTGGAAATGGAAAGATAATATGTTTTGTGTCTCATACATTGTAGAAATTGTCCTGGAATGCATCTCCCATGTAAAATATGATCCCTCTGATACTGCCAAGTTCCACAAGACTCAAGAGTGATCTTCTTCATTAGGTCATGTTCATAGAGTTGGGAAAGGCTTTCATTCATGTCAAAATTTCCCTAACCTTGAAAAATTAGTTTAGAAATGAGATAGAGGAGTAGTGTTCTTGGTCCTGCTATTTCTGCCTTTTCTCTTTTCTGGCATTCTACTCGGATTTGGCAGGTATCATGAATTCTAAGATGCACAGTATACACCGCTTTACTGTCTATGAGCTGTGAAAAATGCAAGAATATGCAGCCATTCTGTTTTCAATGAAATAGGGGAAAAATGAAGAAGAAGCAACAGAAGAAGCAGATTAAATTCTGTACAGTCTAGCACCTAGCATAGGCCTAGCCTCAAAGAGATACTCTATAGTCTTATTCTTATTTAGTGAAAATTAATTACCACTATTTAATAAAGGTATACTATCCTGTAATGATGAAACATCAGGGTCCTCACTTGCAAAAATATAATAAATGAAATACAATAAGCCCCCAAATAAATGTCCTAAACAATCAGGCAGAGCTGGGAAATTTTATTCATAATTTATGAATCTTTAATAATGAAAGGAAAATATATATACAAATACTGAGCAAATAGTATTATTCAGGGAAAGAAACTTAACCAAAGTTAGAAATATGAAATCTCCAATGACTTTTGAACATCAAAGCATATATTTAGCCAACATATGGCATGATATTTCATACTAGAAAGTCTTAATTTTAATTTAATTGACTAGTTTTAGGCCAAAAGCCAGAAGGATCTGAGTCATCCCCCATCACATCTTCTTGATTATACTTACTAAGAGTCACAGAGTGAATTTCATATGATGATTTCAATAGTGCCCCAATGGCATGGGTCTTCCATGTTTCTTACCCTAACAGTGCCTGTCATGACCCTGCTCCCTCCCTTCCCACAATTAGTGAACATCTGAAACGCAAATGCTATGAGTTTTTAGGTTGATGATAAATCCAGCAATAATGCAACTTGGTCTGTAAGCTTGTTACCTTCATGCTAGAAGTCCAACTAATATGGTGCCACTTCCCCAAAAATAAAGAACTGGGATAACTACCGAGATAAATACAAATATGAAGTCAAGACTCTTTACTGCAGACTAAAATGTATAAACATCCAATTAATTGAGAATGACTATTTTTAACATCCTGTCACAGATAAATGAGTGCATGCATGTGCACATAAACACAAACTATAGATTTTATATAATTCGAGATTAAAAATTTAAGAAAAGAATGACTTTGGCTTTCCAGTTTGCATGAGTCTGGCTGATTTGACTTGGCATCAGATTTTTCTCTGAATTTCCCTACTAATAATTAAGAGTTTCCCCATCATTTTGTAATACTTCTTGAACCTCTGTCACTTGGAGATTCATCTGCTTACTAAACATTTTTTAAAATAAATGTACAATTCTCTATTTTAGAGAATTAATACATTAATACTTAATGGTATTCGTATATAAAAAAGAATTCAACTCAAATAGTTTGTTTCCTGAAAGATGAACTCAGGTCACTCATGAACTTATGTTCATTTATTTAACAGGACTCATCCTCCTGCTCTCAAACTCAGAAGAATGTACTTGATAAATGTGAATGTTGATGGAGGAAAGAGGGAGGTAGATTGCCAACACTGGAAAACAAATATTCTTGTTTGGGTAGTGAAGTGAGTAAAGAAGATCAATAAGTTAGGTCAAAAGAAATGCTTTAAAGTTCCAGAGACAATATTTTAAACATGTTTTTAACATATTCTGTTAGGCAAAAAACTTATCCACACCTGCTACAGCACATGAGATGTATTATCTCTGTTTGCAGCAGAAAGATGGCAATGACAACATCAAGATGGTACTAGTTCAGTGGACAAATGTGTAATGTGTGCGTGAAGTCCACATCAACTGACAATATTCATGTGGAAATCAATCACCAATATTACATTTTTCAAAAACAAGAAAAATGCATTAAGGAAAATAGGACCATGGTCAACTTATATGTTTTCAGCACAGTAACTATGACAAGTTGTCAAGGTCTTATGATATATTTCATAAATCACTTTCAAAAATTCTAATAAGATATATATATATATATATATATATATATATATATATATATATATCACTATTTTAACTCTTTAATGTAATCAATTTAATGTTTTAAATGCTGTATTCAAAGAGAGCTAACACAGTGTACTGAGATTTCTAAAAAATACTTTAAAATACATTTTTACTTCACCTATTCTTAAATCACTAGAGATATTTTTGGTCTCATTTATTGATCTATTGTTATATTCTTATTTTGTATTTTATAAAAACATGTGAATGTAACATGAGAAATGGAGGAGTTCCCCTTTATAATTGAAGTTAATTTGTATTAATGATATCCAAGAAAATCCTTAGTAAAAAAATAAGATGCAAAGGAAGAGATGCTTTGATTAACTGATATTTGAGAATTAATAGTTCTCTAATTTTCAGTCTCATGCTTACACACTTTTATCCTTATCTATATTTGTAAATTACTTGTGGCCCAACATTTTCTATACTTGCCTCATTTTCTTTTATAATGAAATGAGCAATCATACATGTAGTGATTATTCCTCTAATAGCATGAAATGTATCCTATAATTTATTCCCCAGATCTTTTTGGTGACCATTGTATGAGTTCTCTAGAAGATTATTCTAAAAATGAGGAAATGTTAAAGGAGTGCCACCTACACTAGACAGTAGGAAGTATATTGATCATTTGTTAACTGCCTGGCTTGCTGGTGTGTTTGCATGGTGCCCTGCTCCATAATTTAGTTACTGCCAATTCTCATTTTTCAATTTATTTCCAAAAGCATTTCTCTAAACCTGTGCACTTGCAGATTCAAATTTTAACTGCAAAATTTGTGATTGTATCTATTCTTGATGCCCCTTTTACTTAGATGTAGCATCCCCAAATTGCATGTGGGACTGTTGTCTAACATATATCAGTAATAATCCCTCATACCCACCACCCTCCTTCTCTCTTCTATTTAAATCCATCTGTATACTGTCTGGATGAACTGTTGGGGGCTTAATGCAGTATGACTATGTAATCATTTCATAGGTAAAGAAACGGAACATGGAGTGACTAGATAATGTTAACAAGTGATAATTCAGTATAAGCATTTTGTTTTCCCATACAATTATTCATTGATTAAGTCTATATCCCCTTACATTTAGAATTTGTGTTAAATGAAGTGGAAGCTTTCAATTACTTATTCAAAGAAGGAGAGACAAATAAACAACAACAACTTACTGAAAAAAATAAAGCAAACATATATAGTACTACAAACTAAGATACATGACAACTTACATTTGCAGTTTAAGTATCTGAGTTTCATTATCAATAAGACACATCCTTAAGTGTCATGGTCACAGGCACTAAAATGACCCACAAACACTTGAAATTGATTTAATGCCATCAGAAGAAAAAGTAATATACACATTTTGCAGATAAATATAATATTCATGCAACTGCAGGAAACATGCTTTCATTAAGTTGTAATCATACCAAAGCAAACTCCATGACACTTAATGATAGTTTATGGCTTTTCTTTTCCCAAAAATGCCCAACAATAAGCAGTTATGATTTTCAATTTTACTTCTTTTTCCTAAAATGATATAACTTATCCAATAAGACAAAATAATTTTAACTCTGATATTTGGACTTCAGAAGAGCCCAGAAAAATACTTCATCATTTTAATTAGAAATGTTGCTGTATATATCACATATTTCCTTAGAGCATACCACTACAAAATCTCACAGCCATTTATAATAAATCCTTGTTTTAAAAAAAAGTCATATTGCTAAAATGCTCCTTTTTGTGCCCCTCAATTTATGAGAAAATTTTGAAAAGTAATTCTCATAAATAAACTACATAAACCTCATAAACAAACTATAATTGCAGGTAAAACCCTAAACAAATATTAAAACATCAGCAAATGACTGAATTATAACATCTTTGGAAAATGTTACTGGTTTTTAATTTGAATGTATACTTTCTTAATTTTGGAATGGTCAAATTTTGCTAATTTAGTTCTTTGAGCCTGACACTATTGAAGGCAAGCTGGCCCCTCCCCACTTGTTACAAAAATGTAACAAATTAGAAATAATTTCCTTGAAGTATTGTTTACTTTTGTTTATTGGTAATATTAAAATAAACTGGATACTGGGTACAGTGCCACAAACCTTTAGTATCAGCAGTTTGAGAGACTTAGCAAGGCCCTGTCT
Source organism: Callospermophilus lateralis (assembly GCF_048772815.1). Classification (NCBI taxonomy): domain Eukaryota; kingdom Metazoa; phylum Chordata; class Mammalia; order Rodentia; family Sciuridae; genus Callospermophilus; species Callospermophilus lateralis. Next base: position 1,820,126 of record NW_027512465.1, on the reverse strand, counting down.
CACAACAGAAACATAAAATGGTCTGGGGATAGAGTTCAGTGGTAAAGTATCACTGGGTTCAATTCATGTAAAATTCAAAAATGAGCAAATGAAAACATAAATTAATTAGGGTTGGGGTTGTAGCTCAGTGGTAGTGCACTGGCCTCACACACATCTGGCCTTGAGTTTGATCCGCAGCACCACATAAAAATGAATAAATAAAAATAAAGATATTGTATCCATCTACAACTAAAAAATATTAAAAACTAATTAATTAGTTAATTAAAATAGATTGCCAGGCAAGGTACTACATGACTGTAATGCCAGTTACTTGGGAGACTGAGACAGGAGGATCACAAATTCAAGGCCAGCCTGGGAAACTTAGCAAGATAAAAATTTTAAAAAGGCTGGGGATGCTCAGTGTAGAGCACCCCTGGGCTCAGTACCCAGGACCACAAAAATAAATACATTAACAAACAAAATGTATAACAAATATGGTTGTTCAAAAATACATTATTATATACTAAGTAAAACAGTTTTATGGTTTATCTATTCATGATGTTTTATTTTTCTTAAAAATTTTCTCTTAACTTTGTAATGGAAGAACTTGATTTTTGTCTTTTCTAATTCACTATTCCAAAAATAATAATGGTTTATTGCGTGAAACAACTGACTTTCATTTTCTTGATTAGGTAAGATAAATATAATTTTTTTTCTCTTTCTCAAAAGAAAAAACAAAACATAATTCTGCATCTTTAAAAATGTATCATGATGTCCTCTAATCATGTACTTCACTTTAAACCATTTCACTTTCCAGACTTAAACAATTTATTTTGCTAACAGATTATTGGAACTTTAAAATGCTTTGCCAAAAGTACAAAAAGTATTTTATCTTATAAGTAGTAGTAAATTCTTCTGAAAACTCAACTAGACTGGTTCAGGAAACTTTTATTACATAAATATATATTTTATATTCTAAACTTGTCTTCAATTTTTCCAAAGTTATAGGTATTCTGATAACACTATCAAGTCAACCTCAGTGGCCATAAGTTTTTTTTTCCCCTAGATTAGTGTTTGATATGATGCTATGTTTACACAATCTTCACATATCTGTACATGTATTCAGGAACACTCTGCCTACCCAGCTAACTACATGAGATACCTACAGATGGACCCTAGGTTTCCTTTCACATTTAAGACATTTTTTCTTTCCCTTTTACCATTCCAACTGCTTGTGTTGTTACCAATAATCTAATTAAGTTAAAATTAAGTGCACTTGAAAAAACTCACTGATTAAAATTATGTGCATTTTTAAAAATCACAAGCTCCCTATCTCATGGACTCTTTGTATGCACGCACACCTTGTTCTGCCTTGTTCTGATCTGCCTCTTCCTCTTTCCTTCCCCATAAAAATACTTTCTACCTGTGATAGTTCAGCATATATTTTCAGTTTCTGAAGCATAATCACCATTTTTAGAGGCTCAAGTGTCACAAAACACACTGAGGTGATTTGATTCCTGCTTATTTTCTCACTCATGCTAAATGAAGCCAAAATCATTTGGATATTCTCCCTTACCAAATGTGATCCAGCAGAGTTTGTAGGAAAGAAATTAATGTGTTAGCAGAGAGTTACCTTTTATTGATTTCCACAATAAAATTATAACATAAGTACCCTAGAAGAAAATGTTTTATGGATACATACTAAAAGATATTTAGTGTACAAAACCTGACCTGACACACTTGAATACATATAAGACACAATGTCTTTTTGACAACTGGTTCAGAAAAAAGAAGTCATTGATTTTATGGCACTTTATTGGAAAAGCTATCTTCAAAATAAGGGGTATACAGTTTTGCAAAATAACTTCTCATCCCAACCTCATTTTTGTTCTCATTATAAATATAGAGATCAGCAAAATTTCAGCAATTTGGTGAAATTTTCTACTGTTCTCACAAGTGCACTAATTTCAAAATTAGGTCTACATTTCTTTGTTGTATTAAAAGTAATTTCTTGCATTTCTTCATTGCTTGAACACACTGGCTTATCATATTGATGATGCTCAACAAAGATCACAAAGAATTATAATCCTGAACAATATGCACTACTAGTGTCTAAGGTCATTTTTCCCCCTGTCAATTAACTAATATCCTATTACAATCAGCTAATGTGCCTGTGTTAACAATTCTCTTTATAAGCTGATGTTCAATTTATTTAATTGATGTCTGTTGTCCTGATTAAGGTGGACAGGCCAGTTTAAGTAATGATGGCTAAATGTGGCTAATGTTTATGATTTGAAGTCTTTGGTAATTACTGCTCTGTTTTATTTACTTTAAACTTTGACCGTTCTGTGGCATCCAGAGGCACAAGATGGTGGCAATAAAGTCATATTATGCCACTCCTGATTTATAATTGTAGTGTGTGTCTTTTTTTTTTTTACTAGTTTCACTTCTAGAAAAAGTTGTTAGTGGACTACAAAGAATGCTTGTAATATACAATTTAGAAACAGTTGACAATCTTGGTGTCTCTCTAGGAGCCCATTAGGCTAAACTACCTAGTATTTTACTGTTTATTCTTTACAAATCTGTTTTGTTTTCCACTTTATCCTGTCCATTCAAGACAATGAATATATCCAAAAACACAAAAAGAAATGTCAGCTCACTGAGATCTGTACTTTTAAGTAACCTATTGCAATAAATTTTGTTACTCAGGTTGAGAATATAGGAAATCTGATCACAACTCTCACTGAATAAACTTGGAAAAGTTACTTTTTTTCTTCTTTTGACTTTTCACAATCCCTTTTAAGAAAAATAACTTATAATTCTATGGTAAATGCTTTATGTTCCACACCTTGATATGTGGAAAACAGTCAATAGAGATGTCAGCAAAACTTCAGCAATTTGGTGATATTTTCTACTGTTCTCATAAGTGGTCTAATTTCAAAATTAGAACTACATTTCTTTGTTGTATTAAGTCTTTTCTTGCATTTTTTCATTGCTTGATCTTTATTATTTTTTGCAAGTCAGATTTATTTAACTTTAATTATCATCAGTTATATTGCAATAAAGAAAATGGCATTCACAATGAGGACAGAGCAAGTAGTCTTCAACAAGAAGTGCTGGGTCCACAAATGAAAAGTGGTGACTTTCTCCTCAGAAGAGTAGCTTTGATTTAATAAAAGCACTTCCCTAGAATACCATAACAGTGGCTGACAAGTAAATGTCTGGGCTGAGAATTCTCAATTATCAATACCAATGCAATTTTTGCAATTATATCTCTAAATTATAGAACAGAAGTATTGCTAGTATTATGTGTTGATTATTATGGAATCACAGACCATTAGCAATGGAATGCATTATGTCTAACTTACTGTCTTATGAATGAATTCCTCTAATAATGACTGAGAAATTGTCATGTAATCTAAATGTTAACATCTTCAATGATACAGAATTCGCAGCACAGACTAAGCCATGAACCAGCTTTTATTAAGTGATTCTTACTATAATAAATTTTATTTTTATATGGAAACAGTTTTTCTCACATAATCCTATTGGCATTTGTTCTGCCACTAAGGAGCACAAAAAAATACAGTGAAACCCTCATCTCTCTTCAGCATTAAAATGTTCCCAGTATCTCAACTGCCTGTCTTCTTCTCAACCTGCTTTCTTTAAGGTCACCAGGCATTCTCTTTGATTCACGTATTTTCAAGCATGGGAAGTATCTATATATCCATAAAAGAAGGAAAAACAACAGTTTAAATTGTATTTTTTTTCTTTTTGAATGAAGATCACTTTTAGGATTCATATAGCAAGTCTGTGACAGAGCATGTAATTGGCCACATGCTCACAACCTTCCTTGTCATTGTATGAAAACAAGTTGTCAAAATTCTTCTCCAGAGAGAGCTCCACAAAGAAAAATAAGGTGATACTTGATCTCACTAAACATTACATGCCTGATCTAACCTAGTCTCCCCATTATACAGGTGAGAAATGCATGCCCCAAGAGGGTTAAATTCAGTTTATTGGTAAACCTAGAGGAAAGCCTGACTTAAAAATCCCTAGCCTTCTGTATTCTGTTGAAAGTGAAAATTAAAGCTAAGCTAGCCCAAATGACTCATGTTATGCAGTTAGTGAAATCTTGAGGAGTTAAGTGATTAATCTGTATCTCCTGCTTTTCACTCTGTTCTTATTTGATACGAACAGAGTGAAACATATTAAATTAGACACATTGAACATGGTATACACCTCCAAGAGCAGTGTGAGACAAAGCAGATACAGGTTCCCTGTAGTTTTAAGAACACTGTCTTAGAATCCTATGTATAATCAAATACCTGAAGGTATTTGATTATACATAGGATTGCTTTGGGAATTGAATGTCAAAAAAGCAGAGGGGGAGATGTATATATTCTTGCAACTTCCAAAGCAACACTTGGTGTTATAGAAAAATAATTTATGTAGGCATTTGAGCTTTTGAGAATATAAAGTAAAGCACTATGATTACCATATGGAAGTCCTTCATTAAGATTATATAGGTTTGTAATATATGAAGCACATCTGAAAATGGAAATCTTGGGTAGGGTCAGGAAAGAGGCATGTGGCATAAGAAGTGTTCTCTGCCAGCAAATTAATTAAATTTCACAGTTCTAGAAAAAGCCATATATTAGTGTAGGCACTCACTGAAAGTCAGATGTGCAGGGCCTCTCTGTGAGTGTGCCGTAATCTACTCATAAATAGAACTCACCAAGGGACATTGACAGCAATTTGGCATTAAGTAAGAGCTCACATAAGGGAGGAATTTACTTTGCAGTCACTTTCATTAGGGAAAGCTTGGAGCTGACATTGCATGCTTTACACACATTTCAATCTGATTTTGCTCTATTTTGACCTTCATGTAACATATTGTTACATTAGAGCTCATATTATTAGTCAGCAATAATTTATGTTGAGAAAATAATTTTCATTTTGCTTTGTCTTTTACTTCACTAACATTATTAACCACTTCAGAGTATTATAATTTTAGTGCATTTTTTTAGAAAAAGGAATGAATTTCTTATGTAAAGATTCTCCTTAATAAAGATTGAAAATTTTGCATCAAATACTCTCATTATTTGAATTGTTTTTTACATACCTGTATTCATTTTTATATACTAAGTACTATCCAGAGTTGACCTTTATTATGTATAAATTCAAAACAAAGTCACACAGCTATAAAGCATATTTCCTTTCTCCCTTTTTTTCTGAAGATATTTAAGTGGATTTACTAGGTCCTTCAAATTGATTAAATATGAATATAAACTGTAGGAGCCCATTGTGAATTCCTTGCTTTATTAAAAACCATTTTGCACTAAGTGAGAAAATGAGAATAAACAGAATACTAAAAGGATTTATAAACAAGCCACAGAAAAATTAGAAAAATTGGGCTGCAAACCAGAAAAGAAGACACAGAGAGGACTGTAGATCTCAACCTTATGACAAGGTCTGTCTGAATTTAGTTCTAGAAATCTTTCATTTGGAAAAGAAATAGAAATTATTTTGTGTCTTTCCCAAAGGGAAAGACACAATAAATGGATTCAACTTATAAGAAGGTAGATTTGAGCTCAAAGAAAAAGCTAGGAATTTATAGGTGTCCTAAAATAGAGTTACCTCTGTACTTTGTGTCACTGGAATTAATCAAGCAGAGATGAGCAAATCTTATAAATGGTGTTGAAGGATGCATGTATAATCTTAGACTGGATTGGTTGACCGCTAATCTCTCTTTCCACTCTTAAATGCCGTGACTAATTCAGGAAATATTTATTCTATGCTCCAAGCACTCCGCATAAAGAAAAAAACAGATACAAAATGATCCTTATATTCATAGAACTAAAAGATTAATTAATTTCATGATTACCTTGGTAGAAAGCATGATGAGGAGGAGTAAATTTTGACTTGTACCCTAATTTCCCCTCAAGCCCTCTTTCAGTTGTGTTCTCCTGACACAATCTTTTAAATTCTGAACACATAGCTCCAAGTTAATGCAGAAGCCCTTATCTTACTTAAAAAAGCACAGTTTCCATAGAAATAATTCTTAAGCAAATACTGTACACACATCAACATATCTTAACATGCCCCTTTTCACCCCAACTATTTTACCTCGAAGGTTTTTCTAATAAAGAAAACACAAACTTTTAGAGTTATTTTTTTCCACATACATTGATTTTTTTCTTCTCTCCCAGTTTTATTTGACTTTTTAAAAAACTCCTTTCAATATTTATGGTTTTTGATCATAAAGTCCCTTTACAATTCATACATCTTGAATAATTTTGCTTCCTTTTTGTCAGTTATTTTTCCCTCCTTTGATTGGACATTTTTTCATTATCTACATTTTACTTCTCTATTTTTTTGGTAGACTGATAGGACCATTTTCATATTTGATACATATTGCCCTTATTTTCCTACAACATAATGTGTAATATTTTTGGATCTTCTCTCCTCAAATTTCTAAACATTTTAGTTAATTTGTTTTCTATATGAGACATAAAAATTTCTATAATTCCTTTCCTACCATTGGAAAATATTATGGAATTTGAATTACTGATTCCTTTTTAATGAATGCAATAACTTTATACTTTACTAGTTTTTAATTAGAGGTTTTAAGTCTAGGGAAAATAATAAACTATATCTTATGAGAAAATGTATTGAGTCTTCTATGAAACTGCTAATGGTCAAAAGCCATAAGGTAAGAAGAATAAAAACAGTACAGAGTTGTATGGGTGAGGGAGGGGTTTGTGTTTAAGTGAAAAAGAAATAACTGTTCTGCAAACATTCATTGGTTCAACAATTTAGTGAGTAAAAAACACTGTGGACATTGAAGATGGAATAAAGGTGAGGCAGAGTCACTGTCCTCTAGGAATTCAGGGTTCAGTATGAATGAGGATCTTAGCCAGCATTGCTCCAGAGGAATCAGGAGAAGCTACAAAAAGCATATAATGCTTGAGGCAATCCTGAGTGACTTTGACAGTGGTAGACTTCCTGAAGCATCAATTCTCTTACCATTAAGTACAGATATACACATTGATTAAGCAATGTTTTGTTGTGTGGACAATTTAAGAAAATGGAGATCAAGTCTATTAACACTGTACCTGGTACAGTAGCCTCTTGTGTGTTCACAGCTTCTATTATTGCTTTGAGTTTTCTCAACATGGTATGGGTTTAGGTGCTCTCCAGAAGGAGGGACCCAAGCACACAAAGACCTGTGAACATAAATGACCATATCTGCTGAGAAAGACGTAGAAGGCAGATCACAGGGTGAATCCAGTGTAGCGGAATTAAAGATTGAAAATAAAGCAAGAAGAATCATGAAGGCAGCCAATGAACAGAGCTTCATATGAAAGGAGTCATACATTTCTGATTAAAGATTAATGGGACAGACTTACAACATTCTTTTTTCCAGTTTCCTTGATATTCTAGTGCATTTAAATATAGTGAAAGAGTTGAGTATTATCTTTTAATGTTCAGCACAAATTCATGTGAATCATAATGTGTTGCTGTATTAATATACATATATGGGTCTTACCGTCCTGCTTTAGAAAATGCCACGAATCATGCTGCCATATACAGGCACAGCTATAGATGAACTTACTATTTTTTTTAAGATTCCTGCCAATATTTTTTTCCTAGCCCAAAGATAACAAGAACCTGAGCAAGTCATAATGATGCAATGCAGAGTACAAGTGATCTTCGAAACAAGCCCCTGCAGGAGCTGGAAGGACCAGTTCCTCTGGCAGAAAAGGAAATCAGAAAGGCGGGTGTTTCCCCATAATGACTGAGTGTTCACGCTTTATAAGGTATGACTCTACTAGAGTTTGAACCCTGAGGGTCTAGCTCCTTTCAAAATGTAGCAACATGAAGGGAGGTTATCTGAGGATTGCTTGAACAAAGCAGTTCCTTCCATCTCTCCGAAATGTCACCAGATGAGTGACAAAACAAAGTTTTGCAGAAAGGAATTAGCAAGCATTCATATTTTACATGTGAATGGCATAGCTCTGTAGGGTATTTAGGTTTATTTGAACTGACTTATACCTAATTTTCTACAATGAGAGCAGTATTATAATTAATGTGCACATGATTTTGTGTCATGCTTTTGAAAATGCAAATGTTACGATAATTGAATTTTGAACAAAACTTCACAAAATATTCCTATTTTACACTTTTCAGTGATACATTATTAAAAAAAGTTGCTAGTAGAACATTAAAAGTGGCATGTTTATACATACCAGTCCCATTTCTTTCCTGTATAATTGTTTGAGCACAGCACCTTTCTCTGAGAATATCATATTTAATTCTTTCTATATTAAAGAAAAAAATCTACAACTGTGTACAGATTTCTGAAATGCATAGCATTCTGGAAAAATGTAAGAATACACCCAGGTTGAATAATTACTCTGAATCAGTAAGCTCTATGTAGTGGATGAATGTGTCTTCTAAATGGAAAAGAGGTTCGACTCTGAACGGAGAACTCAGAAGAGGGGCAGCTGCACTGCTTCATGAGAACCACCATACCTGTTGATTAATGGAGAGGCCTTAACAGCACTCTTCTTCCATGCATCTTGCCATGAGGAAAGGGGAGGAAGGGAAAGGTAGTGATGGCAGCAACACCTGGGGAAGGGAGATGGGGAAATATGTAAAGGGAAAATCAGCAGCCCCTACACCCTGGTGTCCATCCATAGACCTTGCCAATAAAACAATTTCTACCAACTCTGAACTTGTTTATTTTCTTCCCTTTAAAAAAATCTACATAAATTTTAAAGATAATCTAAACAAATTAGTTGTTTTCAAAGGTGCTAATCTGAAGATTACACCTACAATTGTCCAAACCATGGGACAGAGTGGGCTGCTACATATAATGAGCCACCATCTTTTCTCACTTTTTAACTAGGCAGGGTAGCTTAAGGCAGGATATTCACATATGGGCATAGAATTTTGGGGTAACAGATTTAATAAAAACTATAGGAAAGTCTAATACCAAATATACAGTAGCCTATTATTTTGTCATTCTGTTTCTAACCAGTGGCTTTATAACTGATTCACAATGCACTTTTCTTCTCATATTCTTCTAAGGGTATGCAGTGTTGATGTCAAAAGAACTTCAACTTGCTAGCTTAATAAAAATAGATTAAATTTAATAAGATATCTTCATTCTAGTGGAGGTCAAACTAATAAAAGTTGTAAAAATGTTCACGTTTTAGTTATGTGTTTGGTAGGTACGGTTTAATCTGAACTATATGTCATTTTTAAAATGTTAACAGAATTATATGGAAAGAAATGAATGAAAGTGTTTAATACTACAGTTGATGATAGTAAACTATTTAATTGTCTCAGTAATATCAATATATGAGATAAGGCTATACCTGAAAATCAAACACTGCTAGATTTTGCTCTTAGTGTTTATTTTAAGACATTTTATAACTTTTAATGTTTATATCTAAGTACAAAATGTATATGAATATTTATTTTAAATTATTTATTTAAAGAAATTTGTAAAATGGGAAATAAACTTGAAAAAATAGATTTCTCTTTTAGGAAGAAAAAACGTGAAAAGAAGACAGAAGTTAGTTTCTACTGTAAAAAAAAAGAAAAAAAGAAAGAAATTGACCCCTTACCCAAATATGTTTCTCAGTGTTTTCATTATGGAAGGACTGGGACATTGTTGAATTTTTCTCTAAGGACAGGGATTTTCATGAATACATGTTTACATTCTTGTTTCTGAATGTGATTCTAACCTTTAATCCCAATGTTTAGGAAAGCAGCTATCACAAAGATCTTCAGGGCTTGGAACATAATAATCCTTTCTGGTCTTGCCTTAATCCTGTTTAGACAGAGTGTCTCGAAATTTTCCAATTTCTCAATGTCTCTGGTCTTTGACACACTGCTTACTAATAGCCATCCTGTTTAAAGTAACATGACCCACCTGAAGCTTAGGCAATATATTAGTCAGCCCTTGAGTTGAGAAATTTAGAAACTAGTTGGTTATCATAAGAGATTAGCATCAAAGAATTCTGAAGGAAAATGTAGTATCAAGACCAGTTGAATTAAAAGAAATAACTCTGAGTTGGAAACTTAACTTTTATCTGATGTGATTGAACATGTTCTTTTTATGTAGTTTTGCTTTGATTCTTATAAGTTTCATGCTTTTGCATTTAATTTAAAAGATATTAATTTGATGCTACACATAATATTTTAAATGTTGAATCCTGTTTCAAAATTAGAACCTACCTATTTCAGTAATAACATTTTATTAAAGATTAAACCTAATTATTCTTAATATAAATATTCCTGAGTGGTTATTTTGGGATGAACATTTATCATTGGAAAAATCAAATGTGAGAGTCTTGCATACCAAAAACAAAAACAAAAAGAAAAAAAGGAGAGAAAGAAACCACATATTCTCTCTCTCTCTCTCTCTCTCTCTCTCTCTCTCTCTCTCTTTCTTTCTCTCTCTTTTTCTTTTTTGGCCAAATACTTGCACTAACATTATGAAATTGTTTTGTTTGTTTCTTTGTTTGTTTGCTTATAGATCCCTAATATGCTAAGGCTTTAGTACATAGTAAAGTTTTCCTTTTGTTTTAGGAAGGCTGGATTTTTTGAGATAATATAATTATAAATAAGCATAGTACTGTGAGAAATACAAAAGTAAGCAGTTTTATGAGAAATTTTGAAAAGTAAATATTTACACACAAGACGCAGAACACTGGTAGTATAATTTATCATGACACAATGAGTAATACAAAGTTTACAAATAAATGAAACAGCATAAAAAAGTAACCAAAAAATTAAGCTGGGATTTGAAAAGTCAAGAAATGACAGAATGAAAACTAGAAGCTTCTGTAATGAGAGAAACAAAAGGTATATATTAAAAGGTAGAGACCAGAATAACAAATGAATCCCTTTTGCTCATGAGAAATTCCTTGTAGGAATGTGTTTATGAACAATGACCTGTGCTGGATTTCCACCTGATAATAAAAACGTGAAAATGAGCTCTATGATACATGAGAATTAACAGTAAATGGAGAGATTGGTTAATGATTTTATGAAGAGTTTGCAATGGATTTGTTTTTCCAAAAGAATGAGAATTCATTCTCATAAAATAAGGACAATGGCATGGAGAATAGTATGGCACAGCCCAATATAAACCTGACTCTTCTAGATTCTATTTTTGGAAACATGTCTGACCATGGTAGCAATACTAATACTAAGATATCAATACTCATGCTGTGTAGCTTAGTTAAATAAGCCTAGAAAACTCATGTTGAACCCAAAGGGTAAAGCAGAATACAGCCCACTGGTTCCTATTCTAAAGGATTGTAATTTTTTGTGAGTTAAAGGGGAATGAAATTCATTAACAAAACACCAAACTGCTACTTAAAAACTGGAGAGGACATGGATAAGAGAATGGATAAAAAAAAAAAAAGCCTGCAGCCAGGGAGGCAGACACAAGTGGGAGGAAAAAGGGGTAAGAGACTGAGAGCTGCTCCCAGGCCCACTCTGGATTTTGATCTGGATGTCACCAGCACCTGAGTGCCCGGCCCAGCACATGGCAGGGGTGAGTCAGTGAAAGTTTTCAACCAACATGGATTGCAATGGTTTATGATAGCGATGGGCCCCTTGTTCTCTGCTCACAGTTCTCCAACCTTTGTCAAAAACTGGCTTGTCTGGTGTAAAGATACGTGAGAAGAGGCATACACATTCCCGATAAAGTACTGTTTTCCTTATCTTATTAGTGAGGCCTATCTTAAAAGAAAATTTTCTGTAACAATTGGAAAAAAAGAAACATTAGCTCTGGTCTGACTCCAAAAGTTTCTCACAGTCTGTCACATTTGTACATAGAACATTCCAGAATCTTTTGGGGGAGCCCAAGCTTCAGGAAATGAGATTTTTCAGATTTTCTTTCATCTTTCTTCTTGCTAGTAACAGTTGGATGATTAACAAAAAGGACCCTTCAATAAACATAGGGCTACAGTCCATCACGTTAGGGGAGGGCTGGAGTACTGAAAGGCCAGCTCCATCACTGCACCAACTCTGCCACTAACTCTGCCACTGTGGGAGTGGCAGGGTCTGCCTTGGTGGAGTAGAAATGGTGGTGGGTACAGGGCAACCTGAAACCCTGGCAAGGATGGAATGCTTCCTGTTCCTGTAGGACTCAGTAAACTTCTCTACCACGGAGAGGATGTTGCCTGATGTGCTTTTTGAGAGCAACAAGCACTATTTTAAATTATAAAATATTGATTACACAAACTTAGGGTGAGGTTATCAGTCCGAATTTAACCTGTCATATGGAAAAAAAATAAAATAAAAAAAGGTAAAAACACCCTCTGAAGTATTTTTCCTCAAGCCAACAAAAATAAATGATTTAAGATGAAAGACTAGTTGATGATTAATCCTATATTCAGCTCTATTTTAGAGTGAATGATATTTCAAGGATCCTGTATTTTTAGATTTTATTCCTTAGAAGTAAAGGCATAAGTTGCATAGCTTAATGGCAAAGAAAAAAAATCAGCTAAGTGTTTAATTTTACCAGCTACCAGCTTTAGTTTAAAAAAAAATAAATTGTAAAATGAAGGATTTAGAGATGAGTATAACAAACGTTTAGGTGTAAACCTAGCTACGATTACTGAATAACATTATACTTGGGTTTGATATGTAGATGTATTTATGAAAATTTTAATTATGATATATTAATGTTAGTACCTAATAGTTTCAAATTTTAAATCAAGTAAAAACAGCAGTGTACTTTCTTTAATTAAAGTTGTTCATTAATTTTATATAATACTATACACTTCTTCCTAAAAATTAATTTTCATAGTACTCAAACTCTTGCCATACTCAAATCTGAAGTTATGATAAAGTTTCCTTAGAAGGCATTTTTATTAAAAATTTAATATTTACCTCCATTAAAATATTTTATAAACCTACTAGGAAACTTATGATCTTTCATTAATTTCAATTTTATAGTGTTTTATAAATGTGAATTCTTAAAATCTTGAAGTATGTAGCCCAAATAGCATACCCCACTGTGTCCTTTTTAAAAACTAATAACCTACCTAAGTACCTGATTATTCATTGATTAATGACTTGAGTCATATTTGCTTATGACTTTAATTTTAATTAATACATAGTTTATTCAACTGATATAACTAACATTCTAATTTTACTTTTTCCCCAAATATATTTTGTTTAATGAGTGCTCAATCTGAGTTAGACAGTGTTATTCTGACATTTAAGCTTCATGACTTCTTTTTATTCTACAAATTATATAGTATGTCAAAGAGCTTTGGTTTATGTGTATCTATTGTTATTTACCATATTCAAAATTAAAACTAAAACAGTTTTAAAATAATTTATTACAAATCTATTTGAAAGTAGCCATTTTTACATACTGACATGAATATATTGTGAAAAATTTTTATATTTTTTAAAAAGTGAAATGAGTGACATTGTTTTATACTTTTGCACAACTCTTAATGATTGAATTACTAGAAGAAAGCTTCTCTGTGTTCAATATGTTGCAATATTCCACAGCATGCATTCTCAGGGAAATTCCACTGTGCTTATGTAAAAGAATGAGAATTAAAAGGATAGATGATAGCCTCATATTATCATGAAAATGGTTTTGAGTCCTGGAGATTTGAGACTACACTTTGACAAGTGCTAGTATAACCCCTTCAATATTGAGCTGGATTTAAAAACTAAATAATAATAATAATAATCCAGTCTCATTGAAGCCACATTCTAACAAGAATAATGGTACACAAGTTTTTTTTTATGATATAATGTGAGATATGCTGACACAGATGTACAATATGCAGAGAGTTAAGGAGGTGATGCCCTCAGTAAATGCTAAAGGAAGAGCTGGCTCACAGAAAAAGAGATGCTGGGGAGAGATGTTAAGAACCATCCCAGTGAGAGAAGGTCACAACTGGAAATAGCAATGTTTGGGTTTATTTGACAAGTTGTGTTCAAACCCCATCTCAGCCACTCACTAGCTATGTGACGTGTAGCAAGTTACTTCTAAGGTCTTTGTGCCTCAGTTTGTTCCTCTTTGAAAGAGTGAAACTTAACCTAGTAAGGATTTAGTGAGATGAAATATGTTAATCATTCTTACCTTTAATTAGAACACCAAGTAATAGTGCTGATTATTTAAAAACAGTGACATGTCAACATAATAAAAGCTCAGAGTACAGTGAGGTGGTGGGGACAGAATAAAAATTATAAAGTAAAAGTGAAAGGGCAGAAACAAAGCCAACTTGGCTTGGAGGTTCGATATGGATGCAAGAGATTTAAAAATCAGAACTATGATAATGAAATGTAACTACCCTGGAAATTCCAAGAGAGTCACTTCTCATGTAGACTCTAGAAAATCTTCATTTTTACCCAGTATCATCCTATGGTTTCACAGAAAAAAAGAAGAAAACAAAAGAAACTGCTATTTTTAAAAAGTACACCAGGATATTCATAGAAATAGAATGAAATATATACAGAGCCACATAGATGGTGAAAAACTTACTTAAAATAGAAATGTAATGAAACTTCCAAGAGAGGTTATCTTGATGTAATCTTACAGTTGTTGTTTGAATTAGATTTAAATTATGACTTAATAATAAAGAATGACCAAGTAGATGAATACGTAAATAAGAATATATTTAACCTTACACACACAATGTATTATAAATTTGAGCTGTTGTTGTTCTTATTCACAAAATTTACTTATCAGTCCAAATTTCTCTAAAAAGAAATTCTGTTAAGGGCACAGTGCTCAAAGAATTTTATGATTTTTCTCCAAATTGTCTTGTATCTTCAAGGTCCTTGATGAATAGAACATTTAAAAAAACTATTTCTCAGTTACAAAACAAAGATTTTCCATTGAGGTACTTTAGTTCTGTTAATTAAGACAATGAAAGGAAAAAAAATGTACTTATTATAGAAGTATGGATTTAAAAAGGAAAAATATGTACTTTTTATAGATGTATGATTTTTGAATTTAAAACATCCTCTTTGTCAAGTATCTACAAAGAGTTTAGGATTAACCTATTCCTTTTATAAATACCATGTTTTTTATACCAATGAATTATTTTGACTAATTTATCCACCAGAACAATTGTACAATTCAACCTAGACTAAATTATCACAAAAGAAAAAAATAATAAAGCAAAAGTAATAATTTAAAATGAAATCTGTAGATAAATTTTGGATGCAGAAAATATTCATTTATTTATTACTCAGTTCAAACAATTTTATTGAGTAACTAATACATGCCAGGCACTGTTAGGAATAGCTGGAGATATAATGGAGAACATGAAAACTTGTTCTCCATCCTCGTGATATTATGAGTCACAATGTCTATGTGGTGAGATACTAAATACATTCATAGCACACACCTCCACCCCAACCAAGGAACATATAAATAATTCTAGAAATTATTTTCAAAAAAATTTTTAAATTATATTTCATATAATTTTGAAACAAAGTTTTTTGCTTTATAACCTCTCATTCTGCCCGCGTAAATGTTGATAGTAAAGCCTATATACAGAGACTGTCTTAACTCCACCTAGCACTTAGGATTTACAATTAACTGTCTTAAGAACCAAACTTAAAGATGACAATTTTTACCTCTATTCTCTGGTCTTACGTATATATGCATGTGCATGAAGTCAAGGTAATAATCAACTTCTGGCAATAAATATTTTTATTATATTGACATTTTAAACCTAAGACAGCATACCCTATTCAGCCATCTTTCCCCAGAGCTCAATTTGCTCAGAGGTTTTCCTTGGAGATATCTCTGCTTTTTACAACTTGTTATCTCCCTTCTCTTAGGATCAACTACTACATATTAACCTTGCCAAGTGAAAAAACAGTTGTCAATTTTGAGTCAATTTAGCCATGTAAATGTAATAATGCACTAGCAATTGGAAAACATTTTTTTTTTGGTTAAAAAACGTTCCAGTCTTAAGTAAGATTAGCAGAAGCTACGCAAAGCCATTTTGAGTTTACCCAAAGGAAAATGAAAACAAAATGGATGATTTCCTTCGTAAAGTAGAAATAACTCTGCTTAGCAATGTTATTTATAATTTTAAAACCTCAAGGAATGATTATTCATAGATATGTGGAATGGGAGGAAAGTTAAACAGTCTGTTCACCCTCTCCTTCACTGAAACACTGCTCACTGTTCTTGGTTAATGTATTTTAATTTATTTTTAAAATACAAGTTTTTCTTTGCCTGAAACACATCTCAGATGCTTAGTAAAACTTTTTAAAAATTATTTTCTCCTCAACATATTCATGTACAGTCAAACAGATAAGCAGCATGCTCTAAGTTGGAATCCAGGGAATACAGAAGAACACCTTTCTCAATGTTGTCATTTAAATGACATAAACTCAAATGCCACTTGGGGCAATGCTATTCCCTCAAAGCATATATCTTATTTCATTGCATATGTATGTATTCATCATGTTTTATTTCAAGCCTATAAAATATGGTATACTCTTGAAAAATCTGACAGATGATAAAACGGCATGAGGGTGGTACATGTGCTTGTTTTCATACTTCCGCATAACTGCTGATTTCTTTTATTTGAATCAGCTGTCGAAATTGGTTGACAATCATCAAATTTAATAAACAGCATATGGGCCTACTCATGTATGTGAAAGACCTGTTCTTTCTTTCTTTTTCCCACATAACATGCTCTTTTATATTTCAGATAAGTAATACATTTCAAGGGTAGGGAGAAGTTGAAAATAAGCCATATGCCACATGGATTTCACTGTAAAAACAATAGCTAAATTTATTTTAAGAATACTGTAAAAAAAGAAACTAAGTTTTTGTGTTAGTATATTCTAGTTGCACATCATGCACAAAGTATATTTGTGCATCCTGTTATTGTACATTTTTCTTCTGTTTTCAAAATGTAGTTTTATTAAATGTTATGTTCTGTGGTTAAAAGTTTGTAGAAATTTAAATATTAACATCTCAATTGATGGGGATACCTTATAACAAGAATCTTAACATCACCCTATTTTAAAACAAAATTTACTGACCGAATACAATGAATATCTCCAAAGAATTTCAATCCAATTGAGAGAGTTTTCTGGTAAAAACATATTTAAAAGATCAAGATAAGAAAAATACACTCGTTAAAATGTGGACTGATGTTTTTAAAAGTCTGATTCTTAGGATATAAAGAAAGAGATGGAACATATTTCAATATGTTAAATGTCTAGAATATGATATAACCCCGAGTCCCTCTTGCCTGTCATACCAACATGCCTCATTCTGGTGTAATTATCGGTCTAGGAGTCCAGGCTTGTGCTCACCAGCCTTGACCTGCTTTCTTCTGTCATGAAGCAAACTCATTGTCCTATTCTTAACTAATCCTTGCATTTCTTAACATTAAAAGCAGTGTATAAGGATATATATCAAAAGCAGTATGTACATGGAATATTATCTTTCGTGAAAGCGGAAGTGCTTCTAAAATAAATGCGATTCTAAATTTTCCTACATGAAATTCAGATTTGCAATGTCAGGCTGTGCATGATTAGAAATGCCAAAGGTATAAATCTAGAGTAGTACCTAGTCTTGAGATTTTTACATTACAACAGCATACCATTTTTACTAGGCATTACTGGAATATTCTCCAAAGTGTATATTAGAGTCCTTTACAGAGGCAGTCATGTTCCTACAAGTCATAAATTTAATAAATCATCAGATATATAACTTTCATTCTCACATTTACATTACCAAGTATTTTATGGAGCAATTTCCTTACTCATGGAAGTGATACTGTTCAATGATATAAATAAATAAATAAATACTATTTCAACATAAATTCCTTAACTGCAAAGGAAAATAAATATTGGAGTCTCCCAAGAAGAGTTCACTATGAAACAGAATACAGTTATCAGTAGGGTCTATCTTGGATAGCATCCATGAAGGTTTATTACCAGGAATATCAGAAGGACATTATTATAGCAAACTACTGAAGCCAAGGACAGAGTCATGGCTGGCTTCCAATGCTCAGAGAAAGAACGTGAAAAGCAAAGTGTACCACAATACTGAAAAGGTTATTATAAATAACTGGTACATTTACCTCAGATTATCAAAGGTTTCAAAAGAAACTTGAAATACCAACTCTGTCCGTGTCAGACTCAGGGCATGAGTTCTTTGTTTGTTGAGACCTGTTTTTCTGCATTAGCCCTGCCAGGCCTGAGTACTACCAGGGAATTCTAGGATTGTGTTAGGCAGAAAAAATAAAATAAAATAAATCCCATGTAAATAGAACCAGAGCCTTAGATATAAAAGAATAGTTGAAAAGTCCAGTATTTTAAATTTCTCTAAAATAGGAGGACATATTTCTAAGTCTGTATTGTAAACATCCATGTGCACATCTTAGTCTTTAAAGGAAAAGAAAAAAAAAAGCACTATAAGGCATTCAAAAAACGACTGCCTTCAATTAAACCCAATAATTTTCTTTTTTAAGTATTTTACTTAAAGGATCACCTTAAATGCCAAGTTGGTATGTTAAGAGAAAGTGATTCAGCTTTAAGGCACATGCATTACCAATTTGCTATTTATAATTAAATAAAACTTCCTTTGACATAGGAAATAGTATTTTTTTAACAATATAAAATTGCAATTATAGTAGGAGTCTGTGAAGTTCATAATGTTTCATACTGTTGACTTTAATAGAACATTTCCAAAATAGAATATTTCTAAATGTATAACTTATTATTCAAATTATTTCCAAGTTGTGCTCTAACATGCTTGGCACAGTCCATGAAAGTTGGAATGTGAGTGTATGTGTTTGCTTGTGTGCATATGTGTGTGTGTGTGTGTGTGTTTCCCCAATGAGCAATGTCAGATTTTCCTAAAGTTCTCTCATATATTTCAGAATGTGTATAAAAAAATGTACAGTAACTGGTAAGTCAAATCTTCTACATGTGGGTCCAATAAGGTAAAATATTTGCTCTCAAAATCATTTAGAAATGCACATCAGGTACAAATAGATAGTTCATAAAGTCCAATCAATAAGGAGACTAGCTAAATGAAGTGCCAAAAATATTACAATGGATCCTCTAGCTTTTGGGAATCAATGGCAGTAAACTTCCTTTAGAAAGAATGTGTCTTAGTAATAACCTGTAGCAATATTTCTCAAGCTGCTAAAATAAAAAGAGCCCAGAGGCACACACTCTCCATGTAGCTCCTACTGTGCTTTCTGTTCTTTTTTCTCCTACTGAGGCAAGGGAACTGCCCTAACCACTTCAGAAATGCCCTGTCTCTTTGCCAGGAAGGAACCAGAAGCCCTATCACTAACGGTAAGATATATGTGATAATTACAGAAGAGCAGCAGGGACAGATGGGGGCTGAGACTTGCTTAATGACTAGGTCAATTATTAGCAAGCTAACTATGCCAGCTTCTCAGTAGAAACAGGTATTTTTACTTAACTCTGCATTGAAATATGCATCATCTTTTCTACATATGTGTTCCTTAGTGCATGTGATTCCAATATGTTAAATTTAAAAACACACATTATTCTCATTTTAAAGGAAAAAAAAATTTACAACATCTTAACGGCTAACCCCCAACTGAGTAATACATATACTTTTGTAAGGCATATCTTTTGACTATTAAAAAACTGTAAGAAGAAAAGTTATTGAGAATGAGGAAACTTGGAAATTTTCTTTCTTTTTTTTTTGTTACATAATACATAGTCTCATTTAACTTCTTTATGCTGGTGATTTTAAAATTCTTTTCTACTTTATTCGAATTTGCTACTGTATCTGAGAGAGTTTCTTATGCTTAAACAAGTTTAAACAAGTCCAGTAATTTAGATCAACTGGTAGGTGTAATTAAAATAAATATTACCTAGGGAGGTGGTGGTGTGGTTCTTGTGATGTAGTTAAATATATTTGTGCCCAAGTCCTTAAATAGATATTTTCTCATTTAATCACAATTTATAAAAATCACAGTATTTAAAATAGTTTTTCAAGCATTTTTGAAGTTAGTGATAGACATGGAAATATTTTTCCTATGTATGGTTACAGAGAGCATAGTTTGAAAGACAAATCTCTCAGTTTACACATTTGGCAGAAATTTGGGGGATATTTTGAAATTTCCAGGATAATATCAAAAGTATCAAATAAACTGTCTAAACATCTTTTTATTGCTTGCTTTATTGAATTATTTGCATACTTTAAAAGTTAATTGTTTTATTTCCAACATCTTTTGGAGTCATGGGATCAACTGCAGAATCAGACTCTTAATGCAATAATTTCTTAAGCTTCTTCCCATTGAGTTGTCTTTCCTGCTTCAGTAGAAAGATGTAATCAAAGTGTGTGTGTGTGTATGCATGTATGTCTGGAAAGAACTCCTAGCAAAACACAGTCAAGGGAATTTAATCACCAAGCTAAACAACTGAATAAAGGACCTGTTATTTATTCTTACATTACTTTGAGTAAACTATATTTTTTTACCTGGCTCATGATACTGAGTCTACCATCCTGTTATTCTGAAATAAACAAACAAATGTAAATAAAAACAAACAAGACCTCATCTATTGGTTTCCTTTGTATTTTTATGATATGAATACTTAGTTACTCCACTTATGATCCCATGTATCAACATTCATTTGTAAGCCACAATCTACATTGACTCTTGAAGAGAAAGAAAGTATTGGTTTATGCAAAAGAACAAAAATCCATTGTGTTTTCCAATACATGAATAAAACTAAAACTCCCTGAAAAGTAAGTAAGGCATTAGATTACTGCTTGCAATATATACAATAGCAGCAAGCAAGTAAGTGATTTCCTCAAAAATTTACAATAAATTAATGCTTCTGATAAACATAAAATAAATGTCTTTTTAAAATGGAAATAATTATAATGGCTACTATGGGTTTTCCTGAGCTTTGAATACAGTAATGCAAATATAACCCTTTGGAGTTAATAGCAAACACTAAATAATAATATAATAATAAATAATAACAACTAGCATGTTTCATATACCTAGAATTATCAGGTATTAGTCACAATCCTATATATCTTCTCAATTTCATTATCCATAAAAGATAGTCCCTCCCTTAGACTAACTACATAAAGCAAATGAGTGTGCAATATTCTCAGGTAAGCATGAATGTACTATGAAAAATTAATTTATAAAACTAATTTTCCCCTCTACTTATTAACCTTTAGTTTTAGATATCTAATTAAGATACTATTTCGGGCTGGGGATGTGGCTCAAGCAGTAGCATGCCTGCCTGGCATGCGTGCAGTGTAGGTTCGATCCTCAGCACCACATACAAAAAAACAAAGATGTTGTATCTGCCGAAAACTAAAAAAAAAATAAAATAAAATATTAAAAAATTCTCTCTCTCCCTCTCTCACTTTCTTTAAAAAAAAATAAAAAATAAAACAAAGATACTATTTCATGATTTCTGCAAACATTTTTGATAGATTTTTCCACTTCAGTTTTTTTCTTTCTATTCCGTCTCATATTCTTCTCTGTGTGTATGTATGAGAAGGAGTTAATAAATCTTTAATTCATTTGTCTCTGACATTCAACACAATTCTTGATGACTTGGTTGCTTTGAAATCACTTTAGCCTTTCTGCTTGAACTGTATTGTAACTGGGTGTTTTGCACCATTCTTTTAAAATTATTTTAAATACCTATAAAGGTTGATTTCTATATTAATAAATGTATTTGGCTTAATTAATGAATTAAATGGAGATGTGAATATGTTCTATGAATGGGTGCCTAATTGCCAGATTCTATCCACTCTGTTATTGGCCATAATCTTTAGAAGGCTTTATTTATTATCTTGACTATTTGAGCATTATCCTTAATGCCTTTCAGGGTGACTCTTCCACTGGACACTGAATGATCTTTAATAATTTGATGAATATCTCTATGAGTTACTGGTTTCTGTCATTTCCTATTCCTTCACAATAAATTGAGAAAAATATGTGCAGGCCTCTTGCAGACAGAAGCCATTTGGCTGGCAGAAAGTAAATGTGACACACTGTTAACATATTTTCTTTCTCTCTGGTTTTCACAGAATTATATTTGTGATAAATACAGGAACTTGTTCACAGGAGATAGAGACCACGTGCTCTTAGCCTAGAGAATTGGAAACCTGCAGGGAACTCAAGGAGGACAAGAAATAACTCACCTTTATGACTAAACATGTGAGGCCAGTGAACAAATCTGCAAATTAGAAAATCATCATGCATTTAACAAATGTTGTGAACATGGTAAGTCTGAGTTAAAATGGAGGAAAAGTGGAACTATACAACCAGAAGAATTTTTTAAGTATTATATCTATATACCATTGAGCATAGTTTTTAAAAAAGAATTTAGGAATAATTTTTATTAATGCTAATTTCCCCAAAATATATGTTCTTATAAAACTTCTCAATAACTGTTTGAGGTAGATAAGGTGGTAATTATTATACTTATATTATTATAATTATATTTGCAATTTTTGTTACATTATTCTCTAAATGATGAAGACAGTACATAAATTGATCCAGGTTCCCTTCCAGAAATATGATGGAGTCTGAACTAGAAAAAATGCATGTAGCTCTGGTTCTTTGTGAATAAACATATTACATATTACAACATAGATGGATTATATTAGATTTAAGGATTTTTTAAACTAAAAAAAATTACGGAGTAGACTCTTTTAGAAGTTATGCCAAAGGAAAACAGACATTTGATAGTCAGAGGTGACTCATATATAATACGTTTTAGTAGAGAAAATTAATTCTTTAATCCCCCAAAGGTCATAGATGAGGCATTATAAGAGAGAAAATGAGCATGGAATGATAAAGTTGGGAAAAGCAAAGGAATAAGTTTATTCGAATAGAGAAAATTAAAAAAAAAAAAAAAGACCTGAGAGTCAATCTGTGGAACAGTCCTTTAATTCTCCTTCAAAAATTAAATGTCTGACAGAGAAACTCAGAACTTTTCATTAAAATAAAAAAGAGTGATGTATTTTCCAAAACTTAAAAAAAAAAAAACAGAAACTAAATAATCAAGTAGAAAATCCTGTACTTTGTGCTCTGAAATAAAATGTTTGTTATTTAAGAAAAACACGCATTGATAGTTCTAAACCTATGGGCAATTGCTAGAACTAACTTAATAGCTACTTGATCCTGGGGACATAGATAATTCTCAGACATGGGCTGCAAGAGAAAAGCATGGGACTTGATTTCACAAAAGAGGATAAAAACAGTCTAAGGCTGAAATAGACAAGAATTAGATTTTAGATCTTCATTATTCTGGGAGAAAATGATGAACCAATGTTGTCCAGGAAACTTGCAGAGCCTCTCAAAATTGAATTCCCAAAGAACTGGTGAAAGCTGAACACAATTGATCCCACTGAACAAAGAGCGATAGCTTAAAAGAAAAAATACTGATAAAATGCAGTTCTGTGTGAACCTGCTGTGTCCAGTCACCTGTTCAAAGATGATGTATGATTAACATTGCTTTCACCAAAGTTAAGGGAAAGATTAAGGTTGGTACCCTAAAATTCAATGTCCTTAAGGATTTGTGAGACTGAACATTACCTTGTTTTAAATGGGAGTTATCTGGGATAATAACTATTTAAATAATTATTTTCAGTAATCTTTTAAATAATTATTTTAAATATTATGTATCAATCCAAGGGTGTTTGAACTTCAGGTGTCAACAGTGCAGAAACTGTCAGGTAGACAAACTGATGGATAATTGTGAATGTTTAGATAAAGCAAAGAGCTTACAGAGTGGACCAGCACCAAGAAAAGGTAAATAGTCTAGTTATGCAAGGTTATCTAAAGCTAATATGGGGGGGAAACATTTATGTGTTTTAAAAAATAATATGCAAAACTTTTAAGATATAATCCCAAAAGAAAAGAGAAAACAAACAAATGATAGTCATAAATATTATGTTAGAATTGTGCCTCAAAGGTACCTCATGAGTGCCTCAACAGATCTTCAGTCCAGGATAGATTTGCTTCTATAGGTCTCATCAGGCCTCAATGGTTCTGGGATAGGAAACACTGGAAGATTATCCTTATCAGATAATGTTTTTAAAGGAACATTGAGAAACCAGCGGCCACCATCTTGGAGAGCTTAAGTAACCACCACCACTCTCTGACAGATTGCAACAAGAAAACGGGTGCGTGTTACTCAGTTCATCTCCCATACAGCGGGGAATTCGCATAAAATCTCTCCTAGGCTTTCTGGGGGAGGGATTATCAGAGCGAGCCTGCATAAAGACTCGGCGAAAACTAGAGACACCTGACCTTCAACTCCCCCTCCCATCAGCTGCAAAAACAAAACCTATCTTGCCAGCCCTGGGGGAGGGGCAAGAGGAAAAAATCAAAACAATAGAGTGCTGAGGTTCCTAATAGCCACCCTCCACAGCCAACAAACGGTAGGCCCAGAGTACAGTTTGAACTGCCGACGGGCATCACTCAGGGGAAATCTGGTCTGGCAGGAGAAACCAGGACTAACAGGAGAAACCAGGGGACTAGAGGCAAGGCCCTCGTGACTGGGTGGCTGGAGAACGCCCGCCAGCCGGCAACCAACAGCGCGACCAGGCGGCTAGAGATCGCCTGCCTGCCAGCGAGAGCCGGCCCATTGCCCGCGCGACTGGGCGGCTGGAGTCCGAGCCCCCCGCCCCCCCGCAGGCGACCGATAGCCCACAAGCTGCATGCGCAACTGGGCGGTTGGAGACCGCCTGCCCGCCAGCGACCGACCGCGTGACTGGGCGGCTAGAGATCGCCCTCCCGCCGGCGACAGCCCACTCGCTGCCCGTGTGACTGGGCGGCTGGAGTCCGCCAGCCCGCCGGTGACCGATTGCTCACCGGCTGCCAGAGCGACTGGGCGGCTGGAGACCACCCGCCCACCGGTGACCGGGAGCTGAAACCAACCAGAGACAGTCCAGTCTCACCCCCCATTCAGACAACCCGGCAAGGAGCCTGGGGCCCGCCATAGCAGAGAGGTGACGTCACTGGAGCTCAGCCATAGGAATTCCTTCCCAGCGGAATCCACTTTAGCAGGCATAGTCTACCAACACAAAGGAGAGACAACAGAGATATACAAAACGAAAACAAATCTATAGAAGAGAGCAGAAACACAGCAATCAAATAGAGTTGGAAAGTAACGTGAACATCATGAAAAAAACAAGGGAAAAAAGGAGTACAAACAATGCAGGACAACTTAAATCTACAGGAGGACCTAGAAGCATCAGAATCATGGATAGGGAAAGAACTCAAGGCATACCTAACTCAGATGGAAAGGAATATTAGAGAAGACATGAGACAGCAAGTCCAAGCAATAAAAGTATATTTTGAAAATGAATTAAACAAACAAATTCAAATGGCAAAGAACGAGCTTTACCAGGAGATAGAGATCTTAAAAAAAATCAAACAGTAATACTAGAAATGCAGAAAACTATAAACCAAATTAAAAACTCAAACGAGACTATTACAAATAGACTAGATCAAGTAGAAGTCAGAACATCAGATAATGAAGACAAAGTTTATCAACTTGAAAAGAATATAGTCAACACAGAAAAGATATTTAAATCCCAGGAGCAATCTATTCAAGAGATATGGGATGTCATAATAAAACCAAATTTGAGAGTCATCGGGATAGAAGAAGGCATAGAGAATCAAACCAAAGGAATGAACAACCTATTAAATGAAATAATTCTGGAAAACTTCCCAGAGATGAAAGATGGAATGGATTGCCAAATCCTTGAAGCCTACAGGACCCCAAACATTCAAAACCGTAATAGACCAACTCCAAGACATATAATTATGAAGATAGCCAACATATACAACAAGGAGAGAATATTAAAAGCTAGGAGAGAAAGGAGGCAGATTACATTCAGGGGTAAATCAATTAGGTTAACGACTGATTTTTCATCACAGACTTTGAAAGCGAGAAGATCCTGGAACAATGTATTTCAAACGCTGAAAAATAATGGATTCCAACCAAGAATACTATATCCAGCAAAACTAAGCTTCAGATTTGACAATGAAATTAAAATCTTCCACGATAAACAAAAGCTAAAAGAATTTGCAGCCAGAAAACCAGCACTGCAAAGCATTTTGAACAAAATACTACAAGAAGAAAAATTGAAAAACAGTGCCCAAAACCAAGAGCGGGAGGTATCTCAGTAAAGGGGGAGGAAAATAACCAAAAAGTAAAAACTAGCCAAACTAAAATAAATAAATGAATAAACATGACTGGAAGTACAAATCATATTTCAATTGTAACCTTAAATGTTAATGGCCTAAACTCACCAATAAAGAGACATAGGCTAGTAAACTGGATCAAAAAAAAACAAATCCAACAATATGCTGCCTTCAGGAGACTCATATGATAGGAAAAGACATACACAGGCTGAAGATAAAAGGTTGGGAAAAATCATACCACTCACATGGCCCTCGGAAGCAAGCAGGAGTGGCCATATTCATATCAAATAAAATCAACTTCAAACCTAAAGTAATCAAAAGGGATAAAGAAGGACACTATATACTGTTACAAGGAACCATCCACCAACAAGACATAACAATTATCAATTTGTAGGCACCAAACAATGGAGCTACAACGTTCATAAAACAAACTCTCCTCAAGTTCAAGAATCAAATAGACTACAACACAATAATTATGGGGGACTTCAACACACCGCTCTCGCCATTAGACAGATCCTCTAGACAAAAGCTGAATAAAGAAACTATAGAACTCAATAGCACAATCAATAACCTAGACTTAACCGACATATATAGAATATATCAAACATTGTCAAGTGGATACACGTCCTTCTCAGCAGCACATGTATCCTACTCAAAGATAGACCATATATTATGCCATAGGGCAACTCTTAGTAAATATAAAGGCGTGGAGATAATACCATGCACTATATCTGATCATAATGGAATGAAACTGGAAATCAATGATAAAAGAAGGAAGGAAAAATTCTACATCACATGGAAAATGAACAATATGTTACTGAATGATCAATGGGTTACAGAAGACATAAAGGAGGAGATAAAAAAATTCTTAGAGACAAATGACAATACAGAAACAACATACCAGAATCTATGGGACACAATGAAAGCAGTTTTAAGAGGTAAATTCATTTCTTGGAGTTCTTTTCTCAAAAAAAGATAAAAACAACAAATAAATGAACTCACACTACACCTCAAAAACCTAGAAAAGGAAGAGCAAAACAACAGCAAATGTAGTAGAAGACAAGAAATAATTAAAATTAGAGCAGAAATCAACGAAACTGGAACAAAAAAAATTGAAAAAACTAAAAGTTGGTTCTTTGAAAAAATAAATAAGATCGACAGGCCCTTAGCCATGCTAACAAAGAGAAGAGAGAGAACTCAAATTACTAACATATGGGATGAAAAAGGCAATACCACAATAGACACTACAGAAATACAGAAGATAGTTAGAAAGTATTTTGAAACCCTATATTCCAATAAAATAGAAGATAGTGAAGATATCGATAAATTTCTTAAATCATAGGATCTGCCCAGATTGAGTCAGGAAGACACACACAATTTAAACAGACCAATAACAAAGGAAGAAATAGAAGAAGCCATCAAAAAACTACCAACCAAAAAAAAGCCCTGGACTGGATGGGTATACAGCGGAGTTTTACAAAACCTTCAAAGAAGAATTAATACCAATACTTTTCAAGCTATTTCAAGAAATAGAAAAAGAAGGAGTTCTTCCAAATTCATTCTATGAGGTCAACATCACCCTGATACCCAAACCAGACAAAGACACTTCAAAGAAAGAAAACTACAGACCAATATCTCTAATGAACTTGGATGCAAAAATTCTCAATAAAATCCTGGAGAATCGAATACAAAAGCATATCAAAAAAATTGTGCATCATGATCAAGTAGGATTCATCCCTGGGATGCAAGGCTGGTTCAATATACGGAAATCAATAAATGTAATCCACCACATCAATAGACTTAAAGACAAGAACCATATGATCACCTCAATAGATGCAGAAAAAGGATTCGACAAAGTACAGCATCCCTTTATGTTCAAAACTCTAGAAAAACTAGGGATTACAGGAACTTACCTCAACATGGTAAAAGCTATATATGCTAAACCTCAGGCTAGCATCATCCTAAATGGAGAAAAACTGAAGGCATTCCCTCTAAAATCTGGAACAAGACAGGGATGCCCTCTATCACCACTTCTATGCAATTTAGTTCTTGAAATACTAGCCAGAGCAATTAGACAGACAAAAGAAATTAAAGGCATAAAAATAGGAAAAG
Source organism: Callospermophilus lateralis (assembly GCF_048772815.1). Taxonomy (NCBI): domain Eukaryota; kingdom Metazoa; phylum Chordata; class Mammalia; order Rodentia; family Sciuridae; genus Callospermophilus; species Callospermophilus lateralis. The sequence continues at coordinate 1,791,819 of NW_027512465.1, read as the reverse complement.
AAGAACTTAAATTATCGCTATTTGCGGATGACATAATAATATATTTAACAGACCCAAAAGGGTCTACAAAGAAACTGCTAGAGTTAATAAATGAATTCAGCAAAGTGGCAGCATATAAAATCAACACACATAAATCAAAGGCATTCCTGTATATCAGCAACAAAACTTCTGAAATGGAAATGAGGAAAACCACTCCATTCACAATATCCTCAAAGAAAATAAGATACTTGGGAATCAACCTAACAAAAGAGGTGAAAGATTTATACAATGAAAACTACAGAACCCTAAAGAGAGAGATAGAAGAAGATCTTAGAAGATGGAAAATGTACCCTGTTCATCGATAGGCAGAACTAACATTATCAAAATGGCAATATTACCCAAAGTTCTCTATAGGTTTAATGCGATGCCAATCAAAATCACAATGGTATTTCTTGTAGAAATAGATAAAGCAATCATGAAATTCATATGGAAAAACAAAAGACTCAGAATAGCAAAAGCAATTCTAAGCAGGAAGTGTGAATCAGGAGGTATAGCGATACCGGAGTTCAAACTGTACTACAAAGCAATAGTAACAAAAACAGCGTGGTACTGGTACCAAAACAGGCGGATGGACCAATGGTACAGAATAGAGGACACAGAAACCAATCCACAAAAGTACAATTTTCTTATATTTGATAAAGGGGCTAAAAGCATGCAATGGAGGAAGGATAGAATTTTCAACAAATGGTGCTGGGAAAATTGGAAATCCATTTGCAACAAAATGAAACTGAATCCCTTTCTCTCGCCATGCACAAAAGTTAACTCAAAATGGATCAAGGAGCTAGATATCAAATCAGAGACACTGTGTCTGATAGAAGAAAAAGTTGGCTCCGATCTACATACTGTGGGGTCGGGCTCCAAATTCCTTAATAGGATGCCCATATCCCAAGAGTTAATAACAAGAATAAACAAATGGGACTTACTTAAACTAAAAAGTTTTTTCTCAGCAAGAGAAACAATAAGAGAGGTAAATAGAGAGCCTACATCCTGGGAACAAATTTTTACCCCTCACACTTCAGATAGAGCCCTAATATCCAGAATATACAAAGAACTCAAAAAATTAAACAGTAAGATAACAAATAACCCAATCAACAAATGGGCCCAGGACCTGAACAGACACTTCACAGAGGAGGACATACAATCAATCAATAAGTACATGGAAAAATGCTCACCATCTCTAGCAGTCAGAGAAATGCAAATCAAAACCGTCCTAAGATACCATCTCACTCCAGTAAGATTGGCAGCCATTATGAAGTCAAACAACAATAAGTGTTGGCGAGGATGTGGGGAAAAGGGTACACTTGTACACTGCTGGTGGGACTGCAAATTGGTGAGGCCAATTTGGAAAGCAGTATGGAGATTCCTGGGAAAGCTGGGAATGGATCCACCATTTGACCCAGCTATCGCCCTTCTCGGACTATTCCCTGAGGATCTTAAAAGAGCATACTAGAGGGATACTGCCACATCAATGATCACAGCGGCACAATTCACAATAGCTAGACTGTGGAACCAACCTGGATGCTCTTCAATAGATAAATGGATAAAAAAAAATGTGGCATCTATACACAATGGAGTATTACGCAGCAATAAAAAATGACAAAATCATAGAATTTGCAGGGAAATGGATGGCATTAGAGCAGATTATGCTAAGCGAAGCTAGCCAATCCTTAAAAACAAATGCCAAATGTCTTCTTTGATATAAAGAGAGCAACTAAGAACAGAACAGGGAGGAAGAGCATGAGGAAAAGATTAACATTTAACAGAGACGAGTGGGGGGAGAGAAAGGGAGAGAGAAGGGAAAGCATATGGAAATGGTAGGAGACCCTCAATGTTACACAAAATTACATATAAGAGGTTGTGAGGGGAAAGCGGGGGGAACAAGGGAGAGAATTGGACAACAGCAGATGAGGTAGAGAGGGAAGATGGGAGGGGAGGGGTGGGGGGATAGTAGGGGATAGGAAAGGTAGCAGAATACAACAGTCACTAATATGCCATTATGTAAAAACGTGAATGTGTAACCGATATGATTCTGCAATTTATATTTGGGGTAAAAATGGGAGTTCATAACCCAATTGAGTCAAATGTATGAAAGATGATATATCATGAGCTTTGTAATGTTTTGAACAACCAATTAAAAAAAAAGAAAGGAACATTGATTTGTCTTGGATCTCCTTAAAGAAAAGGAGAAGATGCTTTGGAGAAGATGCAGGGAACTTTCTATCTCATGAATGAGTATTCTCCTGTTCTTAATTTAATAAACCAATATTCTATGTTGGCATCAGGATTTTGTAATATTTTTAAGAATTGTTTTTGGCACTTGGTTCTGTATAATTTGGAGGCACTGAAAAAATTATATGCACCTAGAAAAAAAATTTCCAGATACCACTCAAACACCACTTGCAACCCAAGTGGCTTCTCTTGTTACACACTACATTTATATAATTCTCTTCAGTATTCCAGGAGAATGGAGAGTGCATATGCCAGGCCAAATAAATGCACATATCTAGGGATTTTTGATGAAATGAATAGATGTATGAATTGCATTTTTCACTTAGAATTTATTATGTAGCAATTAGTTAGAATATCTTAGGCTGGAGGACAAGTTTTACCAATATAGTCCTTATTTGTAATTCTTCCTAAGCAACAAAGAATTCAGAGAAAGGAGAAGAAAAGGGATGTTGATGGCTGTTATTTTAGTCAGCTTTTTCACTGTTCTGACCAAAGACTTAATAAGAACAATTTTGGAAGAAAAAAACTTTATTTGGGGTCTCAGGGTTTCAAAGGTCTAAGTCCCTAAGCAGCTTACTCCATTCCTCAGGGCATAAGGTGAGGCTGAACATCATGGCAGAAGAGTGTAATGGAGGGAAGCCACTCACATGGTGATCAGGAAGCAGAGAGACTCCACTTGCACAATATATACCCTAAAAAGCACCCCCAATGGCCCACCTCTTCCATTCACACCCTACCTGCCTTCAGCCACCACTCTATTAATTCCTATAATGGGATTAATTTGCTGATGGGGTTAACTAGCTCTCATAACCCAATCATTTCACCACTTAGCCTTCTTGTATTGTCTCATGCATGAGCTTTTGGGGAACACCTCACATCCAAAGCATAACAGTTATATTTCCTGTGATTAAAAATTAAAAAAAAACAGAAAGTGGCATCCTTCTGGCAAATAATTACTAATAAGTATTTGCACATAATATTTTAGAGGTGTTCCCTTGAATGGTGTACTAGTTGTGGCAAGCATTGTTGACCTGGGTGCTGTGCACATGTTGAATGGACTAAAATTAGTCTTTTTATGATGAAATTTGAATTTATTTCTCATTCAAATTCTATTTTTTATTATTTTCTGTTCTGAAGCACATCTACTTGCATAGTACTATTAACAATTGACAGACCTGTTATAATATTAAGGATCTCAAAATTACAAAATATTTTTGTTGTTGTTGTTGATGACTGAAACAATGTCATCAATTGTACCACAAATGCAATTAATACAATATTCTTTTAATTTCAAGTAAGTAAAATGAACAAGTTATTGCACAGTATAATATAAAATGTAAGAGTCATATAATAAGACAAAGGTAGTCTAAAAGAATAATTATCATATGATGACTTGTTTCTTGTCTTCCCTGCAGCACCAAATATTTGAGAACCACTGCTCTCCTGATTCCAACTCCCTGTGTTAGTCTGCCATAGTTTATTGGTTTATTTTCTTTTTATTTTATTTTATCATATTCCCACACAACCAATAATTAATTACATTCTTACAGGAACCCTCAGTATTATTATCTCTATTTTTCCTAAGAACACACTGAGTTTCAGACAAGTCTAATAACTTAAAGATTCCCCCCAACATGATTTTATTTTTAATATACCTCTCAGCCACTCTTACTAAAGCCTTCTCTGTTATTCTCTTATATTTCAATCCTCTGCAAGCCCCTGTTTTGGTATCACCACTTATTTGACGTCATTTGCTTAAGTGATGGTCTCATCTATTCCCAAAAGACCATCATTACTGGTGTGCTAATGAATCCTAAGACTATGTTAGTTCCATTATCTATACTTTCAGATTTCCAATCTATATTCCCAATAGCCTGCTGAATATGACTTGCATTTTTCAAGGATGCCATAAATCCTAAAAGTCTGCATCAAACCCACAGAGATGGGCTGTTTTTTTCGATTTTCCCCAGGTTGGCAAATGGCAGCACTCTTCCCTCCCTTTTCAGGTTGCTATTTTTGGCTTCCCCCTCTATTTTCGAAAAACCTACCCACATTTCTGCTTATCAAAAAAAAATCTACTTACTCATCTCTCAAGGCTTGGTTACAATTTTTCACATCCCCAACTTCTTTGGTCCTTGTTGTATGGAATCTTCCCATATAGTATCTTTCATACATTTATTGTTATCTATCTCTCTATCTATCATCTACTCATCTATCATCTACCTCTGGATACTGGGGATTGAACCTAGTGTCACTCTTCCAATGAGCTACATCCCCAATCCTTTTTATTTTTTATTTTGAGCAGAGTCTTACTAAGTTGCCCAGGTTGGCCTTGAATTTACAGTCCTCCTGCCCCAGCCTGCCAAGTAGCTGGGATCACGGGGCTATGTGACCAAGCCTAGCATCCTGACTTTATGTTTAACAATATAATTCTGCCCACATCATTCTCCATTGCAGTATGTAAACATGTAGAAAATGGAGACCATGTCTCATTCACCTTTGGATCCTTCATGGAAATTTGTGTAATTACTCAACAAATGCTTGCTCAATTTAACTAAATGAATTATCATAATACTCTACATTCCCTGTTCATTGTATAAAATTTCAGCTATAGCTTCTGTGACCTTTTGCTATGAATGCTGGGTGGGTGGGATATGGCCTCATATGGAATAGAAACAATGTGCACAATTCATCCCAGGGCACTGTAGCTGCAAGGAATGCAACCTCAGAGCAGTTCTTAATCACAGATCACATGTGGGTCCCCTACTGACATCATCATCTAAGATGTGAGCATTTTAAAGCAGATATATCATAGAAAATATATTTCCAAACAGAAATGAATAAGTTGGAAGTTTTTTAACAGCTAATTGCTATTCTATTATCTATTTATCACCAAAACATTTTACACCACTCGACACCAATTTCATTGGAACATATAGTTTTAAAAAATTACTTTCCTTTGAGATTATCACATGTCAACAGTAAAAAGCCTGTTTTTGAGGAGGTATTTAAATCTGCATGCATTTTAAGTATTTTATCATTCTACTAATGAATCTATAATCATATTTTTGGATCACAATGAGAAAGCAAACAAGATAATGAGGCTCAACAACAAAAATTCTACCTATGTAAATTAAGAAAAATTCACTACAAAGATTTCAATACAATGCAACCCACTGTCTATATTACAAATAAAGAGGGAATGAGACTTAAAGAGAAATAACCATAAATGTAACTTGAATCTTGAAATAATAATTACAAAACAATTTGCAACCACCACAAATAAATGAATTGGTTCTCAAAAAATAAACTTAATGTGATCCAATCTACTCTACTCTAATGTGATCTAATCATCTATTTAATTTGAGAAGCATAACTGGTCTTCTGGAAAAAAAATAGAATAATTTCAAAAAATTATTTACAAGCTATTATTAAATTTGAAAGACCTCATTTAAAGCATACATGTGACTAGTAATTGCCCATGGTTATATACAAAGAAAGAGACATAAAATTAATGTTTTATAGTTTAGATCTGGATTTAGCTTCTGCTGACAATTGCATCAATGCTAAATTCTAGAGGTTTTGAAATAATTGTGCTTAGCAGCAAAAAAGAAAAAAAAGTGTGGAAAATAAGGTCTTATGAAAAGAAAAAAGAAGATGTACAAAGAGAAACAGTGACATTAATGTGATTATAATAACAAAATTTAAATAATCTGAATTTATTTGTCTTAAACATGAAACCTGTAAACCAATTTAATAATTGTTTTAAACTAGATTGAAGATGGGTAAAGAGAAAGGATGTGAGGCAAATAACACTTCAGGGCCTTCTTCCAACCCCCAATTTTATTTATGAATTGTAAAATTTCCAATAAATGCATGTATAATTATTCCTCTGTAGAGTTTACTTTGCCCTTTTTCTGTACCTTACACTACTTTGAACTTCTCTAATGAGCTTCCTATTTTTTACATTATACTACCATTTAGGTTGCTACCATTAAGGTTGCCTCTCCCCATCATAAGGACTTCCATTTTGAAGGCAGGGATTCTTTTTTATTTATTTAAACTCCTTTGGAAAATCTTTGTTTTAGATTATTTTTAATACAAATTGATTGGATCAAAAATAATAATCACAGCTTCGTTACCTTGTAATCACTCTGTAAAACAAGACACCAAAGGCATTGCTATGCTTTGCTTCATTCAAGGAAAAAATGTTTCATTTCTCTCAAAAAAAAAAAATCCTGAAATAGAAGTGGTACAGTGGGAAATGCTTACTCCAGAAGAGGGACATTGAGATGAATCAGTTTCTCGATAATTGAGCCAGCGCCAGAAGTAAAGAGTGCTGACTTAAGAGTCACTGTGTTCCTGTTTATTTACCACAGAGAAGTTGCTTAAGAATATTGTCATATTTTATTAACAAAAATATTTTATATATAATTCTGGGGAAAAAATCAGAGGAAATATGTAGAAATACATATGATTTAGACACACAGAAAAGGAAAGCAGGAGAGATTGGAATAATGCCTTAACTAAATAATGACTAAACAACCAAATTCACTGTCAACAAAAAATCCCCAGAAGCCCAATGCTTGGAGAATCTGAAGGCAACAAACCCACTAACTGACCTCCAAAGTCACTTTGAGATTTCATAAAAGCTCATTCTCTTCTTGAATGTCATAAAGGTTCAGCAGAGTGATTTAGTTTTAAAGGACCAAATTAGAATAAAAAGGGTAATATGGCCACACGTTTTATCAGTATTAATTATTAATACTGAGATTAGAAAAGAAAAGACTGAGAGTCTGGTAAGCATGTTAACTGGACATTTTTTAGTTCATTTTTCCTGACATTGTGAATATTTTGCTGCAGTTCACAGGGAAATATACACCTGAAGAATAATGCACTCAACTGGAACACTGGATATGAATGTAAAAACTTTAAAAAAGAGGAAAAAAAAGATAACGATGGAAATTCCAGACCTTGCATGAAAAAGAGCACAAAGAACTGAGCTGATTCTATGTCAGAAGAGATAAGGCTCCCCTTCACTCCTTTAGATCTTTGCTACCTTTGTAAGTTACTGTCCTGAGGTCATCCCATGTTACCCCATGAAAATAAATAAAAACAAAAAGGACTGGAAATTATCCAAGATGAGAATATCACTCCAACCAGTAATTTTAAAATGCTGTACTTGTAAGACTAAACATTTTATGAAGGCCAAGATTAAGCCATTGTATGATATCAAATCCACTTAGATTTATAATCAAAATTATCTATGATAAATAAAAACAGCAAATCATTTCATCAATTAACAGCCAAATTATAACTACTGTTATCTATAAACTATTGCATGCTATTATCCCTTCAATTTCTTCCACAGTACTGTGATTTGTAATTGAAGAAACTGGGGGCTAAAGATGGTGAGAAAATTATACTCTTAGTCTGAGGTGAAACCAGGAATCAAACTGATTCATTAGATTGCAAAATTTTATTTTATTTTTTTAATTCACTAGATTGTATCCTCAATGCTGCCAATTCTCCTGTTGGTGAATTTTTTTTTTCAGATTCTTTCAGATTGTACTGTTTATTTTAGTGGAAAATTGAAAAGTAGCTGCAGGACATTTCTTGCTTGGCTGAGACCTGGCTTAGAGATTGTCCCTACATTTACTTTCTCTCTATAATCACTATGAAGTAGAAGGGAATGCAGCCCTCCTGAATGGGTGGGTGGCATGAAGACTTCTTGAGGACACTTGGGAAATTCAGAACCATGTCACAGATGACTAGAAAAGTAGGGAAATTAACCTCAGTGAGACTCTGGCAACCAGAATATCAGGAAGAAACACGAAACCATGGAAATGAATCCATAGTGATGTGTATTAGTATTTTCCTACAAAAACAGTATGTGTGAGCATTTGTTTTTGAGATATAATACTTATGCCATTCAGAAGTCTGTGAGGCTCTTGGGAATGATGGAAGAGGCCACCTTTCTACATTACCCAGTCAAATGAGAGGACAACAGACTCACACCAAGGACAACAATACCTTGTGGACAGATACCTGCCGATAATTGGGTAGGTAGGTGGGAGAAAAGGAGATGGGGAGGTTCCTTTATCCTCCACAAAGATAATGTGTTTATTCTCCATTCTCATTACCCTTGGCCTTATAAAAAATGGTGGTTTATTCCCAATGAATCTGCATTTACTTCTAAAACATATGTAAAAATTTCATGGCAGATACAAAATGGATTCACAGTGTGCTATACCATGTTTTAATTATCAAGAACAAAACACTCTAAACACTCATTTAAAGCATGTGGAATGAAGAGAAGAGGTATAAAGAATGAATAGAACAATGGCATCTATCATATGTAAATTTGAAAAAGTAAGAAAGTTCAGAAGTGGGAATTTCAAAAACATTGGTGTATAAAAGTCAAAGGTACTTTTTTCTGAAAGATTTGAGAAAATCAAGAAGCATAAAATTAATTAAGGATTTAGAGTTTCCAACTTGCTAACCTCATTTACCTTTTTAAAATCTGTCTGATGGATTACCTGCTGTGTTCCTACATTATTTGTAAGGTATTCTATTTGTAAAGGTTTAACTTAAGAAAAAAAACACATTGTGTTCATCTCTCTTCATCCTTAATCTGACCAGAGTTTAAGTTGTCAAGCAAGAAAATAAACACTTATTCCATTGCAGCATGTCTTAATCATAATCATCTGTGAAGGGCACTGTGGCAGGGGGTGAGACCAGATCTCCAGATGGCCCTTGCACAGTATGATTAAGGGAAGCTCCCAACATGTCTCCCACACTACCCTGCTGTGGTGCCAACCTTTCCACCCACCTGGCCAGAATCACCAGTTGGACTCTTTGATTTTTACAATAAATGCATTACCTCTTATTAGAACTCACATATGTTTTGTGGGTTGAGAAAAAGGCCTTAGAATTACTACTGCCACACCTCATTAACTTATATTATAAAATTTACTCTCCACCTCACTAAGAGACACAAAGCCCCTTTCTGTTCTCTAGAGGAAAAATCAAGGACAACTGGATGTTCAGAGAGGATCACAGATTGTTGGATCGGGGTAGGATTTCATATTTAATGTAGTTAATTACTTAAAGATGATCAGAAACAAACAAGGATTAAGTGACCTACAAACTGCTGATGGCAAAGTTGGGGTTAAAGGCCAACTCAGTGTTCTCTGTGTCTGAGCCACACATAGAAATGGAAAACTAGCTTTGTAAAGATGATCTTGAGGGGTCTTTTGAAAGAATAAATAGGTCAGTGGGCCAAGATATATAGATAAAATATACCAAGAAACTATTAAATCACACTCCAATAAAAAATCTGAAGATTGCTGTATCATCAAGGTAAGGGTGAGATCGGATGCTTTTAAAGCTAATATCTGCTTTTTACTTAAACATCAGTTTGTTGCTCTACCTTTTAATTATTTTAACTTCTTCATTGTCAAACATTTTATCATAATAATTTCCTATCATGTCTTAAGATATCTTATTCCACTAATTTTTAATGAGATAGTAAAGAATGAATTACCCCAATTTCATCAATCAAAAGATCAGTATGAAATCATAAAGTTGATTACTAACTATTAGTAATCTTTGCCATGAATGAATATGTAATTCACAAGATTTTCCTAAAATGTTTTTGACTGGCATAATTCTCATTATTTCTTTCTAAAAGCCCAAGGGCTATAAATTCTATAGATTTGGATCATCAAAATGGTGGGTCCCATTCTACGTTACTCATGTTGCATGAAATTGTGTTTACTCTTGCAGTGCATTCCTTTTCCTCAGCTAGTCAGAGAAGAAAACTCCATTCCTTATTTGGCACCAACGTCTGTTGGAATATAATTTTAAGCTTGTTAAAAGGAGAATTAACCCACAGGCCTTCTACATGAAATTATTTTATTATGCTAAAGTACAGAAGGCAGATAAAAGCTTTAGTAAAACACAAATACATTTTAATGTCTATTTATTTAAATTTGCCTGTTTCAGTTACTTCCTTGACACAGAATCTGTGACAACTTATTTTTATCCTTAGCTATCCTAACTTATTCCTGGTTTGCATCATGATATTGGAATGTTATATGTTATTGCATTGCAAATTATCTTCCAAACTTTACAATGGAAGTTAATCCAAAACAGTTAGTGAAAACTGCATTATTTCACACAGGTTAAAATTCAAGGAAAATATATGAGGTAATAATTAGGAACTAGGACAGCATCCAAAATGGTATTTCATGGAAAATCCAAATGAAAATCCAATACAAATCCTGATTAAAACCTAACCAAGCAAAACACTGCAGATTACCTGGATTCCAATTAAATGTGACAAATGAATACTTGACGGGTTTCAATTTCAATTCTATTTATGTCAGAATGACCCATTAATATCAAAGATGAAATTACCAGAATTCAAGCAATACAATTGTGCTTTCTGGCTAGATGAGTAGTCTAAAAAGGTGAACTCCATCAAAACTGTGAGTCGAATGTCCACTGCTACGTTTGGATCACTCAAAATGTATCACATCTCCTTCTGTCATTACCTATACATTGGGACCAACATGAATCACAGCTAGCAGATTCCAAATCGTTTATATAAACTCTGCATTTCAAGTGTCAGTCACATACGAAATCAGGAAAAAGCAGTTATATTATCATGGGCCTTGCTATTGACAAGATACAACAGATGTTTACAAAAAGAACTAAAAGCCTTTTGAGGGGAATCTTAGTAAACTTTCTGTTCTATTTACAAGCTCACCTGTTGTTTTCTATGACATGTATGCTTCATAAAGAGGAATTGATTTGTATTTGTCATATTTAATTATGTTTTAATTATTCATAATTTCTTGATTATTTTAAAGATGTTGAATGGCCTTAAACTCACAAAAATGGAAAATAACATTAAAATGTCTTTATAATGCCAGTGTACAAAGTCCTTTCTATTTCTATAGCTGACATTCAAAAAAGGATCCATTGTGTATTATATTACTAATAACAAAAATAAACACTTTTTAAAACATAAAATTGTTATCAAATGATGATCTAAGAAATAGTAATAATGAAATAATAAATTGATACTGCTTTCCTCAGTAGATAAAAAAAAAATATGTATACATATATGCTTACATATGTAGGTAAAAACTATATTTAAATAAATCTTTAAATATTTACATATATATAAATATACTTAAAAATATTACATATATGTTATATATGTAATATCTTTAAATTTAATTTTAGTTTTCTCCAAAGAATATTGAATAGACTTGCCTCAAATATTCATCAGCATTTCAATTCACACCAAAATTTTATACTCACTTAAAAAATTTTAAAATTTTGTCTTAAAAATCACATCAAACTCCCATCCACAAAAGCACACAGCACCATACACACAGATAAGCATGCCTTTATAGCCAGAAGGCAAAATACCACTTAACATCTGGATAATTAATCAAGAGGGACATCAATTATCAAACCCTGGTAGCATATCTTCTCACCTGATGATAGAGTGGATAAATAATTATTTTGCATGATTTAGTTTAGCAATACTTCAACTTAGGGTCATTTATGAGAATATATATATATTTATATATAAACTGGATTTTAATATTCATAGGTAAACTTACAGAAGGAAAAGCAATCTTTTTCCTGCATTAATATGCTGTACTTAGCATATAATCACTGAAGAAACTACCATATAACAGAAAGTTAAAAAATTTTCTACTTCACTAGAGGATTGAGATAGAGAAAGACATAAATCCATTTTGAGTTTTTACTAAAAACAAAATTTCCTTGATGCTCCTTCCTTCCCTTATATATAACCATATCTTTTTTATGTACAAAATAATGATGAATTTAGGAAGAACTTGTACCATTCCATTAACTGACATAAATTCATCCTCAAACATTCACTTATGATTTGAAATCCAGAAAATGGATTACCAAATTGCCTTTGGGAACATAAACAAATGTGAACAGTTTTATAAGTACTGCTGCAATATAACTTTATGATCTAAATGAAAATGTATATAAGGTAAATTGTAATAATTATGAGAATAGCCTCACAAAAGCGTAAGAATATGGAGAATTATAATTTGTGTTCCTTCCTTTCTCTTGCACAAAATTGAGTAACACCTTATACTTAAATGAGAGAGGAACTCTAATAGTATTTACTGCATACTGTGGAGAGCAAGACAGAGCTGTTCTCCTTCTCTGACTCAATTTCAGCTAGCATTGAAAGGAGAGATTTGAAAATGTTTTTCCTAAAAATCTAGGGGGTAAGGGGAGTCAAGCAAGGTGTGTTTATGGTCATTTCCTTTCACCAAGACTGGACAGTAGCAATTGAAGAAATAGTTGCATGACAAAAATGAGTAGAAGAAAACTATCAGAAAAGACCTTTCTCGGTGGCTATTATTGAGGAATTGTGCTCTAACTTAGCATTTTCATAGAAGACACTGCTCTGGTTTTATTTGTATGTGCATTTATTTCTGACAGGCCATTTTTAAATGATGGTGCAATTTTGGTGAGTTTTATCTACATAGTTATGTTGCTTTATTTGGCATTTCTATATTTTAGTAAATACTTATTTTTTAAAATAAAATAGTATTGGTGTCAGCTATTTTATTTTAGTTTTAGACTGACCTTCGCCAAGCCTACTTATTACGGCTCACTAGCGTGATTATGTGTGTGGCTGTTGTGTTTGCCCCTACCATTTTCCATATGCTCTGCCTCACCAACACTGCCATCCAGCATGGTCCTTTCATAGTTGTCCTCTGGGAGTGGAAGGGCACCCAGTCTTGGCCCTGATGAACTCTTACTGCTTGGTGTTTCTGACTCCTCCAGCCCGCTGTCATAGCAACTCTGCAGTGACCCCTGATGTGGGTCCTGAGGCTGACTCACAACAGAAAACGTCACTCTATGAAATGGCTGCAAAAGAAAAGATTCTGAATGTCACTAAGATATAAGATTGTAAATGATCTTATTTAAAAATGCATAATTACATACATTAAAATCTACTGACAACTAATTCAGTAAAAATTATTAAATATGTTGAAATTGACTTGGTGAACTATATATTATCTTAGACATTGCTTGGAGCTTGGATAACTGAAAATTCTCTTTCTGAAACCAAGATAAGAAAACAGAAATTTCACTAAAACATGCATTTAAATCTGATATATTAGTTCCATATACTTAACCTTTATTTATTCAATAGTCTTAATGCTTTTTACAAACAGAATTCATAAAAACAAGGATCAATGATGTAGCAATAAGTGCTGAACTAACCCGATGTCAAAAAAATACATCATTTTAAAATACTTCATCCATGAGATATAAAGTTTTAAAAGATTGAATGCGCTGAAACTTGACATAATTATTAAAATTACAGCTGATAAAAGGATTCCAGATGCAGGGCTAGGAAATTAAAGTATATTTATTACTTCTTTTTATAAAATTATTGTCTATTTAAAATTGTATGAATCATGTTAAAGTAAAAGTTTTCTTAAATAATGAATGGAAAATAATCTAAAAAAGTCTAAACATGTTTTACTATGACTATAATTAGTTAAAAAACAGTAAAATCGTGTGCAATCTTTAATTTGTATTTAAAAAGTTCTGCAAAACTTCATCCAATAGGAACCAATAATTTATTATGCTTATGATAATGAACAAACTGAATATTTACTATAGATGAAATGTACAGATTATCTGAACTACATAATAAAATAAAAAAGAAACACTTAGGCTTATTAAATGAGTAAACTAATATCAGATAGTGGCTGTGCTCCATACCAACAATAATTCTGAAAAACAATCAAACATTGTCCCATAATCTTTCTCAGATTATTCTTGGTAATAGTTGTATCCACTAAACTCTTGTGTGAATGTGAAAATGGCAGAAGTGTATATATTTTTACCTTATAACTTGTTCTTTCCACCATAGAGCATCAAATTAAATTTACCAGATAATAATGAAAAAATGAAGAGCTTTTTTTGTACTTTTGTAGCTTAAATTCTCAAGGTACAAATAACTAATATTAACTGGGATCAGTAGAATTCTATAAGTGTTAAGAATGCTCAAGGTACAAATAACTTATATTAACTGGAATCAGTAGCATTCTAGAAGTGTTAAGAATTATCTGCACAAGATTTGATATTAGTGAGAAAGCTAAGAAGAATTGTGGCATTTTCCTGTAATTTATAAACTGGTTTTGCTAAAGACAATCACACGCTTCCACAAAATTTCCCTTTTTTTGTTATAGATAGAAGATTTGCTAAGAATACAGTACATTACTGGTATTTCTCCCTAGTATCTTACCATTCACATACTAAATTGTAACACACAGTCTACAAAATTCTCTTTTTCATTCTAGTTCAAAATCAAATTATTAGAATAGTTAAATCTAAGAGTAAAAGAGAAACCTTCAAATCACATTCTTTTCTTTATAAAATTTCACTGATTTGGGTCAGCAATATTGAAAAACAATTACAAAATATTTCTAGTATAAATTGCAAACACATTATGGGCCAAAATTTACATGCAATGTGCTCTAGAAACACTATCCTTATTTTACTAATACTTCTCACGTTTCTTTATATTAGTATCATTGTACATTTTACTCTGTATCTAAATAAATGTAGAAATATATTTGTATTTACCATGTTTCACCTTTGGTGTGAATTTTCTTTTTATAAAATCTTCCCATTTATCCCTACTAGCTGACTGCAAAGTATCTGTGATTGATGTCTTTGTTGTCACCTCAGAAATAAAACCACTGACAAGTCTCCTAAAATCACATTGCTCTGCACACAAAAGATACTCTGCAAATACTACTGCACAATGAAATTGTAATATCAATGTTGAATTTAGGCAAGAACTCCAAGGGTCAGGCAGACATATTATCACTTCAAGACACAGAAGTGGGTTAAAAATAGATATATGGATATTGAAAGATAAAAGAAGGTCAAATGCTATACTTAATTCTATTTTAATAACTTTCAAATCTTTTAGGATCTGGCTTTTCTAATTCAAGGAAAATTTTCAGGATGAATACAGAAATCCGTAAATAAAATTAATAAGTTGAAAGAAGAAAAATAAGAAATCATGAGAAATAGTGTTTCATTTTGATATAAAAACAAGAAAGAGAATGACATTCATGTGGAGATATTAATCTCAGAATCTGTGTTTACATGCTTGTTCCACCAAAGCAGTGATCAGAGAGCAGAGATGGGTCATAAACTATGTTTGCAATGAAAAATGTCAAAAATAAAATAATGATTGCACTGTAACAGGTTAAATAATTACTGCCATGAACTTATGAATATTTTATTTACTTGATTACCTACCCTATTGTGATTATGAATATTTTAATCTCCATAAATTATTTTAGAAGCAAGAAGAGTATAATTTTAATATACTAAGATCTATTTATATAGTAACAGATTCATCAATGCTTCCTTTTTTTCCTGTAAAAATCTTTTCCCATTTAAAATAATATCTGGATGAATGAAGAAATAATTTATAATAAAAGTACAAAATAAAAAGTATCACACAAAGGATCAGAATATGCTGTCGCATCATTTTTATGTACAATTTAAAATGTGGCCTTAGAATTCTACAAAGCATTATTAGCATTTATAGCAATCACTAAATCTTAAACTGATAATTGTGAAAAATTAAATTCTTACAGCAATATATTTAAGTTGTTAATATGAACCAAATTGGTACAGATTCCTATCTTTTGAAGAATAGTCTATGGATGCAAAGAGTTAAAATTTAATTCTAGTATTATATCATATATATTGAGTTAGACAGCAGATAGATACAGAGGAAGAGACAGAGGCAGACAGACAATATTTATATACCATCTACCATCATTAGCTTGGTTCTATTGAGAAGGTGGTTTATAACATTCATAGCATTTATAACAGTGGCTATAACACAGAATTCAAGTTATCTTTATATTCCAGGAAGCCTCATTAAAGTGGAAATGCAAAACAGTGTTGACTACATAGCAGAGGATAAATTTGCATTAAATACGTGACTTTGACTTCATCACTGATACTCTGAAGCAAAATGGTTTAAATGATGATTCTTGAGCCTACATGCACCTTGCAATCACCCCAGAGAACTTGTGGAAAAAATAAATTCAAATTCTTGGCCCCAACAGAAGCCCAGTGAGTCAGCTTTCAGGTGTGACCTGGATATTAGTAATTTTTAAGATCTCCTTGATTGATGAAAAGCACAGAGAACAAAGAAAAACCCTATGGTCAGGAAGAACCTATGTAAAGACATAAAAGAAAGCAAACTGTTCCAGGAAGCCAGCGAGTTCTCTCAGGGTTGTAGCAGTTTCCAAGGAAGGTCAGTAGACTCTTGCATGGTTTCATCTTGAGACTCAAAAACATGGGCATGAAGATACTTAGTGACCTGGAGTGATGGAGCTTTGTCTTTTTCAATCTTGGCTAATAAATGATTTTGTGTTCTGCAAAGCAAACTGATCTATTTTAAAAGAGAGAAATCAAAGAGCTTCAGGAAGAGCACAGGTCTTCTAGATTATTGAAAGGGTGAAGAGAGGCTAGTGTCCTGAACAAGTAAGGCAAGCAGGAGAACTCAAAGAAGATGATTCTAGGGGCTTGGGGCTGTAGCTCAGTGGCAGAGCACTTGACTGGCTCATGAGAGGCACTGGGTTCGATCCTCAGCACCACATAAAAATAAACAAACAAAATAAAGGAATGCTGTCCATCTGAAAGTACAAATTTTTTTTAAAAAAAGAAAATGATTCTAAAAAAATTGGTGGTGGAAAAAGAATTCAATTAGATGAACAAATGATGTGATTAAAGGGTCAAGCTAGAAAACACAATCTGATCATTTCTTACAAAAAAGGAGGAAGAAGAAATTTGAAGGAAGGCAGATGATTATACCAAGACATTTTGAACTATAGAGAAACATTTATCTAGCAAGCGGGTAAGGTTGAAAGAAGGTGGCAGCCTTGAGAATGAATAGCATGGCGCTTTTGAAGCAAGCCTGTGTGGATGATTGAATTCAGTCATTAATTCACTTAACTTGTATTTATTTTGCACCCATTATGTTACAGGGTTTCAACAATAGTTCTACACACTGGAAAACCCATAAGTCTTATAGGCTACAGAAACACTCAAAATACAACACAATCAAGTTTCCAATACAATAGAGGCAGAGAAGAGATGCTATAATCTGCATGGGATTTAGGTGTGTAGATTGAAAGCCCTAAAGCTGTTTGACAGACAACATACATTTAAGGGCCATATTTGATGGATCAGCAGAAAAGGATAAAAAAACAAGTGGGTAAAAAAAAATCACATCATATTTGAAACTAAAAAGCCCAATACTCAGACATTTCCACAAAGACAAAAAAAAACCTTATGTGATTAAAGGAATTAGAAACATTAAGAAGAATGCTCAGAACCACAGGTCCATTGGAGTCATCTATTAGAAGGTCATTGTGGCTAAAAACGTCCAAGCCATTGCGAACAAAGAAAGGTGCAAATATAGAACAAAAGAAAATAGGCATACAGCAGTAATTTTGAAAAATATGACAAAAGGGAAGAAGTAGTATAGCAGCTTAAAGAAAAGGTCTGTGTAGAGATTTACTTATCTAGTTTTGTTGTCTTCCTTCATTGGCAGTGAAGTGTTTTTGTTTTGGGGGGTTTTTTTAGATGAAAAGATCAAGATGTAAGCAAAGACAGATGTCCAATAATAGATGCTGAGAGGGGACCGAAAAACATCAATACATAAACTAACTAGAATTACAAAAGAGATTAAATTTTAAAAATTACAAAAGGAAAATAAGCAGTACAACATGTGAATTTCATTTATGGGTGTCAGTATGTCTCTGTGTGTGTATGTTTAATGAGAAAAAAAAAAAGGAGTGCACTAAAAATAGCAAAAAAAGAAAAGAATTCTATTTAAAAAAAAAAAAGCCCTATAGATTTTCTATGTGACCTTGGGCAAGTTAGCTGACCTCTAGTTCTGATGCCTTAGGCTCAAGGTCTGTAGAATTGAGATAATACTATCTGCCCTTTACCAACTTAAATTCTCTGTGAATTAATGAGATCATTTATAAAAAGAGCCTTAAGCTCCCTTAAAGACACATACTATAAAAGGTACCATACCTCAGGCCACAGCTACATAACTTGGGCTATCTCACATCATTTTTTAGGATTTTTTTTTCTTTTAAGAAAATACAAGGCTAACTAGTAATTTACAAGGCTTCTAAACAGAATTTTTAAAGTCCATACAAAATTTCAATCCTAATTATCCTACTAATATACTTGGTTTTTATTTTTTAAATGCAAATTGTAAAGCAAATATGTACAAAATGCAATTCCAATCTGGTCTTTCGCTGAGCATGAGTAATTCTGCATTGGTTTATTTTAGAATGGTATTTATCAACAATTTTTGTTCTCCATTATGGCACATTACAGACTTTCACTTGAGGCCACACACACCCTCCTACAGGATCTATGCCAATATTTTAGAGGTCATTGCAAATGTATTCAAAGGCACAATCCCTGGAGCACTGGATGTACCTTCATCCTCCCAGGGCTCCCAATTGACTGAAATGCATTAGGATTTACCCTGCTTTAAACCTACCATAGACCTGTAACAGGCATTCCCCTTCTGCACACAATTTTATTCCTATTATTTTCAGGAAAACTCTAGGTCACACAGGAAGTAAGTCCTCTGTCTGCCATGCTTGCTTTTCTGCTGTCAGGGGACCTGGGGATGGCAGCTTCTTCCTCCCCTCCCCTTTTCCATGGAAATGTTGGTGAACCTGAGGGGAGGGTTGTGTGATTACAATGATCATTTTTATTTAAAAAATAATTTCAGGTACTTAAGAGGAAAAATTAACAAACAGAGATTTAATAAGTTGAATGTTGTGTGGTGTACAATGTAACATATTCAGAAGAGTCATTTGCATTTAATAGCTTTATTTTCTGGGGAAAAAAAATGTGAGCAGATGCTAAAATCCGTATATTGGAGAGCTGGAGATAAAGAGAGAAACAGCCTGCCTACATTAAAAGAAGATTTGTAATACATCTGGAGAACAGAAAGAAGGCTTGTGTTCCAGCAACATCATTGTTAGGCACTCATGGAGAGTTTCTAAGGCACAATGAGAACTTCTGATGCATTATCCCTTTCTGTAAGATTGTGTCTCTATTAGTAATATTGTAAAACAGCTGACAGGGAACCCAAGTCTCTAGAGCCCACCAGGTATAGAGGTAACAAAAAAGGTCCCCACAAGCTCTGCTTTGCTTCAGATATTGACCAGTAGTCAGATCCTACACTACTTACACATAATCTCCAAGGAAAATTAAATAGATCAATTTCAAATTCATTAGGGGATTGAAAAAATTTTCTAAAATAATTATTTTTGTGAAAAAGTATATAGAAAGCTGAAGTCAAATTGTACTACAGATATAACTGCCTGTTTTTTACTTTATCTTGCACATATATTTTAGAATTTGTAAAAATTTTATAAAAGCATATAATTATCCTCCAGGTTTTGAAGCATTTATATAATATTGTGTACTCTTGTTTTTAAGAGAGAGACAAAGAGAGAGAAAAGAGTATTTTTAATATTTAGTTTTTAGTTTTCAGTGGAAACAACATCTTTATTTTATTTTTATGTGGTGCTGAGGATCAAACCCAGCGCCCTGCGCATGCCAGGCAAGCGCATTACTGCTTGAGCCACATCCCCAGCCCTTATGTACTCTTCATATCTGTACATTTAGGAATATTGAATTTAAAATTAACATTAATGTGTCTGTTATTCTTATTGTGTCATTAATATCTTCCATTTTCAGAATATGAACATTATTAAACCTGTATAACATTTCAGGTGTTACCTATTTAAAGTCTTTGTCAGAAAGTTCACGTACGCGGTTTCTAGGAAAAGCTGAAAAGAAAAAATGAATACATGTATATGAATGGTAACAAAACCAATATTTTATTAATTCTAAACTATCTAATTAAATGTATCCATCACACTCCAAAATCAAAAATTATGTCCATATCAGACAAACTTAAAATATTTGCTTTCTATCAATATTAGCAAAAATCTTTAAAATTACAATGTATTGAATAAACATGGATTATTTTCTTTGATATAACAGTAGTAAATTTTAGAAAAAGAAAACAAAAAGTTCTAGGAAACTGTTATATGCATTACTTACAGTAAAAGAGAACATACAGCAAGAGTACAGGCACTTTCCCATAAGAGCCCATTTTTTATAACCTAGTGACAGTACCTTTATAGGGATTTTATTTTCAAGAGGATAGTCCCCTAAGGATGCTATGTATTGAAAAGAACCTCAGGTTAAATCTTTTTCCTTATTGAATACTGCTATGTCTAACAGAGAAATTTATTGGGAACTTTAAATCTGCACCTTCCTTTTTAGCTTCAGTGGTTTCTCCATAAATTGTCTCCTTTTCTGGAGCTCACATACAGCTGTCTCAGTCACATCAATTATTTCTGAATGGGCTGAAAAGGCTTTTTTATTTTTTCCAATTCACTTAGTTATGTCCATCAAACAGAGTTCTAATGACTCTCTTTGTCAGTCATAAAGCACTGAAATAGTCATGAAGCAGAACATTGCAGTATTACAAGGAGAGCTGCCTTTTATTTTTAAAGAGGAGCTATCTAATACTGGGAGGCCTTTCCTTGCAATGAGCGGGCTCTTGATTAATCTGCAAACATCCTCAGCCAGCAAGAGTGCTACTGAACAAACATACCTAGGATTCCATGGTGCATTAGTTACAGGATATCTGGCAGAGCACTCAAACAGATTTTAATCAGGTCTTTAAACTTTTTAGGGGCATCTGCCTTTACTGACATCTCAAGATCCCTCTGTACTTCAAACTGCCTTTCTTTCTTTCAAGTCGATAGCAGATGAAAGGATATTAAGAAGAAACAAGTTGAAACATTTGGATCAGTTAATTAAAACTCTCATTTGGGGAAGGTGAAGTTAACTATCTCCTTTGACTGGCATGCAGTTACATATTTGACATTATTGTTTATATTATACTTCAGAAACTAAGAAGGCAGGTAGTACTTTTTAGTCCTCTGTCCTGTAGATCACATCTACTTAATTATTATAAAAGAATAATGATACTGGTATTAAAAAAGTAGCATCCAGGATTGTGCTAGGATTGCATTATTTATTTCACTTAGGTCACTTCTCCTCATGTGTCGTATTAATGTTCTGATTTTGCAAATGACCAAAAAAAAAAGAATTTCAATATTTAAATTACCCACAGGAGCTACTCTAGCCTAAAAGTGTAAATTAGCCTTTTGGTGTTTTTTTTTTCCCCTTCCCTCAAGAAAAATATTAAAGAACAGAATAGCCCAAGATCTGAAACTATTAGTAAATATAGGCAAGCACTTCAACACTTCTTTTTTAACTTCTAAAAAAAGATTATGCTCTGAAACCCAAAAGGTAGGTCATCTATACTGTGGACACAGATTTTTTTCCTCTCTTTGATCTTTTTTTTTCTTTCTTTTTTTTTCTCTTTCTTACTAGTTTCTTTTAAACCAAGTCCAGGGTTTGGCAGAATTTTTCTGTAAAGGGTCAGAAGATAAATATTTTAGACTTTGTGAGCCACAGATCTCTGCTGTAGCTTCTCAGCTCTGCCATTGTGAGGTGACAACAGCTATTGAATGTATAAGTGAATGGACATAATCTCGTCCCAGGATTACTTGATTTGTGGATCCAGAAATCCAAGTTGCAGATCATTTTCCCATTCTAGGAATGTTTTATTTACTTCTCAATATTTAAAAATATTTTAAAAAATCAATCATATCTGGCTTGCTTTCAAAACAAGTGGAAGCCCAGATTTGGTCTAATTTACCCATTTCTAGTTCAGAATCAGGTGTTCAAAAATATCACAACAAATGACATTTATTGAAAGGGACATTATCCATCTTGTGGATTATTTGGACTCTTTTTTAAAAACATTTGTTGCTGAACTTTGATTTTAAGCTTTTCCTTCTTACTTAGTGTGAGAACATGGTTAAGTTAGATTGAAACACCTTTCACCATTATATTCTCTTCTAGGCTATGAAACACTATGTTGGGATTTTCTCATAGAAAAGTAAACATGTTGTGGATACTTCACTAGCCTCTTGTCAGAACAAGACTGTGTTCTTGTCCTACCTCTACAGACAGAATAAATTGCACAGGGCTCATTGCCTTCTCTTCCTCAGACATGACATCCCTCAGCGCAGATGCTTTCACCTTCCAAAAGAAATTCCAAATAAAGATATACCAGATGCTGACAGAAATGTAGATCCATTATTCATACCAGTTTTCCAGAGTGACTCAATGATGAAATAAAATTGAACATTTATATATGAAACTTATGGCAAATATCTCTTATGTATCAGGCACTTAAAAATGGTTGAAAAATAATTGAAAATTGCATATGACTTAATATTCTAACAGTTCTTCCACATACAGTATATTTGTTCTCCTTTGTAACAACCTTAAATAGGCAAGACATTGTTTTTCTTCCCATTTTTTCAGATAAACTGATTCAGAGATTAAATGATTTCAGCAACAGGAATCCTTGTAGTAACTATCCAGTGGAATTAGAATACCAAATGCTCTTTAAAACTATCCTTTCCAAGAGGAAAAGTGGAAATACATATATGACATATTCTCATCAGTAAAATTCAGATAACACATTGGGCTCTTTGGCTATTTAAGCGAGGTATTATTCATGTTCCTTATACAGCCCACAGCACCATGTCTTTCCATGAAGGTTATTGTAAACATATAATAGAAACTTGATACGGTCACAAGATGAGAGTATTCACAAGTTACTGCCTTCCAGAAGCTCCTGAGTCTCTGAACTGCTTAGTAAAACAACCTAAAAGTAGTAAAGCAGCAAAATGCCACCTTTGCTTCCATATAGCAAACTTATCATAAGGATTTCTTAGCTAATAACTTGCACTTCAAGTCACTATAGTGTATGTGAAAAACTACTTGTGATTTGGGATCAGAAAATAGTATAATTAAAATCTAATCTTATTTCCATTCACTTATGGTTTAGAGAAAATAATGTTCATCATCTGAACTTCAGTTCCTATCAATTAAAATGGTATTTTCTAGAAACTGGAGCAATGACTTCTAACTTACAGAGTTCCAATAAGTATTAAAAACAATTTACTTATGAATTACAATAGCACAATAAATACCTACACATTAAATCACTGAATCACTAAATAACTGCAGATTAAATAAACATAAATAGTTTTTTAATGTAAGCAGGTATTCCTTCTCAAATTCATCGTGTTTGTTTCTTGTTACTTATTTGTTGTGTTTCTCTTCATATAAGAATAGGCAATTGGATCATGGAATCCATCATTACCACCAGGTTCTATTGACAATTTGGCTTTTCACCATGCTTCTTTTATCCTTAAGAGTTAAATTTAATCCTTGATGCATGCTGTTTTGAGGGACACAAACATAGCTACTCCTCTTTCTCACATTTTTCCTTATCATGTCTAAGTACACTAGAGGATCCTAGCCCAATTTCTAATCTCTGTACACTGTCTAATTAATCTGTCTCACCCTAGCATTGGGCATTTGAGCCTTCCCATTGTTTCTCCATCCCAGTTTTTAATCAGTATAATCCATAAGGGACCCTTTAATCAGGGAGTGCATTTATTTAACTCCTTTACTTGTGTACAACATAAGCCCAAGTATTTTTCATTTTCATGAAGTGTTGCTGAGAATTCCACCAATAGGTCATTAGTTTGGATCTCTTTTTAATAATGTTTTTCCTTGCACAAGGATATCCAACAATGTGTATTTTTAATTATTGCTGGGGCTGTAATCAGTTCTATTTTTAATTCTCTGAAATGCAAAGTTCAAAACATTATATAACAGCACTTTTCTATTATATCAAATTGTCAGAAGGTAATATTTGCCCCACAAAGTATATCTTATTGTTTCAATATTTGTTAATCCTTGTGTTTTATTAACATTTTGATATGTTACTACGGACTTTTCATCTAGATTTGAAGGTCCACACAAAACTTATACCTGTTTTAGTAACAATATTAGAAAAGATTTTATAAATTATTATTATTAATATGATTTGATATTTCTTGTCTGTTTTGGAAATTCCTCTGAACTGGGGATAAGAAAACTTAGATTTGAGAAGTAGGTCTGATAATAAGTGTGAAATATGGGGCAATGATTAATCTTTCAGCTTTAATGTCTGCAACTATAAAATGAGAGGGTTGCAGCAGATGATATTTAGTATACTTTCCAGTTTTTTAATTCGCTTAAGCTTTAAGAGTGTGAAACTACAAGAATATATGTGCTGAATCAGAGAATAAAGGGTTGAAATCAATGATTTCAAAGTGAGCTTTGTTCAACCATTAAGAAATTCCTTAACACACTTTATGACCCTGAAAATATTAATGCTTCTTGGATCACATTTTCTCATCAAATAAACATCACAAACAAGAATGTGTATGATAATCAAACATTTTAGTTAATTACCTTAATGAAAAGTTACAAAGATGGCATGCTTCCCTCAGGCTTAACATCTTTGTGAAAAGAAAAACACATTCCCAAAAATCAGCTCCATGAAACATGCTTGTCTAAATCTTGTCTAAACCACCTCTTCTGTGATTCCTCTTTGACTTGACCACATAAAGACGTTCATTTTTGTTCCTACTGTATGTATGCAAGAGGCTGCAAGATTCGTGCCTAAGATGTATAATTCTAATAGTGGGGACTGGCAAGTTTGGCACAAAATAGAATAGTGAAAGCATGATGGACCACAGTTGGATTTCACTCCCTAATTCATTGAGACATGTTTCCTTGTAAGTCTCAATGTTTACATGAACAGAAGGACATGAAAGCAGAGGGAGTCCTAGGATAGGAAAAGAGAATATTGACAGATGACTAATGAGAAAAATACTATTTTCACAATGACATTCAGTCCAACAAAGACTTACTAAGTGCTTGCTTTGTGCCTACTACTGTGCTAAGAAATCTACAAGCTGAACTCTCAGTCATTAGACCCAGCTGGGCAAGGTGTGGATTAATCATTCAAAAGTGTTCACTGAATACACACATAGGCTTATTTTTTTAATTCTTTTTTTACTTTTTCACTTAGGCATTGTGATAACCATCCAGAGCTCAATTCTCATGCTGGTTAGCTGCTTTGCATGACTACCCTACACACCCATGGAGTTGCGGAAACAGCTGAAAGAGATCGATAAACCTACGCGGTAAATTGCACAGTTGGAATTCGTCTGCAGCCCTTGAAGGGAGCAATGCTGAAGAACCAAATGGAACTCCAGCAGGACTGGTCGGGTTTGTAACTATTGAAATACTGGAAATGAACACATCAACAATGACAAGAAAATTCGAAAAGCTACCTCCTTAAATACATAGAAGCACAGATAGGTGCTTGCCTCAAAAGCATTTGAATCAATTCTCTCATATTGCAGTGAATGAAAATGAAACATGCATTTTAGATTTTAGGATCCTCTCAAACAAATGCTCCATTTTCTTCTTTTTCTTCTTCTTTTTTTTTTCCTTTTCTATCTTAGACATTTCATGAAACTGCACCTGGTGAAATCTGTTTAGGAAGCTATATACATTTTAAATCCTCCAGATTTCATATTCTATGGAATGAAAGTTTGTGTCCTTAAATACCTTCCCCTGATCTAGATGCATTCATATGTCTGGCAGGAATCAAGACAGCCAAATAGAGTAAGCCTTGGAAGTGTTATTTAAGCCCTTAATTATTAAGCTGAACGAAACCAAACCTAACTTTGAAGCCTGTTATGGTTTAGATTAGGTGTCCCTCAAAAGCTCACGTGTGATACAATGAAAGAAAATTTAGAGGTAAAATGATCGGGTTATGAGCTGTAATCTAATCAGTGTATCAATAACCTGAAGGGATTAAGTGAGTGGTGACTGTAGGCAGGTAGGATGTGGCTGGAGGAGGTGGGTTATCAGGGGTGTGTCTTCAGGGTATATATTTTGTTTGTGTGGAAGGAAGTTCTTTTTCTGCTTCCTGGTGCTGCGTCCCCAGGTGCTTTCTTTAGCCACAATCCCCATGGTGTTCTGCCTCAACTCAGGCCCAGAGGAATGGAGTTGGCCCTCTATGGACTGAGACCTCTGAAACCCCAAATAAACATTCCTCCTGCAATTGCTCTTGTCATGTCTTTTTGATCACCGTAGCAAAAAAGATGAATAAAACAAAGCCTAACCATACTACAATTGTGTTTAGGAAAATCTGTTGATTTTGCAATCAGAAAACCAGAATTTCATCTCCTGACATCAACTATAAATTGAATAATCATAGGCCACTTAACTGTTCTGAGACATGATTCATTTTAAGTAAATATAAATAATAATCCCTCTATTTTAAAGATGTGGTGAAGATCCAATGAGCCCTTATACAGGATACAAATTGGTCTACATATGATAACAGTGAGTTCAGTCCAGAAATGTGTCCACAAGCCAAAGATTTTTATGGCACTGTATCATGAATTTAAAAAATTTAAAAAATTAGCATGTGTGAGATACTGGGTTCAGTCTCCAATACCACAAATGCAAAACAACAGCAACATGTACTTAGAATAAATGAATTATTTCCACCACATTAGGATGAATTTTTTTAAAAAGTAAAAAGAAATGATGGTGTCAAGAATGTATTCCTAGATTTTCAAGAATGGCCTTGAGAAGAACTATTAAATACCAACTGAAGCCTAGCTGTAGGTACCCTACCTACGGATACTGCTTCTTGTACATTTCTTGTTTCTCATTTCTTCATTGTTTATACATGTAAGGAACATTTTAGAAGGATGAATTCTTTGTAAAAAAAAATGCTTGAGCTTTCCAGAAGAAAATGAAAAATAAGCTCACTAATGAATATTAAATTTTGGTATTTCATGATTCTTTAGGGAAATGAGGATATTCACAATCTGCCTATAACACAGAGACTCAAAGGTAATTCCTATATTGTAGGGCAGGTAGTCAGAAACACTCAAGCTCAATTTTTAGACATAATTTCATAATATAACATGATTATCTAATATTTGCCATGTACTATTTCAATACTAAATGACACAAAAACCATTTATTTTGTTTATCATCCTCTTTAGAAATATGGATGAATCCTTAAGCTTATGTAAAAGGAACATTTTTAAGAAACAGGGAAAAACAAGTCCATGAGGCAATAGTAGAACAATCGAACAACCATATTTTATTACTAATACTATTTAGCTTACTAAGACTATTTACCTTTCATATTTGAAAGAGATTTGGTGAGCCATATCTAAAATAAAATATTTTATTCCTTTTTTTATCTTAAGACTTTTTTTTAAGTCTCCAAGTTTTTTCTATACTAGTTTATAGACATTGTCATTTTCTAAACATTGTTGATACCTTAATTTTCACTTCATGAAGTTTTTAAATCATAACATTTTGGCCCCTATAATTCATTAAATTATCTATAGCCTATAAAAAATGTATGACTTACTGGCATTTCTGCCTCTTGTTCTCATTATATACATTCTATGTATTAAGAAATAGCAATAATAAGGGATGGGTCTATAGCTCAGTGGTAGAGTGCTTCCCTCATGTGAGCCACTGGGTTCAATTCTCAGCACCACATAAAAATGAATAAATAAAGATATTGTGTCCATCTACAACTAAAAAAAATATTTTTTTTAAAAAATAGCAATAATAATAAAGCATGTAATTATCATTCCATTCTTGGGGGAACAAGAGAATCTTGACTTTTTAAAAATGTTTTACTGCAGTTTTTAAATGAAAATTACTTATATTGGCAGATAATAAATTAACCAGGCAAGGTATATATTCTCTGCACTCCATTTTACAGCAAACTCTAAAATTTTAAAAATAAATAAATAAACTGACTGAGAAGGAGACTTACGTACTGCAACAACTGATCAATAGAAAGAAACCTTCCCAATGGTAATTAGTAATTGGTAGCACACAATTCCTAGAATGCACTGAAAGAAGGCAAAGCCTCATTAATGATAGAGTTGATAGCGTGTATTCAAAAGGCATCGTGATGTTCTCTAACACTCATCGATTGCTTGCTGTGTGTCCATTCAGAGCTTGTTTAATAATAAATAACACTATGGGTAAATACTCATATTATTGTGCATTTTACAGAAGAGGAAACCAATACCCATGGAGGGAACTTGCCCACATTCATGCTGTTGCCAAGCAATCAGCAGATCCGTTCTCACCCATCAGACAATATAGTGGCCTTGACTGAACCCTGAGTGGTTGATAAACAGTCACTGAGACTTCTGCATATCTTTGTAAGAGTGTTAATGTAACTAAGTCATCTGCTAGCACAGGCCAGCTTATTTAAAAATAAAGGGTGCTAGAACCTGGACCATAGGAGAAAACCAGAACTCAAGGGAATAAAGTCAATTATAACCATTGCTGGTGAGAGTTTTTCACAAGTTACTTAGGTTGAAAAATTAGACATCCAGATTCAAACTCCACTGGATATTATCTGTAGTTTGTTACTGTTTCATTTAGGCCATCTCTAATGGAAATAATGTATAGTTTTCTTTCTATCCTGTGAGCTTAAGCCATTAAGGTCCAATAAACCTTCCTCCTTGTTTTACACAGGTCAGCTGTTCTCAACTCTGGCTGCACATTTGGATTACCTGGAAAACTAAAATATATAGATGCCTGGATCACATCCCCAAATTATTTTGGGATTTTATTCAATATCTATGTCAGCAGGGTTGAAAAATTCACTTTGGTCCTAAAATAAAATGGGAAATCAGTTTAATTTTATCTGCCTTAGCTGGAAGTAATCTCAGTACTCAATTATCATATATTTATAAGCCTGAAGAGGGTAAGTATACTGCTTATTCCACTTTCTGTGTGTTTTTTTGAGGTAGCATTTATATTTCAATAGTCTCACTATGAATATGATTTATTGTAAAATATCTCAAATCTTTTGGAAACAGATAGTCTATATTTTGAAAACAATTACAGAAAAACTTACGTACGTATTTCTTCCCATTCACTTTACTTTGTAAAAAATGGCTTTAGTGTTTTTCTTTTTATAGCTATAATACATTCTAGGAAAAGTAATTTGTAATTAAAATCAGCCGTACTTGAGGTTTTGTTCAGACACAGGATGACTAATAGAGTTTTATTTATTAGTTAGTATCTCAGTAACCAACATGTCATTAAGAAACAGGAAATTTCATCTTCATGAAGTTATCTACCACTTATCATGAGACGTATAAGGCCTATTTTGTTTGTCAATTAGCAATTAGTCCTGGATGGCTGGTGAGAGTTCTGTGTTTCTCATAAGGTTATGAATGTGTATTGCCATTCCTGACTCTATTTCCATCTGATCAAATGCTACTTCCTTTGTCCTGACCATGTCTTTACCACTTCCCCCTCCTTTTGGCATTTTTTATGCCACTTTTTTTTCACTTCCTCTTTCCTCCATGTATCTCAAATCATTCTATTAACATAATCACAACAAAACCATCTAAGACAAATTACATTTTTTTCTGTCCTTGGTTTTTAAATATCCACCATCAGGATATGAAGAGTATTTATGTGCTTCTTTCTAGTTAGGATGTTGCTACTTTCAGACAGCACTGAATCTTAATCCAATTAAAATCCTGATGCTTATAAAATAAGAAATAAACCATAGAAAACACTAAGCACACTAGTTCTTTTATTCTTCTTATTATTATCATCAACATTTCCATTGTTATGGGTAATCTTGAGGGCAGTTTATAGCAGGTGAGAATGTAGGAATCATGTTCACACAGTTATCAGGAAATTTAGTTATGGCAAGACCCAATGCCAAGGATGACAGCTACTTCCTGCCTCTTATTGTTCCTCTCCCAGCATACATACACCAACACAAACACATGTATGCAGTTAAGAGCTGGAAAAAGATGGACAGGATATTAGAGTCATAGTCAAGTGGATCCTTCCCTAGAAGGATACTTGGTAAAAGTAAGGAAATAAATATTAAATGAGGACCTCAACAGCAGAGGCAAATCTAAAGAAGGGTATTTTTACTCATACATTGCTGGTGAAACTGCAAATTGGTGCAACCACTATGGAAGGCAGTATGGAGATTCCTTAGAAAACTTGGAATGGAACCACCATTTGACCTAGCTATCTCACTTCGCTGTTTATACTCAAAGGACTTATAATCAGCAAACTATAGAGACATAACCACATCAATGTGCAGAGCAGCTCAGTTCACAATAGCTAAACTGTGGAACCAACCTAGATGCCATTCAACAGATGAATGGATAAATAAACTGTGCTGCATATATACAATGGAATATTACTTGGCATTAAAAGAGAATAAAATTATGGCATTTGCAGATAAATGAATGGAGGTGGAGAATATCACGCTAAGCGAAGTAAGCAAATTCCCCAAAACCAAAAGCGGAATGTTCTCTCTGATAAATGGATGCTGATCCATATTGGAGTGGGGTGTGTATGAGGAGAATGGAGGAGCTTGGATTGGGCAAAGGGGAGAGAGGGAAGGGAGGGGGCATGGGGTAGGAAAGATGGTGGAATGAGATGAAAATCATTACCCTAGGTACATGTATGACTGCTCATATTGTGAGACTCTACAGCATATACAACTAAAGAAGTGAAAAGTTGTGCTCCGTTTGTGTACAATATATCAAAATACATTCTGCTGTCATGTATAATTAATTAGAACAAATAAAAACAAAATTTATAATTAATTTTTAAAAGAATTAAAATAAGGGTATTTTGGAAATTATTGGACGACTTAACCTACACCTGGCAGACCTGCTTCCCATTTGCTGAAAGCCTTGACTTAAAGTTGCAGCTGGTGACATAAATGCTACATCATGAAGGGTAGGCTTCATAGTAAGAGCCTTGCAGGAGGCATGTATACCTTGAAATACAGGTTTAGGGAAGTAAGGATAAAAAAGGCATGGG
This sequence comes from Callospermophilus lateralis, assembly GCF_048772815.1. Taxonomy (NCBI): domain Eukaryota; kingdom Metazoa; phylum Chordata; class Mammalia; order Rodentia; family Sciuridae; genus Callospermophilus; species Callospermophilus lateralis. Next base: position 1,760,514 of record NW_027512465.1, on the reverse strand, counting down.
AAATTAGACAAGGATGCTCATTTAGCAGAAATGATGTAATATATACATCTGAGGGAAGTCAAATTTTATACTTTAAAATCTGGACTAAAGCAATATCTCAAAAGTCACTCCCTAATAAATTAAATTTAGGTATATTCAAGATGGTTGAGACAGGAGTATGTTAGAATGTGTGTTGTTTTGGAAAGTCATTCTCAAAATGACTCCACGACATTATTTTCAACGAAAAAGAAAATCACAACCAAAAGTGATGAATTTTACATTTCTGTCCTGTAAATTCACAGGAAAGAGAGGTTTCATAAAACAATACTTTCCATTACTTCATTCAGTGCACTCTGATTTTTTTCTTTTACCATAGCCAATTCCATTCCATTTCATTTCATTTCAGTCCTTTCTTTTCCTTTATTTAAAAATACTGGTTAATATCAACCAAATTGATTTTATGATTCATTACTGGCTCTCAATCATACTGTGGGAAAGAAAATAGCATTTGTTAAAAATGAAGACTTCAGCCCTACCTCCACCCCAAGATGTGCATTCAGTAGTTGTGGCTTAGGAGTCAGGGCTCTGTATTTTATAAGCACCATAGGCAATACTAATCTGTTAAAGTCTGTGACCTGCAGACTTAAAGACTACATTTGGAAAGAATTGATCTCACTTCTCCTCCCTTATTGTCTTCACCTTCCTGTTCTGGTATGCTTCTCCTTATAAACCAGAATAGAACAGACCTCAGATCTCTTCAATTCAATGCCTAGCACCACATTTAACATGTGAGTAAACTGAGGCCCTGAAAGGGTAAGTACCAGAAATATATTTAAAATCTCCTTCAGGTTTTGTTCAGATCTCAGAGTTCAAGTCAACAACAATCAGGAAAAGAGCCCTTAAATGCAATCTATGGTTATTTAGTTCATGCAGAAAGTTTCCTCCTGAGGCTACTTTTATGTTTAGAAAATAGAACTATGTTAAACCAATTTGATTGGACACTATTTTTTAATGTATATTTATCTCTCTGCAAATTGGAAAACTTAACTTCTCCATTTTCTTATTAGGGTTCAACACAAAATGTACCTTTGGGGGAAAGAAGGCAACATTTTCAATGTACTCTGAAGCTATATCAATAAGTTGGAGCATTAGAAGGTTGAGAGAGAGAGCTGCTTATGCCAAGTTATAAAGACATTCTCTATTACTGCTGAAGAATTGTAGATATTGTGCTAGTTAGCTAAAATCTGAAACAACTTCTCAAATAAATCTAAAAACAATTACACTACCATTCTCAGGATATCACTGCAGAAAAGTAAATCGAAACCATTTTATTGTTTATAATGTTCACCTATACTTATGAAAAGAAAAGCAGCTATAAGGTTTTAATTAATTCAGCTTACCTTATTATCTATACTCTTCCTGATCAAGAAAACAAAATTTAATTCACATATTTTGGTTAAGGAATTTAGAAATTGCAAAACTGTAACCCTGCTTTAAAAAGTGGTATCCAATTGAATATGTCCAACTAATATTAATATTAAATACCTTTGCCAGATGCTAATTAAAATATTTATATCAATCAGCTATTCTATAGAAGAATTAAAGGAGATAACTATGTCGATTAAGAAATGTTTTATATTGGGTGTTCCCTTAAGTTCACCTTAAAAATCTTCCATTATCCCTTTGGCGTGGATATATAAAATATTTGAAAATATTTATGTTTATTTATAATTTCATAGACTGCCACAAATAAAACACTATTGAATCAATGAGGTAATTAATGAGAGAATGAGAAAAAATATTTTTTAGTTCTGGGGATTTAACGTGCAGCTTGCACTAACTAGGCAAACACTCTGCTACTGAGCTACATCCTCAACCTGTTCCAATTTTAGTTTGAGATAGGATCTCTCTAATTTGCCCAGGCTGGCCTTGAACTTGTGCTTCTCTAGCTTTAGACTTCCCAGCAGTTGGGATTATAGCATGTACTACCATGCTAGCCTAGAAAGAGTGATTTTTAAATCTCACATTTTCAAGTCCCTTTAAATATTTGTATTATCACTGTAAAAGGAGTTTGGGAGGCAATTTAATGGTGTGAACAAGCTACTGGCAGGGGGCAGGGAAGTAGTGGGAATTGTTTGGCTAACATTTCAAAAGCACACTGGTATCCATGTAAGTGCAAAAACATGTGCAAATTGCAAACAATTCACATTTTTGCTTAAAAAGTAATATACGAACTCAGTATAGTGACACTTAATTTGTTATTACTATAAGATATTGTAGATCTTTTGAAAAATATTTTTTAAAAAACATTTTATCAGATGTTCCACATTCCATTAAAATTTTCCACACAATTAGTCTGAATTAGTATGTTTTTTTTTAACTGTACTTAATTGGTTAAATTACTGTTTAAATTACTCATTATATGTAGGGATAAAAAAGGGAAAATATCATTAATATCATTTTTGTTGCAGTGATGAGGTTTGTATTACATATTCAAAGTACAAGGTAACTCATTTATAAAAATCAAGTTTTGTTATTTTTGTCATTCATAATGAGTTAGAACCCAAAGGGGAAAAAAAGCTACAGAACAAACTACTACAGAGAGCCAGTTTTGGCCTGGGATTACTTCCCAAATCAATAAAAGCAATTAAGCTTCATTGGAATATGTAAACCACTTCAGTAAGTAACTTCATATTTTGTTTAGTATCCAATTTCATGGCAAGAATTGATTGCCTTTTCAATTTCATAACTAAATTGTAAACTAAATACTTTCTACACATCCCCAAATTTAGTTTAAAATGCAAATATAAATAGATGTAGCCAAAAATTATCTAATGATAAAGTGAAGTAAAATGAAAATGTAATTAGAATATTTAGTCATGTAACAGGGTTAAGAAAGAAACAACACCCTGCAACTTCTCCTAGTTTATGTAGAAAAAATTATCCTTGAGATTAGATGAAGCCCTTTACTCTGGACATTGACCCAGTGTTCTGTGTAAGATGCATTATATGAAGTATTAAAATAAAAAGGCATTGATAAAGTTTTATTTTGAAGCAGCTTGGGAGGCTGAGGCAGGAGGATCCCAAGTTCAAAGCCAGCCTCAACAGCTTAGGGAGGCCCTAAGTACCTCAGCGAGACCCTGTCTCTAATAAAAATATTTTTTAAAGGGGCTGTAAATGTGGCTTAGTGGTTGAGAACACCTGGGTTCAATCCCCAGTACCCAAAGAAACAAACAAAAGTTTTGAATTATTGGTATGTTCAGCGGACATTTGCTTCATCCCTTCTTGTTCTGAGCTTCATTTTGAATATATTTACTATTATTTGGATTTGTTTACATATAAACTATTCTGAGTAATACGACTTTTAAGGAAAGTTGAAATGTAATGATTTAAGTTTCAAAAAAATCATAGAAAAAATATAAAATTTCCCACTGGTAGAAGATGAAATTGATGCATGAAACTGTACTATAATAAAAAAATCATACAATAAAACTAATGTAATTTCCAATGATTCATTTGGTAAGCAAATGCATTTTTAACATACACTGATTATTGATCACAAAAAACTGTGTGACATGAATTATTATGTTAGTATTGTAGAGAATGAATCTAACTTTCAGAATGTCTTACTAACCTTCAAACACTCAAACACACAATGTAAAGCCACATTGCAAAGATTCAGATTTTTCTACTCTTAAAGTTACTTTTTCATCTCATCATTATCATATAATCAAATAAAGAACCTGCATTTTTCTCATAAAATATTGCTCACAACCAACACTTAAACCTTAAAGATCATTTACTTGGATTTAACTATGAGACTCTGATCAAAAAACACAAATCTTTTGCTAAGTACACGTTCTCTAGATCTTGCATAATGATAGTTCATGTGGATTGCTCACCTGATTGAAATAAAAGATGCCAAGAAAACACATAGGATTAAGAGGTCTGGGTATGTTCTTGAGGGTATTTCCAGAAATGATTGACATGTGAGACAGCAAACAGGGGAAAGAGCTGCCCTGAATGTTACAGCACTATTCAATAGGCTGGGGGCCCCAGATGGAATAAAAAATCAGAAGGAAGAATCCACAGTGGACAAAAGCTCAGTTCTTTCTGAGTGAGTGGGTATATTGCTACTATATGGCCTGAGGACACGGGACTCAAGTTCCTTCACTGTTACAACATGAACTCTCAACAAGGATTCTCCAGGGAGTTTCCAGGCTGTCAGTCTTGGACTGGGCTTTAACATTGGTCCTTCATGTTCTGCGGCTCCAGCTTCTTAGGCTGAGCAGCTGCTGGTTCCCACTGCTCTATTCAGCGCCTTATCATGTAACTCACCCTAATAAATCCCATTTTATAACCATACATATATTTATTTTATTGCTTCTGTTCCTGTAGAGAACCCTGACTAATGCAAAGCTTCTAGCCTCTTCAATATTGAACTCTAATGCAATTTCTCTAGAAAGCTACAAACCAAGAAGACTGGTAAATAACCACTAGTTTGCTCTTTGCCCCAGATAGTGGAAAATTTTTCTCCTAACAACTCCATATTCAGTAGTATTTTTAAATAGAGTTAGTCTTTAGGATAAGTGTTTACCCTAGGGTGCTATTGTCTGGTTTAGTGGAACCCAAAGTTTGCATATACCAGCTAACAAGCATACCTCAAGTATCTGATTCCCACATTCTCATTAAAGATTATTTTAATCATTTTAGGCTTATCTTCCTGCAGACATAATTTCTTAAGAACATAATAAAATAGCCCCAGACAATTAATGACTCATTATAAGATAATATGGGAAGATTGAAAGGTTCTTTGGGTGTGAGGAGCATTTGAGTAACTCTATAGTACCCAGGGATGTCACCTAAAGGACTATGAATGGTTTTTGTCATTAGAGGCCTCTCTCTCATTGGATTACACAAACATTTCATGAGAATTATGTAAAATTTATCACTCTCTGGATGATTAAATATGTTCAACCATGGTGCTACATGCAGGCTTGTATAAGTGTCAGCCATTTTTTTCAGTGGAAAACTCTTGGTCCTTCAATTAATAAAATCAATAGTGTATTTTATTTAAGTGACACTCGCCCACTGTTTCACCACGAATGAGCTTACATCTTTGAAAAGTAGAGTTACAAAGTGTTTGCCAGATATTCATATTCAATGAAATTGGTCTTATTATCAGGAGATTGAATCTTTCAGCCCACTCATATAGCAAATAGGATTTCTGCAGAAGAATAGGTTCACATACCTGCAAATCTGAATATGTGTCAAATTGGTGACTTTACATGCAAAATCTAAAGTAACCACAGCTTCAGAAATAGAAAAATAGACACTATTCTCTACACAGCAATATACTGAAAATCTGGCGACAATGAAACCTAATAGTAATCCAAGAGAAAGTTTACACATATACCACTTTTCTTCTCCAAAGAGAGGAATGTCAACTTTTTGGAAAGTAAAACAAACCTACCTATGAAGTGACCACAAACTTGGAAAAATAATAACAATGGCATCTTGGAAATTTTGATATTACTGAAAATATTAATTTATTTTAATGCTTAAACAAATTCATTATCTGCTTCTTTCATCACAGAAATACAGTATGTGATAGAGGATACACACAGTATAATAAGGAATAACTTCTCATGAAGAGAATGTAAACTGTGTTCAAAGAAGACAATGATATCCTTATAACATTTTATTTATTTACTTGCTTATTTTTCATACCAGGGATTAAGCCAGAAGCACTTTACCAGTGAGTCAAATCCCCAGCACTTTTAAATATTTTATTTAGTGAAAGAATCTCTCTTAGTTACCTAGAACCTCACTAAGTTGCTGACGTTGGCTTTGAACTCATGATCCTCCTTGTCTCAGCCACCTGAGCCTCTAGGATTACAGACATGTGCCACCATGCTTCGCCTTATAGTAGTTTAAACAATGATAATCTCACTTCAATATGCTAGTCAGACTAGAAGCCGAACCAGCTACTGTATGGCTGCCTTAGTTATGGAAAGAAATGTGTCCTGCTTAATTGTGTTAAGGAAAAATGACCTAGGTAAAAAGAAAATGACAAATTGGTGGGAGGGGTTCAATTGACAATTGTTGAATGTCCTAATCCATGAAAACATTCGTGAATTTATTCCCTCCAATTTGGGAAACAAAATGCAATATTGTAGACTCATTTTCTGTTATTTCATATACACATTACATTCAATACCAAAAAAATTGAGAAAACTTATATTAATATATTAGGTTGTTATTATTCATCTCACAAAAAGCATTCTTGTCTACCAATAATTCACTACTTAAATTTATTAAAGGAAAGGCACTTGGCAAACTGAACATATCATTTTTCACAAGCTTATACAGCACAATTTATAGCAAACAAGGTACCACTTTCAAATTCTGTTTCAAAGTGACTATTTTTCTGTTAGCATTATTTGAATCAGTTTCTAATTCACTGTGAAATGTTCCAATAAGCTTTGATATCTTCTCATTAGTTTGGGAGTAACTGGATATGTTATTATTCTTCCTAATATTTTTCTCTTTTCATATATTGAGCAGTTTTCAGTTTAGAGTCTATCTTTCCACATGGATTTATTTTACACACAATAGCGAATTTCTATCAATCTTCATCCATATTTTAACTAAAATGTGTTTAAGGTAATACAATAAAAATCTGTGAATTTAACATTTGTACCTTTTGACAGAATTTCTTTTCCCTATTCTATGTGAAATGCATGTCAATTCATGAAAATGCTGTGAAACATTTTTCACTTATCAAATATGGTAAAAGTCTGACAGGTTATTCAGACACAAAAAGACAAAATTAGTCCCTAATATTCTGGAGTATTTAATAACCTGGATCCTCTGGAGAGTGTTACTTGGACTCTAAATAGAAAAAAAATGAGTCAACTGAAAACAGGAATAAAATCAGAATAAAGTAGTTGATCATAACATGTAATTAATTAGGAGTTTTATATTAATGAATAAATAGCCTTTGGTCATTATCTCTCCTTCCCCTTATGGAATTTGTTGCTGCTGCTATTCTCCTATTTAGCTGAAAGAGAAAAATAGTAGAACTGGATCATACATCATTATAGGGAGTAATCATTTCCCCATTATGGGAAGAGAAAGTTCTTAAGGATAACGAGATCCTAGCCAATCATTCACTTAATTCACATGTAACAAGGTGTTTTAATTTTACAAACTGTTCTATGCAAGTATATATAGTAAATGGCTCTCTGGATTTGGTAAATATCAGGCTTAATATTTTGACATAAAAATTCATGTTACACAAATGAAAAGACTAGAATTACAGCTCTAGATTCCAGATCTTTCCAAAGAAAAGCCCATTTAGCAATGTTCCCACTCCCATTTGCTGAGAGGCTGAAAACTGTTAACATATCTCCAAAATGTGACTGATGAACTCTCCTATTACTGGTAAAATAGACACAATTGCTTACTCTATTATGAAATTAAATTAACTTAGAAATCCAGGTAATAATAATAACAATGAAAGAAGAGATAATAGATGACTCAATATGATAGCTAGTAATTATAGCTCTCTCCTTCATTTGAAAAGAGATACAGAAGATAAGACCAAGTGTATATGAAGCATAAACTCATTTGACCATGAGAGCATCTATGTTTCATCAAGCATTTATGGAGCACATACTGTGAGCCTGTCTCTAACCTTACAAATGTTCTTCATTTGCATTGCTTCATTGTGTTTAAGAACTTCTAAAGGAGGCTCCAATTAACTGAGTTGCTACAATAATTTAAAAGAGCAATTTCCTATTTTGGTGATATTAGTTGTTTGAATTGGATTTTACTAAAATACTACTGATAACATTGGGTAAATATAAGGTTTTATTACAGTAGGTAAATATAAGGATTTTCAATGTATCTTTAGAAATAAGATAATTTTTTTTCAAAAGAATGTTGGCATGAAGCACTTCTATAGAAATATCTTGTACATTCTGTTTTTCCAGGAAATCTATAAGATTATTGATTTTTTTCTCATCCAACCTTGAAAACTATTAAGATAAACTAATGACTTGAACTGCATTAATGCACATCAATAGAGATGAACTCTTAGAACTTTCTCAAACCTGCACAGGAAAAGAACTGAACATTTATTTAAGTCTATATTCAAAACATTTGAATTTCAGCAGTTGATATTGACTATACAATGAACAAGAAAAATAATATATGATGAGATATAATACAATTCTATCATTTAACAGACAAATAAAACAAAGTATGCTATAAATGACATAGTAGTATAAGGTATTTACATTAAGCATGTAATTAAAATGAAAGCACATTAAGTGATTAAGGCATTTTTTTCTATCTCCTCAGCTTCAGAATCCCTCAAATTAAATGAGTATGAATTGCATTAAATGAAATCAGACATGCTCGGCATATAAAATATATGTCTCCTATATATGAAAACGATGGTTTTCATTTTCTATGCTTTAAAAGATATCCTTATAAATACTGGTCAAAGGCAAATTTTACTCTGAAGTTTCTGTTATCTATATTCTGTTAATAATAGCTCCAGTTTAACATTCAAATAACAAGTAAATTCTGCACATATAACAAATAAAAAATAGCAACCTCTTTTTTGACATGCATACCAAACAAACTGAATTGATTAATACTTCTGAGTTCAATATTCAGCTCTTATCTTATTGTCTTACAACAATTTATTCATGTCCTTATCTATATATAAAAACAATTCCTTTTGTTAAGTCGTGGCTGACACTGGTCTCCACTGAGCAGTATGGTGCTGTGATGGTCTAAATGTCTTATTGGCATCTCCCTTAAATTCACATGGTGAATCTTATCACAGAAATGACAGTATTAAAAGATAGGATTATTGGGATGTGATTAAATCATGAAGGTGAAGCCCTCTTGAATGAGATCATTGTCCTTATGAAAGATGTCCCAGACAGCTGCCTTGCCACTTCCAACATAGAGGATGCAACGTCTATGAAGAAAAGGACTTAGCCAAATACAAAATCACTACCAACATGATTTTGGACTTTCCAGACTCCAGAGTGTGAAAAATAAACTTCTTTAAAGCACTCAATGCATTGCATCTTGCTATAGTAGCCCTGAGAACTAAGACAGATGTTCAGGCACACAACATATTTTATAGAATTTTTTTGTATTCAAATGTTGAAAATTTTGATTGTAATATTATCATCAGGTCTCACAATATTGTACATCAGTATGAAAGTCCTCTAGATGTTTTAGATTCTAAAAATTGTGTAATGTGAGTTGGGTATGGTGATGTATGCCTTTAATTCCAGTGGCTTGAGAGGCTGAGGCAGAAGGATCACGAGTTCAAAGCCAGCCTTAGCAACTTAGGGAGGCTCTAAGCAACTTACCAAGACCTGTCTCTAAATATATACTATAACAAAGGGCTAGGGATAGGGCTCAGCGGTAAAGTGCCCCTGGGTTCAATCCCTGGTACAAAAAAAAATTGTAATGTGATCTAAGTCTAATTTGCTTTAGTTTCTATCATTTTTCTTTGTAAAGAAACCAGTTGTGAAATATATTGCTTTTATATATTCCAAATCAGATTTAACTATTTTTTCAAACATTTCGTTACTTAAAAATAACAGCCTAAACTTTTCTTAAAGTTATCCCACTTTCCAGTTTAATAATTCCAGCAAATCAGCCAATTTAGTAAATAGTTGCAAAATAATATATAAAAACTTTAAGCTTGGTTTTTGATGGAAAATTCCAAACATATAAACTTTATTAAATATAACTGCTTGAGTCCCCATGCAGGCACTGTCTAGTGTCCTCAAGTATTATCACAAGAACAAACCTGCTCCAACCACTCTCTTGTCAACTTCACTCCCTGGGAGTGGGTAAGAAGCAAATCCCAGATATTACTCACTTCATCCATATTTTACTCTCTACCTATAAAATGGGCTATTTTAACTAAACTACAACATTGTTATCCTGCAAATAGTTAACAATAATTCTTTAAAACAATCAGTCATAACATTTCCAATGTTTGACACATGTAACAATTGGTTCTATGCTTTCAAAGTGGAACTTCAGTTCTACACATGATAAAACCATAATTAGCTGGACACAGTGATGCACACCTGTAATCCCAGCAGCTCTGTAGCCTGAGGAAGGAGGATTGAGAGTTCAAAGACAGCCTCGGCAACAGTGAGGCACTAAGCAACTTAGTGAGACTCTGTCTCTAAATAAAATATAAAATAGGGCTGAGGATGTGGCTCAGTGGTCAAGTGCTCCTGAGTTCAATCCCTAGTATGGAAAAAACAATAATCAACTACTATGCCTCTTTTAATTGATATAATTTTAAATCCCACTCTGTTTTTGCTCTGCATTTTATTTGTGGAAGAACAGAGTTGTTTTTTGCTATTGTTTTTGTTTTTTCCTCCTGCATTATCTCACAATCTTAATTTTGTTGAATTTTATACTCTTGTGATCAATTTTAACATGTCCCTCAATCTTGTAGATTTTTAAAGGCTTATGAGATTCTGTATATATGTTTGGTTTTGATTAAACTACCTCACTGGAAATGCTCGTGGTATTTGAATTTTAACATTATGGTGGATCCATTATAAAATCTATTTAGAAAAGAGAAAGCTAACTGTTTCTTCTTCATGAAAACCAGATGAGTGCCATGCAAATGCAAAACTTGTACATTTCTGTGAATGTAAGTTAACCTGTCCAAACATTCTGGTGTACAAATCTTCATGTCGAAAACAGAATATGCATGCCTTTGTGGTTGGCATCACACCTGAATTTTTGAATATAAAATTAACAAAATTATTTTAAACCCAATTGTACTCCCATTCATTTAATGTTTTTAGAGAAATAAAAGTACTATTAAATAGAAGGAATGTGTCTTCATATGTATTTTGAATAGCTCTATAGTAAAACATGATGTTCTCTGGATGATGAGTGTGCATTTGCCTTTCATTGTGTGCCTAAATTGCACTTCACACAATGGTGTTCACTATATTACAGACAGTAAAATATTGAGTGTCTACTATATATTTAGTGTTGTGGATGCTTAGGATATAAAGATGAATTAAAAAGTGTGCAGTATAATACAGAAGAGACATATGCACAAATGACTCCTGCTATGGTCTTCTTATGATATGAGTATTTTGGTAGCTATTCCATTTCTAAGAACTCAAATTGAAATAAGCTGGTGATTTCAATAAATGTAACATCCCTACTCTCAATAGGGAATTATTATTTAGTCAGAGCTACCTCAGCATACCTCTGCTTTATTTGCCAAGAATAAGATTGCCCCTATTCATAATCTTTAAATCATACAAACACACACACCTCAAAGCAGAATAAAAGTTCTCTTGAAAGACACCGAAGAAATAGCCTCCACTTGTAACATGCTTATTGTATACTATGTGCTATTATGTGTTTTCTACCTATTATTTCAGTTAACTCTTCCAATACTTAATACATAAGCCTAACTAAAATTACCAAATATGAGAAAGGAATTTCAGCCCCCTTGTCTGATGACTCACATTAACATGACAAAACTGGAGTCCAACTAAGGTTCCATGGTTGCTGATTCTGTTTTGAGAACTGGATACAATGCCTCTTCTACTAAATAGGTGAGAATCTAAGGAAAAGCAGCTGATTGTGTTCTCTGCACTAGAGTCTGTTTGCTTTCACTTGGATTCTGGATCCATAGCCTTTTGCAAAGTGATTCTTATCCATTTCTCTTTGTAAAATGTGAATAGCATTGGTCACAACCACAAAAGAGATGCCCTCATAGTTCACAGAAACTGTGTGTATAGTGTTTGACAAGTGGTGTGGTACCTAAGAATGACAGTGATTATCTTTTCCTCCTCTGCCAATGGCATTTAAAATTCATTTTGAATGAAGGGAGTCATTATGTCTAATATATAATATTCAATTAATAGAAAATGATGTAATTAGGGGAAAAACTTCCTCTGCTGCCAATTACAGGAATAAAAAGCTACAAAAGGAGAGAAAAAAAAACAGCAAGAGAAACAAACATGTCAAGAAAAAAATAGAAAACTCTGGCCCTCTCAGTTTCCTCACTAAATAGTATAACCCTATGAGAAGTGTTTTGCTATTATAGGGTCATAAAAAGTGAGTCTTGTTGATTATTTAAAATCACACAATCAGTAAATGACAATGCCAAAGCTCTTATTTTTCCACTACATCTGTGCTTTTCACTCTTTCAGTCACAATAATTTAGAAAAACATGAGATCATTTTGAGTAGCTTATAAACAAGATTAAAATGAAAATAGAAGGGAAGATGAATTAACAGCGTACATCATATGAAGGAAAAGCAAATGCTGTTCAAAGAACTGTGTAGGTGTCTGTGTGTATCCTTGGGACTGATGGTTTCAGGGAACTTGTACCTAACTCATAGAGCAGCTGAAAACAATCAGACACATACAGTACCAAGTCAAATTCCTAATAGAGGTGTGATACTCAGTCAAACAAACCATGTTGATTGCCTCAAACTGCTGAGGTCATGATCCAATAATTACAGTGTTTGTGCAGCTCTTAAGAGACCTCCTGTACTCAGGACATGAGACATGGTGGTCAAGGACAGATCCCAAAAGTGATTCAGGGGGAAAAACTTCATCACATATAGACAGAGTAATGTGCAGCTTTCTGCTGTCACATTCTGGGAACTATGTGCAGAATTGTGTTGGATGATGGTTACACTACTGCTAACAAGCTGAGTAGGTGGATTCATCAATTAAATTTTATGTTCCTTAGGTTTTTTCCTGTATAAGAAAGGAGATAATAATTCCTTCTAATTACCTCTGTGGGATCTGAGCTGTTAGGAAAAAGTCAGTGCAGTGATTTAGAGAAATAATCCAGGAGAAGGTGTGACTGTGTGTGTGTGCATGTACACACACTCAATAAGAAGAATCCAGTGCCCACAGAAGAAAGGGCAGAGAATCAGAAACCACTTAAAGAGAAATCACACTTCCTAGAAACCAGGGATATTCTTTATTTCCAACTAAATTTGTGAGTAATAAGAGTTGCTGGTGCTAAGATGTGAAATATGAAAGACTGGAGAAATGGAGGGAAGTTGCCACATATGTATAAAAAATATTAGGGATTCCAGGGAAGAAGCATAATCTACAAATGTGTGGCCTGGGTTCAATTCTCAGTCATTGCAGCTATAGCTAAGGCAAGGCCTTTCGTAAGCCAACATTTTATTTTGTTTTTATCTTCTTTCAGCTCCTCAAAGAGTAAGGAATGCAATAAAAGATTGATTTCCCCACATGACTATAGATCAGAGATAGTAAGTTCACCAAGTATATGTTTTATTTATTTGACCAACTGGTACAAAGAAAGGAGTTTTCTAGATAACATTTTCTGAAGAAGTAGAAAAGCATTCTAAGCATTACTGACCCCACATTGTGGCATCTAGAATAAGACTCTTGTCCCCACTTGCTGTTAAGGCTGTTCCTCTGCTTCCTGGCAAGTTATTTTAGTGCTTTGAATAAGTGTTAATTTATACATAACCTCAATTTTTTATTGTTAAAATAAAAATAAATAATTTGAAAAATAGATTCAGGAAAAAAAAATTCCATCAATTTAAGGACTATTGCTAGGGGTTAGTTTCAAACACTGCTAAAAACAATGTGAAGGTGAAAGCTACAAGTCTCATAAATGAAGATTCAATTTTGGCCAATTTTAACTTAATATGAAAGCAGCAGATGGTGTGACTTATTGAAAGCACTTTTCAATTTTCTGGGCAAAGTAATTTCTTAAATTAAAGTACTCCTTTAGGCGCAAAAACACTGCATTGCAAAGCTGTTAAGAGAGCTAGCTGTGTGCACAACACTAGATGTGGTGGTGGAGGACACCCAGAACTCAGAGAATGGCCTTCTAATTGTGCTTGAACTGACAAATTCTCCAATGATCTCTTATTGCCATAAATGTGAATGTTTCCATGCATGTGTATGGAGATGTGGATAGATGGTTGTTTGGCTTGATGCCATTCATCTTTCTTCTCATGGTAAGGAAAACTATAATTTCCTGGTGAAATCATTCGTCTCATACTCCCGTTCCCTGTAGTGATCCCACCAACATCTCCTGGGCTAGTCACAGTACCTAAGCCTGACCCCAAAGCAAAGAAAATGTCCAATGCATTCATCCCAATCTTGCTCAGAGAATTAGATTCATGTGGTTCAATAAGTGCTAATTTGACAGTCTTAAAGCTGGGAAGGTATAAGTCTAAGCTTATGAAGCCCCACTGTGGAAGATGGACACTGAGACCACCACAGAGTCAGCAAAGCAAACAAATGAAGGGAACAAGTCTGATGTCCTTGTTCATGTTTACAGATCCAGCCATACCTGCAGCAAAAACTGCCTCTGGACTTTCAGTTAAGTATGCCACTCAATTTCCTTTGTGTATGCTCCATGCTTATTTTAGACAAATTCACTTCTGCTTCTTCTGATCATTGTTAACTCTGGATCATTCTTGTTACTCAAAGTGGAAACATTGGCTCACATTTTTGGCAAAAAAAAAAAAAAAAAGGAATGGTTGGCCAATAAGTTTTCATATAACCTAAGGAAATAACTAAGAGAGTAAGAAAAAAATGGAAATAAACTACAAAGTATGGAAGAACTCATGGCCCGGTGCTTTGTTTATTGGTTTCAAGCTGTATGACACTAAGCAGATACCTCAGAAGATAAAGAACATTATTGAAAATTCAATGCAAAGTTTCACCTATTGAGCTATGCTAATATTGGTTTCATTGCTTCTCACTGAATCACAACTATGATTCCTTTGTGCCCTATAATAGTTACACATAGTCTAGATATTGCTTTAAAACTATCTAATGAAAATTTGGTTATTTAGACTATTTTAATTAAGCTGTTTACATGAAAAATCTTTTGCAACATAAGTTGTCTAGAGAGAACTTGAAAACTGAATCAATTCTTTTTCTTATGTAGCTTTGTTTTCTTGTACTTATGGATGATGACCACTTACACACTGAGAACCTTAGAGGAAAACATGCTGCCATATGTCATTGACTATTTTACTGTAGTTAGTTGGCTTTCAATTCTTCTTAGGCATTACATTTTTGCCAAGAAGTTAAAAATCCATCCTGAGTTGTGAAACACCTAAAGAACATTCCATTAAATATTGCATGAGTCAATCTAGTATATTGATTAAGAGTGGAGTTTCCAAGCATTATGTTCCAAAATGGAAATTATGATTAGGGTTTAAGGAATCTGTTAACCACTGAAATTGTATGCAAAATATTTCAGGAACATGTGTCTGGGTATTTTCTTTATCCACGGAAAAGTTCCAGGCTTTTATCAAATTCTCAAGTCTATAATCCAAAAAATTTTATTATAAATGGGAGCAAGCAGAGGAATTTGGGTCTTTAAGAGAAAATCAAGGGGAAAGTGATACTGCTTTGTTTCCTTACAATTTTCATTTTCTGTTTATCTTATCAAAAACCAGATTCAGTTCGATATCCATAGCTGCAGGTGGCAGAGTTATGAATATGTAAAATTAACCATGACATAATCCACTTAATATTTCATATAATCAGAGCAATAATTGCTTTATTGTTCAGTGGTCAGGTTCCCTGCCAGGAAGCATAATCCAAATGAGAATTAAGTGAAAGAAGCCTATGTCCATGATGTCACAATTAAGCTCAGTATAGATAAACTTGAACTTAAAATTCCAGTTTACAAACTTTTAAGGATATCACCATATAAATGTTTCAAATTCAGGTCTTAAGATAAAAATTTCGCAAAACTACACCAATAGACTTATATGATAATAGTTTCAAAATTTAAAATTATGTTATGCAAAATTCCTTTATGCAAAGATGTTCTTGCACATTTAGTTATGTTAGTCCTGGAGAAAGTCATTCTTGGTGTTTTTAGATCTAGATATCAGTTAAATCATTATTTCAACTCATTTGTTGAAGAAGGAAAGGAACCAATCAAGAAATGAGGGAAGAAAGGAAAGAAAACATGATAGAAGGAAAGAGAGAGGGAAAGAAAGAGGAAGAGAAAGAGGGAAGGAAAAATAAGGAATTGGAAGATTTTTAACATATCACTGCAAATTTGCAGAGACACAACAATCTCTTAGTGGCTTTGATTTGCTCCATTTCCTAATATCTTATAATATTTGATATATGTCTTTGCTAAATACAATTATTAAAGAATATGCTTTTGATACTTGTCTTGGTCTTGTATTTGTCAGGACACTGATGGCTGGACTGGTATAATGAAGACTTCAGACGATAAGATAACAAAACCACAGCAGCTAACATGTAGGAATGTTTTTATTTCATGTCTAAGTCTGAAAATGGAAGCATATCTCTGCTTCATTTGGTCATTTGGAAATTCAGGTTTCTTTTGTCTTGTACCACTCCATCCAGAAGCTCAGTTTTGGAAAGGGCCACTGGCTGTCCTGCCGTTTTTATCTTAGCATCTCTCTTTTACAGGGAAGCTCAGAAGGATAGCATTTCCTAACCTTCCTTCCAGGTAGATAAGATCACTTGACTAATTTATGGGCAAAAACAAGTGTACAGAAGGGAAGTATGACAATCAGATCCTGCTTCCAATGCTCCTTCTATTGATTCCAGATGTGGACCCCTTGCCCTTTATTCTTCTAGCACTAACTTACGTACAAACATCTGAGAAAACCATGAGAATGATAGCAACTCATTATACGTGGGGAAGCATCAAGACAAAAGGAGCCCATACCTGTATCACTGAGGCCAGTCACTGCACCAGGTTGATGAGTTCTCTCCTGAGAGAAAAATAACATTCTACCATTGTTTAAGCCAGTGCTATACTAGATCTATGTCACAGAAATCAAACTTATATTCTAATTATTGCAATAATATATCATACTCTGTTTTTCCTCATCCTTTTTTTTCTAATATAAGCATATTTATAAGCTGCTTCTACTCTATTTTTTTTACCATTGTTTGCTATATGTTAAACAAACTAAGGTGCTATATTAATTTAGAGTTCTCAGTAAGGAGAAAACTTATTACCTCCAAAACTTATCTAACAATCAAAACCGTCAAAAAATTAGCAATTGACACCTTTCCATATCCTTCTATTGATTCCAGTATAAATCATCTAAGTACAGAAAATTTTGCCTAAAGTAATATGGACTGAGATTTCCATTGAAAATCACGTATCAGTCAGCATAAAAATAAAGTCAAAATCATAGGGAAAATAGATTATGAAAAAAATAAAAAATAAAAGGATAGAATGTAAAGCAATGTGCCTGAGCACTGATGTAGATATGTAAATTACATATCTGCTGTCAACATAGGAGAGAGCCGGCACCAGGAAGGCAGAGAGTGAGCTAATCTGCCTATGGCATGGGCTTGCTTCCTACTTTCTTTCCATTCAGTACATCTTTTATTTTATTTTATTTTTATTATGGCACAGGTATTGTTGCCTGAGGCATGTCTTTCATTGATAGCTACAACTTCCTCTTCTTAAAGCCTATCTCTCACTAATCAATACACAACAAGGTGCCAGAGTAATTTCCTTCTTATAAGACTCTTACCACTTCCTGACACTTTTCACATTTCCTCCCTAATTATTTTCCAATTTTAACACCAGATAGAGAGTTCTTGTGCTCCTAATAGGCATTCATCCTTCACAAGTTGGCCTAACATTTACTCAATCCTGGCCTGTCAAACCACCTACCCGACATCTTTTGGTTTCTGCCATACTTCCAAAAGTACATGCCCTAGCCTAATTTTGTCCTTATATCCTAAGCAGCCCCCCCCACACCATTTTTTCCTTCTACAGTTCACTATTATTCCAACAAAGCTCTTCTTAAAAACTTTCATAATGCCCTAAATCACTATTGAGAAGTGTTTGCCTAGAGGAAAAAGATTTAAAAATCAAGAATACTTATCAGGAGTGGTGCTGGATATATTACTAATTATATATCAAAGGTAAGTGACTCATATTCCAACCTCACATGCTTAGTAAATATCTGTTCCCTGATGTCTAAAGTATTTTGAAACTAAAGTTCTTAATAAAATGTACTTCAAATTTTGCATGCAATATCATAATAAAAATCTATAGTATTATAACAATGTAACCTTCTGAATGTGTTAGTGTTTTGGATGTATCTGCATTATTATCATCTAACCATCTTTAAAACATTTGGGATCTTAAATATAAAAAGGTAATAAGAACAGTTGCATTAACTTCTCACATCTTATGTATATTAAGCCCAAAATAAATACACATTTATTGTATCTCATACTTGGCATATGTTTACTGCAATATTGCCTATAAATAATTTCCATTCTCATGTGTTTTCCTATTCACTAGATGATAAAAGATAATAATATTAACAGTGCAGATTGACGTTAATGCATCTACAATCTGCTACCTTCCTCTGGCTGATAAATGTGTGAGTGGCCAGGGATGAGGTAAAGGAAATGTGCTGATTTAGATTTTCTATGACTGACTAATTCTTCACAGATATCACAGGAACATTGTCAGTACTTAGAAATGTTACAGACATATTTGGTTAGAGGTAACAAATGCTCTTTGGAGACCAACCCAGTGTCAGAAGCTACTTATATAACTGTTAAAGAGCTCATGACTGAGGACCAGTGAAACTAATTTTCACTCTATCTCACACAACAGAAGAGAACATTCACAGGCCCTGTTAAAATTAACAGCCTAATGTCTAACCAAAACCAGGACTACAGGAACTCCTAATAAATCTTTGCTTAGTGAATAAATTATAAGTAAGTGTTGAAGATATGTGGAAAATTAGATTAATAATACTTACTTCTGCGACTGGAAACCTTAAACTAAGAACTAACAAAGCAAATATGGTATCAGATGACCCTAAATTACGTCCATATAAGTTCAAACATACCCTAGTGAGTCCATAATTGAGCTGCTTTCAGTCAGGAAAGCAATCAGGTAACTTTCAGTCAGGAAGAAGAAATAAATACTGTGGGGTGTGTGGGATACTCCCCGCTGAAGTTAAGTTTCCATTTCTGGAGAACATCACAAAATCCCATACCCCTCCCCCTCCTATCCAAAGGGTGCCAAGTCTAAAAGCACCAAATTCAAAGTTTTCTTGACCAATCCCCGCAGGACACAGTGTCTGCTTGCTGTTCCTGAGTCACCCTGCCAATCAGCACCCACCACATCACCTATGCAACCCTTCTTAAGCCAAAGCTTGCAAGCTCCTGCTCTCTGGCCTCCTCCTCTCTTCCTTCTGCCCTCTTCCTCTTCTTTCCTCTCCTCTCTCTACTCTCTGTTGTCTTTCTCTCTGCCTTCTTCCTCTCCTCTCTCTGCTCTTTGGCTCTCCTTTTTTCCCTCTTCTGGCAGCCCCCCAGTAAAATCTCTTGGTTGAATCTCCATCTCGGGTGAGTCACTTGCCTTTCAAATACGATCAACAAGAGAGAGAGGTGTAATAGAATACGTAGAAAAATATATGTAAAATAATTTGGCCAATCTAGGCAATTTAGCAAGACTCTGTCTCAACATAAAATATAAAAACAGCTGAGGATACAGTTCAACTCAGTGGTAGTGCTCTTGCCTAGCATGTGTGAGGCCCTGAGTTTAATCCCCAACAGCCTACCCCCCACCCCACCCCCTGCAAAAAAAAAGGGGGGAAAGAAAGAAAAGAGAGAGAGATTTTTGTCCTGATTCTAACACAAACAAAAATGCACAAGCTTGAACTGTTGCTTAGCCTCTCTATTCTCTCATCTGTAGCACTTAGGAGGTGGATTTCTACATAATATCTGTGAGGAATTAAAGGAAGTCTCTCCCAAATCCCTAAATTGAAATCCCAAGAAGCCATATGCCTTTTTACCTCAGAGTATGACCTTATTTGGACATAGAGTCTTTGCAGCCTTAATTGAATTCAAGTGAGCTCATTAGGGTGGGCCCCAATCCAATATAACTGGCATCTTTAAAAGGGGACACTTTGAGATTGCATACAAGGAGAAGATCCTGTGAACTTGATGATGGTAATACACACCAACAAGAATTGGAACAGTTCTTTCCTCAAAGCCATGAGAAGGAATGACCCTAAGAATGCCTTCATTTTGGTCTTTTCACTGCTAGAACTGAGGCAATACATTTTTGTTGTTATGTTTGTGGTACTTTGTTACAGAAGCCTTCAGAAACTTAATAGAATTACTCAGATTCAGTCTAACACTGAAAGACTATGAATTAGGGGAAAGGGAAACTCTAATGAGCCCTGAACAAAACCTTCTAAATGGGGATAGGTTTAAAAAAAAAAAACAATTGTTGGAAGTGGGGCATTTGTATCACAGTATATCACATGCCGAGCTAGCTCATCTGAGAGCTAGCATAAGCAATACTCTATATTCAAGAGGCACAGTAATTATACTTTCAATAACAATTAATAAAAAAGCTCCAACAACTATAGTTTAAGAGAAAATTCTACATGAATTAAAGAGGACAAGGCAGCTGAATCATGGTCTTTGGGTAGAAAATGGGGAGAATATATTTAAAATTTCACCCAATAAATGATATGATAATGCCTTTTCTTGAATTTTGCTAGTAATTAGTATATGGCCCAACTGAAATAACTAGGATATTTCTGAGTTATTACAATGTAGGAAGCTTTCAAATGCTGTTAAAGTTATTCAGACTTTAATTATTCAACATTTAAAAAAAATAAAGTCTTCAAAGATAAATAAGAAACAGAACCACATTTCAATGGGTTTGACTCAATTCAAATCAGTGTCCAGTGGCATTTTTGTTGCAAATGTGGGACATATCACACACAAATTTTAAAATATAGAAATAAAAGTACCCAATTTTATCATAATTTTATGACCTCATGAACATACAGCAAACCCATCAATTGAACAGTCAGTAATATGACTTGTTTTCCCTCTTAATCTAAGAAAAGTGAGAAGCCAGCTAGATAATCATTAAAATTAGTTCTCCCCAAGCAGTTTTCATTATTTAGAAATTCATATTTCCAAATTAAAGTTACATTTTTAAGTTACTAACACCAAAGTGTTCTAATTAGTAATTTTCAGATTTACTAGTCTAATTCTATTCTAGGTTCTGAGTAATTTTCATTCTTACTTGTTTCCCAGAGAAGTTTCTAACAGTTGTTGTTAATGCAAACAAGGAAAATGCAGTATGTAAGAAGGCTTTCTCTGTCATATACCCTTGAAAAATTCTCAATCATACATGAACAAAATATTACCCAATTTTCTATATTGGTTTAATGAAAAAGACTAAAATAGTGTCTGAATTCCCAGATGTAATAGGTAAATACTGTGTATCAGTGCTGGCTCTATAGAAAAATTCCATTTTCCTTTAACTTCTAATTCTAACATGGGTGAAAAACGTTAGGCCCAGAGCAACTGGAATAGAGGAGTTGCCTTCATAATTTGATGGTTGTCTCCTTCCTAGTTGAGCAGAAGTAACTTAGAGAATAAGAGAGAAAATATTCTTTCTTCTTAATCTGATAACATGAAACAGAATGTTTAGGCCTGAATATCATCTTAGCTCATTCTTTGACATAAATTCAGGAAAAATAAAATTCAATAATACATTCTATTGCTGAGTAACAAGAGAAACCAATTATAACAATAATGGCCAATGTAAGTAGGTAACATTTACTGGGTGCTTATTAAATGCCAGGCAATGGTCTAATTGCTTGAAATGTATTAAGTCAGTGAAACCTAATAAGCAAGCTAAAAGGTAGGCTTTTATTATCTGTATTTCAATGATGAAAAAAATGTGGCATAGTGATATTAAGGAACTTGCCCAAGATCAAACACTAGAAAGAGAAATTGCTCTCATCCAATATGCTCTACTGCCTTTACAAAGGAAGGGCCACATAAACAAGACATAGGAATACCTACAATGAACTAAGCACTGTGTGTATGATTTATGTGAATTGTTCTCGTTTTATTGATGAGGGATTGGTACAGAGGTTTAGTCACTGAAGATTGTGGCTACTCAATGATTGCTAGAATATAAATTTATGTGTGTATAAGTTCAATGCACAGGTGCTCAAAAGCCACACAGCCCATGGGCTAAATTCAATAAAATAAATGAAATTCAGTGAAATAAACTTTTATTGGAACAGAGACATGCTCATTTATTTACTATTATTTATAGCTATTGCTATTATTATGGTATATGGCAGAAATGAGGAACTGTGACAGCAACTATGTAGGCCACATTAGCCACAATTACTGTTTGGATTTTTATCAAAATGTTTGCTGAACCCTAGTTGATATGCTGGAAAATATTGAAAGAATCTTGATGTGATTTTAAATGCCATATTTTAATATATTAATAAGTAATAATTATTGAAGAAATAAAAGAGGAAAAGAAGCCAAATTTGCCTCTTAAGGATTGAATTATGTCCCCCAAACAGATGTATTGAAGTCTTAAACCTTGGTGCCTATTAATGTAACCTTATTGAACATTCAGTACAGATATTATCTAGTTAGGATGAGGTTTCTTCTGTGGACCCACATCCTATATGACTAGTGTCCTTATAAGAAGACGAAAATCCCATGTGAAGTCTCCACTTCGGGGAGTGAAGTGCTAGGGTTTAGCTGAATAGGAGAGAGTGTGTGCAATGCCCTGAGTTTAATTGAGAGAGAGAGAGAGAGAGAGAGAGAGAGAGAGAGAGAGAGAGAGAGGGAGAAAGGAAGGAAGGAAGGAAGGAAGGAAGGAAAAAAGAAAAAAAACTAACTACAGGGCAATTTTACATGGCAACACAGGGAGTGTTTAGAGTGACACAGTAACAAGTCAAGGAATGCCAAGAATCCAAAGGCACCAGCGTAAACAAGGAAGAGGCAGAAAAGGATTCCACCCAATGTCAGAGAGATTGTGGTCCCACTGACCCTTTAATTTCAGACTTCCAGTGTATAAAACTGTAAGAGAATAAATCTCTATTGATCTGCCCTGCTCATTTTGTTTTCTATGGCAGACCTAGGAAGCTAACTCAATGCCATTTTCAGATATGTAGAGGTCTGATGTGTTTTGAACAGTATAGCATGTGTGGCCAAGTGACCATCAAAAACTTGTCTCTGGTTTTTGTTTAGTAGATTAAAAAGTTGGAAAGTGATTACCCAGTCTGCATTTCCTTGCCTCACTGGCTTTAGTTAGTGTCATGAGAATAATGCATATCAATGGAATGCAATGGAAGCAGGATGGCCAACTACATTAAAAATATGTATATATATGGTATGGCTTCTGCAGGATGGATGTAGAGAATCCAACAGATGACCTGGATGCAGTAGAGCCAAATAACGGAAGGAGCCTGGGCTCTGAAGAACTGCATGAATTAAACTCTCAACCCTCCCTCCTGTTCCAACTGTTCTCTACATGACAGAAAAATCTACTATTGGATTAAGCTCTGAAATGATTTTGTGTTCTATCATCTATCATTACATCATTTACATTGAACTATAACCACAAAACTAAGTCTCTCACCATCACTAGTATTTGAATTTCCTGTAAGTATTATATTATGATTCCTCTATTTTTAAAAACAAATGGGGAAGGACATCACTAACGCACAATGCAAATGCTCATTAACTCAAACACAAGCGATATTTGCTATCAGCCAAAACTCCATGAAATCTGTAAATGATACACAGGACAAGAAAACCTCCAAGCAACTACCAAGTAGAGAACTAAAGAAATGAGTTAACCCTCAGAATTTGGGGCATGGAAGATATTTACAGGTGCCATGAAGCAAAAAAAAATCTACTGAGAAGATGCAACTGTGAACAGTTGAGAATAAAAGTATCTTGAAGGTTAATCTGACGCAAAACCAAGACCCTGCTTGAAGCAAATCTTGAGGCAGAGGTGAGGATAAATGAGTCACCCTGACAGCTCTCCTTTCTGCAAACAATAGGTTCCAAATGATGCCAAAATGTGATCTTTCCGTGGGTACAACAGGGAAATCAACTGATGCTATTTTCGTACTTCCTAGATGGAATAATGCATCTAGAGAACAGGCTTTGTCAAAGATAGGCTTCAGAAATGCAAGTCCATAGTAGCTGTCTATGATTGATGGAATATTATCTATCCTGAATAAAAGAACATGAGATAGCAAATGTGCAAGATCCTGCATGAGACATTCCATGTTTTTCCTTTCCTTTTCCCTCCCTCCTTCCCTTCCTTCCTTGTAAAAAGTAAGTCATCCTAATTATTTTCTGAATCTACATAGGCTAAGCTACAATTGATCAGTCAACATTTAATCATGTTTCCCTTTTGTTTGATTGTAGACTTTTACTACAAGAAGTTTTGATGTGACTTCAGATTTCTCTTCTTGGGGTGACATACTGCTTTATGATGAATGGTTCTGCTGCCCCCCTGGAACTAGAATTCTATCTTATAATATTTGTTTGCTGTCTGACAGAAGGGATCCAAGATTATCTCATTGCTCATCACTATTGGAAGAAAAATTTAGAAAATTTAAAAATTTGGTAACATTCTTGGCTTTCTTTGGACTTAGTATATTTTATTCACTCTCTTTCATTTTACTAATTATTTTTCAAATGGTGGAACCATTTTTTGCAGAAAAAATCTTTATATAAAGTAAACAAGAAAATCTTTGAGTGGAAGTCACACTGTACATCAGAAAGCTAGTGCTACAGACAAAAACATCTGTCAGCATATGGCTATGCAGATGTACTGCAACACTTTAGGGTTTGACAGCTTCACATTGGATATGCTCTTGAGTAAAAGAACAAATTGCTTTTGTCTTCTTAGACTTTAAAACGCCAGGTTTTTTCCAGGGCTCAAGAATTCTCCATATTAGATCCTGGCTTTCATCAGTCACACTTACATAAACATATATTGTGTTTCCCATTAGAGAATTCATCATTTAGTTATATTGTTTAAATGCATGTAAGGCCCAAAAAAGAATGGGGGGTGGTGGAGTAAGCACGCAGAATTGCCTTTACACTAAGAGGATTCTTTGAATAAACACCATAAAATGGAAGGCAATGCACATTCCTCATCAAAGCATATTCCTCATCAAAGTAGCTAAATCAGAAAATACTCAAGGCCTTCTCATAAGTGCTCAGGAGAACTCAGAGGCAACTTATCAAGGAACTTAAGTCAACAGCACAATGTTTAAAATTGGGGATTTGCAAACTGACATACCACTTGAGTTTCTGCTGTACCATTTTGTATGATCCAAACATGCAAATTAACCCAAATCATCATTTCTTCACCTCTAAAATAGCATTATAATAGGGATTAAATGAGGTGATATATGTAAAACACTTAGCACTATGCTTGGCATACAGGAATTATATAGCCAGAAATGGGAGCTTTAAAAAGTGAATATTCATAGCAGTTGTTATCATTAAGTGAAGTCCCAGTTAGTAGTGCATGAATTTTTATTTCTGTCAGAACACATTTCTGACAGGACTACAGAAAACCAGTGAAAATGATGGATTTTACAAGACATGTAATGATGGATAATAACTATTAATAATAACTAATGTGGCTTCAAATTTGAGCCTCTTTCAGGGAAAGGTTTTGTGACATCCTCTTATAGAAACACCAGCATGATTGACAGACCTAAATTTCAACATATATTAAAAATACCATGCAATTTTTAAACTGTATCCTCATCTGGAACTATATGTTAGTTTCTCAAAATGAGAATTTCACCTCTGATAAAATTCAAATAGCTTTTCTGAATAGCCCTACAATCAGTTTGAAAAATGAATGTTATTTCCACCTCAGGTGATCTGTGTCTAGTGACAGGGATAAATAGGCATATTCCACATCACCCCATGCAGTCTGTTTTCCCCTTTATCACAAGGAAAGGGTAATACCAGTAAATTGCCAAACCTCTGTTGGATCTCACCCAGGGAAAGGCACCGAGTGAGGCTCTCACATAGATCCACAATGCTTAGCATAAACCCTCACCCTTCCTTCTACCGGGAAGCTTGTAACTCAGGTGATGGGGCCTGGAGAAAAAATATGAAGAGTATGAAGGCAAAAGATACCAGGTACATCCTGGACCTATTAAAAGAGGCTATTCCATTGCTTCTTGTTAAACAAGCATTTTTTATTAGGCCCTCTGAAATGTATTACAGAAGCTCTGGATAGTCATAAAGCACAACAGAGAGCTTGTATACATTTTCCTGCTTGGAGTATATTCTTTAAAAATCAAACAATTTCCTCAAGGGGGGAAATAGCAAGTTGGCCCCTCACCTCCAGCCCCACCATTCACTACCTACGCATACAGAGGCTAATTCCATGTGGGATAACAGAATCAAATCAGAACTAAAAGTTCAAAGGAGCAATAATTCTCAATCTGTGGTTTGTGTTTCTGGAAAGCCACAGAGAACTCTGATCCATGGACCCGTACAGACAGCCTGGGCTGACATATCAATTTGATCTCATCACCCTGGGCAAACAGAATCTCTAATTCCATTTAGAAAAGGTGTAGGAAAGAAATTTCCTATTTCTACTCTATAATTCTTAGTTTTCCCTCAGACTTAAAGGTATGGTTATATTTCTTCTTTGTTTCCCCTACAGAACTCCAGCCTTGTGCTCTGGAAAAGAATAAAAAACAAAACAAAACAAAGAGAATAGTAGGTTTACTGCCCTATCAAGTGAGGGCCACATGTAGAAATTGTTTTTTTTTATTGACTCTTTGAGGTTTCCTCTTTGCTTTCCAAACTCTGTTCCTCTGTAAACGATTGTCTTATTCCACTTTACCATTTAAGGATTTCAGAGAAAGAAGTAAAAACACATCAAAAGGAACAATACATTTTGCCCAAGACACTATTTGTGGAAAGCATTTTCCTTTTATGGTCATGACCAGAAAGCAAATGACTGCCTAGCAGAACTGTGTAAGCAAAATATCCATTCAATTCATTTCACAGAAATGCAACCTGAAAAAATGAACAGAAAAGTTGGAAACTCGAACTTTATTACAATCAGTTGAAAAAAAATGTGTCTGTTAAAAATGCCAATGTCAAATAAGGCAGCCAGTAGTCTATAATGGAAAGAACATGGAGTTGGGGTCAAAGTAATCTCATTTTTTCTCAGTTTCAGTCAAAACTTCATAAACTGACCAAGCATATACTTCCTTAAATTTATAATGTGAGTGATAATAATTCTTTCTAGAGGAAGTATGGAGAACTTAACAAAAAAAATTTTATATGTTAAGTAATAAGTAAACAATTTAGTAATAAGTGAATTGGAACTTCTCAAATGTACCCTTATATGAATATAAAAATCAAGTTAAATTTCTTGATAAGGTAACAACTTCTTTCATTTTACCAAGCAAAGCAATGAGGAAAACGAAAGGATATAGGGGACATAAGATAATAAGAAGAAACAACTCAAGATGATCAGCCAAGAGGAGAGCTTTTAAAAGATGAGAATGAAGTCATAGCACAAATATTTAGCTTGAAGGAATTTAGCTATACCAGTTCAGGCAAAAACACAAAGGGAGATTGATACTGTATACATAATTTTGTCCATTTTCCACTCCATAAATGTATGGCTCCAAATATGAGTCAAAGAATAAATTTGCTCTTCCTTTGGTAACATCCTCTTCAACCAACCTCCCAGAATGTGAGAATCTCTCCATACCAAGTGAGACACAGAGTTTTCATAAATGTACTTTACAAATACGGATGTCAACTTCCACTTCAACCTTACTCAAGTGTCAATTATCTATCACTGTAGAAAATTCTGATTGTTTTAGAAAGATAAAATGTATGTACATTTGTATCAGTTCTTCCCTATGATGTTTTCCAAAGTGATTTCCCTCAAAAATATGGCCTCACTGTAAATCATTAAGGATGTTTAGAAACTATTGTCTACTTTCAATGATCATCTCAAAGCATACATGTCATGGACCCTTGTAATCTGTAAGATTGAAAGATAATATTTAAAACAGTCGGAGCACAATTGCTCAGATGCTCAAATTCACTCTATGTTTTCAGTGAACAGTTCTAGGTGGATAGTCCAGTTTCTGATAAGATCCCTTTTCATGTTTGAATAAGGCCCCCTAGAAAATTTTATACTAATCAGAAGCCTCTCTTCTTGTGACTTTCCATAACTGTTCTGAGGACTATAACCTATTGCTCTTCAATATAACATACTTAAAAATGAAGGTTTATGAACATAAATCTTACATTCAAGCCAAACATTATAAAAATGTTCAACCTTTCTTTATATGGCCCTTTTCCCATCTTGACTTCCTCTTGAAAATTATTCTTTGTGTTTGAGCATGTTGTATCACTTCTTACCTGGAATGTCTAAAAATAAGCACAGTGCAACTACAAGGGTGTGACCAGTGTAAGACCATGTATCAGCTCCTATTTCTCATATGCTATATTCGTAATCAAGCTTTCTAAAATTGCAGGCGCTCATTTTGTTGTGAAAGCAGTACTCAGAGATAAATAACTTATGTTAAACTTACATGAAACTACTGAAAGATTTTTTATACATATTGCTGTTGAAGTTTAACTCCCTCATTCTTTATTCAAATATCATCTTTTACAAATTTTCCTATTATCATATTCAGATGTGTTTTGTAAGACTCCACCCAGAATCCAGCCTGTGAGAACCTTTTGCACTTGTTCACTTTGAAATGTTTACACATCACATGTCATAGCATCTTGGCAACCAGGAATGTGGAACAGCATTCAGGGTTCCTCTGTTGAACTTTGAAAATGTAAACTTTTTCATTCATGATTTGAGACCCATAAAGAAAATATAAAAGCACCTAATTTCGATGTACTAAATTCATTGTGAAATAAACACAAAAAATCATTCACTTAAATTTAATCTATATAGGCTATATTTTGAAGAACCAACAGAAGAAAAAAAGTTCAATCTCACTAGTTTCACTAGTAAGCTAAGCTGGCGACCTTGGAAACGAAATGTGTGTTTATGGGTATGTGTGTGTGTGTGTGTGTGTGTTCCAATCATCATTCTTTCTAATCTAAAAACTAAAGGACTTTCTCATAATTACTGTTTATTAGTTTTGAACATACAACTTCATCTTTGTTCAGGAACAAACAGAATTAATATTGCACTTATGGACTTATTTACATATCTTTCTTTCACTCTGAGCATGATATACCGATGGGTCAGGGGACATGTTTTATTGTTTATTGTTTCTAGTGTAATTAATATGCTCCTAGTATAATTAACACATTCTACTGAATGAATAAATATATAAGTGAATGAATGAAAAGGTCATACAATTGAAAATCAATATGGGAACAAAGAGCTGGTCTTGGAATAACTAACCCACTTCCTCTTTGGTTGCAAAATTCCTCTGCCAGTCTTTTGTGCAATGTGTTGAGCTGATTACAGATTAAAGTAATTACAGTGAATTCTTGATTACTGGCATGCAGTCTAGCTATTTTGTGGATTACCTATCACAACTAATTCCAAATTTATCTGCTGCCACCCAGCATATGTCTGAGTTACAGTCAGCCTCACTGATAGCAGATGTATGCTTCAGGAAAGCACATTTATGCTGATATTTCTGTTCAGAATACATAATTATGAAATTCACTCTGGTGGGGGTTGGAAAGAAAACCAACAAGTTTCTGAAATAAGATGTAGAGATTTTATTTAAACTGTGCCATTTTTTTGTATGCCAACCTCAATACAAAAGTTTGAATAATGATTTGCTAAGCTCACTAATGAGTACATGGAGAAATAGCATAAAATCTAAACAATCATAGTCACGAATCAGTATATAAGAAATACAGTTTGAAGAGGCAGAAGACTATGCCTTGCCTAGTTAAAAAAAAAGTCTTATAAACCAATAGATGTGAAATAAAGGTGATATATGGGTAAAGCAAGAAATGTATTTTGGGTTTGATAATTCTTTGTCACAAGGGCTTAGCTAGGACACTGTAGAATGTTTATCAGCACCCATGTCCTCCACCCACTAGATGTCAACCAAAATGGCCCCACACATTTCCAAGTGTTCCCCTGGAGTGTTCACCTCTAGTTGAGAACCACTGTTTTACAGCCACATAAGGTACTTTGGGATTACAAAATAGAGAATAGCTAACTGAGTAATTAGGGGAAAAGGCAGCATTTTCTGGGCAAAAAAACCAATATAATATCTTCTTAATTCCATAATATTTTTGGAGTGAGGGAAAGTTATTCATAATGGCCAGGCAAAAATCCAATTTCCTTTAGTGGAACTCTGATCCCAGAACACACATGAACTTGAAGAGAACTTTGAATTTGCAAAAGGGACACATTTGTTGGTAATGTTAAATCTGGTAAGGGAAAAAAAAGTCCCCTTTAACTGGTTTTAATACCTATATAATAATTTCTTTTAGTTCAGTATTTGTGTGTCATCCATAGAATTGGAAAAATCATTTTTTTTCATTCTATTAATTCACATTGAACAGTATGTCTGCATGATCAGAATTATGTTTTTCTAATCGTGTGGTCTAGCACTGCACTAAATCAAATACATTGTCCTGTATTAAACCTTTAATAATATAGTGCTATGGATATCAGAATGTCAAGAGAACAGATATTTTCATTTCAAATAAGAAAGACTAAATCAAGAGATGCTTCACCTGATCTCACTTCTGACTTTTTTTGTTATAGGATTGAGAGAAACTGCTGAGCAAAGGGAGAAGGGAGCAAAAAAGCAAGATTTTTCTGTGTATTTATTTAAAACCTTCAGTAGCTGAAGATTCAGCAGAGGCAGCAAACCCTAAAAGGATATCTGCAAATGGCATAAGATACTATCTTGGTAAAAACACTGGATAAAACATTATCAATTCTAAAATATAATTCTGCAACATCTCACTCTATACACTTCAAAGAAGGATTACTTTAGAGACAAATTTCTATAATTTACAATAGTCATATCATTAGCACGCAAGCCTTTCCTCACATGATTTTCTAAGTTCTAAGCATGGTCTTATAAGGTGAGTAATAGATTGATGACAACAAGGAAGTTTACTGTGGGAAGAATAACATAATTTTGACAATTCTGGGTCCTATTATGGCAGTATGTTAACCTACAAAGAACTTGATACTGTCGGCCTCTTTCTAAAATCTCTGAGTACACTAAACTACTTTCAACTTGTCACAACTAGAAAATCCTACTGAGATTTTACTCTAAAAATTATTGAAACTATATTATTAATTACAGGCAAGTTTAAAGAAATATATTATGGATAAACTTAGAAGATTAAGGGCCAGAATTGAGAAGACATGGGCAGCTACCCAACCGTGCAACCTTGATCTAACCCTTAGTCTCTTCATCCATAAAACAAAGGCTTAAAAGTCCTTATTTCCACAGCCCCTCTCAGCATTACTAGTAGACACACCAGGCTACTTAGTGAGATTTTAATAGGATAGTATTTTTTCAGATTTTGAATTTACTCACAGTTTATAATTTGAAACTAATGAGAGTCAGAATGAATTCGAAATCTAACTTTGAAAAGTCAAATAAAAAACTTCTAAGTAGCTCAGACATAGCTTGTGGTTGCCACAATCATACTTGCTGCCATTAAAAATATGTGCCACAAATAATTAATTTAGCATTATTTTTATATGCACATATACACACAAAGGTGATAGTACTAGATTTATTGCTTCAATAAGAATAACAATAAAAGCAAAGATCCCAAGAAAACATTGAATGATATAGTACTACGTAAGAAACTAATGTGTGGGAATTACTTACACTACTTGAACTATACTGACCTAGAAAAATAAATTTTACAGTTTCAGTATAGCCAAAAATTATCTATTCCCAAACTTGCAATTCAGTGGTGATATCTCTCCCAAATCTCTGGCTATATAGCAGTAAATAGGGAAAGGAAGTAAGAAAGTATATTTATTCTCTTTGTCATTTTGATGCTGTACAAAATGACTGAGAAAATTGCTATACAAATTGTCAAAGAAAATAACATATTTATATAGAGCTATTTTGCCTAAGCAGTTATTACAACATAACATATAGATCTGTCCTACCCACTGCCCCCCCACACCCAAAAAAATACATCAATTGCTCAGATCCATTGTTAAGAAAATCTAACCACCACCCTGGTCAGTCATGCTACACCTACATGCGTAGTATCACTATGGAATCAACCTAGGAATTTCATCCTAGGAATTGGGGATGAATCAGAGAAAATTAATTACCTCAACCAGAAAAACAACTCAAGACCATGTAACACTGATTTCCAATTATTACAGGTATCATCCTTAAGTAAAAAAATCAAAAAATGAAAAAAAAACAGCACTTTAATAATATAAGGGAAATTGTCACATAATACAACCAATTCAGAAGACTACTCATGAACAAATCTCTCCCTCGCTCCCTTCTGCACTAATCTTTTCTTAATTGTTAGGCAGATAAAATCTTGCACAAACTCCAAAGGTCTATCCAAATTCTTTTCAATAAATTATGAAATATGTAGATCAAAGGGTATTTTTAAAATGATTTTTATACAAAAAAGAGTTCTATGTAAACAACATAAGACTATTCAATTCAAAAGCAGGTGACTGCATATTGGTGCTAGAAATTCAACTATGAGAATTTTTTTTCTCCATGAGCCTAGAACATAATTATTAAAACTGAAATAAGCCTGCATATTATACTGTGAAAAAGCAATGTTAAATTTTCAAAGATCAAAATAGAATCCTAATACATTTACATTTATTTTTACATACAAATTTTAATATATTTTATCACTTTAAAATTTGAACATTGTAAAAAAGCCGATGATACTGTTTTTTTCTCTGGGACAGATGTGAGTTAAGGAGGATCTCATAGGAAGAGAAGATACTGGACAGTTTTAGTCACCTTCTTCACTAATGTGTCTTAAAAACCTGACAAGAACAATTATAGAGAAGGAAAAGTTTATCTGGGGACTCACAGTTTCATAGATCTCAGTCCAGAGAAAACTGGTTCCATTACTCAGGGCTTGAAGTAAGGAAGAACATCAAGGTAGAAGAGTGTGGCAGAGGGAAGTGTCTCATGTGATGATCAGAAAGCAGAGAGAGACTAAGCTCAGTTCACCAGATACATACCCCAAAGGCACACCTACCTGCCATCAGTTCTCACTCAGTTAATCCAGATTGGGGGATTAATTCTACACTGATTGGGTTAAGGCTCTCATTAACCCAATCATTTCTTCTCTAAATCTTCTTGCATTGTCTCACATCTGAGCTTTTGGGTGAACTCCACGTTCACACTATAACAGGACAGAAAAGCAGAACATCAGAACAACACATGGTGATTACACAGACTCCCAAAACACCTAAGGAATGATGCATGACTGAAAAACTATAATGAATAGACAAGTCATGTCTGAAAAATTTAACCTAAAACTTTTCAGTTTCAAAATACAAGTGATATTAAAACAAACAAATGGATGGAATGCTAGGCAATCATTTTTTTTTTTACTCCTAACCAATATCCTCTCTACTCTCCTTCCTTCAGGCAGTACCAAAATTTTTTTCCAGTTCAATAGCAATTTTTTGAGAATCAGTGAGTTCACTAATGCTTTTATTCCCTTTGGTGACATTCTTCTTTCTACACCCTCACTGAGACAGAAATATTATGGATTTGGAAGCCAGCAGGAAACCTGATGTTTCATTACTTAGAAAACACACAGCAAAGTATTTAACTTCTTTGCAAGGCCAATTTCCTCATCCATATAATGGGAACAAAGAGCCACCTTTCAGATCTCTGAGAATTCAATGTTTTATGTATGTTTGTTCTTTAAAAGGCTCTAACAGGGCTGGAGCTGTGGCTTAGTGGCAGAGTGCTTGCCTTGCACATGTGAGGCACTGGGTTCAATCCTCAGCAACACATAAAAATAAACAAATGAAATAAAGAAACCTGTCCATCTACAACTATAAAACAAAATTTAAAAATGAAAAAGAATCTAATACATGGTAGATGCTCCAACAAATGCAGGTGCTATTTTTTTTCACTATTTAGTATTATTCCTCAAATAAAATCTAAAAGGTTCCCAGAATCAATCACATTTTCATAAAAAAGTTTATTTTTTTTACAGATATTTTCTTTCTAACTAGTATTCAAAGCACTGACTTATTGGGTGACCTCTTTTTTTCTTACATCCAATGTGCTCTACTCAGTCATTACACTCTCCTATATGTGTTAGAAACAAAAGCTTGTTAGATTTTAGTTTCCTTTCAATAGCTAACTTTTACCTTTCCTAAGTAAGACAACTGATCCTCCAAAAAGTCACAGTTCTTTTACTATCTGTATAGGAGGGGAAAAAAATCAATAGCTACTACTTTGACTATATCACACACCCACAGGCCATGTATGAATGAGTATTAGGGCAGATTTATTGAATTCATGTGATGCCAGTGTGATCTGATTACAACCAGAAGTCTATGAGATGTTTAAGATGTTGATGGGTTATCTCCCTCAGATCCTTCATGTCCTTGTTACCTGGAAAGGAACTAGGAAAAGAACAACATTTTTTTAGATAAGCAAATAGTTCTAAGACTGAGAATGCACTGCACTAAAAAGAAAATGAAAAAGTTCACTACAATAAGAAGAACAGTAATAGTAAAGACCAAAAAGACAAAACAAAAGAAACAGGCTATTTGGAGGAAACCCTAAAGCAGTAGGCTGCGGGGTTCCCATGAAAGATAGAGAGCATTAACAACGTTGTTCATACATATCTGTAGCCATCAGACAACAGAGCAGCCATTTGATCTTTATTTACACTATGGATGATGAAATAGCATATAGAAAGTTGGAAGAACTGAAAGCAGGAATTTAAAATATTCAGCTCAAAAACTACTATGACACTAAACACATTTAAGAATTAAAAAAAATGCTTCACATGGAGTCAGTGTAATAACAAGATGAAGAACTAAATGCCCAAGGGATACTAACCCAACAGTAGGAAATCAGTAAACAGCTAATTAGCCTGGTTACACATACTCGGGCTGTCTCTACTCCTGCCTAATGAGAGACCCTCTCCTTGCTAGAGAGATATTACCAAAATTACTTAGTTGCATAGAAAGAGATTCTAAATAATAATTTATGGTATTATTTCTTAATAATATACTTATCTATAGGCCTACCTCTGAATATAATTTTAGTGATAAATTTACTCAATTATTTGCTTGGTTTAAAATAATAATTATCCTCACTTATATAAGGAAAACTTACGCAGGCAAAACAAAACAACAGAAAAGATATAATAAGTTGAAAAGTGTTTAAAACTGAGAAAAATATTTGCAGACATTCATGATTAATCAAATAGATAAGGAGGTTTTATAATTAATAAAGGCCAAAAGAAGAAAAGGACACTTTTTGTCAACACAAATAAGAACAAAGAACATGAAAAGGTGATTTGAAAACTTTTATGGAATTAGTGATAAAAGAAAAAAACTTCTTTCATAAAGATCATTGAGTAAAGTTTTGATGTAAATACAAAATGGAAGAGCATTGGTAAAGTTTTGATGTAAATACAAAATGGAAATCTTGGGTATTACTGGTGATATATTATGGTGTAAATCAATACAACAAAATGTTTATATCGATAAATAAATCATTGCACAGAAAATTGACTGGAAGTAAATTTGTAGAAACGTTAAATGCAGGTTGCATGCTTGGCATAATTTATGTTTAGTTTTCTCTTAACCAAAAATTAACTTCCTTCTTAATTTTCATATTTAAAAATTCTTAACTTTTCTTTACTTATATTTTGAAATTTGTGCATATAAACGTAATTCTGCCTCTTGTACAAAGACCTGCATTGCTTTATGTGAAGTGTTCAGTCCAAATAGATCATGGCACAAGATGGAAGGTTGAGATCTGCTCTGTGATTCAACATAAACAAAGGAGAAAGGATCCAGAACAAAAACAACGAATCTAAATCACCTGGGTTTTAGGGTCCCCCAAAATAGCTCTAACAAGGATAGAACTGTAGCAAAGGGCAGAATGGAGTATAAGAGAAAAAATCCTAATGAAGTGTCAGGGGTTCCTAACAGACCTCCTTGTGTTGATGCTCCTTGACAGGACAAGAGTCTCACTTTCTTCATCTTTAAACAGAGGAGTCTGAGCTCCAACTGTGACATGCAGAGGACTTAAGATCCTTAGACCACCTATTGATAACCCAGTCATGTTTTACTTACACCAAAAGAAAAAAAGTCTTGTAAGATTTGCAGGAAGTGCTGCAGACAGACATAAATTGAAATTATAATGGAAAACAGCTCCACATAAAAAAGTTAACTTGGCGAAACCACATCCTTTATAAAGGATAAGGGTCTGTCGTCTTTAAAATTTAAGATGCTCTGAGTGGGGGGAGATAACTTCCCTGTGTCACCCTCAATAATACTCCTAATGAGTTGATGAAAACAGCAGCCTAGACAGTCTAAAATCGTTAGGTTTCCACAGTATCGCTGATCTGAAGCAGACAGCAAAATTAGATTTCTAAAATATGCCTATTAAATGAAAGGCATTCAGAAAACACACCCCTGAAGAGAAGTCAAGTAGCAAGGTTGCCATGAGATTCAAAAAGAGGGGGGAAGAAGTCGTGTTTTGACAGTGGGTTTGAAAAGGTTTCATTCAAACATCACCATTAACCTTGTTTTCTAACTTCAGAACATATTTCATTACCTCTCTGTTTCAACCTCCACGTTGAGTCACCACCACTACTGATGCTCCTTGATAATTAAGATGCCTGACAAAGTAGAGTCATTTGAAGATTTAAAGAAGAAAAAAAGCTTCTAAAATTATTTGAAGTTATGGGTTAGATGTACAATTTCAGAATCCAACATTATAGGATTTGATTTTCAGAAAGTACATCTCATTAACTTTCATTTTAATGATAAAAGTGTAAATTTTGAAAGTCATTGAAGTGTTATATTCAGTAGGCTACATACATATCTGTGTGCAACTATATATAAACAAATTATGAGCCTGGTTTATACCAGGGTTAAAACATATATTGTCAGCATGTTAAGCACTTACAAAATGGCATACAATTAACTTCAGTGTTACAGTTCCTTAGGCATTAGTAGAATAGGCATACATATATGCACATAATTGAGATTTTTGTATTTTATAAGTCGAAAATTTTGTGATCAAACATACTGGCATATAACAAATGCAGAACACAAAGTCCATTTTTAAAATCTTATATATAATCTTTTGTAATGTCTTATAATCTTCAATTATTTAAGAAGCTCAAAATTTGATTGGTTTTCTTCTTTTCCCTATTAAACTCTCAGCATTCAAGAGAAAGAAAACATAGTGTATCATGGAAACTTGTTTCTAGCAATATCAAGGGTTAATAAGACTCCTGTACATCCTTGATGGACGAAGAACTAGCCTCTGCTCAGAAACAAAATGCAAATATTATAAAGGATTACTATAAAAATCATGAGTTAGCACAATGTAGAAAAACACAGTGCTTTTAATCTTGTAAAATTACTTTTTTTTTTATTTTGCTAATCTGTTAATTCTTCTTGGCATAACCTCGAAGATGAACTGAATTTAGGTGTAAGGGTGAGAAACATTTTCTTTAAAACTGGCATAGAACTCACTATAAATTTTCTAAAATGTCTTCATTCCATCAAAAGTAAGAAAATTGGTTCAAAGAAAAAAAATCAAGAGGGTTAAGTTTTTACTTGCTACTTCAATAAAATTACTTGTCAGCACATTCCCCTGATGATTACCCGGACAGTGCCCCTTACATTAACTATGCCGACAGATCCGACATTTTACTGATGGCAATGGCCGTCCAGCAGATTAAAAGCACAATGTAGATTTAATCTCCCAATGACTTGATAGTCTCAAATGAAGGATTCTCAAATTTCATGGTTCTGACCTATTGAGGGTGAATGAGTGTATAATAAATTACCTGTCCCCTATCTTTGTAATAAGAAAAAAGAACAGGATTGGACGATTTCCCTGCTAACTCCAATGTATTACTATGTTTACCAACATAATCTGCATGATATGGAGCAAAAGATCACCCTATTCAACAGATCTTGAGACATTAATTTGCATTGATATATGACCCTGCTTAATGCCAATACAGTAAGGTGATAACAGCAGGTTCCAGAGAAGACAGATTTTGAGAGAGGCTCATTTGACTGGTGATTAAGGATAACTTCCAGTAAACGTGATTTCTCATCAGGGAGGACAGATGAGTTGCTGCAAAGAGCAACAGTGCCCACTGGCCAGCCAGTATTAGTCACAGTGACACCAAGTGTGCATGTCAGTCATGCTGCATAGTCTCACTAAAGGGTCAATATGTCATTGATGTCCTAGGAAAGGACAAGAGTCTCGAAACATAAGAGAGCTGAAACATAAATGAAGAAGCTGATTCACCTGGATGATTTGTTGTGAGCATGAGAAATTGAACATCTTTAGGAAGCTTTAGTTTATATTGTATTTTCCCTAACTCCAGCTGATTAAATCAGAGTCTCCATTAACCAGCAATACTGCTGCCTATGCATAGGCACTTCACCAACCTGCAGCTTCCTGTCTTTGTCAGCAGACTTGGAAATACAACAGCAGCAGAATTTGTGGATATTGAAAACTAACAATGAGCCTTTTGACTTCCAAAGGCAAGTGCTTGTCCTCCATTCCCCAAGTACTAGAAGTTGGAGCCAAGGTAATAGCTGGCTCATGAGTTGAGGTAAGTCACTCAACTCAGAACCACAGAGAGCCTAATCAATAAGATATAAAAATAAAATTTTTTACGCAAAAATAGCTATTTAAAACATATATGAACATTACAAAGAAGGTAAATTTTTACTTCTTGGATACTATTAGGAAATGTGCTGTTGTCATTCCATCTGCCTCCCAAAACCTTCCCTATTGCTCTTCCACTTCACCAATTCCTTCAAACAATTTTCATGGTAACCAACATCAACTATAAAAATTCAGACTCCTAGGTGCATTTATAAAAATACACATGGCTCCAGTATCTTTTGCTTTTTGCTGCAGTTTTAACCTATTGCTTCAGCATCCTTTCTGTTTATCTCTCAAAGTCCCTCTCTCAATGACTTTCTATCTCTGAATATTTTTCCCCTTAAAGAGAGAGACAGAAAAACCAAACCTAATTATTTTAGAGTTAAAGAAAACTATGAAAAACTCTCCTATTTAAGTTGAGATCTGGTCCAGAGGGAATAAGTAAAAATATAGTAAGGGAGTGGCAGGGTTTTTTGAATAGTAACTTAGTTCTTATTTCCAAATCAGTGCCTATGTCTGGAGATATTTTTGGTTCTTGCAACTGCCAGTGGTGGGAAGGGATGATTTACCACTGGCACAGAGTACATAAAGGTCAAGGATACTGCTAAACATCCCATAACACTCAGGACAACCCATAAAGAAAGAATTATACAGTCCAAAATATCAATAGTGTCAACCATTGAGAAACACTTATGGAGCCTATAGTTGGGGAAATTGAGACCTTTCAAAATGAAAGTATTTTTAATAGAAGTTGTAATCAAGTTTGAATTGTATCTTAAAATGCCAAAGCTAGTGTGTTAATAATGGTTTTCCTTTCAAATTTTCATTCTCTGCCCAAATACACCATGAAACAGAATGCTTCCAATTCTGCACAGAACTGGTATTTACTACCATCACATTTCATTTTACCTTGAAATGTTAATTGCTGTACAGAGGGGCTGCATGGTTGATTTAAATTTACATTTGCTTTTAAATTTGATTAATCTAGTCTCTTAGGAGCTCATTCTTGCATATCTACTCAGACAGAAAATAAGCTTTGGAGTACACAATGGCTTAAAAAATTGTAGTTGCTCTGATAGTTACATTTTTACATCTAAAGTAACTTTTAACTTTAAGCGCACAAAAAAAATAAGAGATGCTAATAGAATAAAATATATCATCATTTACACTGAGTCTCTGTTCTGAATATCTTAGGCCTGCTGTGACACAGTAATAAATACAAGATAAAATATAAATTCAAATCACTTTTCTTATTCCAGAAAATGTCACCTCTTATGACTATCCTCACATTTGATTAAAAAATAAAAATATATATAACATGAACAAGTCCTCCTCCGAGCAAATATATTTGCCTACAGGAAACACTGCCTGTGTCTAACATCTGGCTTAACTTTATACTCTCTTCTGGGACACTCCTGTTGGTCAGTGCTGCACATGGGGCACAGGCCCATTGAAAAAAGATTCTGTAACTGTGCAGGGAAGGCATGGTTAATGACAAATAGAAAATAAATAACATTTCTTAAATACCTAATACTGCACATGCTGTCTCCTAGATATTTCATACCTTTTATCCTCAAAAAGGGAGTAGGAGATTAGAATCATTTTTTCAGAAAAGAAATTAACACTAAATTAAGTTAGTTTACCCCAAGATCACACAGTTATGAGAGGTGAACCAGCATTCAAATGTATGTCTCTCTGACTAAAAAGGGCTAGTTTTTCCCTTTACAGGTTTTCCCCCTTTTCTCACTTTCTAAGCCAAAAAATGCCAACTACTAGAAAGAACCCTTTCATCCTCACATTCTAAGGCAGGACTAATCAATCACATCACTTTCTCAATAACATGGAACTACCATAAAATCCTTGCAGGGTAGCACTCTAGAAAGCCATTACCAATCAATCTCTATGAAGGAACAAGGGGAATGAAGACCATTTGACATCTCTGATCAACACTAAGGGCACAGGCAAAGAATTCTCTGGTATTCCATGAAGCTAAATCAATACTCTTGAGCAGATTTTTTGTTTTGTTTTATTTTTCTTGAGCTTGACAGAACTGAATTTGAATTCTGGTTCTGATATTTCTACATCACTTACTACCAACTATTTAACCTTAGCCTTCACCTCACTCTAGGAGAGTGTAACTGAAATTCCATAAGAAATGTATTGAAATTTGGAGGGCGAAATATTATTAAATAAGAATTTCATCTGCAAAGTTTTAAAGTCCTTCCTCCTTCAGGGATTTTTCAGAAGGACCATTATGATTTAATAAAGAACGTCAAGTAGTGCTGCTTGATTTGATCACCAAGAGGTTTGCTACTCTACCACCATTTTGGTTAACTTATTAATAACTTGAGACTACTCAAGTAGTCTCCAGAGATAGTTTAGAATTCTGGCTGATTAAATGAAGTAGTACTGCTGAAGGACACATTCTCCTCAAACATATCTGAAGCCATTAATTGTCTGAACAACTATCTAAGATCTAGAATAATTATTTTCCCATCCTCTAATCTCTCCTTCTTTTAGCTCTTCTGACTTTAACAAACTTGTTCAATTCCAGAGTACTTGAGTCTGTATATATCTACACATAAACAAAAGGCCTTCACTGAACCTGAGGGAATTCTATAGCTTGGTAACTCATGTGAGGATAGTATTGTGCATTTTGTCATAGTCTCTTAAATATAAAACATTAAAATGGTGCAGAGACACTCAGCTTGCTGGCTAGAAATAGAGATGCTTACATCACAATCCTTTTTAGTTAAGAAAACCTATTTTTAGATCTTTTTGTTGAAGTAAACAACATAAAATAGCACAGAGTGTTAAACGGCACCTTGTACATATTTTATCCATTGCCTTCCATCAATAAATCTCTTTTCATATGCTATAACTAAGCTTTTCTTTGAGGAAAAACACTGAGTATCATTACTTCTATGTTGCACAATTCATGAGCTAATTTTCACATGTATATGTGTATTAGTTT
Source organism: Callospermophilus lateralis (assembly GCF_048772815.1). Taxonomy (NCBI): domain Eukaryota; kingdom Metazoa; phylum Chordata; class Mammalia; order Rodentia; family Sciuridae; genus Callospermophilus; species Callospermophilus lateralis. The sequence continues at coordinate 1,718,808 of NW_027512465.1, read as the reverse complement.
TCATTACCATGTCTAGCTAAATACATGAAAATACTGATATGTTATCAGTAGTCATCAAATTACCATCTCAACTCTATACTTTCAAGGCAAATTAGCAATAACCATTACTTAGAATGACTAGCATTTTAGGATGACTAGCATTTTAGGATGGAGAGAAGAAAGAATAAAAGCACCAATGAAGTTATTGACAGAAGGGATATTTCATGAACACAATCTTATTTTGGCCATACAATTGTCTTTATCTTCAAGTTATAACTGAGGTAACTAAAACTCAGAGATGTTAAGTGATTTCACCAATCACTTAGTCCCTGATAACTTACCTTCAGATAAGATGAAGTCTACTTGTTCTTACCTCCTTGACATTTAAGTCAGAAAACCATGGATGTTACTCCTTTCTGTGATATTAGATGAACATCCTCTATCACAGAGCATCTTATGTCATAATATGTGAAAAACGTAGATTCTGGAGCTTGGTCATCTGTACTTTGAATTCTGACTCTCACACCTAACAGAATTTTCCCCAATTTTACATATTTAGTAATTTGAGAAACCTGATTCAAAATGAGATAAAACTGATTGCTAGGCTTAAACTTATCCCAGAATTCCACAGTGCCTCTGGAAGGAAGGTCTCTATGTCATCTATTTTGTTTCATTTTGTTATGTGTTTGGTTTGTTTTTTATCATTTTTGTGACACTGCTACATATAAACAGATATACATAGCCTCATAGGGACTGAAGGAAATTTGCAAGGTCATAAAGAGCATGTCTTTCATCTAAAACTAGACTACACATCTCTAAAAATGGTCCTATGAGAACTTTATCAAGAATTGCCAGGGAAGTATTCCTTGGCCTCCTTTCACACCTCTGTCAATCATTAAAAGAGACTTTAAAAAAAAAAAAGTAGAGACTGTACATACAAAAATAATTTGTTTCTTGGGCAAACAACTGGAAGGAATACAAAGGGTCAAGGAGAAGCAGCAGGATACCTGAAACAAACTGGCTGGAGGATACTGGGAAAAAAACAGGGAGATATCATGGAACCCATACACAATTACCAAGTAAACAGTCAACCAGAGAGGCCAGGTCTGGGGATGACAAGTAGGCAGGCAGTGGGCAGTCAGCTGTCTGTTGGTGGGTGACAAGCCACGGGCAGGATTTGACATATGTTTTCAGTCTCTCAGAAGCCTAGGAAGAGAAAGGTCATGGAACAAGCCTGGATGCCAAAGGGAGCAACAAAGTTAAACAACCAGATAGAAAGCAACTGTGGAGTCTTAGAGATTCTAGTAACAAAAAAAAAAAATGAAACAAAAACTTGATGTCTGGACTCAACATTAAATGGATTCAGGTCAAGTCACTTAGGATCTCTGGAACTCAGTTTTCTCATATATAATATGAACTGAAACCAAATTATCCCTAAAGCTATTTCTAGCACAAATAGACTATGGCTTGGTCAGAAGAATGAGGAGAAGAGCAGTTAGCAAAATTGGAGGTAGAGTGAAGAGAAAAATCAATACCAGAGCAGACTCAATGCTGAGCAATCATGTTGAAGTTTAAAAGTCCATTCTCCTTTCTTCAATGAAGTCTAAATGCAGACAGTGAGAGACACAGAGAAACCGTGCCCCGACAACAAATAATGTGTGTATACTTCAAAAAATATCTCCTCAGCTGAAGTCTTCACAAAAAAAACAAACTGTAATTTCATTATACTTGTAATCACACAGTATTATATGAGGAGAGATAATAGCTGGTGTCTGTGAAGGGCAGATTGGAGTTATGTGGAGATAGGTAAGAAAAGAATAAAGCATCCAAAAGAGAAAATGGAGCCACAGGAAGCAGAGCTGGCAGGTTCTTTTAGAGAAAAAGAGAATTTATGCCATAGGTAAAGTGTGTTATAGAAAAAGTCCAAGATCCCTAAACAAGTATGGCTTTCAAGAAAAGAACTTTGACCTGAATCTAGAAAATATAGATATAGATACCCAGACTAACAGAGACACATCTGTGCTCACTGAGAGTGAAAAACCTATTCTACCTCAGATTCTGGAAATAGGAATTAAAAGTATCAGTAGAGAACAGAGAATGCAAGGGGTTTGGAGCTTGAGGAGGATAAAACTAATATGAGATGTAAGTGGAAGAAAATGATGGAGGATTTAAATCTAGTGAATTAAAAAACTGATCACCTGAACACACAACAGAGTTATATTTTACACACAAAGAATTGATATCAAAAAAGATAAAATAACAAAATTAGTAGCTAATTAATTTTGAATAGGATCAAGTTATAGGGCTGATGCTGTGGCTCAGTGATAGAGTACTTGCCTCACACGTGTGAGGCACTGGGTTCGATTCTCAGCTCTGCATATAAATAAATGACTAAAATAAAGGTTCATCAACAACTAAAAAAATATTTAAACAAGAACAAGTTATATGTGTGTAATAAATTCATACAAAGAAACTCCCAGAGGCATGAGGAAGTGCATATTGTCTCTGTCACTGGTAAAACAATCCTTTAAATTGCTGAAGATCTGTCTTATGACACAATGGGTAGGCAGAAGGAGGAAGATGGGAAGTGACATGAAAGGGTCAAAGGCACTGAAAGGTCTAAGTCTACCTGCATTTACAGTCAGGAAACCTATGCTGTGATCTTGCAGTTAACACGCCATTTTCCATGTGATATTGAAGAAATATTCTCAACTTTAAAAATGGGGAAGCTGAACTAATGTGGTTTTTCATTATATGAGCTTGTGATTTCACCAGTGGTGATCTTTAGGAGTGAAGGTTATTCCTATTCCTCTCTAATATGCAAATACACAACTACCAAAAGGGCAAGTTTCATTCAATACTATGCTCTCCTGGATGCTAATTTTCAGTATAGCTATTTACATTATAAAAAAGGGACATCCCCATCCTATCCCCTGCACACACCCCCACCCCCACTGACAAATCACAAATAAGTGAATGCTTTTAGTTGGAATGGAATATTAAAGGCCAGTAAGAGTTATTAGCAAGGCAAAGAATGTTTAAACATCTTCATTTTAAAATCTATAAAGAACCTAGCATGATTTCTCTAAAAGGTTCAACCTCAATAGTGTGCTTTTCTATTTTATAATTAATAATAAGAAGAGGTGTGCAGGAAAGGAAATAGCATTTCCACAGCCTCACAGCCAGGACCAGTTTATCACCTAACGAGGATAGTACGATTTTAATTGCATATTTAAGTCATTGGCTGTAGGCACTGATAAGCTGTTACCATGAAACATCCTAAAATCAATAAAGAAAATGTTAGAAGAAGAGGGAAGTTGTAAATGGAAATGTTAAGAGATTCTTAACTGTGCTGTCTTAAATGCTACTGTTGGAATACAAACTGAACTTTGAGCATGATTTAGCAGAACTATGAAAAGAAAAGACCTCTGAACCACAGCACTTATTTCCAATTGTACTGAAAGCTAGCTGTGTTGTGTCTATGCCAGACTAATTTAGTCAAGAGTAAAAGTATTCATTTAGGCACACAGCTCTCATTGCATCTGTCCTCATCTGAGAAGAAGAAAAACTCAAAGCAAAAGGAGGGAATGCTCTTTGCTACACAAATCATTAAAAATGCTCAAAATCGCCAGTTAGCATATCATAATTTGTCAGTATTGTGATAAATACCTATTAAAAATACAATTATATACATAATCACCTGATGATATATTACTTCTAATAAATTTTTTGTTTTGAAAACAAATCACCTCATTGTTCATATGAATGCTTCCAATTTTAAAATGTTCTCTGAGTTGTTACCTAGACAAAGGAAAGATGCTTGCAAAATTTTATGTTTTAGTGAAGATTTCAGATTGCCAATGTTATACTCACTAAAACTATTACAGAAAGCGGTTTATATACAGAAGACAAAAGGACAGCATAGTGGTGTAAGCTTGTGCTTATAAAGTACATAAATAATCGATTTATATACAATTGATTGGATATATATTATATGGAAGTGAGAAAAGTATTGCTCATTAAAGACAGAGCAGCCTAGCATCAATCAATTCATTAAATATATATTAATAGTTGCAAAATGGGAACAGGTTTGCACTTTTCTCCAGAAAATCATTTTAAAGTAATCTTCTATCTTTATTGGCATCAACTCTAAATCCCAGGTTCACAATGATATATTACTAGGTTTAGATATGCAATAGTAATAGCAAATATGAACAAAGTAATAAAGAAAGGGCGGGAGAGAGAAAAGAGCAAGGAGATAGGATAAAAATTGAAAAGCTGTTGGTAAAATATAGAATGTCATTCTCCAAAATGAAATAAAAATCATACTGTAATTTATTTATAAAACTTTGCATTATTAAAATCTACTGTAGGATGAACTTAAAATTATGTTTTTCAGAAAATGGCAAGGAATAAATTCCATCATTATTTTTAAAAAGGGTTTATTAAACAATCTATCCTATGTATGGAAAAACTCCAACTTCATTTGATTGGCTAAAAGAAGGTATAATTTAACAGCAAACTGATCACTTTGCATTGTGGATGTGAAGGCAAACAAGCATTTTGGCAAGTCGAGCATTAATGCACGTGGGTGTGGGCAACAGATCCTTTGCAGGACAGCTAGATGAGCCCTATAAAGATGTTCCAGCCAAATGTTTACTCTAAAGCCTTCTGGTGTGAAGCACAAGGGAAGGCCTGCAACACAACTAGCTTGAGCCAGCCCTTACTGCAGAAAGCTAATACTGTGGTGGTGGATTCTCACATGTATTTTCTTTGAGCACAAGGGTCTATATCTGCATCTGTGTTTTATCATTCCATTCTATGAAAAGAGAGGTAAAAGTCCAAATTCTGAGAGCAGCTTTATCAACCATGAATAAAGCTGAAACATTTTCTTTTAACCTCTGCATGCTGCCTTTTAAAAGCTGTATTTCAATACCTAATACTGAGAGGTTAAACACATGGATGCACATGTTCACAAGGTATAATTTGAATGACATTAAAATATAGTTGTGCATACTTATCTTGGAAGTGAGAGTTCTCAACAGCAGCAATTTCTTCTCAGGTGACATTTGGCAATGTCTGGAGATATTTTGGATTGCTAAGATTTGGGTGGCACTTCTGGAGTCTAATAGACACCAGGGAGGCTGCTAAATACCCAATAATGCACAAGAAAGCCACACACAACAAAATCACTATCCGAGTCATCATATGGAAAGCTCCAAGGTTGAGAAACTGCTATAGAAATATTATGACAATGCTGCAGTCGCTATTTAAGTACAATTTTAATGAATTTATAGTAGCATATATTTTGATTAAACAATTACTTATTTAAAAGATAATTTCAAACGAAAATCAAATTTTAAAAATTCACTTCTCCAGCATGTAGAAAGTTTCACAATATTCAAATAAGAATAGGTGGCAAATAATCCCATTCTGTTGTACCTTTACATCAACATGTAGACAGCTCTGCAGTCCCAAACACACATAAGCTAGTGATACAATTACCTAACAAAGTAACACATTGTGTAGATGCATCATGAGGTTGGATTGATTTTACTAACCACAAATGACAACACATAAACAAATGCTAAGTAATTCTCCTACAAATTTTCTAAGTTATACTTCTTGGTCAAAATAAACATCTCACTTAAATTGAAAATAAATGCAAGAGACGATTTTTTTTTTTGTCAAATACACCATCTGAGAAGGTTTCGTCTCCTGTTGAAAGAGCCAATATGCTTTTAATGTGTTTCACCTTTTGAGACCAGTGTGTAATAAAACCCTCAAATTAAGTAGATTGCATTTTAACTTAGATAAACTAATAGCGTAATTAGAACAACGCATTATTCACCATTACTGCTCCAAAGGAAATCACTTAAGTATTTAAGCTCTTCAGAAGAATTTCACTGATAAAGTAATAGCAAAAGTCTCCTGAAGATTAATAGTATTGGTGCCAGTGGTAGATGAAGGGGTGGAGGTAGGTAAGAGCACTTAGCTTTCGAAAATGCACTTTTAGTAGCCAAAATCATATCCAGATTTTTGAGGACATCTGTTATGCTTCTCACTTCCACCCCAATTCAAAATGTCAAAAAGAGGTGGCCATGTGGTTAGTCCCACCTGATTTTACCCATGAAGCACAAAATTTTATGGATATACTAATTATAACATGTCATAAATTTGTACTCTTTTTAATATCACACCATCATCCCAGAATAAGTTCATTTCATTAATACACAAATTGCAGTATGCCCAAATTTTCTTTGAAGCAGAGATGAATATGTCTATAGCAATTCATATAAACATACACAAATAATATGGCTTAAATGTGTACTATATTTGTGGGAAGAAAAATTACAGCTCAATGTTTCATTAACTTCTTTCTAGAACCCATATTAGAAATGACTATGAAAGTTTTGCTCTGAAAAATGTTAGGAAATCCCAAGTAGAGAGTAGGCATTGAAGGTCAATGAAAATCAACACTAACCTTGAATGCACAGGTTCACAGGTGACAGATTAAAATGAAGATATTTGAAAAGTTTATTTTCTGATAATTAGAATTCAGTATACAAGAAAAATAATTTAAATGGTGATCCTACTTTTGTTCCTTCCTATAGTGACATCTTGCTAGGGGATAAGCTGAACTCTTGTTTGTTTATAGTTACACTATTTAACACAGGAAAACTCTTCTCACATTCCTAGCTTTCAGATGGGAGTGTTCATGCTTAATTCCTAGGTATGTGTTTAATAAGAGGAAATAGACATGCCCACCTGTCATATATAAGAATCCAGCAGGTGGGAACGTCCACAGGTAGCAATTGTCACAAGACAAATCACATATGGAAATAAACTGATATTCTCAACTTTCCAGTTAAGAAAATTCCTGGACATTGAAGACAAGAGAACCATACAGTGCAAGTCATTTGTAATAGGAAATAGAATTTGGCTGTCAAGATCACTTATGTGTTCCTGGATACTGTCACTTCTTTTACCACTGAGATCTGCGGATAAATCATCATTCTGGATATCTTCCTGAGGTTTTCAAAGAATTTTAGTGCCTATGCACAGGGAAGTACTTTCTGTCTTGAAGAGAAAGAAAACTTATTTAAATAGATTATTGTACTGGAAACAAGGGACCATTCAAATCTTGATGGAAAGGTAAATTGCAATCACAGCCCCAAATGTACCACAGATCTCTAAAGAACAAAATATAGGAACACATTTGTTCTTTTGATTCTGTGTTAAGATTAGCTGGATAGGTTTTGTTTGTTTGCCTCATGTTTAATAGCACACAAACTCACAAGGTGAAGACAGAAGTCAGAAAATATGGCAGTTTTCGCAAATAATTGTTACCTCTTCACTTGGAGGAATTATGTCTATTTGATTTAAAGCTTTATGCCAAACTGATAGAATGTAGATGGAAAAGCTGCAAGTTTCTCTGTCCCCCCACCCACCTAAAAAAAGAGATTGGTAGAAATATAATGTATAGCTCAACTGATATATTATAAACTGCTCCCCAACTATGCTCAAAATAATATATAGATATATAGATACATATATAGATACATATATATATATATATATATATATATATATATATATGTGTGTGTGTGTGTGTGTGTGTGTGTGTGTGTGTGTGTGTGTGTATTCATTAGTTTCTTCAATAAATATTAATTGAAGCCAGTGGTTGTAATGTGTTACATAAGAGAAATATCGTCTCTTCTCTTTTAGAGGGTGTTTTTTTTGTTTGTTTGTTTTTGGTTTTGGTTTTTGTTTTAGCTTTTGGTCACTGTGAAAAAAAAAATACTCAACAAGAACAACTTAGAAGAAGAAATATTTATTTGAGGCTCATGGTTTCAGAGGTCACAGTCCAAATATGGCTGACTCAATTGCTGTGGGCCCAAGAAAAGGCAGAACATCCTTAGAAAGCAGTCCAGCAGGGGAAAATGGCCCAGCTCATAGTGAGGAAACTGAAAGAAAGAAAAGAGAGGAGGAAGAGGCTATGGGTAAGAGGTACCCTTATGGGGCACATGGCCTCAGTGACCCACCTTCTCTAGGCACACCTCACCTGCTATAGTCCCCACCCAGTTGTCATGCACTAATTAGGGTACAGCTATCGGAGTCCAATCATTTCACCTCCAAACACTCCAGAATTCATACAGGGGCTTTTGAGAGACACCTCATATCCAAACCATAACAGAAGAATTAACAGGGATTGATTAATAAAACAATGAATGTATAAATAGGCAAATATCAGAGAGTAGTATGCATCATGAAAAAAATAAAATAAAGTTTACTATAGGTTTCCTACCTAATGTGCTTCCTGCTGCATCCCTCCTCCATATAGTCTTTACAGTGATCTGCTAAATCTTGACTTTATTGTCAAGATTTTTTTTTCATTGTCTCTTTACAGAATATAAAGTAAATATGTGTGGTGGTCCAGACTCTTCTCAAACTGCCTTCCTTGATCATTCAACTTCCAACTTCATCTTCCATAAAAGCCACCATGTTGCATTATGTATAACTGTCATCTGTTCCTTCATCCATTTATCCACTCATTCATTCACTAAAGAAAATATTTATTGAGATGCATATATATGTGCTTGGCTTACAATAAAAATATAAATATTCATGGTTCTTTCCATTATAAGAACTTATAATCTGGAAATGAAGCCAGATACTAATCAAATTTTAAAAAGAAACTGCAAATTTGAAGCATGGAAAGTATTTCAAAAGAAAGAAGCCTGGCTCCAATAGAATCATTAAAAAGGGATATGATCCCCAGAGTAAATGACAATTGAGTAGCTTGGAATTTATCTTACTGTGTTCTAATTAGGTGTTTCTCTATGTTCAAAACATTTGTGTGCTCCTGAAGGCAAGCTGTTTCTGGGTGCCAAACCAAGTATAAGTATATAGTGTCCATATAAAATATTACATGTAATAAAGGGATTATGGTTAATAAGTGTATGCCTCTTTCTAATTGGTTGTATGTAGCCTGAACTGTTGCTAAAAGCAGAGGCCTAGGATGGAAGCCTACACATCATTATTATGAAGTATTTTCCACCCAGGTTCTCACCTCATCTTCAACCCAACTCTTGAGATCAATGGTCTTTGTCTTTCTACCTCCAACTGTATATGTAACTGTTCTCAGACTCTACATTCCTAAAAGAAAGATAATACCAATCTGCTCACATCTCCATTAGAAAGCAGCATCTTAAATGTATAGACTGGAAGATATTTTGTGTAGTAATAGAAAAGTTAAGGTGATATTAAATGTGCCCTACATCTTTGGGTTTGAGCATTTGCTGGGTATGTCCATGATGTATTTCCAGGCAACAGTCATGTTGCACTGAAGTCATAAGGTGATAAAAATAATTCAGCACCAGGTATTCCTGAGCTGGCCCAGCATGGTGCGTGTTTATGTTGTTATGTCTCTGAATATATGTAGTGTTTTACATTTTCACAGATTCAGGGGGTAACTCCAACCCCAAATTTAGAGGTCAAACACTCAAGCTATCCCCTCTTTCGATCTATTTGTGCTTAATGCTTAAGGCTGAAAAGGTTTAAAAGACATCATAAAATCACATTGCATCAGAAAAACAACTTTCTTAGAATGTCTGGAGGGCAATATTTTGGATAATTTAAACTAAAACATATCAAGGAAGTTGCTGGTCTGCAAAACATAATGTTCTTTTTAACTAGAAAGATAGAGCACAGAGCTGCAGAACAAGAACAGCAGAGACATTTAATTTTTAATGTCTAAACAATTTAGCTCTTTGAACTCATAATATCAAGATGAAATTTGAAAAATAATTTATTCCTATAAAAACCACTGGAAAAAGGTATCTTACTAGGAATCAAGTTGTAAAATCCAATGGTAAAATATATGGCTTCTTTCATTATCTTACTTTGTGACTGTCATAATCTAAGATTATTATCTTGAAAAGAACCAAATTATACTAGAAAATTAATGTTTCTGTCTTCGATTTAATTCTGTTTCTTTTGCAGAGTACATTAGAACTATTCTAAAGATATCTTGGCAGGTGAAGTGCTTCAATGTATATTTATCAAGATCAGTTGCATTTATTTAAATCCCTTACTCTTATGTTTTAATTATATATTTTTAGTTGTCATTTCAAATGTTTAAGCAAGGGAATTTGAATTCCCCAAAACTCGGTCCTTATGGGTGGCAGTGTTTCTCTGGGTATGAGAAAGCAAACTCTTGATTTTGCAGGGGGGAAAAAAGGGCTAAAGAAATTATATGAGAACAACTGTATGTCCTTTTACAGCTAGAAGTTGGCTTTACACATTCCGAGACTCATAAATAAACAGAAGAGTTCTGTGAACTATATGCAGATGGCTGGGTCTACACTGGGAAGCTTTTGTGATGACTTTGGTTTGCTTCTCTGTTTTGCCATCTCTTAAAATATCTGCAAAAAAAAAAAAATTTTTTTTCTCTGCTCCTCAGAAATAGGACAAGTAAAATCCTGTAACTTGAGAATTTGCCCTCTGCTTGCTTAGACCTTTCTGAAGCTTGGAGAAATCCATTTTTTCCCTCATTATTGCTCACATAAAAATATCCATACCCACAACTGGCATGAAAATGCAAATGCTTGAAATATTGATGGCTTTATTTTTAAAAGATAACAGAATCGAGGATGTACAATGAGAGAGGCCAAGCTGCAAGGTGGTAGAGGGAAGCAATCACCAAAAAGGGGAAAAAAATCCCACAAACCACATGAAGGAAGAGATGAGATCAGCCACTTAAGTAAATGAGTTTAAGGTTACCACTCTGGCACTGAGCTCAAGTGTTCCTGCCAAGCCCAAATAAGAAAAGAGTGGGAAGAATAAGGACATCTGACAGAGCAAGCCAGGCAGACAAGGGAGGAAAGTCAAGTGGAAATGCTAAGACAGCAGTTTCCCGTCTATTCCCCCCACCCCACCCCTATCTGATTGTGGCACAGAAATCCTAGTAGGGTAGTGAGGACCATGGATATAAAAGAAAAAGAACTGAAAGGATATGCATGCCAGTATTTATTATCACTTAAATGTTGCAAACCCTTTTGAGCAACTAGCCTCATACTCTCAGACTTGTCCTTCTATTTCTCTTCCCCTCCTCCCCTCTCTCTCTCTCATCACCATTAATACTATAGCAACAATCCTCTGCTTGGCTAATCATAATGCTTCTTTCTCAACAGCAAAAGCCTAAGGGCTTTGACAATGCACAAAGTATTGGCATTTCTCTGATGTATATTCAAAAATCTATATTACAATTCTTAATTCAGCATGCATGAGTCAGCAATAGATACACTGTATCTTTAAAAAGACATGAAGGTTTCCAGTCAAGCCTTTTAAAGCTTTACAAATAACATTTCAAGAGGGTTGAGAATGTGGACCAAGATAGCAGATGGCTTTTAGTACAATACTGCTCCAGGAGCCTTTGATTTTATTACTTTTCCTTTTGATGGTGCTCTTTTCTGGTTTGTTTTGATGACTTTGTGGCCTAATGGACCGAAATCAGACAGCGAAGCCCAAAACCCTTAAGTCCTAATGACAAAGAGTTACTTATTGGGTGACCTTGAGTAAGTGTTACATTTCCTCACCACAATTTCCTATAGCAAAAGGTAAAACTTATTCTAACCCCAAAGGATGGGCAGAGGAGACTAGTAATCCTTATGCAACTTGCCTAGTACGAAATCACACTCAGTCTTTTGATTAGCCAGACACTTTTCCAGGTACTTAATATATTTTGTGACTTATCCACAAAGCTGTATAAACTATAAATAGGTAACCCATGTTACACATGAATAGATGAAGCAAATTACAAGTCCTTTTATTTTTTTTGTTTGCTATGATGTCTCTACTAATGAATAATGATAATTAAGTTTCACAATGTCTAGTAAATATTATTTGGTTATATTACAAATAGTAATTATATATAATATATAATGTTGCAATTACTATATATGATAATTATATATACTTCTATATAATATACTATATGTAATGTATGTACTATATACTACACAGAATTATTATATTTAGTATATACATTTGTGACATGTAATAATTATTATTTGGTGATACAATATTGTAAATTAAGGGTGATGTTTTAGATTTGTATCCCATTGTTAATTGATTTTCTTAAATCTATGTATGCTAGAATATTCTTACTGGATAACAAATGAATAAAAGAAAAGAAGGAAGGAAGGAAGGAAGGACGGGAGGGAGAAGGAATTGAAGAACAGATGGGAGAAGGAGGGAGACACTCTTCTCCCCATGGGTCTGTAAGTACTTTTAGATGTTGAAATGTGTGGATGATGAATTCATTTGTGAGAGCAGTTGGCCTCTGATTTGCAGGTAAAGTCCTGGATGCTAGACTCTGTTTATTTAGTAGTGGGTTTTGGTTGAATTATTTTCTGATAGTTAAGAGTTCTGCAGCAGGTAATAAAATCCACAGTTTTTTCCAGTTACAGGGAACATAATGAAGGAACAAATTTGAATCTTCACTTAAGAAAAAGAAAAGAAAGACAGAAAAAAAAAGTGAAAATGAACTCTTGAGCTACCTGCATAGCTCCCTCAAATACCACATGGACATTTTTTGTTAAATGAATGCTGTTTTCTACGTGGGCTTGCTTGTAGATTGCTTTCATGTACTTGATATGTTTTCTTTTTATTTAAAGCAGAGAGAAAACAAAACCTTTAAAATGCATTTGAGAAATAGCGCTAAATTGATGATGAGGCAAGGGTTTGACTAAACTGATCACAGACACTCTGAATACTAAGGTATCAAGAAAACACCTAATTTATACACATCTCCTAAGAGTTAATACCATGAAGGAAAGATCAAGCTACTGAGTCAAAAAAAAAAAAAAGAATCTTTGATTCCTAATTCTGATGCCTGGGGAAAACCACGTGCCTATGGTTTCTTTAAAAAATGTATTTATTTTTATTTTCATTTTGCCTGTCATTCATTTAGCAATGGCCTCAAAGCAAATTAGAGCATTAATTTATAATACTTATGCATATGTAGCAGAATTCCCTATGATTTTAAGGACTATCTTGCCAATGGAAAATAGGCCATATGGAGCAACCAGGCATTCTGTACACAACCGGAGTCGATTATCCTTCCTAGCCCCCAACCCCAGCATGATTAAGAGGATATTTGGCTACAATATTTTGGAAGCTAAAGTGCTCTTGTGGATGGCCGATGCCAAATTGGAACTGGATTGGTCTCACATAAAACAGTAGTGGATTCAAACACAGTAAAGTTATATATATACATATATAGATATATAACTTTATATATATAAGTATATATATATATATAATCGATAATTTTTAAAGTGGCACTTTGTTTATTGCCTTATTGTAGTGTTTCATTAACAAAGATATTAATAATAGAATGATAAGTAATTTGTAGAAATCAGAAAAATTAAAAATTTTCAGCTGGCAAGCATATTTCCTTCAACGTATAAAATATCATTTTTTTTCAGAATATTCATACGACTTTTTCAGACCATAAAGGAGAAATTGTGTACAAGCCTTGAGTGTATCAATCTGAAAAGAAATGAAACTGACATACTTTGGCAGAGCAAACCCTCTTTGTCCCTCTAAGACTCCACAAACACATTTATATTCCTGTTTCCCCTACATTTTCCATTTTGTTTTTTATTTCCTTCTTTATGAAACACCAACCACTTAGGTCTTAGATTTTGCCATATTTTTTAAAATGACATAACATGTTTCTAGATAAAATGGTTGGCAATTATCTCTGGAATGTTGCAGAAAAGAATTCCTTAAACCTCTGGCTGGTTGTAGAAGGCTTACATTAATCATTCTCTCTCTGCATGCTTGTCTTCTCTTAGTAGTGTCCAATGTCAAGTCAGACAGTCCATGCAGGGCCCTTGATAGAACCATAAAAGGGCATTAGCACACATTGCAGGTGGCCAGAAGGAACAAGGCCTTGGTCCTGAGTCATTTTATTAATTTTTGCACAGAGTCAAATCTAGTGCTTTGGGCATATTTGCTCCTGAAGTAAATCCTTGTTATGCTTCTGAACATACAACTACTGATACAAAATATTTTTAATGGAATATGCATTTTTTTAATCCCATGCCACTCTAGATTTTATGGGTCTGTTATTCAGTACTTGCATTTTGAAAGTACTAGCACCAAAAGGTGTGTATTATAATTGTGAAATTGTGTGTGTGTGTGTGTGTGTGTGTGTGTGTGTCAAAGAGGAACTGGGGATGCCCAACTGTGCTAGCTAGTGGGGCTGAAATAAAATCAGCTTTAACCAACTCTGGACACTCAGTTCAGCAATGGAATTTTAACAGGAAGTTATTTTTGACATGCATTGAAAGTCACAATGATGTAAATGGCATATTCATCAGGGGATTTTATCTCTCCTATTTGAAACCTGCAGATATTGTAATACCATCTTGAAATAATCTGAGCCAGCTCGAGATAGACTTTTTTTTTATTATTATAACCTCCAGGTTACAAATTTTTATCATAACATTATTTTACTCATAGATCTACTTATCATGTTTTCAAAACTATTTACTTTTCACAATAAAACTTTCAGAAGAGAAATTTAAATTTTCATAAACCTCAGTAAATGTTGCTACGAAAAAAAAAATCACCACTATATACAATCTTCCAAGTAGCATTAGTTATTTCTTATAAAACAACTTAGGAGATTTCAATAAATTGATAATACCCTCCCCTACACTATTTCCTGCAAACTGCATGATTTTAAACTGTGTTTTTTTTCTTACTAAAGATAAAATCCAGATTGTTAGTTATATAGTTTTTCATTTCATATTTTCACTACCACCTATGAATACCTGAAGCTATTCTCTTACGGTACTTAATACGTTTGGTCTTTTAAACACACATTTTACCCCTATTATCACTTGTAAATTGCTCTCTCAAAAGGCAGAGACTGCATCTTATTTATCTCTGCATTTTTTTGCAATTCCTTATAAATAATAAATGCTCAATAAAGTGATGAAATGAATCAAAATGAGTCAGCTCTGCAACACCTTTATGTTTTGGCATCTCTATTAACTATTTGAGTAACCAAAATGGGTTACATAGCATAGTGGATTAAAGATTAAAATGAATTAGCACTGGTAACATCTTTATTCACTTTGTTTGGGACCAATAACTATCCGAGTCACCTGATAAAGGTTATGTAAGGTTATAACATAGGAATCAAAATAAGTAAGTTGTGCTTAATGCTAAATTAGGCTTTTCTATTCCATATTTTGTGATTTTATTGCCTATTTCTTGTTCAGAATTATACTTAGGACAAGAAAATACCTCAATTTAATATCTTCTTCTTTGCTTTCTAAAAATAATTCTACATGCATTTGTATTCATGGGTACAATTGGTCTTTACATTATCTTGTAAAGGGGACAGAGCAGATATTATTAGGCATACTTTATAGATGATGAAATGATACACAGCATACCTATGAGCTGCCTAAAGGTGGGCATGAGCTACCTAAAGGTGCACATGCTATCAGCTGGCCCTTGACATAGACTTTATCTGATGTGACCTCTATAAGATTAAATCTCTTAACCCAATGGATTCTGTCTGTGCTCCCTAAGGATAACTTCTTATTATTGATACTAATAATAAAATTATTATTATTCTATTAGCATGCCACTAGCATGTGGTACATATAAGACCCTGGAAGATGTACACATTGCAAAGGTAACTCTTCTGCCTTTCCTACACACAAAATATGCAGAATGTTCTTCCTATCCTTCTTATATATTATGTGACACTTTACACTTGTATATCTGCACAATTTCTGTCTCAGCATGGCACACAGAATATATAATGAGGCAAATTTTTAAGACAACCAAGTCCTGATCCCTCTTGTGCTCAGATGGAAAGTACCTTCAGTTGTATATTTCCATCCTAATATCCAATTCTTAACTAGGAAAAAAAAAATACCCCGTTGTCCAGAAAAAAGACTTCCCATGCAGGTTGCCCTAATTCCTAAAACCTATGAATATATTGTGTTACATGGCTGTAGGGAGATCAAGGTTGCAGATGAAATGAAGGACGCAAACAGTTGATGTTAAAATAAAAGATTATTTTGGCTTATTCAAGTGGGTCAATATAACAACACATGCCCTTAGTGTGGAAGAGGGAGGAAGAAGAGTCAGTGTCAGTGAGAACACCTTAACCATCCACTGCTAACTTTGAAGAGGGAAGGGGACTACAAAGCAATGAGTTTAGCTAGCCTAAAGAGGCTGAAAAAGCCAAGAAAGCAGATCCTCCCCTGAAGCCTCCAGAAAGGCATGCAACCCTGTTGACACTTCAATTTTAGCCTACTGAGATTCTCTCCCAACTTCTGACCTCCAGAATTATAAGACAGTCAATTTGATATGGTTAAAGATAACCTATGGTGCTTTGTTAGAGCAGCAATAAGAATCTCACATGATATATACATACATGTTTGCATGTACCATGTATATTCATACTGTAAATATACTCTTGGGCATTGGGCATTCCTATCCCTGTTCTGTAAATACCATCACAAATGCAGATTTGTCTTGCCATCAGGATCTATTCTTTGACACTGGATGCTAAACAAGTTTGTGCCTTTCTGCTGCAGAGGTACCATAATTGAATGTGCAAATAGACTGTGTTCCTGGATTAAGACTAGGAATTTTTACCCTCCACACTGGTTCTATTGCATTGGATGAACTATTTCTTTACTGTGTTGATTGCACTTATTGGTGATTAATGAACTTATATTTACTAGACAGGGACTGACAGGAGGAGAAGAACTTGCTTTTACGCATATCTACATTTATAGTATCTAGAGGATGCTTGGCACATGGCAGGCCCATCAATGTTTCTTGATTCAAATTAATAAGTGAATGGCTAGAAATCTCTTAAAACACATGCACACACACAAGCATGTTTAAAGAACAGCTCTGAGGCTGAAGCAGGAGGATCACAAATTCAAAGCCAACTTCATCAACTTTGCATGGCCCTAAGCAAATTAGCAAGTCTTGTCTCAAAATATGAAAAAGGGCTGGGGATGTGGCTCAGTGGCTAAGTATTCCTGAGTTCAATCACTGATTAAAAAAAAAAGAAGAAAGAAAGAAAAATAAACAAACAAACAAGCAAAAAAAAAAAAACAGGCAATATCCTGCTGCATGTGGATGGAAAAGTGAGATAAAATTCTTCAACAGTGGAGTCGTAGCATCTATTTTAGTGTTATTATGGATTGTATCCTTTTTAGCTGAAACCCAGTTTCATTCACCCTCAGCTAGAAAAAATTCACAAGTCTGCATCAACTTGTGATGCTGAGCTCACTTCTCGGTGTGAAGAAATTTGTGTTTTTCCAGAAGAAATTTAACAAATCCAACTTAGTCATGTGTGAGTTACTGTGTTTTTTAAAGTGCCACATTTGGGGAATCATTAAAGTACTGATTTATATGCAACTACATATCAATGAAGGATTATATGTTAAAAATGCAAAATTATGAAAATTATAAAACATCTGAAACATTAACCATCCATAGTACTCATTTAAGAAATGAAACTCATTAGCAGAAAGAACACATTCCTAGCAGAGCATGACAAAGAATTTTTATTGATGATTGCATACTTATCCATTTACACATGAGACTGTGATCCATAGCTAGAACAGAAAACAGACCTTCCATCTCCATCTTATTAGGGCAAATTGAAGCTAAGTTTGACTCTAATGCATTTCTTCCTGCTTTAGCCAGGATGATGAGGAGAGTATGCACATGAATAAAGGCCCTTCTGTCTGGTTTTAGTTGCTTTTACTTTGTTTTAATAATTATCTATGAATAGTTTTACAGAATATTTTAATCATTTAAAATAGTTTTACAGAATATTTGAAAATATGCCCATTAAATCTGTTGGCATAACCATATCTAAAGCCCAATCTGGGAACTTTTTCCCAGCATTTCACAAATGTCATCTAATACAGTTTAAAACTTACCCTACGTAAGTTATTACACCATTTATCAGTGACACTATTGTTCCTTTGTTACTATATGCCAAGTCTAAGATTTGAACCCACTTCTTTTGGGTAATCAAGTCCATATCCCTAATTACCTTTTTAAAATGATTCTTAAGATGGTGGTAGACAGTAGAAATATATTCCATCTGACAAAATTATACATGTGACTCTTCTTAATTGTCCAGGCATAAATTGATGAAGCTTAAGATGCATTAAATGTGGCCAATTAGAGACAACATAGATGCATCACAGATAACAGACAGATGCACTAGAGAGCTAGCTCTATGTGCAGAGAAAGGAAACACAAGCGCCAAGGAAAGGCCACCTGTGGACAATTATTAAATAGTGAGATCTCAGTATACACATGCTTTTAGAAAATTATTTTGATGAAATAGTATCACTCTATTTAGTGTGATCAGATGTATGCTGTATACATATAAAAGGGAGAGGTGAAACATTTAATAAGGAGAGAAAAAGACAGTCAAATGAGTTGAAATAAAAGAGAATAGAGAAACATTGGAGGCATGATAAGGAAACATAAATTGGAAAAGTAGTTGTTCAGTTAAAGCAACTAACGTTAAAGTACATAAAGCTTTCAGAATAATGAGATGGACCATAATTTGAGAAATGCAAGAAACTTGTGGAATTTGAAAAAGGCAGAAAGAATTCTCATTCTGGAAGGACTGTAAGGCTAATCAAATACAGAGCAGTAACCCCATTGACCCCCACCAATCTCCTGAATCTGGGTCCAAGTCTTCTATTATTGTTGTTAGCATTAGCACCACAGAGCAGGAAAGAGAGTGAAGATAAATGAAGAAAAACAAGTCCTAACTAAACTGGGGAAATGAGAGCCAGACACGGAAGGAAAGCAAAAGAAGTGTGAAGAATGATTTTAAAAGGAACTAAAATAAAGAAAACATGTCATTTTATTTTTATCTCTTTTAGTCCAAAATAATGAAATAGAAAATATGCAAAATGTGGTACCTAAATCCATCAACAGCAGGATGTACAAAAATTATAATGTCTCTATTACATCACCATATGTAGAACTTTTGATTGCTAATTACACTATCAGATGTATAGACGTATGTGATGTGAATAATTTATTTTATAGGTTGATTTTTTTTATAAATCTAACTTTGGTTCTTGCATACACTGACAAGATTCAAATGTGCAACATACATAATGTGGGAATAGAGCTTTAAGCAATTCTAAGTATACACTTTTTGAAGCATTCATATTTAATTTAAATAACATTCATTTAGGTATCTTAGTTGAATTGCATTTGACATGTGGTGCATTTTAAAATGTCTCAAGATATGACTCTATTAGGAAAAACGATTGTATAAACAAAGAGTGATACAGTAAAATGAAAAGAACAGAATAAATAAGTTTTAAAAATTAGCACTCTCCAAACTCAAAGCAGATTCTGATTGGCTAAATGTGCATCTAGGATTTACTAGTCTATTTACTCAGCTACTCAATAAATAACGTGGTGTCAATGGAGCAACTGTTGTATCAGAAAGAATGCTGGCCGTAAACTGGTCCACATGGCAATATATCATCAGCACGTTTCCATCCTCCTTCTACTTTAGTGTAAATTGTGTGCAATAAGATGATAAAAGTTTCTACACATTCACAGCCATAGTTCTTAAAACTGTGGATCATGCAAACTATTTGGTTCTTTCTTTTTTCAGTTTATTGAAAGCTTGGATTGGTGGCTTTGTCATAGTTTCATCTATTTAAAATAATGGTATGTAGTAAAATTTCAATCCCAACACCTGGCAGTAGAGGAATTACCCTTTATTGCTGTTAGGAGAGTTCTGAGCATATTTTTAACAGTTGGCATTTGCAGAAGTACTTTATGGACATCAATTAGTTATTGCCGACAATTGCTTCATGAAACAGAGCTGTATCTTTGAGCACAGGCTCCTGCTTCTACACACTAAAATACTGATATCTTACCCAACAAACACATCACTTCTGAAGACCAAAATCTGATTTATTAATAGAGAATTTAATCTCCAGATTTGTTTACAATTTGGGGAATTCTAAACTTAACCCTCAACTTCATCTCTGATCCATATCATCTGCTTTCTTAATCTACATTGTGAATTGCATACTACTTGTTCGATAATAGGACAACAAAGGGACATTTTTCCATATTCATGTATTTATATGCATTTAATTTATATTTAGTATTTATTGCTTGTGAAAGGAAGGGTTGATTTTATATCTAGAATCTTTTTCATATTTATCACGAGGTTCCCTTTTAGTACATGCTCTCCAATGTCATTTCCTCAGTCCTGCTTCCCCTCCAAAACTAAACACAGAAGAATGGCTGCTCCAGGTCAAAAAGAAGAAGTAGCAAAACTAAGTGTGGATACATGGATACACGTGCATTTGCACAAGTGAATAGGTTAGATACGGATTAAGTTCAGGAGTACACTTTCATCTCCAGGTGAGTTTACGCTATGGAAAGCCTGCCCTCACAGCCGCATTCAAAAAGAACTCACAGGCTTGGTGACCTCTAGATGCTTTATAAAGCACAGTCAAATAACTATTGCAAATGAGCAAGAAATGCATTGATTAAATGTCACTAGTAATATGTACAGTTTAAAAAATGCAGGGTCAAAGTAAAAGCAGACTGTACGCACAGCTTTGTCAACAACAAGCTAGAAAATATCTTGGGCAGCCACAGTTTGCACTATGATAGTGAATGTGTACACTGTCCGTAGAGAGAAGTGAACAACCTTTAAAAAAGAGTCACTCTGGAGCTGGACTTATAGGACATTGGCAAAGCACTTGCCCAGCATACATTAAGTCCTGTGCTAGTTCCCATGCACAGCATTAAAAAAAATTTAAATAATTTAGTAAAGTACTTCTACTAAAGTCATTCTAACCAGAGAACTATGTTGGTGAAATCATAGTAGCGAGTCTTTCTCATCCCAAGAAAATCCAATTTGGAAAACATGCAAGTTTATTAAAAAAATTTTTTTTTAAATCATTACACTTATTTCACTTGACCATGATTAGATCCCACAATGAAGACATGTATTTTCACACATAGATTGTCCACTTAATGGAAGAGAAGAATTTTAATGAGATAAGTGGCACGGTTCTTTAACCACTAACAGGTGAATAACCTGGCATATCTGACATGTTTGACATTGAATATTACAAAGCTAATTTTTACCACATTCCTCTTTAGAGTGTCTCTGTTGGTCACCAGAAATAAACTGATGATTGTGCCTTCTGTAAGCACACAATATATATTTACTCTTGTCTCTATAGCTTAGGTGCATGACATTTGCTCTGCTTGCAATATCTTTTCCCGCTTCTTTGAGAAGGATAATATTTATTGAGCTAACATTATTTGAATGCTTTCTCTGTGCCAGCCTTTGCTCTAAATACTTTATATACATCAACTCCTTTGAAACTCTCAAAATGAACAATAATAGTACTCATTTAGTTCTTCTGTGGATTCAATGATTTATTTGTGTAGTGTTTAGGACACTACATAGCAAATAATCAGATGAAATAGGTTGGGTTTGTTGTCTTCATGTTGCAAATGAAGCAGTGGAAGCAGAGGCAGATTAAGTCCTCAGGATCACAGGCTAACAAACGATGGTGCTGAACTTTAAGTAGCAACTGTGTGACTCTAAAATCCATGTTCTTAAATATTCTTAACTCTAAGGCTCCGCCATGATTCTGCAGCAAATTGATCCTGGACACATCTTCAAGTTTTTCAGACAAAATCCAGACACACATGAGATTGTAGACTTCTTGAAAATACAAACCATATTCTGCCAGATGGTCATCTTTTCCAATGTACTACTGTCACTGATCATTGTACAATAAATATCCATAGATGGCATAATAGTCCATAGGGATTGATGGCCTTAAGGTATAATGTAAGCGATGATACTTTAACTTTAAAAATTTAACAGATATGCCCTGAATATTTTATGCTTGAAATCAGAAATATCCATCCAGTTTAATTATCCTTTTTAAAAAAATTTCTGAGTAGATGATAACCAGGTACCTGTTCAATGACAACTTTCTATACTTATTATTTCCCAAAATATTCTTAAAAGAAAGTCTGACAGTCATGCATGCATATTTGTAGACAAAGATTTGAATTTCTGTCCCAGCTCTGCCACTATAAGTGATACTAGCTGTGAGTTCTCGGAAAGGTGACATAACCTTTAGCAGCCCCATTGCCTTAGCTTTCCAATGGGGACTTCAGGACCTATTTAATAAAGTGATGAGGAGGAGTCAATAAACCAAAGGAATCATTTGCACAAAATAAGCAGCATACAGTAAACCTGTAAATTGCTTTACAGGCTTTCTTCAAGAAAATGAGTTATAAATTTAAAATCAATAAGTATACAAATTAAATTAATTGTAAGTTTCTCTTGAATATGTAGGTTTTCTTTGCAATCTGATCTTTCTGATACTAAGGAGCAAATATATTATCATTATTTATATACACATTGACTGCAAAAGATGGGAAGCATAACAGAAAAATAAAGTAACATTAAGAAGTCAAACACAATAGTGATTTCCTGAGACTAAACCATGGGTGGATGACAGTACCTCTAAGACTTCTCAGATGACTTGTAAGTGGCATGCTGTGCAACATCTGGTGGTTTGGAAATCTCTAGATGTGCCTGGATGGGGAGTGTACACTTCTGGGTAAAGCTCCAAAAGAAGAAACTCCTTGATTCTTATTTCCAGGAGTGACCCTGCAAGGTCAATATTCCCTAGCATGGAACATGCCGGGAATAAGCTACAGAATGGCATTAAATAGATTGGATATATACTGGAGGCTTGGCTGAACTGAAGATGGATTGTTGACCAATTGCATTACCATGATGAATTTTTTAAAAGCATGGGTTTGCTTCTATAAGGTGCTGTTCCAAGTTCATTGCAGTATTCAGTACATTTGTTTTATCTATGTGCATAATTCTTTTCACAGAGAATCCAAACCACAATAGAGCAGCACACACTTGACATTTGATCAGTCCTGCTTCCTTTTCACAAATTTTTAAATGAATATTTTGGACTCTAAACTCAATATAATTCCTTGAAGTAAATAAATGATAGTACTCCCATATCTTGAATGAGGCTATCAAATGAAGAACTGAAAATTTGCCATTGGTTTCTAAAGAATGGTGCCTAAGAGAGAAGATTTCTTTGGGGCATGATAATAAGAAAGATGCAATAATACTGCTTGAAGAAAAGGAAGAAAATGAAAAAGAAAGAAGAAGAAAGGACAAGAGGTAGGGCAAGAAGAGCTTTTCTAACCATCTACAAATCAGAAGCTAAATGTGAAGAAAAAGCTACAATTATCTAAGTCATGTTCACTACTCTTAAGGTGCTGGCAGCCACCCATCTTATTAAACATTAATTTAAAAAGCCAGTCAACGCTTGGCCCAGTCTGACCTGCCATTTTGGAATTTCAAACAGGGAAAAAAAATAGCCATAGAAAGGCATATTAATATCTTTGGATATATATTAGAAATGACCCAAGGACATGAGCACTTAAGCCACTATGGCCCCCCACCTACCAGTCCCCAATAAAGTTTTGACCCTTTCCTTGTCATGGCTACATGTCTTCTTTGCATTTTTATGAAGGGATTCTATTTAGTGCCACCATAGTGGCAAAGCAGCAGTTAAGCAAGAAGCATCAATAACAACAGATTTCTGGCATGTTTCCTTTTCCCTGGCTTGCTGACAACCCTCAGAAATGGAGCATGTGGTTTTGATGAAGTAGTTCCTTAAATTTTAATGTAGCATTGATCTATCTTAGGATTCCTAAAGGTTCACAGGCAATACACTAAGGAAGGAGAAATAACAGCTGTAAAGGCAAAACATGCTGAAAGTTTATTTATATTAAAAAAAATCTGTAAAGAGTACATTAGAAATGGTACTACATTACACCAAAACACAATATCATTGATAACCTTTTGGTTCATATCATGGATTTTCAATGTCAACGCTGAAAAGTGAATCACATACATAATATGCCTTGTCTATAAACCAAGACATGATTCAACCATGCTGAAGTAGTAGAGAGAGGAAAGAACACATTGGTGATATTGCCTCTAGGCTGGTGGGGTACACTTCATCTAGGTTATTGGCTACCTCTTCTGTTCCACGTCATCTGCACGAACACAAAGCATTTGCACCCCCTCACTAAGTCCTGTCAATGCAACTTTATACTGACCTTTTGCACATCTCTCCCTGCTCCTCCTTCACCGTTGCCACCTGACTTGTGAGGTTATTCATCATCTATCTGTAAGTCCCCAGGCTCTTTGCCACTCGATTTTGTCCACCCAACTCATCTGCTGTCCAATTCATTT
This sequence comes from Callospermophilus lateralis, assembly GCF_048772815.1. NCBI lineage: Eukaryota > Metazoa > Chordata > Mammalia > Rodentia > Sciuridae > Callospermophilus > Callospermophilus lateralis. The sequence continues at coordinate 1,694,435 of NW_027512465.1, read as the reverse complement.
TATAACACAAATCTCAAATAACTACAATTTATAAGCTGGTGACAACTTTCATTTCCTACAGGATAAAGTCAGAACACCTTTCCACATTATTCAGATAACCTCAAGCAACCTACAATCTCAGATTCTGGTTCCAATGTTCTTCCCTATGCTTCTATTTCTTCAGCCACAGTGGAATACTCTCTCCAAAACCATTTTCCTTTTCCTAAAATTGTGCTTGTATTCTTTCTTCCTTCTCTGTCGGATAAAATTGGTCATAGTCAAACCACTTCTTCCCAGTGAAGTAGGACACTATCCTAAAGCAAGTCAATACCCCACTCTTTTGTCCTTAAGTAACAGTTGAAACATAGCATTATTAACAGACTGGGATTTGTTTGGAGAGCTTCATCTTTGAATTGCAAATATAAAGCATACCTACAAATTTGAAGTTTTCCAAAGACCATGAAAGTCAAATTTCAAAGCAGGTTTTACTTATTTTTTTTTAAATACAGAGAAAACACACAAGGCTACACTCAGTGGAGAATGATTTAGAGAAATAATATAGATTTCTGTAGCTATTGTGAAGAAGAGCTTAAAGAGAAGGACTTCCCAGAAGATGGAGGCAGAACATAGATAAGGGAGAGATAAAAGAAACCCACTTTATTGTAGACTATCAGACAGACAACCACTAAGAGGGACACTGTCTTGGCTATGACTGAAATTGCTCTAAAACCCTCCTAACTTACTGGCCTCTTCAGATTCTGGATTCTTTGCTTCAACTTTGCTGAAGAATAAAAGGAAACTGCTTTTGCTGAGCAAAACAAGAAGGAAAAAATGCACTTTGGGAGTGAAATGTAAATGTAACCCTAAAATTAGAGAAATTGGAAATTCTCATTTTTGGTTGAGTGCTTTTTGTTCTGCAGAGACAGCAATCTCGGACCTGTGCTGAGTGAGCCTACCCTGATCTGGAATAATTTAAGACTGTTATATTTCCAACTAATCTAAACCCAAGATTCTAGCTCCTGATACTGTCAATCTAGTAAGAACCAGATGTTTCCATAAAGTGATTTAAAGGAACCTCTATCATATTCCGCTCTCTGAAAGGCATTTCTTCACATGGATCTTGTAATCAAAGCCCCCTCTAGAAGGTAGCATTGCATTTAAATTTTCAGGGTCTTTACTGTAATCTCAGCAGTATCTAGCTGTCAGCAAGAAGGTGGCATAATAGACTATAATCATTTTGCACAGAGAAAGTACAGGTCTAGTAGAAAATGTTTAATTCTAGGTGATGGCTCCTGCAGAGTCAGTAAAGGGCACATACTAATAAGGAACTGCAAAAAAGTACCAGTGACGACATGCTTGCCTCAAAAGGCAAGCTCAGCAAATTCACCGCAGCTAATAGAACCATTACTACTGCATGTCAGACTATGAAAAATACCAAAGGACAGGAGCATAAGAGTGAAAGGGACAAGAAGATAGCAACCACAAAAAGACAGAGGTAAATCAGAATCCCCAAATCATTCCTCCATTTATTTTTACCAGATGAAAGTTATTAACTCAGCCGTGTTATCATATCTGTAAAATAAAAATGTGCCAAAAAGCTTGCACAGGACAAATTTCATGTTTTATTTTATTGTAAGTATCACACTCTGTACCCAAACTGTTTACTATATGAGTATCTGCTCCAAGCCCATTTCTAATGATGCCGATATTGTCACCAGCTACTACATCAAGGTGCTAAGGCTTTTATCTTTATTATTTATACTTACTCTTTTTTCTAAAAATCCATCTTACATATAAATGAAATTCCTATGGATGTAGAAAAGGATAACGTATGAAAAGAATCCTGTTGCTTTTAAAAGGAAATTTATTCTATATACTATTTATAAAGGCTTCACTTACTACTGGAAGACTGAGACTCAAATGAGTTCTCTAGAAAACGAGGAGGTAGATCAGGAATAATACTCAGATTATTCTCTGCTCACTGCAGTTGCTTTCTGTAATAAAGGGCAGTCCTTCTTGTTCAATGACCACAAGAAGCACAGATGCTTAAAAGCCTCAGACTTGAAATTCCTAACTAAAAATATAAATTTTTAAAATAAAGAGGTAGAAGTGCAAAATAAGCAAACCAAGATGGATTCATAAAAATGCACATGATATTCTCATAAGAATGCAAAGTAGCTATTTAGGACTTACAGTACCATTTAACAGCCAGAAAAATAACAACACAAACAAAAGATGAAAACACAGCACCTGACCTTTTACATAGCTCGCTGTTAGTCTGCACCAGGCTGTGGCTTGTTTAATTCAACATAACAATAAGAAAATGTTTTTGGAGGTGGCGTGTGGCATTCCAAAACCAGCCTTCACTGATCTGCAGTGTAAAACATTTATATCATCTAGTCCTCCATTAGGCAAGGTTTTACATTAACTCATTATTTTAAGTAGAAACAAAATTAAGTAGCAGAGATGCCTGAAAATAAATGTAAAAGCAGGTACTCTTTGAAAATGAATTTGCTTAGGGTGGGAGGAACTCCCATGACCTCACTGCCAAGGAGTTTAATTAATCATGCCTGGAAGAGAGAGGAAATGCTCAGTTTACAGGGCTGTGCTTAAGAACTTACTGTCTGCACTATCACCCAATATCTGAGATACTGATTCTTTGTCATCACCAGTTTCTATGCTACTATGTGATGGGGCTTTACTCAATTTATCTCACTCTTAATTTAACTGTTAATAAAAACTGAGCGTCGAGGAACATAGCTCAGAAGGTTCTGAATAGTGCCTCTGGGATACACATTTTATCCTTCCCACTGTTTCTATTCTTGTTACATCAGTATGCAGAAGTCATTTCAATTGAATATTCCTAGACACAATAACATCATGCCAGGCTATGAGAATGCCAAATACCATGAGGCAACAGTGGAACTGCATGTCTCTTTTCCCTCTGGTACCTAAACTGGACTGATTCTTTTCTCCAGCATTGGTTCTTTGGAAGCCAGATAAATCAGAAAATGGATAAAACACTTCTCTTGGGCCACCCTCAGCTGATAAGCAGAAAGATCACAGTAGGTAATTTTCAGAATTTAGAGAGAACTAGTTCAAGGTGGCAAGGACTTGGCCTTGAGCATCTGACAGACATGAGTTTCAATCCAATGCTATCATTTACCAGCTCCAGGGCCACAAAGAAGGTTATTTAACCTTCCTTAGTTCCCTGTTGATAAAATGGGTCAAACACCATATCTGTCTTACAGAGGTATTGTGACAATTCATAAATCCTTAGCACCAATGACTAGCATGTAACAGATGCTCAAGAAATTCTGTATATTTGTATATTATCAATGTATCAATGCTACAATATCAAAACTCTGGAAATTCATCCAAATTTTTGAAATGAGGCATAGAAAGAAACCTTTGTTATAAGGGGAGTGGTGATGGGAACATATGTTGAAAATTCCCTGAAAAAAATGCAGTAACATCTCCCCTAAGTTCTCTTCATTGTTCCTCACTTTTATGAACACTGAGTTTCCTCATGTGTCATCTCCAGTAAACTCCTAGAGTCTATGGTATTCTTGCAAACATGCTAAATAATGAGTTCACATTTAAGACATTAATAAGTTCATGTTCATAGGAAAATGTGGTTCCCCTCTTGGCTCCTAGATGAATTATATTTTTTAACAAATGATAGTCATTTTTATATGTTTGATGTAACCCAGATATTCTCAAAACACCTTAATTCTTTAACAACAAAAAAACTAGTGTTGTTTACTTAACATATTTTTTCTTTGCCACAGTAATATGCTCAGTTTCTCATCAGAATAATATATTACTATTTTTAGATCAATTTGAATATGATTTATCATCTTTCACTTGTTGCTGTCCATATGGTTCTTCATAGGCAATAAATACTCAAATATACTTCTTTTTGTAGAATCAGATTCTTTTCAAAGAGGTCAAACTTAAATAAAATCATTCAGGTTAATATATCATTTCTTACATATTTCTAGATAGTGCCTTAGAGAACTATTTCCATTTTTAAAAATGCCTGAGTCCAAAGTGTAAAAACAAAGATAAACTGGGGATAAACCCCCACCGGGGCTTTTTATACCTCAGACATTCTCTCACACAGATAAAAATATCTACCTTATTTTATTATTTCTTTTGCAACTTTGGGTTTGTTTTGAAAGTGACCATATTATGTTCTCTTTCTTTTCCTATATTATGTGCTGGTTTTTCTTTTAATAGTAAAATAATTTTCTTATCAGTATATTTAAATTTGGAAATTGCAGAAGTTCTTAGAGAATTATTTTGCTCTTTATATTCCGACCTATCAGCATTTCACTATCTTTAGTTGTTCAGGATTTTATTAGTATGATAGTAATGTGTTACTTAAATGACAGAGATGCAGTCTGAGGAATGTGTCTGATAAATGTGTTATTAGAAAATTTTGTCATTGTGCAAAAATCACAGAGCATGCTTAAAGGAACCTAGATGGCACACAGCCTGCTACATGCCTAGGTTGCACGGCATATGCGGTTGTATATGCAGTCCCTCAGTGCATCACTGATCAAATGTCACTAAGGGGCACATGATTATATTTAGATCCCCTTTTAAAGGCAGGGCATTTTGCATCTGCTCAACATTCTTCCAAGGAGGATTTACTCAGTTTGTTTGTGATGATACTTTGTGGTGATATTATCTCATCTAAATTATCTTCAACGTAGAAGAGACCCCTTTCTCCATGTTCATCCTTAACCCCTCTCAAAATTCTTTAAAATAATTTTATTGGGGAATTCGGTTTTCAAAAAGAGTTGGGCTTGTGGGGTGCTGTGGTGCATGACTGTAATCCCAGCAATTTGGTAGGCTAAAACAGGAGGATCCAAGCTTGAGGATGGTCTCAGCAACTCAGCAAGACCCTTAATCAAAATTTAAAAAAATTAAAAATGAATGGGGATGTGACTCAGTGGTACAGAACCCCTGGTTTTAATGCTCAATGGCAAACAAACAAACATACAAACAGTGATAGGCTCTTAGATTAAGCCCAATTATAGAAATGTACTCACCATACACTGCTACAGAAAATTTCCACATACTGAAAATTATCTGAGCAAAACTCACTAAACAAACGATTTCATAACCATTTTAACTTAATTATTCAAGAAACTATCATAATATAACACCCCCATCAGATTAATGGCAGGGATAGACAATCTGAAGATGAGTCATTTAACTTGTCCTCAGCAAACGGCAACAGAATCTATTTTTTACTTTATCTATTCAATTTCCCCCTAACAATGTAAAATTCTTGTACAAGCACAAAGCCATCTGCACTTAATTAATCACACAATCCACCCAAACATTATCAGATCCCAAGAGAATGAAAAAGTATATATATAGTTAAATAGAGTTCTCGTGTAATACATTTAAATCAGAGCATATCTAAATGATCTAGAAAAAAGCAGCACTATTCTGCCCAGTGAGTTCAATCTCTTAATTTCAAGGCAAGCAGCACAGACATCTGGGGAAAGGCTTCCATCACAACTTGTTATCCTCTTGATGCTGAGTTTCCTCTCTAGAAGATATTGTTTACATTGAAAGTCTCAGTACCAGCCAGGCATAGTAGCACACACCTGTAATCCCAGTAGCTTGGGAGCCAAGGCAGGAGGATCAGGAGTTCAAAGCCAGACTCAGCAATTTAGCAAGGCCCTAAGCAACTCAGTGAGACTCTGTCTCCTACTAAAATACAAAAAGGGCTGGGTATATGGCTCAGTGGTTAAACATCCCTGAGTTCAATCTCTGGTACAGAAAAAAAAAATAAAGAAAGAAAGTCTTAGTACCTGTAACAGAAATTTCTAGAAGACCTCATGCATAATGAGGTATGGCACACTCTTACAAACAAGGAACACATCATCCACAGAGAACACTCACCAGCATTTTTTGTTCTGCAGGCTACAGTTCAGCCACCTCTCTTATCCTGTGACAAGAGGAATGACATTCTTTGAAAAAGAGTTCTTCCCTCTGGGGTCAGGTTATAGAAACTCAAAATGGTTGGGAATAGGAACAATTACAGCAAGAATCAGTAAGATGAAGTTTTAGAACTACAGGTGTAGCAAAGGGAAGAGAGGTTGGAAACTCTGCCTGTTGGGCTGTTTTGCAATCCTCCCTGCCTGTCATCTCTTGGTTGCCAAGTCTTGCCATGTTTCTTAGATAGTCATTTTATCCCTTCAGGGTTGTTTTTCTGGGATCATTAAACTGCATATTTTAGCAGCAAGAACACTCCCCTGGGAACTTGGTGTTCTAGATTCTAATTCAAGCCTTTCCAGTAGGAATGGGCATGTCTGAGGCCAAGATGCTGACAGATGCCCCTTATCAGTAAAGTGCTGATTTTCCAATTCTAAGGGACAAATCTGAGAGTTGCTATGTTTATATGGTTATATATACATATAGAGAGAATTAACTGTGATAATGTAAATTGTTGGGTCCTCTTCTAAGGGGAAGCGCTGCTTTTTCATTGCTGGAAAAAAAAGTGTGTGTGTGTGTGTGTGTGTGTGTGTGTGTGTGTATATATATATATATATATATATATATATATATATATATATATATATATATATATATATTTTTTTTTTTTTTTTGACAGCTGTGGTAGAAGAAAGCAGACCTGGAATTAGATGCTTCAATCTGAATGGGTGCCAGTTGTGGAACCTTGGACAGGTCATCTAATTTTGAAGCCATCTAATTTTGTGTTTGGAAGTCAGAAATAGCCAGTCCCATGGCATGGATAGAAGGCTCATTTTATTGACCCTAAAGTTTCTTTAGATTCATTTGACAACTGGAAATACTAAAGCTGTGAAATGCTAAATAATAAGAGAAATTTCTGACTTCATGGAACTTAGATTGTAAAAGGTGAAAAAAATCAAATAATTAAATATTACACAGACACACACACACACACACACACACACACACATATACTCACATACACTGCACATCTATGTCCTAAGTGAAGGTGGGAAAAAAGAATAAAGGGTAATGTATGTCGTATGTGAGGAAGGAGCTAATTCAAACAGGGTGGTTGGGAAGCGCTCACTGCTGAAGTGATCTTAAAGGAGAGAAAAACAGATTGAGCTAAGCAGAGGCTTGGAAGAAAGGCAGTGGAAGACAAGCAGGTACAGACCCTGAGCAGAAAGAAGCGTTGGTCATGCTACAAACACAGGGAGGAGGCCACTGTGGCTGAAGTTGAATACGACAGGAACTAAGTAGGAGATGAGTAGAGACTCAAAGAGACCAGATCTCTCTGGACCTTGAGGGTTTTGGCTGTAAGTCAGACTGAGATGGAAAGTCACTGGAGGCTTCTGAGCTGTAATTTGAATTATGTTTTAAAAGAACTATTCTGGCTATGATTTTAAAATAGACTGCTGTAGGGGCCAGGGTTGGAAGCAGCAAGACCAATTAGATGTATTTAGCCACAGTTTGCCAGGCAGAAACAGAACAAGACAATAGCATGCATGCCAGAGTCCAAGAAAAACAAAACATATCCCTAACAAAAGCCCTGTAACCAAAATCCACAACATCCTGAAAAATATGACCCTGCTCAGTTGAATTTCCAGAGTTTGACTGCACATCTCAAAAGCAAAGAGCCAAGGAGAATGACCCCGTATGTTCTTCGACAATTTAGCTTAGTCCCTAATATTCTATTTATATCATATCATTCCAGTGTACAGTTTTCTACACTTATTTAGTGACGTTTACTGAAGAGATACATGTGACCAAAGGAAAATTGAAACCAAATGTTTAATTTATGATGCAAAAACCACTCATAATTAAACTGAGACCTAAAAAGTAAATATTTTAAAACATTAAAAGAACATAACTCAGTATACTGAAACAGGGAAAGAATTTCAAGTTTCTGAGCACTACGAGTAAAAGCTTCCAATATTATATTTCACAGAGTTCTCACAATATCCTTTTATAGATGGAGATGAAAAAAACTCTGGCTACAAGATGTGATGACCTGTCCAAGTTTCCACATCTGGTACCCATTCAGATTGAAGCATCTAAATCCAAGTCTGTTTTCTTCTATCTTACTTGAGCTTTTTTTTTTCCTATATATTCTCCCAAAATATAGATTGCCTAACCAAATAATCAGATACTATGAATGGTCAATATGCTCAATAATCTACCTTGACTAGTCCAATCTGAACTCTCTTGGTTTGTGCACTGAATTTCTGGCCAAGAGATATAGAAAGAATGTTATGCTAACTCATAATAAAGTGGCTGATGAGAGTCTTCTGTATTTGAATGGAAGCAAAATGGCTTTAATAAAAAGAGAAATTCAAAAAATGTTTCCTTCCCTCAGGGTGGTTTTTTTTTCTTTTCTTTTCTTTTTTTTCCCCCCTGATGAATGCCTCACTGATCAGATTCTTTTATCCCTTCTAACACTCTACAGTGAAATCCTTCTTCAAATTCACTGAAGAAAACTTTCCTTAAAAAGTAAATACACATTTTGTATCCCACACAGTCACTATTTGAAGAAAAAAAGTGCTCTATTTTCCACTGCCTAAATGAAGAGATGGAAAGACATTTAAAAGTAATTTTGAGTTTTCATTTAAACATGCTCATAAACCTATGCACTTTCCACTCCTCTAATCTAAGACAAGTAAAATATTACCTTATTTTGTAAAGAATTACAATATAGATTTAATTTAAAAGAAGCAACATAATTAAAGAGCAAAGTCCCAGCTTACATGTTTTAAAAGGTCAGTGTCAAAGTTGACACAAGAAAATGTGTTTCAAATTGCACCTTTTAAATTTAAATTCTTCTTTAAACATTTTCCTACAAAGTCAATCACTGCAGGGGAGAAACACTTCAGGGATTTCAGTACTGAAAATATATCTTAAAGCAAAATATGCCACTAACAGCATTATATAAAAACTCAAGACAACCTGACATCATTTGAATTTCTTTAAATGTGTACAATAAATTGTAAAATATATTTGAAGCCATTTAACCAAATTGAGATGGATATAACTGCATATGGTAACTGAGTAACCATAAAAAAGACTAAAATGGTATTTCAAGAGAATGAGAGAATGAACAAAACAGATTATTTCTCTGGAAATTATTGCAAACTCCTAATTGATTAGGAGTCTCACTAGAGGAGTATCTCTGTGTAATTCAGAGATCCAGTCATTAATTTATATAATGAGTTCATTTTATTGTTTCAAGTATTTTTTCTCAAAGTTCTAGCTACAGAGTGGTACTGGTTGGATGTATTTCTTATTTTTTAAGGCAATTTATAAGCACATGCATACATACATATATACAATTTGTTCTCACAAATAAAAAAGAATATAAAAATTTATAGCCTTTGTCGTATAAATTACAATTGAACTTTATTGCCTTTTTGTATTAATATAGTGCTATTTCCTTGGTGCTTATTAGTCTTCTTCAAAGCTTTACTCTCAAATCCTCCTCATACAGGAATAGAGCCTTATACTTTTTTTATATTCTCATCACGTCAAGCATATAGGAAGGCAGATGCTCAATTCACAAGTCTTAATTAACACATTTGCTTTAATAAAAATTATGAGAAAATCGACTCTAATTCACTTTTATATCCTTACATTAGGAATTAAATGTGAGGAGCTAATAAATTTTTGCAAAACCTAAAGAAGATATTTAATTACTAAGTTACATAAAATTTATACCAATCTTTTGTTTTAGCCATCTCTTACAGGAAGAAAGAAACTGCTTGGTTTGTTTCTGTATGTCTGTGTGTCTCTGTGTGTGTGTGTGTGTGTGTGTGTGTGTGTGTGTGTGTACATGATGCTGGGGGTAAAACTTAGGGTCTTAGTGTATTCTAAGCACATGTTTTACTGCTGAGCTATCCCACCAAACCACCTCCCCGCTTGTCTTTGTAGTAGTTATGCCAGAGAGCACTGAGTGTTGATTAGAAGTCACAGAGACTGCTAATATAAAACAGTTTACTTGTGAAGAAAGAAAACTAAGAAAGGTAAAGAAAATAACGTTTTAGGCCAACACAAGGTTAAAAAATATCACAATGAATTTCAGAGAGGTAAAAGTACATAAAATTAAGTCAATATTGCATTGTGTACAGTTTTAAAGCAATTTACTGATAAAAAAAAATTAATGTGATCACATCTAAATAAATCAGTAGTTGGTATTCACAAGATGAATGAAATATATACTGTGGCCCTGGTATGAGATTAAAGTTACAGCCAGGGGAAATGGCATATGCCTATAATCCCTGCAGTTTGTGAGGCTTGGGCAGGAGGATCATAAGTTCAAAGCCAGCCTCAGTAACTTAGTGAGGCCCTAAACAACTCAGTGAGACCTTGTTTCTAAATATGGAAATAGAAGGAGACCCTCATTGTTATACAAAATTACATATAAGAGGTTGTGAGAGGAATGGGAAAATAAACAAGGAGAGAAATGAATTACAGTAGATGGGGTAGAGAGAGAAGATGGGAGGGGAGGGGAAGGGGGATAGTAGAGGATAGGAAAGGTAGCAGAATACAACAGTTACAAATAGGGCATTATGTAAAAATGTGGATGTGTAACCAATGTGATTCTGCAATCTGTATTTGGGGTAAAAATGGGAGTTCATAACCCACTTGAATCTAATGTATGAAATATGATATGTCAAGAGCTTTGTAATGTTTTGAACAACCAATAATAAATAAATAAATAAATAGATAGATAGATAGATAGATAGATAAATAAATAAATAAAATCTAAAAAGAATGGGCATTTGGCTCAGTGGTTAAGTAACCCTGAGTTCAAATCCCAGTACCAGAAAAATAAAAAAAAAGAAAGAAAGAAAGAATAAGTTGAAAAAGGGTAAATTAAAGCTACAGGAAAAATTGCAAAGGTATATTTGAGAAATATGTACATATATATGTAAACATTACCCATATGAAAATAAATAAATGTTACCTACATGTAAATATAAGTAATAAAAATCTGAAGTAATATAAAATACAATTGCATACCCAATTACAGAAAATAATATATAGATATCAAAATTTCATGATAATTTCAAACATAGATAAAACTAGGCATTTTTTCTTTGAATTACACACCCAGTTCCTGGATAATCCTCTGTGAGCAATGTGAAACATCGTTCCTTAAAACAAGTCCAGTGACTCTCAGGCCTGAGTCCAGATGCCTTCCTTCTCCACTGCAGAGCAGTGGTTCTATAGTGACATCATACTGCATTTCCATTGGGTTTCAATTTCTTATACCAGAGTACAAATTTTAGGAGGGTGGAGATTATACCTTGCATGGTACTACAGTCTTTGACTTTACCATAACATTTTTTTACCAAAGCAAGATTTTCTGGAGTGACTAAGTAACGTTTATTTTGGGAGATTAATGGAATTCTTGCAAAATCACCCAATGAGTAACAAGCCAAAATGAATAGTTCACTCTTTACTAATGTCTTTTTCTCCTTTCCAATTTAAAAATTTCAGTCATCAATAAATAGGAAATAAATGGTAACATTGTTTAAAACTTGTAGATTTTTATTTAAAATATAATTTTAAAAGAATGAATAAAACTCCAGATTTGAAACTCAGCAGTCCAACTACTTTCTCATACAAGACACTGATCTGGTTTTGAAGATCGTGAATATGACGCACCACATTTATTTCCAAGTCTTTCCTATAGGCCCTCTAAGACAGATTTGCAAAAGCTTTCTTCAGAACAGAGCTAGAGATGAAGACATTCTGATTGAATTACCTCATCTCCCTAGATGTGTTACCCTCCAGAATCCCAATATGTCTTCATAATGCTTAAAATTATGTTTCCTCCATTTTCTAATTAAAGGCCTGATTATATTTATGACAGTTGAGAATTTAATATGTGGATGTTTACTTAGTTGAAAAATTGAATCTATCAGCTCACCTACCAATCACTACAGCTTTTATCACAAGAAAACTGACTCTGCCCACTGAACTGAGCACTAATTTGGAGACCATGTCTTATGTATCTCTGCATGATCTATCTCTCTGTATTTTCATTAGTCTGGACTTTAGATTTGGTTGATAATTTTGCCCCCTACCAAGTAAAATTTTACTATTAACACAAGGCCTACCTCAGGTCCTCTCAATCTTGTCCCCAACCTCCTCTGGCCTCAACCCTCTCTCAGTCAAGGCCACATTATGACTTTACTGGGCCCTAGGCTCTTTGGCCTTTGTGAGATAAATTCACCTTTAAAATACAAATTATATCTTATAATTGTGTTTGCATAAAAAGTCACATATTAATATTACATGCTATAATATTTTACATGACCCAAAACTTCTTTGTTTTAACTTCTGATTTATAAAAAGTAAAACACTGAAACATAGTCATAGAATCCTAAAAGAAGTAAGAGTCTCAAGTGTTGTACCTGTGCCAAGTGGAAAGGCAGACTAGTCCCAGGGCCTTCACCCTACATCAAGAATGATAGGTTCTGAACTATTCTATTCCTAGCATTTTATGTGTACCCAAGACAGTGCCAGGCAAAGAGTAACTTCTAATAAATGCTTGTTGAATGTCAGCAATTAAAATTTCCACCACTTATAAGTAATTAATTATATTTTGCCTTCCTAATGTCAGTTGTAAGTACTTCCATGAAAGGGTCAAGGCATTATTCACTTTCTCAGATCTAGAGACTCATTAATTATTTGGAATATAATACTTTTATGATGAATACAGCCAAATAAAAATTATGCTCATCTTTGCCAAATTAAATCAGTTTTTAATGGATTGCCACTCCAGAGGAAATCTCTTCTAGGATAGGGTACAGTGTCCTTCCACATGAGAGAAATGTGTGAAACTTCTGATTGTCATTTAGATGTATTCAGTTTTCTGAACCTCAGTTTTGACATGAAATGAACAAACAGCTGGAAATGATCTATACTGTCATCCATTATACAGGGTCACCATTAGATTTCATGACCTGTATCCTTACATTGTTACATTTCCTCAATTTTAATTGTTAAGGTTTAGTATTGACCTCAATAATAAAAATACTTTTAAATGGTACAAAAAAGAAAGGAGAAGATAAAGGTTAGGGATGTAGCCTAAAGGTAAAGAGCATGTTTAACATGTGTCGAGAACTTGGGTTCAATCTATCCATTAAAAAAAAAAAGGAAATGAGTAAAAAAATCGCCTTTAAAAAGCCATAATTTAAAAAGTTTTCATCATTATTATGCTAAAGAAATTTATTTTATTCCCATTGAGCATAAAAGCACAAAATAAACTAAAAACTTCTCTGTAGAATATTATTTATATAAGTGTATATCTAGTTAGTCATTATCTAGTCAATATTTCCCCATGTGTAAACTAGTTATCATGCTCTTTCATCATTTAACTAACATATAATAAGCACCTATTATGAAACCGGAGCAGACACAACTATATATTACAGAAAATCTCAGAGTATTGAAACAGATAAACAGTCTGTTGTATTACACTCAGATAATTATTAAGAGAGGTGAATAGATGTGATATGAAAACCTAGGAGAGTGGCTCCTAATCTGATTCTGGTTTCAAGTTAGGTTCTTCAGGTTTTTGTTAGTAAAGTCTTCAGATAGCATTTTTAATTATAAAAGCCATGAAAGAGAACTAGAAAAGTGAAATACAAACAAGAAAAAATTTTACAAACACCTGTAATCTAAACCACACATCTAAGTTGATCTGCATACTGAAGAACAAGACAAATTTTGCAAGAGGAAAAAAATTTGTATCCCAGGTTATAGGAAAAGCAGAGTGAGATGGCAAAGGTGTCCACAGATCAGATAAGGTGCTGGAGCCCTGAGCCCAGAGGCTCAGTGTGTGCTATATATCATGCATATCAGACCAACTCATTCTGTTTGGAGCTCACTAGGGTATCAAAGGCAGAAGGCAGGCAGGGAGAATGAGGTCTCCCAGGTTGTCCACAAAGAAAGAAGCCCAGGTACACAGTATTAGATGAAGTTATTGAATATACATGAGCCTCCAAGGGGCTGTGGCTCAGAAGGTATCAGGGCTAAAGCAATTGCTCAGTATGTAATTGGGCTACATATTTTCTCTCCTCATAGATAAAATATTTTAATCTTTAGGTATGTGATTTTTTTCAACCTCAGAAGCATATATGATGATGGTATATCTGTATTTATGAGGTACTTAACTGTTACAAAAATTTTTATATTTTTCATTTAATTTCTCATTACAACATTTGAAGACTAGGAGAGATATTTCTAACATGTGATCATCACAGAAAAGGACTCTGAGGAAGATGTAGAGGTTTGGTCAAGGTCAGAAATTCCAAATAACAACATGAGGAATACTCTTTCAGTGGAGATGCCTGAGTATTCAAAGCCTCTAAATTTTATAGTGGGCATACAGAGAACTGAGAAGGATTGGGGAAGGGCTGTGATGGTTTTATCCAAATGATTAACTAAGAATGCTTCATTTTTGCCTTGCTTTATTCAAATGATCACTCTAATTTTCCATTTTGTTGATTATATGTAGATACATTGCTACATCATTAATCCAATTTGAGTTTTTAAAAGGTTATAGGCTTAATAGAGAATGAAAAAAAGAATGATAAACTCTATTTTGCCAGATATATTGGTAGGCTTTTCAACAGTGGCACAAATATAAATATTTCATAATTGCATATTTTCTCTTTGAGTACCAATCGCCATTTTAATATAGAAACTGTTAATAGAATTACCAGATGGGTGCTTTATTTGCTTTTAAAGTGGGTTACAAATAGCAGCAATTAGTCACTGATGGAGACCTCTAAGTTGAGAGGTTTTCATAATTCAGCACCATGATAATTTTTGGTATCATCTGCAAAACAATAAATACAAAAACGTTTGTAAAAGCAACATATGTCTTGACAATTTTCTAATTATCTGTGTATAAAATACTCGATTCTTCTGCACAGATGGAACTTTTCACATGACATATTTGTACACTAAAGCATACAAAAGATTACTAGAAATTAGTGAGTCCATATTTCTATGATTTGTTTTCATCTGATTCCATCCAGTTAGAATTCAGAATTATATTAACTTTTCCCACACAAAAAAAAGGTAACTGGTTATATAAAAAACAGGGAAAGGATGGATGTTGAGCTGAAAGCAGAATTTTTCTCCGAAATAGCACAGAAATGAAGCTCCACACTTTTCAGGGAAAATAAGAAGGAAAGGATGCCAGATGGAAATTGGCCAAATGGTGTTCTTTTAGGAATTGTGCCTAAGTTATTCTGAAAGAAAAACAAAAGAAAATAAGAAGGAAACAGAGAGAGACTAGAGAGGAATGCCTTGAAAAAGTTTTTGACTTTAAGAAGCAGAAAACAGCTATACATGACAAAGCTCATCTGTAATCCCAGCCAATCAGGAGGCCAAGGCAGGAGGATCACAAGCTCTAGGCCAGTCTGGGCAATGTGTGGACAACCTGTTTCAAAATAAAAACTAAAACTGGCTGGGGATGTAGCCTAGTGGAAGAGTGCCTTTAGGTTCAATCCCCAGTGCAGGGAAAAAACAAAAAACAAAACAAAACAGAAACCAATTAGCAGTCAAGCATCTTAGTAGATCCATAGGAAAAGCCAGTGAATATTTTAGGCTAGAAAATGCAATGTATTGTGGGGGTTTTGTGGTATTTGAGACTTATCAATTGTGCACTTATAAATCAATTATCAACAGTTGCCTTTAACCTGTTTTTGGTATGCTTTTCATTTAGTCAGTCCTGGCATGTCTTCTATCCATCCCAGAGTCTGAGAACATGTTTGCCTCTTAGTCATGTTCTGCCGACCAAGACAGAGATGTGCCTATGGGCGTACCTCTATCTCCTAAATGAACTAAAGAAGGAAGATGTCACTGTAGACTCTCCAGAAAGTCCTCTGTGGTTGCCAGTGCTTTTGTTCCTTCATAACAAAAGAAACTTGTCCTGACATCTCTCTTGCTTCAGAGAGTCTCCACCTATATAAGCTCTAATAAAGCATCTCACTTTAAAATATACAAAATAGTTAAGATCAGAGAGCCACTCTACTCTCTCAGACCTCTCTATTGATTTTGCAACTGTAGTAATGCTAAATTCCCTTTTTTTACTAGTAGATGCCAACTGTGACTATATTGCAAGGTTAAGCCTTAGGGTATAATTCTTAGAACATATTGCTCCAGGGAGTGGGAACTGTAACTGGGTGGTGGAGTGCTTGCCCAACTTTGCCCCATCAAATCTTCAAAATTGTAACCAGAATCCAAAAATCTGATACTTGTGATTTTAGGTTACGCATAAAAAGCCTAATTTTACATTTAAATTCTTAGTGTTTATAAAATGTTGGGGATGCATATAAAACATTGTCGATCTATTCTACTTTTATAGTGAGAATTTTATGATTGCACTTCATTTATACCTTTTATCCTTGTTTTCATATCAGTGTTTAAAAGAGTAAATAATAAAATAATTTCTGATTCACGTGAAGTACTTTTAGGCTTCAATATACCCTTCAGGTCATTTTAACAGTTCCATCAAAATACGTCAAAAGAAACTAGCTCAATTTTTCCAAACAGAATTCTTCATCAGAAATCCAGCCAAAAACAAGTATTCTTTTATGTGTATCAACTTTTACAAATTGAGGAGGATAGCTGGACATGTTTATCATTCAAAAATGCCTAATGAATTAACAACTATGGATGGTAATTCACGTACATGACCAAATACACACAGAAATAAAATTTAAGAAATTTAATGTCCAAAATATAAACCATCAGGTAAATCAGGTGAAACTCCACTGCAGGTCTTTTCAGATTTAGCAGTAATAAATATGAGAAAATTAAAGTCAAGTCAGTGATTTTAGATCATAATTAGGTTACAGAAATTAAACCAAAGAGGATCATGATGGCAGTGGTGAGGGCTGGTTCTGTGAGGACTGCCATTTGAAGTGAGATTTACATGGTGAGGAGATAGACAAGAAGACCTGGGGGAAGAAAGCATTTCAAGCATAAAGAAGAACAAATTCAAAGACTTTGACATGGGAAGTCTTTTGTTATGTTTGAGTGACACACAAAAATGGGTCAGAATGACTTTGATTTGATGCATAGTGGTGATAGTCAAAGAAATTGAGGTCACAGAAGCAGGCTGATATCCAATCAGGACAGCTGGATACTACTAGAGACTGGACTTTGTTTTGTTTTTCCTGTAACAGAAAGCCACTGGTGGATTTTAAGTAATGGATGGACATGTTTGCATTCACACTTTAGAGAGATTATTCCATGGGGAATAGGTAGCATAGCAGAATCAGAGATGCCAAGCAATGTTGGTAGTTTGGAATATGCTTTCAAAGAGAAGGTGGTGAAAAGTGATGAGATTCAGAATAGATCTTTTCTTTTCTTTTTTTTTTTTTTTGTACCAGGGATTGAACTCGTGGGCACTCAACCACTTACCCACACCTCCAGTCCGATTTTGTATTTTATTTAGAGACAGGGTCTTAGTGAGTTGTTTACCTACTTCACCATTGGTGAGGCTGGCTTTGAACTCATAATCCTCCTATCTCAGCTTCCCAAGCTGCTGGGATTACAGGTATATGCCACCATGTCCCAAATTGATAGATATTTTGATATAAAGAACATAGAAATTGCTGATGCATACATAGCATATAAAGGAAATGTTGAAATAAAAGATCATCTCTCAGTTTTTACTCTAAACTGCGGGGATGGTAGTATTATTCAATCATATAAGAAAGGTGTATTAGGGAAGAAAATTGGAGTATGTCTTAGTTTTCTGATGCTATGAATAACACATACTGGATAATTTATTAAAAATAAGGTATATTCAATTCACAGTTCTAGAGTTTCAGTATTGATAGGCCACATCAGGTGAGGGCCTAATAACAATTGAAATGGCATCACATAGCAAGACAGAGCTTACCCATTCAGATCTCTTTCCCACTTCTTATAAAATCATATATGTAATCATGTGAGGGCTATCCCCTGGAAATGAGCTAACTCTAACATTTCTCAAAGGCTTTATCTCCAAAGCATGCTGATTTATGACTCTGAAGATCGAGTTTCCATCTTCTTAATACTTCACATTGGGGATTAAATTCAATATAAGTTTTGGTGGGTAAATAAACATCCTAATAGGGTATTTGAGGGAAAAATCAATTGTTCTCCTTTGGCTTTATTACATTTGTGATAATATTAATAACTAGTACTTATTGAGCACAAATTCTATGCCAAGTGCATGTCTAAACTTGGTCACATTTTTTATTTATTGAATCATCCCCCAAAGCTACATGAACCGTTAATTTTAGAGATTGAAATATGAATTAGAGGGATTAATTAATTAGTCTTAGCCAGCCAGCTTAAAGGTGACCAAGTCAAGGGGAAAGAGAGGATGGTGCCAGAACTTACCATAGGAGAAGCCTTTACCAGTGGAGAAGCCAAGTAGGGACTTGCACTGAGTAGAAGACCTGGGGGAGTGTTACATAGAAACAGAATCATGGGGGCACTCAAGACTTAGCTATCTAATGGAACTAGCATAGGAAACTGGTGACGATACAGTCAGCAATGAAAGACAAAAGTCAAGTGAATGTGGTAAAGAAAACTGCTTCAGGAAGAGGGCGTGAGCAACTGTTCCAATGTCAAGATTGGGATGGGAGATAGAGCTGACCATTGGATTTAGCAAAAGCAAATTTAATGACCATGTGATGAGCCATGTCAGTGGCTTGGAAAGGACAAAAGCCCCATAGTGGTGGATTAATAGATCTCGAGATGTAAGCAATTGGAGTATAACCACAGGGATAATACTTCGGCAAGCTTTGGTGAAAGGGAGCAGAAACATGGGGTTGTCCTTGGTGATGACAGATAAGTCAGAGAACTTCCTTCATGGTTGGTTAAGTAGTTTACGGTTAAGTTATATTACCATGTGTTCATATGAAAATTAACATGGTCTAGTAGAGAGAAAGAGATTTGTCCAATAGTACATTTCATAGCCAAACACAAAATAAGGTTCCATGCATCAGAGTTGTTTCCAGTGAGTTTCAAGTTTTTATTCACATACATTTCACTCCATGCAGGAATACTGCTAAACTAGTAACCACCTCCTAACTTACCATAAAGAGGACGAAAGATATTCTCTTTGACTTCCCTTTTAAGTTCTGGGATGGAGTTCTATTACCTTAGTACAATCAGTCCTCTATTCGTAAATTCCAAACAATTGGATTTCTAA
Organism: Callospermophilus lateralis; assembly: GCF_048772815.1. Taxonomy (NCBI): domain Eukaryota; kingdom Metazoa; phylum Chordata; class Mammalia; order Rodentia; family Sciuridae; genus Callospermophilus; species Callospermophilus lateralis. The sequence continues at coordinate 1,675,228 of NW_027512465.1, read as the reverse complement.
CTTGCTTCTAAATCATGTCATCCACAAGTAGTTCATCAATTCTCTTGAATTATTTAGCTGCTGGGTTGATGTTGTTGTTGTTTTCCTTCTCTAACTTGTTACTATTCTAGATGACTTGGATGACTCACTCTTCTAACTCCCAAATACTTTGACCTGTGTATTTTAGTTAACAGTCACATTCTCTCACATTGGCAATTCACACCCATAGATACAAAACAGGCTGTTTCCAAACAAAAAGTGATCTGCTGTCATATCTGGAATTGTGAAATCCCCCTCTCTCATCACCTCTCCCACTCACCCTTGCCCACAGAAGTTCTTCCTCCACTTCAAAAGCTGATGACCCCACTGCTTTGCCCTTCCATTATTTAGCAGTCTCCACTCCTTCCTGGCTTGACTTCCATCTCTCTCCAATTTTGATCCTCCTGATAAACATTTCCAACATGCTTTCATGGGTGCAATTGATTTCTTCCAGTCTTTGACCTTCTCTCACAGCTGCCTTGCCAATCCCATTACCAAATCAGTCCCACCATCTGTTTGCTCTCCTCCTCCTCCTGGGCTGCCAAGAGTTCCTGAGAAAATTGAATAACCATGCTGATTGACTCTGCTACAAATTTATGATTTCCCAAGTCAGCTGAACCCACAGAGCTGCTCAGCAGCCCTCTTACTCATAGCTCTTTGGCTGGGCTTCTCATTCCACACAGCAGCTGCTCCCACCACACCCTCCTCAGGTCCCCACCCTCATCCTCACTACTTCCACCTCAACACATGATTTCACCTCCCACTCTGGAGAACTCTGATGCCATCAGGCATGAGCCCTTCCCCTCCCTCTCCAATCCCCAAGATCATCTCTACTCATCTGCACCACATTTTGCATCTCAGAAGAACCCCTATTCTTTTTTCCATCTGATATTTTGGCGCCACTTCTTTCTGCATCTGCTAAGATCTTGTTTCATTTAGGTGCTTCTTCTTCCCTGTTCAACCTCTAACTTTCTTTCAGCTCATAAACAGACCTGAATTTTCCTATTTTGTAAAGGAAAAAAAAAAAGAAAAACACCTTTTCTTATCTGGTAGTCCACCATCAAACTGTTTCATAAAATTGATCTTATTTTCTTAGCTGATTACTATGCTGATGGAACTATGAGAAATGCCATATAAGGTAGCCTGAGTGAGGAGGTTTGGCTTTAGTATAGATTAGCTCACTTACTAAATTAATGGAATCTAGACAAGGTATTCAACTTGTCTAGGATCTGAGTTCCTCATACTTACGTTGGAAATGCATGGGTCTACTTTTACACTGTTGTCCTGTGTTCTGCCTTCTTTGATAAGGACATCTTGGTTTCCACTAAGCAAATCACTTTTCACCAACAAAGTAGTCTGGTAGGGCTGCTGTTCAAAGAGCATTTTCCTTCTCTAACCAGAAGATTGGCATTAGGACATGTCAGCATTTCCTCTTTAATGATCATGGTGATAAAATAAATTGACATAATTAGATTTAAGTCATTGCAGCAGAGGTGTTTGAAAGAAATAGTTTACAAGTCCCTACTAACCTCTGAATTTACTTCTACCCTCTAGGGCCAGAGTATACCTTTCACTTTCCTAAGTATGCTCCTTCATCCTCCAACTTGTAAATTCTACTTCATGGTTCAAGAAGCTCTTTTAGCTTTAAAATTTTAAGTTCTAAATTGGTTTCTTTTGTTTTAAAACACATATTATTGTGATTAAATGAGATAACTTGTATAATATATTTAACTCAAACTTAGTGCCTGGTAGGTTCTATTGAATTTTGCTGCTGTTATTGCTTTTGATATTGTAATTATTGTCTATTCTTAGCTGAAACAACTTTCTTCTTTATTCCCTGTCACTTGATTTTTCTCCTATAATTCTAAACTTACTTTTTTTTTCTTTTGTTTTCCTTCTGTGGCTCATTGAGATTACTTCTCTGCTTCTATGCTCTCTCTTTCTCCATATGGGGATCTTATACACATATATGCAGTCATCTATCATGAAATGTAGATGAACTTATTATTTCCTTCTAATCTTTATCTCCTACAGATCAAATTCCAATTACTTATTAAAATTTTCAAACCTAAAATATGAAGCAAACTTCTTTACTTTATCCTCTCTTTCATAACATCTGATCACGTACAAAATATTTTACATCCATCAAACCATATACCTCTTGATAAGTCCCCAATGTCAGTATGGAAAAGCATGGCATCAGAATCACAGGATCAGACTACACACTCTAGGAGTCCCTTAAAGGTACCCCTTTCTGCACTGATTTTACTGTATAAAGCCTTCCACTCTGTGAATACAGCCATCTTTCTAGGCACTTTAGATATTATCACTTGCTTTAAAATTTTCAGTGACTTCCAAATGCTGATGGGATAAATTGAAACTCCTAGGAATAAATTCAAAGTCTTTGCTGATCTGAGTTCATTTATCTTTTCATGTTCATATCTAGTCACATATATTTGCAGACACACACATACACACACACATATATGTGCATATATATCCAGAATAATCCAGCATATTTACACTCCTTTTGTTAATGCATAGGCCAAATCAACTCGTGACTGGAGACGCTGATTTTCATGCTCCTGATATACTGTATTTTTTATATTCATATGTTATATTAATAATTGCCACATAGAGAACTGAGAAAACCCCAAATTTTACCCAATAGCAAAATATTCCAACAATACAATATATCACATATTAAATGTTTTCATAATTTTATTACTGAGAAAATTTTTATAACTGTGAATTTTGAAAACTAAAATTTTTTAACACTTTCACTAAGAAAAATAAAGCTTGCATTGTCAAATCATGGGTCATAGCAGTATTAAAAGTATGATGGTATTCCTACTGAAATCTATCAAAAACAATCAAAATTACAAATAAATACAGAACCATCACAATCATATGATAATGTATGTTGCAGATGCAATGGCACACACCTATAATCCCAGCTCAGGAGGCTTCAAAGGGAGGATGCTGAGTACAAAGCCAGCCTCAGCATCTTAGGGAGGCCCTAATCAACTCAGAGAGACACTGTCTCTAAATAAAATATTAAAAAGGTTGGGAATGTGGCTCAGTGGTTAAGCACCCCTGGGTTCAATCCCTGGTACCAAAAAAAATTATATGATAATGTACGTTGAATGATTTATGTGGGACTTTGTGCATACTTTATGATAAACATATGTTTAACAGAGGCATTTTGGAAACTGAGTATTATTAATTTGGATATTTACAAACAGAACCATCAGTTAAATACCTTCCATGGATATAATATGTGTAACCTCTGCATTATGTGAAATACTAAGAATGGCTTCAGCAATGCAAAATAACTTTATGGCCATCTTTCTTGGAAATTTTTACAATAAAAGTACCAAATATCAATAATAATTATTCATAGGCCAGGGGTTCTATATACTTGAAACATCAGAGAGTCCCTAACATTCTATGGGCTCTTTCAGCTCTAACACATGGAAGCTGGATTTCTTTGGTTTCAAGTCAAAGATCAGACTGAAAACATCAGAGCAGAAAACATCTAGTTTGGTAGAATATCTTTTAATTGGAATTAAAGGTGAAAAAATAGAAGAGGAAACAAACAACTCTACAGACTATGCCTTCAATTATTGATGATCCTTAAAATTTCACAGTCACAGAACTGCCAGACCTGTCTTACTGAAAATGAGATCTCATAAATTGTTGTATTTTTTTCAAAAGAAAACAGTAATGCCTATAAACTACAGAACTGTGATTATCATATCTGCACTATTCACATTTTATATTTGGGGGTTTGTTTTTTTAAAACCATGAAGGACAAGGACCAAACAGAAAATATTGAAAAGAATTTAGTAATATGCCACAAAATTAAAAATCAATGAAAAATACATTTGGAAATATTCTGAAATACAAATCAGTTCACACCCTGAAGAGTAAGTCCAGACAGTGGCAGAGGTAGAGCGGGCACGTGGACCTGCTGGATGACGATGCTGAGCCATTAACCTCAAGATAGCCTCTTGGGCTTGGCTTCATCCAGATATTAGCTTAACCTCAAGGAAATTCTCTTTTAAATTAAAGCAAAGGAAGTTTTATATTAAAAACATGTTTCATTGTTATCCCAAACATCATACAGGTTTGCAATATCATCACATGTAAATAATTTAAGTATAAACTAAACTCTGAAGAATACTTCCATGTCTATGGATATACGTGGTTTGTTAAAAATTATTATTATTAATCATATTTTTTTCCTCTATTAAGAAAGTAAGTCCCTAGTGCAGTGTACTATACTGGTGCTTACAAATGGCCAAATGTTCTCTTCTACTACTTCTTATCCTCCACTAAGAGTGGCGACTAATGCCAACCAGAGTCTAAAAATAATATGCCTCAGCTAAGCATCCAACACACATGCCTTTAGGGTTGTTTGCTTCCTCCCTCTATATTGCTTTCTCTGCACTGCCAGGAAAATTATTCCACTAACAAATGAGAGCCTCCACTCCCAAGTCTTTGAAGACCTCTGTGGTCTGATTCCCAGTTCTGCAAAATCAAGCTGAACCTCGTAACATGCAATATAATGCGTTATACATTTTAATCTATTTTTTAGTCTCCTTTTATAACATCCTGCCTTGACACCCACTTGTCCTCTCTCAGAACACGACTCCTGGCCATGTGTTTTTATCACTCCTGCATAACATACATTCATCTTGCCACAACTGAATTCCGGCAGTTTAGTAGATACTGAGTAACAAAGAAGAATGTGAGGACCACATTGTTCTTGTGATTTTTATTATGTTTGTATGTAAACAAGTACATTTCCCCTTACCAGTGTTTTTAGTACTATACACAACAAATAATAAATTGTAGCAACTCAATAAGTATTTACTGAGACTGATACTTACACACTTTATTAAATGTCCTAGAAAACACATAAATTTCTCATTGATAGTATCAAATGAATTCAACCATTCTTTACTAAGCATCTACTATAAGCAAAGCACTCTGCTAGGAGCTGAAGAAGGGGAGTAGGTGAAAATAAATCACACTTGGACCTTCTCAGTGAAGAGATGTATTGAAGAAATTGCATATGTACACACTTAGATGCACAAAATATACCCAAAATATACCATCATTGAAATGGGAAGTTCAGAGTAACATAAAATCACACAGAAAAGGTAGCTTAAAACTAACCACTAGCAACTTCATAATTTGAAAATAAGCTTAATAAAAAAAGAACAAAAGGTAAGATTTACTCATGTAAATTTGGAAAGACAAATTGTGGGACACTAGAGTATGGGTTAGAGTGAGCTGGCAAGAAAGGAGAAAGTGAATAAAGGCTCTGGAAAGCTAGCAGACCCAACTTAGGGCACTGATTCATGGAAATGAAGACTGCAATGGACAGATGGGAGGATGAGATTAGAGGAAGAGGAATGGGATTCTAAAGAAAGAAATTTAATTTGTTAGAAATAAGTAAGTATTTGATGTTTCTGAAGCAAGTTTTTCTGCTTTTGCAATGTATGGAATGGGCCAGCCTTCTAGTCATATCAGAATTCACTCTAAATAATTTTCCACAAGCTTTAATATTAGTTTAACTATGCCCTGCAGCATAACTAAGACTTATTTTATTTCATAATCTAGATCAGTTATCACAGTAGTATGTAGACAGATTTTGCTTTTCTTTTTTTTAACATGTATTTTTCTTAAGTAATATTATTAGATGGCACAGTGAGTGGAATGATTCTTAATAACAGTTATCAGGGCATATTAATTTTGAATTCAGACTAAACAAGAAGTTAGAGTGACTACTGGGAGAGACCATTCAACCACATGACTATCTACTCAATAGTACTTAACCTGAAGATCCAACTGATGCACATGTTTGAGAAAAGTAAGCTACTGGGGAAAATTGCAACAAAGCATCTGAAGAAAACTGAAATAAGACTTTCCTAAACATCATAGTAAAAGAAAATAAAATGATGTGACAAAAAATGATGCAACAATAACCACATACAAAATTCCATTGTGTTAAAAGTACTTAACGATTTGATGTCTTTGATTAATTAAAATCTCAAAACAAAGAGAGAGAGCGAGAGAGCACATGTGCACATGAGAATATGAGCTTACCAATTCCTTTCCCAAAATCTTTATTAGAAAATAAATACATAAATAAATAAGGTTGTCCCTCTTTTTTGAAGTTTACTTTAGTGAATGGTTTCTAAATTGAAGGAGATCCTGGTGTCCCTTTGAAACCAACTGAAGTATGCATTGATAAGTGATAATTTTTTGGTATGCTCTCATTTACAAATATTACTTGCTTTGATAAGCACATTTGTGTGTTCTAAATGATCTCAAAACATATCATTTCAAAATCATGCAAAATAGTAAGCTCATTTATCAAGGTTTTCAAGTCTGTTCTAACAAATGGTTTTTAGAATTGAACTTTGATTCCTAAAAACACCAAAAAAATTAATGTTGCAAGACAGATACACCTGAACTTCCAATCCCAACCTAGGTCTTCACTACTTCAAGATCATTGGAAAACATAGGTGATTGTTTTTAATATCAGGTAGCACTCAGAGGCACCTATCATATAACAGCCAGGGTTCTGAATTGCATTCAGACTGCTTATGAATCCTTAGCTCAAATAGAGTAGGTAGGAGTCCTGTGTCACGTGTCAAGTATTAATAACAACTAATACTTGTAGTTGTTCACTTTATGCCAGACAGGGCTGTATTATACATTTACTTACATATAACATATTCAATGAATCACATTTTCTAATAATGTGATGGGAGTGATCTTCATTTGAACATATGATTGAATAAATAACTAGCCCAGAATTGCTCTAATTGGTCCATAACCTGTGCTCTAAACACTTTAAATGTATATTTATATCTATGTCTATGTGCATCTGTAGCTTTAAATTGTGTATTTTCATAAGGCATCCAATGAAGGACCAAATAGAGTAACTCAAACATTTAGTAAACATTTAGATTTTAAAAATCACTCTCTGATCATATTATTGTCAGGTAACATTGGACGAAAAATAAAACCGCAAATTTCTGCTTATCTACATATACAAAACCACCACACTAAAAGGAAGCGTAGATGACAACATCTTTGTGTTCTCCCAGCACAAATGTTTACTGAACGAGTGTTTTTATCACCAATTCAAATTAATCCTCATTCTAGAAAATAGAATTTTCAAGTGAATATATGCCATTTATTAAAAATTTATGTTTACATTCTTTCTATGCCAATTGTCTGAAATCCCTGCTAAACAAAATCGAACCATTTGGATGTTTTAAACAAGGAATAGAACAAGAAGACAAAAAAAAAAATTAATGACTTTGTCTTTATAAAGTTTTACATAGCAATGAACTTACACTTCCATAAGCACACAGTTCAGTGAACAATTAATTATCTGCAAATTCATAATAACCAAGTGGCATCTACACAATAACTATCACGAGAAGCTTGGAACAATTTTTGAGAGGGCAAAGGAGTTGTTTGTGAACTACTGTAGTATCCAGACTTAAAGGAATCTAATAGCCTCATTATAAAGTCATAAATCAGAAAGCCAAGAGCTTCTAGTAGTTAGAAAAGCAAGCTTTACAGAATACCAAGATCTTGGTCAGATTCTTAAAGTGTTTTACTTCTTTGCATGTATTCAATTGTGAGTGGTGTAGAATGGGGAGAAAAACACTGCAATATTCACAACTGCTATGGCCATTCTTTATGTTGCTGCAAAGAAACTTCCATCCCATGTAATAAAGAATAAACATGAGCAATCTGAATACATTCTTACTGGGGCAGAAAGAGGGAATGAGAGAACCCTTTTATGTCATGCACATGATAAATTATTTCTAAGACACACTTTTGTTCCTCAGGCCTGTCCAAAGGCAGAGTTCTATTGTGACTCTCCAGAATGCTGTCCTTTATAAGAAATTTCAATGGTTCTTAATAGAATCCTATGAATCACATTATATATTCAAAAATATGATTACCCTTATACGTATCTTTTATGTTCACTCCCCAAATGGTGTGTGTGTGGGGGAAATATATATATGAATTGTATATATATAAATTGTATATATATAAATTTGTATCTAAGTGCATTCTTTAGGTATTGATATGTATGGTCACTTGGAATTTAAAAATGTAGTTCATTTAACTCTTTCATACTCATAATTATTTGGTATGGTTTTAATTTATAGAAATACTTCATATCATTAAAATGGCTTTTAAAAATATCTTCTAGATTCAGTAAAAAATAATGTGCAGATTCTTTTGTTCTAAAATAAAACATTATTTTTAATTCTGTTGGTGTATGATGCAGCTTTCAACAATTCTGCAGCTTTTTTTTTTTCATTGTCTTCATTAAACCTATTGGGAGTACCACAGCTTAGGTCATAACATGAAACATCATACTAATTAAAGTGCTAATTAACTGGTATAAGAAATATATTGCATGAAATAGATTGCTGTAATACTTTGTTTTAACTTTTGTGGCATTTCTACTTGGTAACCACTAATTTAGAGTCCTCTAATCATGCTCTTTAATCCAAATGTTAATCTCAGATGACAAGAGCACATGATTACAGAGCCCTAGTGCAAGACATATTGCATTTCTTTTTAGTTGTAAAAATGGGCTTCTGAAAGATAGAAGGATCCATTTCTGTAGACTCCTTGGTATTTGTTGGAATACAACCTCTCTTTAGATAGAACTAATTGGAAATCAGACTCATAAACATTTTCATAAACTCCCCAATCTAAATATCATGCCATTTACGTGACTATCCATCAAAAGATTTTTATTTAAAAGGTCCACATGATAAATATGATTATTTCCTTAATATTATTAGAGTCTTTATTTGCACACAGTGTTTTAAAATTACATGACTTAAATTAGGTTTCCAATTTTGGTTCAAAAATGAGGTAAAATTTTTTATAATAAACAGGAAATTTTTTTTATAAAGTCAACCAGCAGAAAGTTAGTGTAGTCTGACTGTATGCACTTGAAATGTATTATCAGGAGGTAGCCAGTTTCTGATCTTTCTGAAATGCACATACCAAATGTCTGCTTCTTTCATGAGCCTGACACATATGGGAGAAAAAACCCTCTGAGCCTCCTTTAACAGCTAGACACACAGGAGGAAGAAAGATTAGAGAACTGGATCCCCTCAGCTCCCACTGAGATAGAATTTTCACTGACACAATTGGGCAGTAGCAATTAGAAAACAGGCTAAGCTGCCCTGATCTCAGAGCTCCAATATCTTAAAATAGGAAATGTTAATTTTTTCCCCTAACATCTAAAGATATAGGCTAGGAAGATATTCATTTTTAATCACATTAATTTTAACTCCTCGTTAGTAAACCACAAAAAGCAGCATAAGATAGGTTTGGATGCAATGGTAAGGTCCATAAAAATAGAATATCCAGCTCTTTCATTAAAAAAGTAAAGACTACTGAACCTTGTACCCTAATAAAAATCTGAGATTGGCTGTATATGCCCGATTGCTAAACTGTGATATGAATAGTCTTGTGGTTACAAGTGAGGTTCTGTATTTTCCAAGGCCACAGAGCCACTTCTGAGGCCTATATTTTCCAAGGTCACAGTTCTTAATCATATACTCTACTCAAAAAGTAGTTTCAAATAGACAAAACTGAGGATAATTGTTGTTGATTTTTTCTTCTCCAAAACAAGTTAACCAATAACCAGGTTTCAAGTGAAAGCCACTAAATTTTCAGGTATTAAGTATCATCCAATTCAATTCAAAAAGCATTTATTTGGTTTACACTTTACATGTTTCAATCATATCATTTAATAAATACTGTACATTTGTTATTTAATGATTTTGCAAATAAAGTCCTCCTCAGACATAATAAGTCCAGATTATTTTCAAGAATAACAACTACATATTAGTACACTGATGATTATAATCTGTTAAATCCAGATTATTTTCAAGAATAACAACTACATATTAGTACACTGATGATTATAATGTGCATTATCCGTAATTTTCATGATAATATAATAATTTATAATTTTAGTTTTCACATTTTTAAACTGTTAATTATCAGAGGAAAATGTATATCTTTATGACTGTGGATAAAATCATCTGCAAAAATTGTTCTTTGACTTTTTGGAAACCTTCATCATTGGCTTGTGAACTGTTTGATTTCAAACTTCATAGTTTCCTCTCACTTGTCTATGCCTGAAAAAATGATAGACCATACAACTTTAAGATTTGAATTATAGGGGCTGGGGATGTGGCTCAAGTGGTAGGACGCTCGCCTGGAATGCATGCATGCGGCCCAGGTTCGATCCTCAGCACCACATGCAAAACAAAGATGTTGTGTCCGCCGAAAACTAAAAAATAAATATTAAAAAAAAAATCATTCTCTCTCTCTCTCCCTCTCTCCTCTTTTTCTCTCTCTCTCTTAAAAAAAGATTTGAATTATAGTTGATCAGAAACTAATAAATTTCCCTAAAGAATCTGTGTCTGCTCAATTTTTCTGAGTTTTGCACCATAAAATATGAAGAATACTGGGGACATGGTGTTGCCTTTTTTTGACTGTTTTTATTTCACTTTTCTTAGTGGTATTGGGTCTAGTTTGGTCCATGAATATCTTTCAGCCACTATTACTCTCTATTCCTATATCAATTATAAAAACAATTAGAAAATTAATAATTGTCAACACTTATTGAGTTCATGTTATGCCATACATACGTTGCCTACATTAATCTAATTTAATGGTCACCACTGATTCATGAGGCAGACAGTTATTAACTTTATATCACATAGGAATAAATATAAGCAAAGAAACACAGTTGCTCCAAAGGGTATCTACTTGTAAGTAAATTAATTTCATTTCAAACCCAAGAAGACTGGATTCCAAATTCCACACTCTTATATGCTATGAAATTCCACAAATGGCCACATATTTAGCTAAATGAAAAAAATGTTCCGTGTGACCAGTTCTCTAAATAAGAATCCCAAATGATTATCCAGTCCACCTTGTGATTTACTTGTGAAAAAAAAGTAACACTATTTTGCAAGCCAGTGTGCTACAATGAAAAAAAAATATGTATATATATATATATATATATATATATATATATATATATATATATACATACACACACACAAACACACACATATATATATATATATACACACAAATGTGATTATATGTTGTGTGTATATTGTATATATATATACACACACACACACACATATGTCTATATATCTAGTCTCTATCTATGTCTATACTTTCATTTTGTTTCCTGTTTCTCTGACCTTCCACTGTTGGAGTAGTAGCAGGAAACTTAAATAGCAGTACTATTTTCTGTGTGAGGCACTTTGTGATAAACATTAATCGTGAAATTACAACAGTTGCAAGACTCCTCTGCCTGTTGCTTCTTCTAAGCAGAGAATTACCATTAGATGAAAGAGCCTTCAGCAATAAACATCAGGGGCTAGTGTTTTCTTCTCCTCTGAACTCAACCAGGCTGATCCAAGTCCAGAAATGTCTTTGAAGTCACGGAGACCTTCATGTACTGATCAATCCTTGGGGGGTAAAGAGCAAGAAAAACTGGTTCTCTTACTTTAATATTCTGCCAGGGAGTGCGTTCAACTCAATTCACAACAAAAAGGTTTTCTCTGTTACAAACTGAGTGATTTTGTACTTGGGTACTGCTTGCTTCAATTAACTTACAGGACCTATTGATCCCAGAATGTGATTATTTTTACTGTGGTCTGTATTTCCATTAGGTTAAACTATAAGCACAGTAGCAGCAACCTTGAATTCATATTTTCCCTGTTCTCAAGGTACGTATTTTGTTTTGGGTTCATTTAAGTGAAAAACAGTATATGATTTTCTTAATAGCAATAGTCAATGTTGATTATAAATGTGATCAGTATAATCAGTTCACAATATTTCTAAGTTAATAAAATTTTAAAACTTAAGAATTAAAATTATCTGAAAATTAAATGTGTAATCCAAAAGCTCACTAGAGTCCTGAGTACCTGAGAATTCAAACAATTGATTCTTCTGGTGTGGCTATTTTGAAGCAGAGCAAAATTTGACATCAAGACTTGTAATTCATTCAGGCATTATTCCTACACTCTCTCACAAATATCTTTATCATACCTTTTCTTTTTATCTTTAGAGTCTAAGCCTTTTGTTCTCCAATTGTAAAGATATGGAGAATTATTTTTAAACCAGCAATGTGAACATATTTTATATCCCATTATGTTTTAAGAGATTATAAAATAGAAAATACAGGCATCTTATAAAGTAGTTTTCTTTTATTATTTTGGTCACAGAAAAATATTCAGTACAATATAATTATATAGTTTGTAGACATACAATTTATTATAAGAACATAAATAAAGACAAAAATCCCTGTAATATTATAGATAGGATACCAACTGCAACTGATTGTCACATAGAAAGAAGAGGTAAAAATTTCAACTATAAAGTTAATCAGCAAGATAAAGACAAATGAATACAAAATACCAGAGAACAATAGTTTCAAAATTATTATGGCACATGGTGATTACAAAAAATATGTCAATCTTCTGCAAATATTCACTAACTTATCTGTTAACATCTGATTTTTTTTGTTATATAATTTAGGTTGAAGAAAACTGGGGGGAACCACATGTAACTTATTGGTAGGATCAAAAAGTTCTGGTTAGAATATAAATTTTCCCTGCTCTCTTTGACAACAATGTCTACAATTCATTCACATCCTGTCACAGAGTAAAGCAGCCTGAAGGGTTATAATATGACTTTTCAACTATCCGAAGACTGATTTCACATGAGCTGACTCTCATTATTTTGAGACATGGTACCATCTTAATTTAAAAGGCTCAGTTGCATTAAATATTATACTTAATTTGGAACATTTGCAGTAGTCATTCTATTTTAGAATTGCTTCCTTTGTGAATAATAATCTCTAGTAATAACAGAGATGAAATGGCTTTAGACAGTTTACCCCACCTCTTTGCATTCTAGACAACAAACCAAAGTGCAAATGCTAATCATTAAATTTTACCTCCTTCCACTTACACAAGCACACATCCACATATGCTCACACTCATAAAAAAATTAGACTTTATGTTTATACAGTATCATCAATTGAGCAAGTAACTATAATTCAAAGAGGTTCTTCCTGCATTCAATTCATCCTTAATAAAATAAAAAGGCCCTCCTCTACATCCATGAATGCATACGACCACAAATATAAAAGGCCAGTTTCCTATTGATATAATGGCCATACATTCCTTAAACATTTCCATGGTTAATCCTAAATTCAATCAGAAACTGTGTAGAATGTCTGTGAGATATATTGTGTCTTATCTTATACTTTTACACCATAATAAATTATGTTTCAACAAGTATCAGAATGGCCTAAATTTTATTTCCTCTCTTGTTCTCTAGTTTTCTTACTTTCCCTGATTGGCAGTAGTATTTCTTCTTAGTGCCTCATTAAATAGCATGGAACTGTCCAATTTTCTCGGAATTCAGTCCTGAGGTATACATTTCCATTTTCTTTGTTGATCTAGCACAGGTTCAGGTGATTTCTACATAATACATCCATTAGTTCAAGCAAGGCAAATGAAATCACATCTATACTAATCTCCACATTATTAACTATAAACAGGAACGGGGTGCATATCTCCACTCTTTGTTTGAGTCCATTCAAGTGCAAACTGAAGAAAAAGGATTTCCTGTTTTTCTTTTCATACTCCTGAGTGTGGTGATACCTGATTCTGTCTCTCCACAGTAATTGATAAGATTGCAAAACCTCTCTCACATCCCTCCTTTAATACGAACTGAGAACTTGATTTTTTTTTCACTTGTTGACAAGTATAGTTTGATTCCTTTTTTTGTAGAGATCTTATTTTAAAGCCATTTTTGTTTTCTTCAAAATCAGGGCTTCGTTTTAATCATCTAGTAATCCTGCCCCTTGGGAATCGATTTCTTTGTATACAAGACAAGATCCAGGTCTATTAGAATCCAACATATTGAGTTGGAACTTGGCATATATTTCACTTACGAGCACATACATTCATTTTACATGATTCCTCAATGTGGCCAGGGGGGTTCGTGGTCTGCACTGTATCCACCTATAAAAAATACAAAAATATATGTCTGCTTTACAGGGATGTGAATAGGGTTTTGCCAGCCTACTTCCAAAGCTTGAACTGCACATCTTGGCTCATGGCAAGTATTCTTTCCTTCTTTAAGATGTATTTGCAATGGCCATGACCTTTTTTCAGAAGTCACAGAGACATAACTGTTCTCACTACAATTAACAACCCTGGGGCATCTAAATCAATACAGCTGGCAAATTTCAAGGATGTGATCCCTGAAAAGAAATGTCTGCATGATATAAAAAAAATATATATGTTAATTGTGTTTTAGGGTTCAAGCTTTTCTAGGCTATGGGAGGGGAAGTTGGGAAAGTGTGGGTTTTGTTTATACTATAAACACAAATAATAACAAAATGGTGATTTTATGATCAATATTTTTACAATTTACACATCCCTAAAATTTTAGTGATATGAGCTTAATTTGAATATTCACACCCATCAAAATAGTTTTCTCTTTTTTAGATGAAATCCTTAGATGATTCTCTCTCTTCATATAATCTGGGCAATTTACATGCTTTCTACAAATGGCCTACTGACATCTGGTCAAGAAAGAATTGCTTCTTCCCTAAAAAAAGAAAAAAAATATTGGGGATGTGGTTCAGTGATTAAGCTCTCCTGGGTTCAATCCTCAGCACCAAAAATTTTAAAAAGACAGTAAAGAGCAGTGTTTTCCAATATTTTATCTAGTTTGCACAAATAAATTGCTTTAAGATAGTTTGATGCTAAATCCTCCTTTAAATAGTGTTAAATAATGCTCTGAACTTCTGTTTTCAATGCCAAAAAGAAAACAAAGCATCATTTTCTAATTGAATAGTAAAATTTGTGTTACTAAAATCTTCAGTGAATATTGCCATATAGATGGTGAATAATTTCCAGAGATTACACTTTGTACAGTTCACTACCCAAAATACTTATCTTTAATTTAAAAAATAGGATCAGAAAAGAGAAATTATCTGCCCAAATTCTATGGTAATAATGGATTAGCACACATGTCAAACTTAGTAAAGAAGTGGATAGTTTCTTTCCCTGGATGTTTGATCAACTTTTTTTTTAGAGTAAATGGTATTTAATAAAATGTAACACCTAACTTAAAAAATTAGTTATTTATGTTTAAGAGCACAGAATACTTTGAAAAAAAATGTTCTCACAGCTGATTATCTATATTAGTTATGTAAGTTTAAGCCACTTTAAAATATGTCATATTTTAATTAAATTTTATCTATTCCAAAAAATAAGATTTTTATTCTCTAGTAGCCTAAAAGTTAACATAATTTGTGACGACATTCTAATGATTTACAGAAGCAAAGCACAAATCTCAATGATTTAGATTAAAAGTTTAAGATGAACACAGGTTCTATTATTGTATATAAAGCATATCATGCATCTTTAATTTCAAAACTCCTCAGTACTGAAATTAAATATTTGAAAGTTTCTGATTTTGTGTTTTCTTTATGAACCATAAGGCATGCCCAGACAATACTAGACCTACTTTCCTATTATGCATTCTTACTCTATGTGACATATTTCCACAGCACTTATCAAATACTTGACTGTCTTAAGAAGTTAGTTGTTCATGTAATTTCTATGCAAGGCTACAATGTGCTCCCTGAAGGCACACATCATGTAGACTCTGTTACTGATTCATTCTTAATATCAGCACATGCTTAATCAGTAATAAAAAATTGGATTAATGAATAAATGCATATCTAGGAACAGCTAATTAAGTAAATAACATTACTTGTTATATCACAGTATCACATATATAATTCTAAAATTTTGAAATCTTTCAAACTGCAGAAAATGCTCTCTATTTCACTGCATATTATTTTCCTCTTATTTGTTAATTCTTTCTTAAATTGAATCTGACAAACTAAAAGTTACACTAAGTGCTTTTTTTATCTTTTCTATAGTTATTCTTCTCTCCTTTCCTTAAATAGTCAATGTAAAGTTTTCTGCAAAATTTTTAATAAATGAACAAATGAGCAAAACAGTTTTTATAAAAATAAGAAATCAATGGTCTCACAACATTTCATAATTTATTTCCAAAACTTGACTTGTAATTCAGATTAATAGGAATATAATACATCTAAATAATATATTCATCATTCTTCCATGGACCATAGTGAAATTCTCTAAGATGTTATTCAGAAACAACTCTCATTTCATAAGGTAACAACTTCATATGTTAACTTTTGAAGAGCAGGCTTCTTCTGGTTTTGTGGCTTTAGGCCTTGATGCACTGAAAAAAAAAATGCAACTGTGTGCTAATATTCACCTGTCACTGAGAAAAATGGACCCTTTTCTCACCATTAGAGATTAATGTTCAGAAACAAAAGTGCATATTTCAAATCACTTATAGAGTTCACAGACAACTATATAAGAATCATAGTTCTGAAAACTGTTGTTCGGAGAGTCACAGTAGAAATGGATGTTACCAGGATGTGTTTGTTTTGATTTGAATCAGCTAATTAAAATGGCCCTGGAAGCAATTTTCAGATCACTGCTGCTAAGGAGATAGGCTCCAGTAAATCAGACCTGATCGATCTTTCAGTCAGGTCCAATTCAGTTCAATCGCAATAGACACAGCCTTTGTCTTTGCCTTTCAACCTTCCTTCTCAATTTGTTCTATCACCACGGCAACATGTCTCACACACTCACACACACAGAGTCTCTCTCTCACAGGCACATGCAGAGATCAACAATTCTTATACACACACACACACATACAAGGTCAGTAGATCACACACATACATACACAGAGATAGATCTCTAGATTTCACTCAGCATCCAGTTTTTAACCCAGAGACTGAATTAAGCCAGGAATTTAATTTTTTAAAAAAAATTGTCAATAAAATATTCAATTATAAAAGCCATAGTCTTCCCCTTTTCTAGTCTTTCCTGACCAACAGTAGGTGAGAAGTACCAGGAGAAGATAGTTGAGTTTTGCAAAGAATGGCAACAGTATTTAGGGAACTAAGTATGAGAATATCTGGAACACTCACACATCAGAATAGAGCTGCTCTCTATCTATGATTCTGAAAAACTTCAAAACCATAAACAAGGTGATATACATATTTGAAAGGACATATATCTATTTTTATACTGTTTTAGGTAAGTTTTAATGCTAAATCACATTCACCTATGTAATTGGTGTAGATTAAGCAGAAATATGTGTTGGATGTGTCTGAATATAATTGGCAATAAAGAGATTCTATGAATATTCATTAATTTTTCCTCAAATGGTGTTGAAATCTAGGAAAAAGTAAAAGGCACCTTAAGAAAAAAAAGCACAGTTCATTTCACAACATAGAGAACCAAAGTAATGTCAGTTTCCACTATCTAGAAGCAGGATATTGATATTTATTTTAGAGCATAAAGCCTAACATAGAAACTGAACCATGCCCAGCACCTCATCATTGAAAGCTGTTACTTCATTTTAAATACTAAAAAATCATTTAAAACAGAAAATGATATATGGTAAACACAGGCTTTAGGCAAGGGGAGGACTACAAGAGAGAAAATTGTAGATGGTATATTGGTCTTTTACTTTCTTCTGATTTATATGAATAATATATTAAAAAACATAAATTAAGATTTGTTGATGACTACAACACCTCCATATTATGGGGCTTAGGATATACTATCCCAGGACATGGAACCTTGACCTTAGAGGAAACAGGCTGACTACTCTCACCTACATCTTCCACTGGACCTTCTTCTTGAAGTAGGTCATAAGAACCCTCATGTGAGAGATATGTATAGTTGAGATGTGTATATTCCTGGAGGGAAAGAACATCCTTATCTCTGAAAACACAGGGGCAAAGAAGAATCTGAACAAACAGGTTTTGCTCAGTTCCTGCAGTTTATAACCATTAGATCCACCTCCTATGCCAATCACACTTCTGCACCACCATCCCACCACTTCATCTAACCTGCACATGAAACTATTCAAGTTTGCCATCTTTTCTTTGGGTCTATTTCCTTATGAAGGCTCTGGTGTCACATAAAATTTACATTGAATAAATGTATATGCTTTTATCTTCTTATCATATTTTTATTGTAAGGGCCTCAGCCATGAACCCAGTGATGGGCGAGGAAAAGAAATCTTTCTTCCCCTACAGTGTATTACAAGATCATACTTAACTGTCTAATTTAACCTCACAAATTCCTTGTGAAGTGGGAATCATAATTTTGCTCATTTTACATTTGAGGGAATTGAAGCTCAAAGAGCTTAATCTTCTTATATAAAATCATACAGATAAGTGGTAAAATCAGGGGCCCAAATCAAGACTTTTGGCTCCTAATCAAATATTTTTTAGACTACAGTATGTTTACTCATAAATTATTTTTTTAAACTGACTTTAAATCTTTGAAAAATAGACAGCTAGGTCATAATTATAAATGTCTCTATTTTTAACATGGTTTAGGAAATGAAAAGAAAACCTAAGCAAGTTTTCTAAATTATTATAAATGAATGTACTAAGCACGCTTCTGGAAGCCTGTGTATTTTTCTTACTGTATCATAATTATTTAAATTCATAAATACATACATTCTATCATCATCATTTATACTGATGCAAATATAAGAAATAATGTAGACATAATTGAACATTATCTGAATTGCTAAAAAGGAAAATAATAAATAAAACCAATTCTATTCAATCAAAGAAAGAGAAATGTGTACCCACTTACATGTGTGAGAGTACACACACACAAACACACACACACACACACAGAGGCTATTCATTAACACTGTTTCAAAGACATTCTTAAGGAATAGAAATCGTTTACATTGGTAATCAGCCACTGAATGCCCAGGAAGTAAAGGGGATAAATAATATTATACCAATTCCTTATCATATGTTCTTTGCCCTGACTTCAGATTATGAATGATTTGGAGTCTAACAAAAGAGTGCCTTGGGTTGTATAGCCAACCAATCAATACTATTGACTGGCTGACTGATAGAATCACAGAATTCAGTGTTATAAAGAATGCCAAAGGTTATAGAGTCCAATCATGTCAGAGGCATGGAAGGAAACACAGAGAAACCCAAGAGAGTATAGAATAAAAAATTTCTTGAGGAAATTTTTCTTTGGTTTTTGAAGAAATATATACAAATATTTACTTATAAATGAACTTAATCTTGGAGAGAAAAAGAACCAAGTAGGTAAAGTTGTGGAAGAACCATGAGACCCAAATAGTGAGAGAAGACAGGTAAGAGTAAGAGGAAGATGGTTCCTTCACTACTGAATTATGAATGTAATGCACTCCACTATTGTCATGTATGTAAGAAATAAAAAAAGAATCATAATCTCTATATTACAGATTTCCTGAAAATTTTGTTTTTAACTCATCCTCTGAATTACTTCTTTTAAAAAAGTTTCTGCTGCTTTTCTTGGCCTCATCTCACGTTAAGAGTTTTCAATTAGTGATAATAACTAACAGTCTATTGAGTGTTCCTGAGGTTTCAGGCTAACTGGCAAGGTCACTAGGAAGCAGATACTATCAGTAATCATGTTTAACAAAGAAGGGACTCAGGAACTGAGAAAATAACTTGGCCCACACTGTAGATCTAAAAAACGTGGAGGTGCTGGAATTTTAAGCTCAGGAAGTCTGGCCCTAGTCTCTGCATTCTTCACTTGACTGCACTCTACTGCTTCTCAATCACTGATAAAAGTGTTCTTAAAAGATGGTTTTGTCAAACTTGCTGTATCTTTTCAAATATACTTTAACAGTATTTTTTTAGGTAAAGAACAGTCATATTTTTAATATATCCATAAAACTGTTTAGCATCTAACTAACCTTAGGTTTTTAATTAGCTCAGTCTCTCTCGCCCGCCTTCCTCCCCTCTGTGTGTCTTACAAACACATACACACACACACACACACACACACATTTATACACACACACACCACATAACAAAATAATAATTATATTTCTGAAGAACAGCCCATGTGTGTACATAATCATCAACTTGAATTGCATGAAGCCTGTAGATTTTCCTCTCTTCTTAAGGTGTAACTATGGTCTTATGAAACTCCATGACTTCACAAAGTGCAAAATCAAAAATTGAGTCAGGAAAACAATAGTATTCCAAAATCTGAAGAGACACTCCCAGAAAGGAGTGCTTTCTCAGTGAGTGTACATACATATTTTGAACAGATACATACTTGATTTATTCCATTTGTTTTAAGCCAAAGAGTGAAAGGGAATCTTTGACAAAACTGTCATCTTTAAAACACGGTGATATTTCATTTTCCCCTTCCGTACTATTTAGATTGCTTGGAACTGAAATGCTTCCAGCAGCTCCTGTGCCCAATTTTTCAAAGCTGTCACTTCCTTGCAAATCTGCTTAAGCAAAATACTTAGGTTGTTAGAAAACAGAACAAACATACATTATAAAATACATTCTATTCTTCTTTGCAGGTCCAAGTCTTAGGCAACAATTGGAACTTGGGAGAACATGTGGAAATAAATTAAAAGATGACTATGATGGATTGCTTCAAGTCCATGAATTGGGTGCACCTCTGATTAGTTTTCAAAGATACAGCCCAGTAGAGTTTTCTGAACAATAATCATATAATCAGAATGTTATTTTCAATGCTTTCAGTAAAGGTCGTTAAATTTGAAAGAACAAGTCCAAGGGAAAATGGGACAATTAAAGATGACCATGGTTACTCTTCCTCAGTTCCTGTCTATAACAGCTATTACAATGTAACTTGTCAACATTCTTTGTCCCAGAGGGTAACAAAAAATCACCCAATGTTACATTTGTAGACCTGTGGCCTTTCTGGTTGCAAGTATCATAACTCATACCCTATAGTACCTGATAAAAGAAAGCACAACACAAGCAAACTTCAAAATAATGACTATAAGAATGAATGGTATAAAAACCAATAAAACTTGTTATTACCAAGCAGCTTCAAATGTGATAATGAATGTGCTTCAAAAGGGTTCAGCCACATTGACTTGAAATATTACTCAAAATTCTTAACAACAAAAAAAATGCACTTTCTGGATAAACACACACAAACATGCACTCCAAGTTGTACATATTTAGATATGTAGTATATAGATTTAACACATATGGAATTTTTTCTCCTTTATGCATGATTACACAATTCCAGCTGAAATCCATCCTTCCAAGATTATGCAGGAAAAAATACTCAAGACCTACAATTCCTTCCATTACTTTAAGAAAGCAGTCATGTCTCAGCAAAAGCCAAGACTTCTTATGGTGTACAATCCGAAACCCAATTCTCTCTCGGCACTTTAACACTAGATCTGTCACCCTTTAACACCACAAAATCAATACCCTGGAATGTCATGGTTCTCTGATGGCCCACAAAGTCAAGGCATGATCAATTTCAACTTCCTTACTAGACAGAAATAGACATAGACAAATAAAAGATTTTATTCAAGTTAAATTCAATAAAACAAAGGAATCAAGGTAGAGGGAGTCAAAGATTTTAGAATTAATTTTGACAAATTTACACTTAAATCTAGATCTATTTTTAAATTTCACTAATTTGCACTCCCAGCTAAAAAGAACATATTAATTTACAACAAGTATATGAATTGCTCCCGTCCCTAAGAAATACACTAATTGTGTGTGTTTCCTTCATTGCCTTAGTTAATAAGCACTAGGAAAAAAATAGTTGTCTGAGTTCTTTACTATGTATCCCTAGCACATGGGGTAATATTTGGCTTTATTGCTCAGCAATATTATGAGTCTTGTCTTTCTTGTCACAAACTATATATCCAGTACCTTAAGACAATCCTTGATACAGAGTTAGCCCTTAATAAATTTATTTGGTTACTATATGAAAAGCATTGTGTGCATTAAATATATCTGCAACATAAACTCTATTGGGCAAAGGCTTTCTCCTTCTTGTTCACTGTTGTATCCCTGTCATCTGCAATGCCAAACACATAGCAGGGACACAAATAATATGTGCTTATTTTGATGAAAAGACAATGTATTATATATTATCAGTCATTTGCAATTATCATTCTATAAAATTTAAATATCAGATTTCAAATAATTTTTTGGTAATAAATACTTTATATAATAGTGGTTTTATACAGCCTCTAAATTTCCATATATATATATATATATATATATATATATATATATATATATATATATATATATATATAATGTAGTGAATCCAGGCCTGAGAGTTTAGGAAGCATGGAGTGCAGCTTTGGTTCACTAACTTGCTATGTAATTTTGCCCCTCCAGGTCTCTCCAGTCTTACTATAAAATGCAGAGGAAAGCTAAAGAGAGACTAGGATGGTTCTCAGGTATCCCCTTGGGAGTATGTAGAAATATACCCTCTGGGGTATTTGTAGAGACAAAGATTCAGAAAAAAATCAATGGAAGGGGCTCTAGAGGTCAAGAAAAAGGATGGGAAACAATCCTATTAAGAGAGTTAAAAGAAATTGGAGTCATGCAATTGGGCAAAGAAAATGCTGAGAAAGC
This sequence comes from Callospermophilus lateralis, assembly GCF_048772815.1. Taxonomy (NCBI): domain Eukaryota; kingdom Metazoa; phylum Chordata; class Mammalia; order Rodentia; family Sciuridae; genus Callospermophilus; species Callospermophilus lateralis. Next base: position 1,652,562 of record NW_027512465.1, on the reverse strand, counting down.
CTTAGCAGCCCCTCATTGTGGGAGAATTTAGCAAACACCTGACTTTCTACTTCTAGTTCTGCCTAGGCAAAGTATTTACAATGACCCACTCCCTTGTTTTCCTGTGCTATCAAAGTTACAAGAAAAATTCCAAGCTTCCATGTAAGTTGTACCAAGGAGACGCTATGTGACATGGTTCTTGTGTGACATGACAAGATGTGAAAAAGTCCTTGAGAAAGGAATCCCCCAGAATGGAGAAAGTTAATGGGACCAAGGAAGTGTTTCCCTCCAAGTTTTTGTCCCTCTTTCTTCTCTATATCAAACAGAGACAGAAATGAAAATAGCAACCCTCTTGGGAGCATCAGCAAGAAAACCAAATTCTATAGATGGAGGGCAGGACAACAGCCAGCACCAGGATTTTTCAGTAAAACTTGCTAACTGATGACTTCTAGAATTATCAGGGAAAAGTTAAACCCTTTGTTTGACTGTGGTGAAACATTATTTGCAGCTGAGTTTATGCCTAAGAAATGCATTTGGTAATAGAAAAAAGAGAAGGATTTGCAAAAATTTTTTTAAAAAAATTAAAAAGAGAACAAAACCTCATGATTATGAGATTTTCTTAATAATACTATTAGACACTCAATAAAGGTCTGTAGGTACATTTGATTGGATCAACTCTCATGTTCCACATTATTTTATATTATAGACATCCTGCAGAAAGAAGACAGCATTTCAATGTAAAAGAGCTCTGGACAAGTTATCAATCAGAAGGCATGAGTTTTGAGTCTATCTCTAACTCTCAATAATTCAAATTTTAGTAAGAATTTCTTCAATATAAAATGGAAATTCTATTAAATATTTGATAATTGTTAGGATTAATAAAATAAGGCACATAAAACATTTTAAAAACATTTACAGCATTTTTTCTAACAGTTATTTACACTGGATGGCACAAGTAAAACACTCAGCATATTCCTGGCACACACTAGTGCTTATCTATCCTTACCACTGTTACACAATATAACAGCCTCTGTTCCTACCTTCTTCTTTAGAAAATCTAAACCTTGATGATAGTCCCTCAACAGGTACATTTCTGCCTCCTGACTTTTCCTTCCTGGGCATGGCTGAGAGAATAAAGGGACAACTTTGAACCCAAGTGAAACCAGAGTCTCTCTACCTAGCATTTAAAATTATTACCCAGGAGATTACCAAAAAGAGTTTTGCACATAGATGGATAGGTAACATGTAAATTCAGAAACTACAGAATTTATGGCCATAGTTTATCTCCTTCTTATAGAAAAAGATTTAAAGAAAGATCATTTTCAGTATAAAAAGAAATAAATTGATGTAAGAGATGAGCAATGGAGAGGGAGAGAGGGAGAATGGCCTTGAATTTCCAATTCATTTTTGAAGACTGAGTTCAATGTATCCCCCAACCCTTTTAAATATCACTTGAGCTATTTTATCTTATGAAAACCAAATAGTTTTAACTAAATAACATTAATTTTGGTTTTAGCATTAAAGCATTTCATCAAGCTGGTTATAAAAATCTATATCTATAAAATCTTAAAAGAAGATGCCCCCATCTCCCTTTCTGTTCTATTATTTTGTTAGTTCTATGATAGTAATTCAAGTAGCATCTTACAAAGCAAAAAAGCACATTTAAAGCAGAAAATAGCTTCCTATTTACTTATGATTCCTAATGCCTATAATCAATTAAGAAAATGTGAAATTAGTTGAAATCCTGAAGCTACAGATATTAGCATCCCAGAGAATCCGTTTGTTTTTTTTTTTTTTTGATAATTTTCTATCAAAACTATTTCTAAAATACAGAAGGGATTTCCTTCTTGTTTTTTTTTTCTTAAATAAATGGGTGATTATTTTAATGATCTATATCCACATGTGGGTATATGTTTATCCTCTGCTTATTTTAAATAATATAGTACTTCTAAAAATGCCAAACTATTATGCTTGTAAATACACCTATACCATGAGTGAATTTTAAAACCTGTGTTCTACTTCACCACATTAACACAGTTATCATAAAATAAAGTTCTAAATCATACATCATTGTTATTTATCATGTCACAAGTCCTGTCAGACCAAATCACTTTGCAAGTAAATTCTGATAAAAGAAAAATAAATAGCAACTGAAATTTGAGTTTTGGTCACACGTTTCAAAATCATATATAAACAGACTCTTATATAGTTGTATTGCTAGATCTTACTTATAACATTGGATCATTTTATAATTAACCGGGGGGGAGGGATGCTTTTTATCAGAATCAGTTTCTTTCTTCCCTACTTGGAAAGAGAAAGATCCCAATGGGACAGAATCCCCAAACTCTCTTTCCTGTGACGTCTTCTCTAAGCCCACTAGTGTCTCCCGGCAGGCGTCATTTGGTTCCTTTTTCAGTCTCAAGGCAATTTGACTCCTTCCCACTCCCTCCCAATTATAAATATGCAGGTAAAATCAATGGCCCACCCCTTTTTCTGACTCATTGCCTAAACAGAGCAGACTGCCTTCTAGTACAGAACTAACAACAGGTGGGGGAGGAAGTACTAATTAATCAAGCTGAATATTTGAAGTCATTATTGCCTCAAATCCTTTGGTACCTTGTACAACTCTCAATCATCAAACCCCATGCCCACCTGCATTTCTCACACTTTAATCATGAAACATAGAAAAGCATTTTAAAATTGCATAGATTTGTGAATAAAGATATGGGCACACATGCATGCTAACCGTACTCTTTTCCCTTATCATCCAAGAGTTCACAATAGATCCTCAAATTTAACAGTAAAAAAAAAAAATTTATAATAGTATTTTTTTAAAAATACTATTATAAAAACAAAAGAAATATTTATTCCTTTGACGCACAGAGTATCTGTCTGCTCCACTATCTCCACAAGAAGTATAATTTGAAGCCTCTGAAAGTACTAAAGGAATAACAACAGAACTTTGTACAGGAGGTACTAAATATTAACTGAAGGTAATACAGCCTAAAGAAACAAAGCAACACAAAACAAGCCTCCTGTGGTGTCATGCACTTGTAATCCCAGGGACTTGAGAGGCTGAGACAGGAGGATGGCATGTTCAAGACCAGCCTCAGCTACTTAGTGAGGTGCTTAGCAATTTAGCAAGACTTTGTTTCAAAATAAAGGATAAAAAAGGACAAGAAATGTACTTCAGAGGTAAAGTAGCCCTGGGTTCACTTCAGTACAAAAACAAGAAACAAAACAAAACAAAACAAAAAAATCAACCATACATTCTATAATGCAAAAGAAAAATCTCTTTGAGGGCGATTTACAGCTTCTATTCCAGCTTCTTGGATTTGAGTGGCAAAATGGGATTTGTATATCAAGGTGGAGATTTTTCAAGTTGGTTGTCTAGTATTCGGACTTTAATCTTATCATTCCATGTATTTTTTTAGGAATAATGTGCAGGAAATGAGACACCCTAATTTGCAAATGTCACTTTATTTTTCTTTTTACAAATATGTGTGTATCTGAATCCATGATAAGTGCCTAAAGTTCTCCACTTTCCCTTAAGTGACCTGTTTTTATTGTAAATGTCATTTCTCAGACACATCATCTATGCAAGAATACAAATGAGAAAAAAAGACCAAATGTTCAATTGGGTTACTTGTGGGTTTCAAGTAGAATTTGACTTTAGTGTTTATTTCATATAACAATAAAGATCTAGTGACTCCTTAGGCTGGTATTTCAAAGTTAACAAATTTCATTTACACACTTCATTTCTTTCAATGTCATGTAAAGATTTAACAGTAACATTTACTTTTATGTCTTTGAAAAATCCACAGTCAAGAATTGACTAGGCACTGTTACACTGATAAAAATGTTAGGATAGATTATAAACTATAAACACTTTATAATATTATATTCTTCAATCATTACTTAAAATTAGATTCGAGGATGGCTCATTCATGCTCACAAAATTAGTTCTATGTGGTAACATATTCATTAAGTACACATAAAACCATTTTGAGTAGAAAGTTCCTAAAATGCTTTCTATGCTAATCAGAATTCTTTTTCTTTTTTTCCCTGTTGATACTGGGGATTGAACCCAGGGGCACCTGTGCATTGAGATATATTCCCAGTCCTTTTTGTTTTTATTTTGAGACAAGGTCTCACTAAGTTATTTAGTTCCTTGCTAAGTTGCTGAGGCTGGCCTTGAACTTGCAATCCTTCTGTCTCAACCTCCTAAGCTGCCAGGATCACAGGTGTGCACCATGCTCCCAGAACTAATTTGAATTCTTAAATGAAAGTTACACAAAGATGTGTACCTATTATAAATACGAATTCTGATACCATTATAAATGCTAACTACTCAGTGTCATAAGATGTCAAAGTATTATGTTTAACTTTATGGACCTAATAAAGATTCTCTTATACATCCATTTCTTTTCCTTAGAGTTGGGTGTTATTTTACTAATAACTAAATATATGTCTTACTTATGCCTCATGTTTCAGATCCTAATTGATTTATATAGCCAGGCTAGTAGTGGGGAAAAATAAATATATTTGGTTTGATCATGGTTTGACAGAGAAGAAATAAGTGACATGTAAGGATTTAAATGTAAGCAAATTCTGTGAAATTTCCAACTTTCATTTAGTAGCACTTTTTTTTAACTACCAGTGCTAATTTTTGCTTGGTTCTCAGTTTAATTTCATTCCAGTAGTAAAGGTTAAAATGTGTAAATTTATCAAAATGTGTTTGTAGTAAAGCAAGAAGAAACTCAGATACCAAGCAGCTAGGACAGGAGTAGGGTAATCTTCCATTTTCTCTTTCCAAATGGTAGCTTAGGATATTGAGACCCTATTTCATCAATAATGAAAAGGGATTTGAGAAATACTGAGATCAAAAACAAAACTGATCCTGAAATCCCTGGCTAACAGAGCACTCTGGGATTATATTTCCTACTTCTGCCTAGACAGCAATACCCATGAGTAACAGCTGTACTTGGTGAAACACTGATTCACTGACTTGGTAATGAATGTACCATCAACATTAATACATTTCTAAGTCTCCATGTTTATCTTAATACACCAGTAGATGATTTCATATGTTCAGTTTAAGAGAGCTCCTGATATTCAAAATAGTTTACCCTAAAATGTTTGGACACAGATCTTTGTGATAAATCATCAACAAAACATTTTCTCTCAAATTGATTTTCTCTATACAAGTATGTTTCTAAGAAATTTTATTTACTGACTAATAACTATATACATAGTATCATAAAATAAAGATTTAAAGATAATGCAGTCAACATAGGCCAAATATAATATATTTAAATTGCTGTTTGTCATTTATCTAGGCCCTTCTCATTAAGGTAAGTAATCAAGTTTAGAACATTCTGATTATATGTAGATTCATGCTAATGACAGGCAAATAAGGATCCAGTAAGTTGATTCTGTTTATAATAACTGATAGAAATAACATGTTTGTTTGATTTTGTGTTCAATTCAACATTTTACAACTGAATTTAAATTTTCAAAGCACTTTCAGCTTTAATCTGAAGATCTATTTCAATCCAGTCCAAGACAGCAATAATAGGAGACTAATGTTTTCCATTTAAAATAATATTTTCTTTGTTCTTTGAAAATCCTCAAGGGGTAAACTATTTTAATTTAATAGGTGCAATTGATCTTCAAATATTCAGCAATATTAAAAGCAAAGAGAGTCCTTCTTTTTAATCAACCAAGTTAGAACTAAAATAAATGAAGATGTTTGTATCATGAGTTCAGGAAGCAAGGGAAAAAAATAGTACAATCACTTTTGAAAATAATCTTCTTCAAACAAATGATTATATATTAAAAGTCTTGCCCTTAACGAGGTGCAGCTCACCTAGTTTTATTACATATGGGGACAGTTTGATGACTTATTAAATCCTTCACATATTTAAGAAAATGAATAATCATTGGCAAATGGCTTTTTACATTATAGGTCATAATGTTCCCTTCCTATTGCTTCCAAAGGAAGAAAAAAAGCACTCATCTTTAAGAAATGTGAAATTGCTAAGAAAAAGATCATCTTTAAGAAATGTGATATTGCTAAGAAAAAGTTATTAACATTTCAGCATTTTCATAATACACAGTTTTTATATCCAGTCCTCCCAAACATCCCATTCCAAGGGCACTTATTTCAATTCTGGGATGTTCAATGGCATAAAAGATTAATTTATAAATATAATCCAGTTACTTCTAAGTTGTATTTTCTAAATACCCTCATATTATGCAATCCCTTAAATGTGTATAAGACATTAACACAGAAAGAAGCATGAATGTCATTTAGTTGCCTAAGAAACAAGCACAGTGTTGAAGAGGGTCCTCCAGGGTGGTTAGCAGGTGTGCTGTGACATCTTATCAGACTGGTTCTGTGTCTTTTTACTCTGCGAGTTGGGGCACATAAACCACTAAAGACAACCTGTTTTTGTTTTGTTTTGTTTTCCCCTTACTGTTTTTCTTTTTTTTTCTTTTACCAAATAGATAAAGCCACATATTCCTGTTGTGTGGATTTTATAAAATGATGCTTTTCCTGAACTTAGCTTGGTGTTAAGCATGTGATAATGCAAAATAAAAGCATATTCTAACCTAGAGTCAAGTGATTGGATTTGAGCCTTCCCACATTACAGGCTTATTTACTAGATTTGAAAGCAGTTCAAACTGTGCTGCTCAATACAGTGGTCACTAGCTCCAGATGGTTATTAAATTCTTGCAATGATGCTAAACTGAATTGAAAGGGTGTGCTATAATTAGAAAACATATACCAGATTTTGAAGATTAAGTTTTTAAAAGAAGAAGATAAAAGGTCTCATTAATAATTTCATGTTGATTAAATATGGAATAATATTTTGGATACATGGGGTTAAAGGAAACATGATGTTGAAATTAATTTCATCTGTTTTTCTGTTGTACTTCATTCATGTGGCTACTTGAAAATTTCAAAATGTACATACGACTTGAATTATGTTTGTACTAGACAGGGCTGCTCTAAAGTATTTTCCATGAGACTGACCCAGAGCACTTTTTACAAGAGCAGACCCTGACCCATCCATGCTTGAGAGTCACCCAGCCTAACCGCAACTCCTTGAAGCTCCCCTATTGAATTTTTTGCAGGTAAAATTTTGAAAACTGCTTCCCTAAGACTTCATGTATTAAATATTGCCAAGAAGTCAGTCTCAACTGGACTTTGTACCTAAAAGTCCTGAGAGATTTGGTGATTCCTACTTAATGTCTAATGTGAATACAGGATGATATAAGTAAAGGGCTTCTATTAAGCATATAGCACTTCCTTCAGGCAATCACTTAACCAAATAGTCAACCTCAGGGTTAAGTGCAATCTGCAGACTTCTTGTCTGACAAGTAAAGCACAAATAGAACTTTAAAAAATATGACTGGGAAAGTGGCACCCTCTTAGAATCCCCTATGATACACTCTGGGGTATGTCTAAACGTCCTTGGTTCTAGGATAGGACATGCACTGAGCTGTACAGAGGCAGAAAAGTCAAAGCGAACTCTCCTTCACTTACCAGTGGTTCTCAGATGTGATTGGTTGGGTGGCTCCTCAGTATCATGGGTCCTTTGAGGAAATTATGGCATAGTAATGTACTTAGCTAATGCAATTAATAATAAAAAACAGTTTTGCATGTAGAGAAAGTCATACATTAAATTTGTTCAACACAAATTCATATGTCAAGCAGATGTATATACTGGGGAAGAAAGCTCAATGTTTGCATTAATATTATAATAAAAGTTTGCTGGATTATTCACTTTGTATGTTTTCTGTATTTTATTCTATCATTTGGAAGAATCATCAAAGGAATTTTAACAGGCACATGGAAAACATATAGAAAAAAATCTAAAATTGAGGAAAATTGCATGCGTTAATTATATTTCCCTACCAGAAAAAAACAACAAAGAAAATGACTGCATTTACATTAAATATAGAACAAGCAAATCTTAATCCTATCAGCCTTAACCATCTGCAAAACACAATCGTCAACTTATCAAGTAGATTCTCTCTGGTGTGTCTAAAGGTGCCCGCAAAGAGTAGAGTACACTTGAGACAAGGACCCAAAATTCTGCCAGAAAAGGAGTCCTGATTACAGGAAGAATGCACTAGAGGAACATTTAATGGAGCCCTAGGGATGCAGGTGGGAAGTGAACTTCCATCAGCATTTTGAGGGCTAAAAGATCCCTTTCCATTTTCTATCTCCTTCCTCCTTGATGTTCCACTCCTCCAGCAAGAAATATGAGACAGACATTGTGGGAGAAATTTTGGTTAATGAAACCCCTTAAATAAGTAGAAGCTAGGCAATACTGACTTGAGACAAACAAACAAATAAAACAACAACAAAGAACTTGGGACTTAATACCAGAATTCTTGAATTTTATAATTTGTTTTGTTCTTATCTTTAAAGTGTTATTCTATTTCCAAGGTAGAGAGTTGATGCCACTGTTTTGAAATAAGAATTTATGAAAACATTGTCCTAGGTTCCATTACAGAGAAATTACAGATTAAGAAGCAAATCAAGAGGTTGTAGATCAGTGTTAGATTGCCAGCCTAGCATATGCAGGGCACCAGATTCAATCCTCAGCATCACATAAAAATAAATAAGTAAAATAAATTGTGTCCATCTACAATTAAAAAATATTTTTAAAAAAGAATCAAACCAAGAGAAGGACAAGTGTTTAGATCACGCAAATTATGACCAAAAAATAATTAGTAGGATCCTTAGAACTCAGATTTGTTTGATAAAGATGATATTTTCTTACATAATATAATATTTCCTTATTGTTAATGCATGAAAAAATCATATGTTGCATTTAAACTAGTTTATATGACGGTAGGAAATCCTTTGAAATCCAGTACATATGTTTGTATATATATATATATATATATCCTCTATGCTTTATGTATTTTAATGTATTTATATCATAATAATATGGTAGCAAAGGTAGAGAAAAAATTTTATGATTTTTTTCTCTTTCTGTAAAGGAAAATATCTGACATTCAAAAATTTAATATTCAAGTTCCATCTTTTCATTCTTTCTAGAAAATAGAAATGCTATCTTTCACTATAGAACAGAGATTGGCATAAAGTTGGCTGTTTGATGAGCTTCCTTTTGTCTTTCAAAGGTTCTAGACTTTTCATAATTTCCTAATATCTGACCCTCTCAATTCTAGGGAGCTCAATATCATATTTTTTTTATCAGAACAGTATATGACCTCAGAGTAACTATAAAATTGCAATAAGGTATTGGGATAGAAAGCAAACAGAATGATTTCTTTACCTATCCATAAAGAAAATGCTGATATCCTTGATGTGGCCACTTTCCAAAATGGCCCTAAAGAAATAAAACAAAATGAAAGCAGCACACAGCATATAGAAATGAATGTATTTGAATTTCTAAGAAATAACATCTATTTAATTAATGAGGACAACTACTTCAATAGCTCCTCATAGAGCACACTGTCCTCTTTCCAAGAGAAAGAGCAAATGAAAGACAAATGGCAAGTCCTGGGCTCTTTAGGAGGCGAGTGCAGTGTCACACACCCTCAGCTATGTTTCTCTCCATTCTTGTGCACTGCTGTGAAACGGGTCTGGTTCTTTAACACTCACACAACTGTTACACCACTGTAGGAGGAGCCAAGATTTTAACAAATACTGCTTGTCCCCAAATATAAATAAGTGGGAAAATAAACCATAGCATCAAGAACATTTGCTATTATGTTCCAAGTCAATGTCCCAACCTTAACAGCAGTAACTGTTCATACCGGCACTCTAAGATGATTGTTTTAAATTCAGTGAACTATCCCACTTGTCTGTCCGAGTTGAGATGGCTTCCCAGGTCACTAGGGTAAAATCCCCATAGATCTCGCACTTAGTCCCCTCTGAACTTATCCACTAACACTTCCCTCACAGCTCCTTCCCTCCTACCATACTGGTTTCCTGGACTATGCCTCAATTATCTCTTGAACGTTTCTATCCTTACCTTTCTCTTTATACCCAGACAGATCCCAATACCAACATGATTGCCTCCCTCCTGAACCTCAGGTCCCTCAAAATAACATCTTGTCAAGGCCCATTGACAGTCATATGTAAATTGCAGCCTTCACTGCCTATCTCTTATCTCTGCTTTTTAAAAATATTTTTCAGGTCCTGGATCCAAGATGGAGGACCAAAGGGAAGCAGCATTCTGTGTTGTCCATGCCCCCGTCTCAACTAGTGGGAATACTGCCTTTCTGAGAGTGATAAAGGACCCCTCCACAGCTGCACCTAATCAGGAATCGTGGCTGCCATGCTGCACAGGGCCCCAAGACTCAGCATTAGAACAGGACTCCCGACTCAGGACTGGTGGGTTCCTTAGTGGAAACACCTGCATCAGCAACAGGCACAGAATTCCCAGGCTCCTATACCATGCAAGACACTCAAGCCATGGCCCATGATTTTTGGTGGAGGTGCAGGAACTCCAGCCAACAGTCCCATGTGGTCCCCCACTTGTCCCCCATCAACAATCCCACTGTGGGGCTCCCTCAGTCGCTTCCATCTTCTACTTGGGGTAGCCTACCTGCACCTTGGACATCATAGATTCTGAAAAAAGCTGGCAACTGGAACACTGCACACCACAGAGCTCATCTCTGAACACCGTGGCACAACTCCATCATCCGGCTCCCCCAACCTGACCTGACACCACATTGCTGAAAGCAGCTGCCTCCATCTTGGGCCACTTCCATCACCATCTTTAGTTGGGGCAACTACTAGTTTGGAACACCAGATAGCCACGCTCCCAATCCCCAGAAGCTGCTAACTCGGCAGTGATTGCCCAATTCAAAACAGCCCTCCAGGACAGGTGTGCAGCCACCTGAATGCAACACAGGCGACTCCAGGAGAGAAAGTATAAAGGGAGAGGGTGAGGGAAATACACTTTAGAGACTACTGTGGAGGGCAGAAACTGAGGTCTATGAGCGAGATGAGGAGATAAGACCCAGCACCCATGTCACAGGAGCAGACCTCAAAAGGAGATCCTTGAGGTACAGTCTCCCAACAGGACCAGCAGGTGCCATTTCCCGGTGCCCTGCACCCAAGACAAACCCTCACACTAGGTAACCCCCACCATCCTGAGGGCATAGATACCTACTAAGAATAAACAGCCCCACCTATTGGATGAGAGGGAAGCAGGAAAGATATTGATCTCCAACCTAAACAATCCTTGTTTGTCTTTCTTTCTTCTCCTTTGTTCTCCTGCCTTCACATCCCCAACATATGTGAAACCAAGAACTTTGCTTAAATTAGGATATTGAGGACTGAGATGACTGTATAGTATATGATAGTTGTGTTGTATATTCTTTTTTTTTCTCACCAATCTTTACTATTTTAACATTTTTTATTTTGCTTAATATATATGTGTGTTTGTCTTATGTACTCTACTGTCTTTTCTCTTCATCTACCCAAAATTACTACCTCTCTCTTCTCCTGTTACTAACCTTCTTCTTTAGATTTGTCTTTCACACTTCCTAAGATATAATAACTCTATATCCTCATCTCATACCTCCTCAGCATATCTTCCTACACCTCACCCCTGGTTCTTTGTCCACCATCAGAAACTGTAAACCCTATTACAAACCTACTGATAATATTTGAATTACCATTTCTGTACATTGTGACCAAACTGAAAACGTCGTAATAACAACTATTGTTTTTAGGTGGTATTTTGTTTGTATTGGGATCTGTTAACAGTGTCCTGCCCCTCAAAGGTGAGGTACTGGAAACTTACAGGGGCACAATAATCCTATAGGGTGAAAATGTTAACACCTCTGACACATATCCAGAAAGGAAGGCACAAGAGCAACATGAAAAGACAAGGGAAGACAGTGCCCAAAACAAATCAAAATACCACATTATTAGAATCCATGGCCAGCAGAGCAGATGAAATGACAGAGAAGGAGTTCAGGAAATACATAATTAAAATGTTCTGAGAATAAAAGGATGATGTAAGAGAGCAAATACAAGCACCAAAAGATCATTTCCAGGAAGAGCTACATAAGTAAATACAGGAAGCAAAGGATTACTTCAATAGGGAGACAGAGATTTTAAAGAAAAACCAAATAGAAAGACTTGAAATGAAATAAACAATAAACCAAATTAAAAGCTCAATTGAAAGCACCACCAACAGGGTAGACCACTTGGAAAAAAGGACCTCAGACAACAAAGACAAACTATATAATCTTGAAGAGAATGTAGACCACATAGTGAAAATGGCAAGAAACCATGAGCAGAAGATTCAAGAAATATGGGATAGCATAAAAATAATAAATTTAAGAGTTACTGGGATAGAGGAAGGAATATAGTTCCAAACCAAAGGAATGAGCAATCTATTCAGTGAAATAATATCGGAAAAATTTCCAAACATAAAGAACAAATTGGAAAACCAAATTCAAGAGGCTTACAGGACACCAAGTATACAAAATCACAACAGATCCACACCAAGACACACTAGAATGAAAATGCTTAATATACAGAATAAGCAGAGAATATTAAAAGCCATCAGAGAAAGGAATCAGATTACATATAGAGGAAACCCATTAGGTTATGTGCAGATTTTTCAATGCAGACCCTGAGAGCTAGAAAATCCTGGAACAACACATATAAAGCTCTGAAAGAAAATGGATGCCAACCAAAAATTTTGTATCCAGCAAAATTAAGCTGGATTTAGATTTGATGATAAAATAAAAACCTTCCATGATAAACAAAAGTTAAATGAATTTACAGCTAGAAAACCTGCACTATAGAACATCCTTGGCAAAATATTCTCTGAAGAGGAAATGAAAAACAGCAATGAAAATCAGCAGAGAGAGGTATTACACTACAGGAAAAACTAATCAAAGTAGAAACCAAGTAGTTAAAATAAACAAAAATGTCTGGGAATACAAATCACGTCTCAATAATAAACCCTGAATGTTAATTGGTTAAACTCACCAATCAAAAGACATACATGGGATGAGTGAATAAAAAGAAAAAAAAAAACCAATATGCTGCTTCCAAGAGACCAAGAGACTCATCTCATAGGAAAAGTCAAACACAAACTGAAGGTGAAAGGTTGGGAAAAATAATACCACTGACATGGACTGCGGAAGCAAGCAGGGGTTTCCATCCTCATATCAAATAAAGTAGACTTCAAGCTAAAGTTAATCAAAAGAGACAAAGAAGGACATTTCATACTGCTCAAGGGAACCATATACCAACAAGACATAATAAATATATAAGAATCTATGTAGCATCTATGTTCATCAAACAAACTTCTCAGGTTGAAGAGTCAAATTGATCATAATATAATAATTCTGGATGACTTTAATACATCTCTTTCACCACTGGATAGATCTTCCAAACAAAAGTTGAACAAAGAAACTATAGAACTCAATAATACAATAAATAAATTAGACTTAACTGACATATGTAGAATATTTTATCCTTCAACAAGTGAATACACTTTCTCAGCCCCACATGGATCCTTCTCAAAATATGATATACAATCAGTCAACAAATTTATGAATAATTGTTCAACATCTCTAGAAATTAGAGAAATACAAATCAAAACTACTCTAACATTTAATTTCATTCTAGTCAAAATGGCAGCTATTCAGAACAAAAACAACAATAAGTGTTGGTGATGATGTGGGGGAAAAGGCACAGTCATACATTGCTGGTGGGACTGCAAATTGGTGCAGCCAATATAGAAAGCAGTACGGGAATTTCTTGGAAAGCTGGGAATAAAACCACCATTTAACCCAGCTATCCCACTCTTCAGTTTATACCCAAAGAAATTAAAAACAGCATAATACAGGGACACAGCCACATCAATGTTTATAGCACCATAATTCACAATAGCTACACAGTGGAACCAACCTAGATGCCCTTCATTAGATGAATGGATAAAGCAAATCTGGTATGTATGTATATATATATATATATATATATATATATATATATATATATACAATATTACTCAGCAATAAAAGAAAATAAAATCATGGCATTTGAAGGTAAATGAATGGAGTTGAAAAATATGGTGCTATGTGAAATTAGCCAATCCCCCAAAAAACAAAGCCTGAATGATTTCTCTGATATAAGGAGGCTGATTCATAATGGGGTTTGGAGGGGGAGCATAGGAAGAATAGACAAACTCTAGGTAGGGCAGAGTGGTGGGAGAGGAAGGAAGGAGGCAGGAGGGTAAAAAGATGGTGGAATGAGATGGATATCATTATCCTAAGTATATGTATGAAGACACAAATTGTGTAAATATATATTATATACATCCAGAGATATGAAAAATTGTGCTCTATGTTTAATATGAATTGTAATGCATTCTGTTGTCATATATAACAAATTAGAATTTAAAAATAAAAAATATTAACTTATACTTTGCTTATTCACATCTTATTAAATATGTGTATCCCTCCACTGAATTGTAAGCTGTATGTGACAACAGTGATTTTTTTCAATGCTGTTTTTTTGCCATATCTCAGCACCCTGAGCATGCCTGGCACAGAGCATATTAATATGTATTATAGGAATATTTGTTGTTTGCATTCACTAATCTATCACTAGAGCCATTCTACAGGCTTTTACTGAGAGTCTACTATGTATGCCACACTGGATATTCAGTGATAAATACTATGCAGTGCTTTTTTCTTGAAAAGGTCACATTATTGTGGGAACAGGCCTATAAAAATTTAATTGCAATGCAAAGTGATTAGTGTATGTCGAACTAAAGAGACACTAAAGGAAGGAGAACGACTGTGGGAGGTAGGGAAAGCTTTGATAAGATGTGACATTTGAGCTGAGTCATGAAATATGAGTGTGTTTCTGAGGAATAAAGAAGGATCAAAAAACATTTCATACCAAGAAAAAGAAATGTACAAAGGAATGGATCAGACAAAGGGAAAGCCCTGTTGGACAGCCAGCAAAGTTTAGTGTGGTTAGAGCAGAGAGTGTCAGATAGGAATGAAGCTCACGTGCTGGGGGTCTTCCTATCATGTTCCTCAGTTTTTGCTTTCTCCTGTGGGGTGGTACAGAAGGCTTTTACAGGCAGAAACGACCTGGGTTATCTGTAAGGCAAGAATATTTCGTACGTTAATTCTTAAGGCAGCATGAAAGGTGAATGGTCTATGGATGTAGGCTAGAAAATGGAGCAGAGGCAGGGGGTGGCAATGGAGAGATAATGAGATTGTTTTTGCCTATGTTGTATTTAGACTTGAGAGGCACACAGATATAGAAAGCAACTGTCACTAGAAAATAAAAGCTTTGACGATAAGTGGTGACTACTAAAATAAGGAAAATACCCTGTTTTTTTTCTTTAATATTTATTTTTCACTTGTAGTTGGACACAACACCTTTATTTATTTTGATGTGGTGCTGAGGATCGAACACAGGGCCCCACATGCTAGGCAAGCGCTCTGCTGCTGAGCCACAACCCCAGCCCAGGAACATACCCTTTTAACAGAAGCTTTGGGGATACAATATTGAAAAGGTGAAAAAACGGAGAAATGTCCACCAAGATAGAGGTCCACCTAAAAATAGGGACAGCTGCTAATGGAAGCCCTGGTAGTAGAGCTTCAGACAGAAAGTAGCCCAGGAACAAAAGACTGGGAAGGGGTATATATTCCCCAAAGATAAACTTAAAATAACCCTTTTTTACTCTAAACTTTTTAAATTTGGATTCATCAGGACTTAGTGCTGCGGAAAGGCATATGTGTCCAAAAAATGTGCATAAGCCCAAGGTACTTTGGAAGGATATTCTAACAGGACAATGGAAAGGTCCTGACCCAGTAACTGTCTGGAGTTGGGGGTCTGTTTGTGTGTTTCCACAGGGAGAACAGCAGCCTGAGGAGCTGGGTGGTTTGGTGTGTGTGTTCTAAAAATAAAGTTCATTTCTTTTGACAAGTGGCTCCTGAATTGTGCCCAGCCAGACTGGGGCAAAAGACCACACCTCTCATTCAGATGTAACAGCAGCAGCAGGTTAAGACTAAGCTAGAGAGTAGTGAGCTCATAGGCCCAAGGAAAATGAAGAATGGAAGACATTGGGCTAAAGACTCCTTTTTATGATGAGAGACCTGAGAAAAAGTGGGCATTTCCTAAGATATTAGTGGTCTCACTATATTTACAGGTAGAAGGATTAGAAATAGAGGAGAGACAAAAAGAGAAGGCAGAGAATGACTAATGAAGCAATGTTTTAGGAGAAATACAGGAGGTGACATGACATACAGGGATACTGAAATTAGCCTTAGCAAAACAAAACCAAAAAATGTTTTTGTTTTTCATTTTTTTAACTTTGCACAGAGACACAAAAGTAAGAGAAAGCTGCAATATAATTTGGGGTATCTGAATAATGGAAGGTTAAGATAGAGATCTCTTGCTTCAGATGCTACAGGATCATGCTCCATTTTTCTACTTACGGGCTGCAGGATACTGGGACAGTTACTTAACCTCCTTGTGCCTCGGTTTCCTCATCTGCTCAGGCTCAATAGAGGGTGGTAACAATTCCTTCCTCCCTCTTGCAATTGACATGAAAATCAGGAGCCAATCCCCTCCTTGCAGAGCTTCAATGACAGTGGGTAACTCTACTTAGTCACAAAGTAAGTGTTTGTTGAGAGAGTAGAAGTGTGAAGAGGTTTGGAGGGTTCAGGCCTCAAGGCCTCTCTTTGCTCTATGAGGAAGTGAGGAAGAGTACAAGGAGATGAAAGCTCAGCAACATTTAGTGCTCAACAAAACGAGCCTATTCACAACAGACAAGCATTTGAGAACTTCTCAGGTTTATTAGAAGAAAGACCAAAATTGTGCCATCACCACCAACAGATGAGGATATCATAACATGGGTTGTCATAAACCTTTTAAAAATACATTTTATTTCATACACACACATGCACAGAGTCTTATTTATGAAGAGAAAAGCATCTGTAATTTTTATCACTTGGATGGTTTAAATTTCTAAGATCAGAAAATTTGAGGTTTTTCTCAATTAATATTATAGGAAACTCTTAATATTATAGGAAACTCTAGGTGGGACCTGTGAATAGTCTTAGGCAGAAATACTAGAGTCACCCTGCCTTGAGTTCCAGCCCAGGTCTACCTCTTTGGGACTGGGTGATTTTTGACAAGTTATTAAACCCTGAATCTCAGTTTCTTCATCTGAGAAAAATAGCATAAAAAGGATATATTCATCAGCACTGTAAGAATAAAATGACATAATCAACCTACATATACCTTGCCCAGGGTCTGATACATGATAGAACCTTCATCAATGTGGATTTCCTTAAACCTCATCATAAATAGATTTGAAAACATGTGAACATTACCAAACAATTATGAGCACTCATAAAAATCTTCACCACTCATCTACTTCTTAAACCACATAATTAGATAATGTCAAAAAAATACATATGGGTTTCTCAGGGGTTGGCTTAAAATATTTAAGTACCAAATTGAACTGAAGATAAAACACTGAAATCCTTTAAAAGGGTATCTGTGTGTCATATGAAAAATGATGAATCTGTTTAAATGTCTTACATACTTCCCTGAATAGTATTATCTTGTGACCTTCATTTTTTTACAGCAATAAAAGTACCTTGAGCCTGACAAGATTTATTGTTTCCAACTAAGATTTCCTGCACTGAGTGTGAATTTCATTCACATTAACACCTTACAATTTAAGACCTTTAATTCATAACTTTTGCAAGCACAAAACACCTTAGACCCTAAACAATCTAAAATAAATCAATGTATCATGTTTTCTGCAGGAGAAAGGGAACATGATAAAGTGATCCATTTCTGCTCACATCACTGGGGCTGCTTGAATATGACAACTGCCATCCTTTTCACATGACAAATGACTAGGGAATGCTCTGCCGCTTGCCTGATAGGGAGCTAAACTTATTTCAGGACATGTTCTAATGAGTCATGGTGGAGGCTAACAGTAATCCCTGCTAGGTTACTTCCTCCTTCCACAAAGTAAGCAGGCAGTCTTTGCAACAAATGTTGTTGGCTTTGAACAGATGAAAAGGGGTTAACTGCTTTCAGGAGATTTAAATGTGTTAAATCTGAGTTCAATTTGACAAGTCTGGATATAGTGCTATCAGTACATCTCATAAAAATGTTTTGTAGAAGCATACAGCACTGTTGTATTTGATAGTTTCTGTGATCTGTAGCATTTTGGGGTAAAATCACAGTTTTATCTGTAAGTTTCATAATATTTAAATAGAATTGTCTTAATTTTAAATTATAGATATAATGATTGAGTTCTCCCTGTATCATTTTTTTATTGATTGATGCAATGAAATCAGAAAGTACTGACACTGATGCTACTCATTGGAGATGGGGAGAAACACTTGGACAAAAAATCAACAGCACAATTTTTACAATTCATCACATATGGAAAAAATATTTACGCTTCCATTTCAAATCAGAATGTAAGCTCTACAAGAAACAGGAACAGAGCAAAAATGGGTGTAGATGTACAATAAAATATGTACTGAATGACAGAAGAATCAATATGTCCTTCAACAAAGCCAAAAAAAGTCCTTTACTATTAAAACCTAGCTAAAAACTACAGTGATCCCTGCGTGAGAAAATCCAGATGGCACGTGGCACCACAAGATTCTGTCTTTCACGATGTGCTACTGTCGGTCTGTGCTTATAGAAAATGCCTGCCTACAAAATGACAGTTTTGCCTACAACACACTTTCATACATAATTTACCTAACTTCGAAATTTACATGAAAACATATTTCTTATATGTTTCTTATTAATTTTTTCTTATTACTATTCAGTAAAATATGCTGTTTTCAGATAATAGCTACCATGTATGAAATGAGGCCCTTTCATTCTGCTTCCATATCAATAAAAGAGAGAGCTGTAAAGGTTATCTCTCTTTTTACAGTTAGAGATACTTGAAGGGAAATGAGATATGTACCAGAAATAAAAGAGATCCTGAATGGAGGAGTTAAGAGAAATGCTCTGACCTTGTCTTTTCCAGTGCCCATTATTGTTTATAGTGGCTTAAAGAGTTGTCTAGGCATGATGCTGACATTTATGGTATTTTATCTCCCATACCAGGCAGCTAAGAACTCTTCCACTTTCACTTATATATTTTAATCAAATGTTCCTGGAATCTAAACACTTCTTATTCCTTTCAGAACTTCCCAAAATCCATGACACCAAGTTCAAATGCTCCCATTTTGAATCCCAGGATTTTTTAATTGAGTTACAATAACATGTCATTTACTTATTCATTGGAGACTGAATTAGCACTTATTAAATTCATACATTGTACACAGGGCCAACCTGTGTACATTACTGATATTCCATCCTTCAACAACAAACGATCAGACTTCAGCAAGGTTTGCAAAAAAAAAATGTCACTAGCAAAGGAAGAGTCTATATCTTCTCATATTCATTTGCATTGTTGACTTTCCTTATATGCACATCGAAGGATATCACTGAAAATTTATTTTCAGAAGTAGAAACATTAAGGCAATAAGTACCAATCATAAGGACATTTTCTTCCAAGTGTCAGATTCAGGACTAAAAACAAGGAACACCAGGTAAGCATAAGGACCACCCAGGCATATTATTTTTCTTTAAAATGATCATGCAATTTTATCTCTAAAAATGATTAAAGAGCCAACCAAATTCTACCCTCAAAAATTCTTATGGCAGCAGGCTTACTGCTGCAAAATCAGAGGAAATAATCACCATTTTTTTTGTTAAGCACTACTGGGACTGAACCCAAGAGTGCTTAGCCACTAAATCACATTCACAGTCCTATTTATTTATTTATTTATTTATTTATTTAGAAACAGGAGCTCACTGAGGCTGAGTTGCTGAGGCTGGCTTTGAACTCCCAATCTTCCTTTCTTCAACATCCTGAGCCCCTGGGATTTCAAGCATGCATCACTACCCCGAAAAGAAAATTACATTTTTAAAGCAGAAGTGGGTAGCATGAAAACTGCCTTAATTTTATTTTGAAAGTATTTTTTTACAGCTAATAACAGATGTATAAGTAAATATCATGTGGAAAGCAATGTTAAGCCCTACATAAACATATAGGTACTAAAGTTCCTTCAATATCTAATAATCTGACAAAAGTGAAGTCCACAATCTCAATTCAAATGCATTATTAAGCACCTACAAAGCATGGTATCTTATTATGTGGGAAATACAATGGTTAATACATTTTATAGAACCCAAGCAAAATATATATGTACTCGTTCTTAAGCAGTATCAAATTAGGAATGTCCATATAATAGAAAATTTGACTCTTCAGTTACATATTAGACTATGTGTCATTACATATTTTTAAAAATCTTTTCTCCAACTATGACTTTCTCAACTTTCTAAAAGATATATAGGATACTCTGGTTTCTCTTCAGATCATATAAACCTTAAAAGATATATAGGAAATTTTTGCAGCATGTAAGAGAATTTACAAAGTATTTATAGTTAAGAAACAGAAGAGGGAATCATATTCTCAAAATATTTCTGGGATGGTTGATCCTTTAGTACTCTAATCAGAATAGTCTAGCAAAGGATACAGATTAAGTGTTATCATTTTGAACATCAAAATGTCTCAGTATTATCTTCAATAAATTAAGCTCACTCAAAAATAATTGAATCTATGCAGAAAAATTGTAAGATATTGTTTTGAAAGATTTTAATTTATAGACAAAATTCCAAATAGTTCATACCACACAAAGATATAGCGATTGGAAATTTTTTTAATTAAGTCAGTTTGCATATCCATAACATTATTGGTTCAATGTTTGTCTAATATGTTCAAGTTATAGTTTCAACATCTTAACATGGTACACAAAGTCTTTGGAAATTGAAACCCCACTTTATTTTAAAGCCTCATCACCTACTGTTTCTGCTCCAACACACGGGACCCCTCTAAGTATTGCAATAACTTCTCCTATTTTCCTGGGTCAATGAGTGCCCATGTGTCCTTAAGACTCTATCAAGGTCACCTACTCTGCAAAAACTTTCAATCTCCTAGCAAAGATTCTTTAGAATAGTAGTTTATGCAAAAATGGCCCAAGTGGTGCAGCACTTAATTTTATATGGCTGTCTCTTCTTTTTTCAACAAGAATGGCCGCCCTTTCACATACATTGTCATATAGATGATTCTACCCAGAGATGTCATTTCTTCCTGCACTCTTAAAGCTGAATATTGAAGATTGAGTCATGGTTGTGGTTAGATATCTTCTATTTCACACCCCACCACACAACTACTCTGTTTCCCATACCCATTGTGATCAGGTTCTATGCCCAGGTCTGTCAGTATGGGTTACATTCACAAAGTTCCGTGTCCTCTACTTATAGCTGAATTAGGCTGATGGGAAATTCCTGGTCTTAACGAAAAAGAGGGAGAAGAAATTGGTTAGAATATTTATTCCCTGACTCCGAGCCTACAGGGCCCTCTGCAGTCCCCTGCAAGTGCCTCTCCTTTTTCAACCCCTTAAATTTTCCCTGTCCTGGTACCTTGAGCGTGAGGCTCAAACACAGTGACTTACTCAAGGTGGACAAAGTCTCTCTACCATGGCATTACTGACATTGGGTGTAGAATAAT
Source organism: Callospermophilus lateralis (assembly GCF_048772815.1). NCBI lineage: Eukaryota > Metazoa > Chordata > Mammalia > Rodentia > Sciuridae > Callospermophilus > Callospermophilus lateralis. The sequence goes on along the minus strand of NW_027512465.1, from coordinate 1,630,936 downwards.
ATTATACTATGAAGTACTTCCTTGTGTCCTGCAGGATATTAGGGATGTTAGTAGCATTCCTAGCATCTATGCACTAGATATAAATAACATTTGTAAAGCAATTTACAATTTATAAATTGCTTTCACCTATTTAATCTCACTTGAGCTCCAGACTCTGCAAACAGATATTACTAGAATCATTGTTACCCATGAGAAAATGAAACTAATAGTGCTGTATCTAAATATTCTATAGAAGAAGGATACATTTGGAGTTTTGTAAACACAAACCAGATCTAATTCCCATTGTACTATGCCTGCCTTATAAGTGCATCTGGTACTGAAAGTCCCCATGTTACTATTTGCCTTAATGCCAGTGTTTCATCAGCAGGGCTAATGGGTTTCATATGAAGAACAAAATTCATAGTGGAGTTCTATGGGCATTATGTTAAATGGGAGTGATATAGTCAGTCATCTGTTTTCTCTTTTTCTTCCCCATAGAAGGATAATGTCACAGACATGTTTTATTGACAATTGGAAACCTCTTCAAAGATAATATATTCTGAACCTCAAAAAGTCCACCAGGATTACAATAGAAAAACTCCAGGAATTCTCATGTATGTAATCATTTTGTGTTAAGTCAAGAGAGATGCTTAATGCATTTCAGAGTTCCAGAGACTGCATCCTTCCTTTCTCCCCTCTGGGTGCCACCATCATGAAGAAGAAAACTCAGTTCTATTTCAAATAGGATTTGCTTATTCGGGCAAAAGAGAAAAAGTGCCATCAGACTTAAAGCAATGAAGTGATGTCAGGACATGCATGCCAGAACAAGTTCAGAAGTCAAAGCAGCAAGAAGAACTGTTTCCATTAGGATCTAAGGAAACATCAACTGATGAGAATTGGTGAAACCAAATATTTTCTCCAGAGACTATAGTCAGTATTTCCTTTTCTTTTGTCTCTATTTCTATCCCCATCTTCTTTCCTTCCATTGCTTTCTTTCTCCCTTGGGGAAACACTTTCCTAGATTCACAATCCCCAAGATAAATATAAGTATATAGAAATAAACTAAATGTATTTGAGAAAGCTATGACTGAATGATCTAACTGTCTTCACTAATTCATCACCTTTCTCTTTCTCCTTTGACAACTACTTATAGTGATTAGTAGTATAGGTTCCTGTCATAAAGAAATGTACAAAATAGTAGATAGAAAGTGAGAAACTATGACTCAGGCCATATATTAATTACATCTTGCTGCTTTCAAGGTGGTCCTGAAAAAGCCTATCAGGTTGTTTCTTCAGTGAGGTCATTGTCAGGCCATATCTCAGGGAGTAAAGATACCTTCTTTAAGTTCCTATGCATGCATTCCTTAATGCCTTTAACCCTAGCAGCATTCCTATGGGACAGATAGTGTTACATCCAACATACAGATTCAGGTATGCATGCCCAAAGAAGTAGAATCATATCTACACCACGTCATGGCTATTTTTAACCTTCTCTGCCTCTATTGGAGAAAGTCAGATCATATCAAACAACAGTCACTGAATTTGTACAGAATAGGTGGTTGGTAAGTTGAAGACATAGTTTGGAAAAAGTTTCTCAGTCTTGTAATGCTAACAAAGAGTGAAATCACTAAATAGGCAATCATAATAATGGTCTGTGTCTCAAAATATGTGACAGTTTTGTCTATGAGAATAAACCTTACATCTTGCAGAGGAAAAAACCTGGTTACTTCTGAAAAAGGTTTTTTAAACACTATTAAATTATTTTGAGGGAAAAGCAAAATGCAGCAAGGATAACAATGAAGAAAATATTTGGTGATTAAAAATTAAAGTACACTGAGATTGCACTTTCAAAACAAAGTCTGGCTGAAAACTCCCCAAATAATATTTAATGACTTATGAAGTGCCTATTTCAAAGTTTGAGAACGCTTGCATACCAGATCTGCAGTAGGCAAAATGAAGGTTCCTCAAGAGGTCTAAATCCTAATCCAGGGAATTTGTATATGTGTTACTTTACATAGCAAAATGGGGATTAAAAATGCAGATGAAACTGAAGTTTTAAACCAACTAACCTGAACTGAAGTTTTAAATCGGCTTAACTTTTTGATTAGTTGAGTGAGCTCAATGTCCTCACAGTATACTCAAATGCATAAGAGAGAGTGAGCAAAGTGTCAGAGGAAGAAGCTGTGACAAAGAAAGACTCTACCAGTTAATCTTGTCTTAGAAGATGGAATAGAGTTAAGAGCCAAAGAGAGAACTTCTAGAGGCTGCAAAGGACAAGAAAACAGATTCTCTTCTCAACCATCCAGAAAGAAACACAGTCCTGTCAATATATTGACTTTATTCCAGTGAGAACCATTACGATTTTTAACCATCACAGTCATAATAAATAAATATCAAGTTGCTGTGATCATCTTAATTTGTTATTGGGGCAACGGGAACCTATACAAGACCAATGCAAGGACCTAGAAAACACGTGGGAAATTACTGATGAATGCATTATCCAACATCACATAGGACAGGAATTAGAATCTCTTGGTTGCATAGTACTGATGTCTCTATTTTCTTAGACACAGTTCACTGTCATTCATATAAAACATATAAAAACATTTTAACAAGACACAGATTGTTTTAGCTAAATGTCTTTTTAAAATTGTAATATAAATTGCCATGATGGGAGTAATTAAAAAATATTCTGAAATACTTAAAGTATTAAGGCACATCATATATCTGGTTCAAATGATTAATTAAGCTACTCTATTCTGATTCACTAAAGAATTCACCACTATACCAGTGGCAAAAATGACCCAGTGATACAAATAACATAGATTACTAAATCCTCATGTGGGGATAGCCCAGTCCAATGAATATCTATTTAAGGTTGATTAGACTATGTAATTAAAAACTTGAAAAAGGAAGAAAAATAGAATAATAAAAGAGAAATGAATGAATTTTTTAAAAAGTCTTTTTTTTTCCACATCAGCTAGACTCAGCTGAAAAAGCCACAGATAAATTTTTTTTTCCATCAAGTCAATTTCCAATTCCTACAAATAGCCATGAGTAATGTTAACATATTAAACCACTAATATTCACCAGTGTAAGCATACTCTCAGTAGAATATCCCAGTCAATGTAATAGCTCAAACCATGGCCGTGAGAGAATTAGATGGAGATTCTGCAAGGTTTTATAGAAACTAAATGGGACAAATTTCAAGAATAGTTACTGAAAATGAGGTCTCAGGAGACTGGAGAAGTTGGCAGAATAAAAAGCTAGGAAACTGAGATCCAAAATATTAAAGGGAGAATTGTAACCAAGGCAAACTGCTCTATGATGCTCATTCCAGAACAGCTGCTCCTCTGGCCTCTCTTGATGCTGCAGAGCCTTACAATAGAAGATAATTCCCATGGAAATCAATCTGGTCATTCTTTTAATAATTAACAACCCTTTACCAACTTTTGCCCTGAGGTTGTACAAGTACAATTTATAAATGTTGTTCTTCTGACCCTTGCTTCTTTTTAACACTTTTCAGAAATGAGAGAAATGTGATTTTAAATGGCGGTGGTTGTTGTTATCTAGACTAGAATTATCAGCCTTTATTATTTCCTGGTAGTGAGAGGTTTCTAGACCTGGAGGTACCCTAGGATTTTTAAAAACATTTATTTAGAAGATATATTTATATCAAATGAACAAATTAGTTTGATGCTGAGTAACATTAGGACTGAACATGTAGTACCTAAGTTCCACCTGGACCTCAACTAGGGGTTAATTTTCGGTTACAGCTTAAAGAGCCTAAATCAAGAGACCAAGAGGGACAGGGGAAAAGTCACCCAGGGTTGCTTTGCCTCCAGATATTTTCCCCTCTATTCTACAGGATACCTCACAAGAGTTTCTTCATTAGAAAGGATCACATCAGGTCTTTCTGTTCTTCTAGAACCCTCCATAAATAGGAATATAACTGGGAGAGGCAATATCTTAAAAATTGTCATCAACTGGTCACTTCAGCAGGATTATCTGAAAGCCAGTTGATACAAGTATTGCTGTTAATAGAAGACATGTAGGTGCTTGGGCAAAAGGAGAGTACTAGACGAAATGAAAAACACCAGAAAACAATTAGAAATTGTTAAAAAAATGAATAAACATTATGATATTTCTCAAGATATTCCAGAGCTTGAAAACCTTCTGCAACCAATGCATTTAAAAAATATACTGGGTACAAAAATATGTGATTGCTTAACTGTCCTTAAGAAAATGTATGTATGACTCAGGTGAATTGTTTTATTCCTCAAAGAAGTTACTTTGGGAAGGTGTGAATATTCCAGTATTGTTGCCATGATTCAAAGCATCCCCATAACTTCTCTTTTAGAAATCACTTCATAGCATCTGTCCTTTTTTATTCAATCTCTGCAGTGATACTAAAAGTTCCAATTTGAAGGTGTTTTGACATCTAAAAATAACTAAGAGTCATTTAGAGCCAAGTGTGAAGAATTCAGAGTGAACAGTTGCAGTGGGAAGATTCAGTTTGGGTCAAAATCACAGAATGGCTAAAATGCAGTGAAGCTAACTAAGCTGCTCATTAACTGGTTCTAATATTCACAATCAAAGGAAAAAGAACCATTAGAAATCCATGAAGAGCAAAAATTGTTGAAATGTAAAGGAGGGTGTGGAGAAAAATACATTTCAATTGAGCTCCAATGAGAACAGTCGATGCCCCATGGCCAAGGTTGCAATATTGATGCAGGACTATAAAGCAGAGAGAAATCAAAGTTATATTATAATTTCCTTGTGAGGCAATTGTCAAGCATCAACCTTCCCATGAATTAGTAAGTGCTTCCCCAGGGTACATATGGTTCCCATTATATCATACTACATTATTATTCCTGTATAAAACTATCTCCCCTACAAAATTGTAAACGTCTGCTTTACATTACTAGTAGAATAAGACATTAATAATTAGGAGTTAAATAATTGAGTAAATAAGGAATACTCATTTATACATATAAATTCTGGTAACATTATTAATGTCTTATTTAAGGTCTGATCACGTTTTGAATCATATAACTTCATAAGGACACAGCTTACGCATACTTGGATTTCTACCTCTACTGATTTTTAGACAACATCAAGGAATACTGGAAACTTGATGGTTAAAAACAAATTCCAGATTTGCTGATTCTTTATAGTTTTCTAAATGCTGTTGGGATACTGGAGTTGGAAAAACATTCAGAGTTTAAAACATTCTTATCCCTTGGCTGCTTGGTAGTGACTTCAGACTCCCTCTTAGACAGTAAGAACAGTCAGCCTACTTAGCGCAAAAAATGAAGATTGAGCTGGTGTAAAAGCTTACAGGTTGCCACTGGGGAAAGAAATGAGCAGCACCTCATGCTCATAAACGAACTCTGCTGCAGAGGAAGCTCAAGAATCTAGGGGGACACAGATTACCTACAAATCCAATGTCTTTCAGGAACATTGCCAAAAATGAAATTTCCACTTTGCTGAAGTCATTATTCTAACAATCTTCTTTCACAACTTGAAACTAGTGAGATAGTTACTAATACTTTTTCTGAAAACTGTTTCAAAAATGCCAATATGTGCCCAAATTTCAGTGTTCATCAAACTATTTTTGCTTTAATTTGCAAATATAAACAGATGACTGTTTTAAAAGGTAAAGTAGTTTGAGCTTCTGCTTATGGTTGTATTGGTAGTGTGTGTTCTTGGGTGCCTATGAGAGTGTGTGTGAGTATATGTGTGTGTGTGTGTGTGTGTGTGTGTGTGTGTGTGTGTTTGAGAAAGAAAGAGAGAGAAAGCAGGAGAGAGAGTCTGTGTTTGTGTGTGTGTGTGTGTGTGTGTGTGTGTGTGTGTGTAAGCACTTCAGGTAAACGAACCTAGAATGTTAGGATTCATTCTCTAGCATTTTCCTTAGGGCTTGATATTTTTTTCAGTGCTTTTCAACTATAAGTTTAGGAGTAAATGTAGGCAATCATGAAAGTACAGAAAGATACAACTTCCTATCTATATTCCCTTAGTACTTTTATTTCTCACTATCTTTTGCCTTTGATGAAAAAATCCCTCCCGTACCCAATTTTTTTCAATTATTCAATAAAGAGGCCCAGCAAGATACCAGCTTAAGTGATAAAAAAGAAATAAGCCAAACATTTTTTTGGACCCCTGAGCAAAATCCTTGATTCTTTTTTTTTTTTTCCTTTTGTAAATTGAGACTTTCCTCTCTGGTTCTAAAGCACATTTTTTCCCCTTTCTTCAATAAAATATTTCTGCATTTTCTCAGAGTGATAAAATAATGTGTCTTCAATTTTTCTCCACAGAAGAGTGCTAGGAATGAAATGTGACAACGCTACTATTTTTGGTAACAAAATATTCTTTAAAAAAAAAAGCTTAATTCTTCTAGAGAAATACTTAGGTTCAACTTCCGGCACCATTACTTCATTTTCATTTTTTTTTCCATCCATCCTCCTCATATGTATTTTCTTTATACAATGTGTAACAGAAATCACACTAACCAATATTCCAAGTTTCATGGTCAGACTTTCACAGTTCCCACTGAGTGTTAAATAAATTAGTAAGACAATTTCTCTGTTGTTCTCTGATGTTGTTCAACATCAGAGATCAAAACCAAAACAAATCTTGTAAAATCTGCATCTGCCTCCAAGCCAGGATTGTACCCACTCAAACAAAGGCACATTATGCTACAAGCCATGCTTGTAGATGTGAGGATTTTTCTGTGTTTCAATTTCTTTTTATACAAAGCAGTATGTGATGAATAATTTCTTTCCTTCTGATATTAAATAACATCAAAACAAATGTTGTAGTTCAAGTGGCAGCACTCTGCTTCCTCACAAACACCAGAGATTTAAAAAGTATCACACTGGTCAACTCTGAACATAAGCTAAGTGCCAAGAGTATACACGACACAATAATTAAAGACTAGAAATGTTTCTGGATTTTCTTTGTTTAGGCTTCATACAAATCACTATCATTTTCTCTGCAGGTCTTCTTTGTTGCCTAAAATGTAGCAATGAGCATTTCTGAAGTGGAGTTGAGAAATTTATACAGACATATGTATGTGAACATCATGAAAGTAATATATGGACCATTTTGCTTGTTCAAGCCATGTCTATTGTTCTTCCACTCTGTGCAGATGCTGTTTTATTAACTGGAGTGTGACATGGTGGGGACATCGGGCACTTTAAGTCCCTTATGATGTACATTCATCAAATAATTATCAAGAATTATTATATATTTGAAATCATAAACACAACATAAAACTCAATTCTTCATTAAGCCATTTCTGAGGCTAGCCAACAGTGATATGCTTTTTTTACCATTTGAATCCCCGGCCTTGTGCTCTAGTGATAATTGTTAGCTTACAAGAGAATGATCAACAACTTCAAGATTAATAGCCATGAACTCTTAAGAATTCATAAGCACACACTTTTATTGCTTGCTTACTTGGTAAGGTTAGTGTTCATACTACTTATTAGTGGGGACTGAAAACAATTCCCAGTTGTCTGAATGCACACACAAAAAAATCTCAAGGTATATCCAGGAAACCTCTTGAAAGAGTGATAATTATATATATATACAGAACAATTAGTGGATTTCACCAAGTTCTTACAGTGTAATTATGCAAAACATGCTACATCCTCAATCTTCTCTTTCCCCTTCTTGAAAGTGTGCCAATACCATCATTGAAGTTTATAGATTCATAACTAATTATCAATTCTCAAACATTAAATTGAATAACCTTTCCAAATCAAACCAAATTATTCCTACCCTTAATTTCCTTATAATCTAATGATTTAGTAATTACAAAATATATTTATGAGATCCATAGTTAGTAAGCCAATAACAAACACTGATCAGTTTCTAGAGTCCTGTGCCTTTAAGGTGGCTGCTTATAAACTGGAGTTAAACTTTCATGAGAATAACAGGGAGGTGGTGTATCACACTGTTAAGAATTCAAGTGGGATCTGGGCATTAACTGGAACTTATTTTCCATAATAGAAAATAACTGCAATGTTGGCAGTATTTTAATACATTGTTGAGGAAACAAAATTCTACAAATGCTTAAATGGAATGAGGAAATAATAGTATCAGAAATCAATTCATTGGTTTTGATACTTGAAATGTTAAATTATTCTACTAATACTCACATTGATTCAGTTTTCATGTATGCAAAGGAATTATACAACGGAACACAGTTATTCCAATGATGAATATTTGGGAAAGCTGCTTAGGTAAAAAAAAAAAATCTAACAATAAAAACTGTCACTGACACATTAAGACACAACCTTGATCAAAAATTAGTATTTAATTATTTTCATAAATAATTGACTTCAGGGCTGAGGTATAGCTTAGTGGTAGAGCACTTGCCTAACATATCCAAGGCCCTGGGTTCCATCCCTGGGACGATTTAAAAAAAGGAAAAAAGAATCAAGTTCAAATGAACTTTAGTGCTACTCATCCACATCTTTGGCCAACTAAATATGTTTCATTAAAACTATGTAAATTGTAAAAAATAGAATGATGATATAAAAAAATAGATAAAAAAAATAGAATGATTTCCCTGGGGAAAATATTGTCTACTTCTGCTCAAGGTCGGTCCTGTCAGCCTGCCAAGAGGAAAAGACCTTTAATTTCATGGTGTCATTTTGTCTCCTTAAAGTACAGCCTGACATATATTTGCTTTTTAAATTGAAGTGAACTAAAATTAATCTCATTATGGGAATCTGATAGTCCTTAAGGTACTTGGAGACTCCTGAGAGTCACAAAACTAGGATCAAACACCTTGGCAAAATGCCAGCGGGAAAAGCAAAGGCAGCTAAGTGGAAGCCTGTGGGGCCAGGGTGAAAGGGCAGGGGATGCTTATGTATAATTTGACTCCTTTTGACATTTTGTCAAACTGCTGTGGTTCAAACAGACATTGAAGCCTGATTATTTTTGAGAAATCCTCAAAGACCTGCCTTGTTGTTTCTTAGCCGACAGTTTACATTTTTGAAAGCTATTTAAATATTAAATTTTATTTAAATATTCTGTAGAGGGTTGTTATTTAGCATTCATTTAGGCAACCATGGATTCTGTAGCTGTTCCTGGAGCTTGATGTGTACTTGGGCTACTTTAGAGGACAGGAGATGCGAATAAAGTCTAATATGGATTTTCTGTGCTGCTCTGCCCTAGGAGTTGGGAAGCAGTTCCTAAAAACGGCTGGTGAATCACAGACATCTCTGTTTTTTTTTTTTTTTTCCCTATATGTTTTTCCAGTCCTGATGTGATGATTCCCCCTGCTCTGATACTCTACCTTCCTTCCTGGTGTGTTAATTCTAAACTGAGAGTTTGTTTTCCCCTCAGACATCCTGAGTCTCTCTGCACTTTAAATCTATGAATCTAAGACATTTGTTCCCTCATTTCTTGAAGATTCTGAAGCTTCCTGAAAGTAAAACCCTTAAGAATATCATTTTTCATGTACTTCAAAATATTTACAAAGCTAATAATTAATCTTTATTTATTGAGCTCTTAAAGCCTGTAGCATTTTGTCATTTTTCATTTTCTTAATTTTGAGGACCATAAATCATATCATCCTGACCATATATATCCCTCTCTTCAAAGACAGATACTCAGTGCTGCTTTTCTAAGTAGAACCTGAACTTTGATCTTGTCATGATATTTGGTGCTATAATTTTTCCCAGGTGTCATTTACTCATAAGAAACAGCACAATGCACTGTATGTACCCATTCCTTCTGACTTCTGAAGTTGAGACAGTATAATCATCATGACCACATGGTTTCTGGAGTTGAATTGCTTGTTCTCTCCACTTTTATTAGGGCATGTGGTTTTTGGCAAGCCACTCAACCCTGATTTCTTCATCTAAAAAATTAACATATTAACGAGTTCCATCCTAAAAATTGGCATGATTAAATGGGGGATAATCCACATAAAGCTCTTTTAATCGAGGGAGAATTGATTTGACCAGAGTAGATGGAGATTGAAGAGGAAGAATCTGAAGATAATGATCAATGCTGATTCTTTTCTCTTTGAGAATTTGCCTGAGAGTAGTTACTTAGTGAATGCTCAGTATATAGCAGGTACTAGGGAGAATGTTTTGGAGTACAGTCACATCTAAGTCTTTCTGACATCCCAGATCCTTACCCTCTATGCTAGTTACTCCTGCACAGGTAGACACACAGATGGACTTAGAAACAGATACATTGATGTGCAGCTACTCTACCTTGGTTGTTTTGTGCCCTGCTACCACCTCCTAGATCTCTATTGTCATAATAGTTCTGGCCAACTGCCAAATGCTTTGGTTTGATACTGTTCTGCTTGATTAGGGCAATAGAAGTGCTGAAGAATTAAGTAACCACTACACCCAGGAACCCCCAATTCATGACTGGCTGGAGCTGGTGAATAAATTCCCTAGTTTTCTTGCCCCTTCTGTGGTATAACTCTGAAAGACTTTCAAAATTCCTTAGTGGGATTCACCTTCAGTTACCCATCATGGTAACTGATTGATAACATAATTTATTTCCCACCTTCTCTTGCATATCTCACTCACCTACTGTCCCATGGATCATTTCTGGGACCATGTTCCAAATAAGCTGCTCATGCTTAAATCTTGAGTCGACTTCCGGCAGAAATTGAACTAAGACCACTTCTGTGAGAATATGACGTATTGTGGAAAGGTCATAAAGTGTCAGATTATGACACATCATACATATTTGCATAGTTCTTTGGTCTTCCATTCATTGATTCAATTTTTGTTTTAAGTGGGCCCTTACATTACTTCAGAGGTCTATGCAAGTGACTGCCTGCTGTGCTGCCTGGAAGAAGCAGAATCCTGAGAGTTCCAATGCCTACCAAGGTGAAGTTTTCTGGTGGCTCACTGGCTCTGCTACCCCCTACATTAGGTTCAGGAAGTGAAAATGTTTTTATTAATTTTTAAAAATAAATGTCTTCTCAGAATGTACTGAACATGTTTTCTTCTCTACAGCATTTTGTGATTGAACTTAGGAAGTGGTTCTCAGTTAAGAATGATTTCATTTTCCTTAGGGTACATTTTTCAATGCTTAGAGATGTTTCTGGCTCTTTCAACTGGGAGTGGATGCTACTGGCTTCTAGTGAGTCTTAGTGCATGTGGGCTGCTAGGACAAAATACCATATGTGAGCAGGCTCACTAATTACCAATCCCAAGAGAAGAATCCCACTGTATAGAAACTAACAAAGGTCATCACTATGCCAGCTACCAGAAACAGGACTCTATGTACTTATACCACTGCACTTTGGGCTACTATTTAGATCCGCCATACACTGGTAACCTGTATTTCTGGGTTTGTTTCCTAAGCCTTTCTTCCCTCATCTGTAAAAAATTATCATATTAACTATTCCTACCTTGGAGATTAGCATCACTGAATGGGGATAATCCACATGAAGTAAACACAAAACAAATTATGTGAAACAGGTCCATTAGTTAGAGGTTCACAGTAAGGTCTTGGATTTATTGTGAGCCAATCCTTCAGGCTCCAGAAAGCTACCTGTGGAAGATGGAGTCTTGACTTTGTGTGTGTGTGTCTCACTTTCACCACAGCCGTGTGCTCTGAATGTCAGCTTGTCTTGACTTATATATCTTCAGGGACTACGTGACCCCCTAGGTGAATCTTTGAAGGACATGTTGCTTCTAAAGGAGAGGGAAATAAAGGGAGCACTCTCCTATGCCATACACGGGCTAGCTAATAAACTGTGGTGCTATGGTTTTGATATAAGGTGAGCCCCAAAAGTCCATGTGTGAGACATGCTAGCATTTTCAGAGGTGAAAGTAAGTTACACCTAATCAGTGGATTAAGTCTCTGAAGTGGATTAACTGGGCAGTAACTCTAGGTACTTAGGGTAGAGTTGGAGAATGTGAGTCACTGGAGGTGTGCATTTGGGGATTTATGTTTTTGTCCTTGGTTAGTGAGGCTCTCTCTGCTTCCTGGTTGCCCTATCATATTCTGAGCTGATTTCCTCCACTATGCCCTTCTGCAATGATGGATTGAGATCTCTAAAACTATAAACCCTAAATAAACTTTCTCTCACCTATATTGTTCTTGTTAGGGCTTTTTATCACAGTGACAAAAAGTTGACTAAAATAAGCAGGATTCTTGAAATTGGAAGTTCAAGACCATGATGCTGGAAGATTTGGAATCTGGAAAGAGTTAGATGATTGCCTTTCCACTGTAGCCTCAAATGGAGGTGAGAGATTTCTCTGAGGTCTCTTCATTTTTGAGGGTACAAATCCCATCCAGTAGAATTCTGTCTTCAGGACCTCATTGCTGCTCAAAAGCCCTGCTTCTGATTCATTTGTTTTAGGATTTCAGCATGTGAATTTTGGAAAGACAAAAGCATGTAGTGTATTGCAGCTGCTAAATACCTTAAAATATATAGAACAGTCAGTCACCTTATAAAAAGGAATTATTCAGACCCAAATGTCAATAGTGCTGAGGTTAAGAAACTCTGAATAAGGACATAGGATGTATTTACCTGAACTATGACCTCTTTAGAAAATAGTAGTTATATGTTTTGGATATAAACATTACTATGTCACATATGAGAATATTTTTTACATAGTTTAGAATATTATGGATGTGCCATAGAACTTTTTTTTCTGTGGAGTTAGTAGATCATGTGTCTATTGAGCATGCAGAATATGATTAATGTGAGTGGGTAAACAATTTTCAATTACACTGAATTTAATTAACTTAGATTTAAATTCCTGTATGTGACTAGGAATGGCTACCTTATTTGATAGTGTAGGTCCAGTGGTTGAGATTTCAGATGACAAACTCAGAGAGATCTGAGTCCAAATCCTGACTCTCATTTTTTTATTGTCTGTGTCTCCTTGTACATTAAAAAAAAAAAAAAAAAACACTAAGTTTCTGTTTCTTCGCCTGTAAACTCACAAAAAGTTGTAAATTCCTCATGATGCTATTTTAAGGATTAAAGGCAAGCTATTTGGTACAGCACTTGCAATAAATATGTGTGCAGTAAATAATTATTAGTACTGTTACTATTCATCTAATGAGAGTTCTCTCCACACCATGACCAGCCTTAGCAACAGAAACTGGAAATCAGTTAAAATAGCATGCTGCCTTCCCAGAGCCCTGAACTCTGACTCTGATTTATTTCTCTATCTCTATTTCTCTATCTCTAAATCTCTTTGTCTATCTAATCTTTCTATATGTTACACATCAATTTGTAACATGTACTATCTATTCCTAATCCACAGTCCTCGTTTGTTATTTTACTTTGGGTTTGAACCACACTACTGCTGTTTGCATCTTGTGTAATTATTGTTTGGCATCTTCCCTTATGACCTGACAGTCATTTTAGAACCTTGACGGACAGAACCTCTCCCTTTTTCTTGCTTCTGGTTCTTGCTTCCAAGTAACAAAGCCATTGTAAAAACTTTCACTCAAATGCTCATTAACATTTATGGATAGGGCTCTGTAAAGGCTGGTGGGGAGTTTCATTTAGTGAGAGAAATTAAAATGAAAGTTTGTCTAGAGTTCTCAATGATGCTTAATGTTACTTGAGCAAAAAGGGTCACCATTATAGTTAATTTGAAATATTCCTACTTTGTGTTGGTTTTATGTAGCTCATATAGTGCTCCCATTATTCAGAAAGCAAAGGGAACAAATGATCATTCAGAAGACACCATAAAAAGTATTTAAAAGTGTGTAATGGTTTTAGTTTTATGTGCACATTTATTAGCTTGTCTGTGAAAGACTGTACAAGAGAGAAGAAATAGGAGACAAAGAGAACTTATTTTATTTTTTTGCTTTTTTGTTGTTTTGTGGGGGCGTATAAACTAGTGTACTTAATAACAGTACAGCAGTTGGTTTATTTCAACAAGCATCAATAACATCAAGTCTTTTGCAGAATAAGGCATCTCATAGCAAGTGTGACACCTTGAATACCTGTAGTCATAATAAAACAGCATGCTGCCATGATGCTCACTGGACAGGCACCTTTGAACACACATAAATGTACACACTAGCACACAGTATGTCTCCAAGATGCACACTCATGTGCAGACAAATATGGACACATCAACAGATACACCATACACAAGTATAATTGAATTAACACTAAAATAAAAAAAATGTAAGAAGGAAAAAGACAAAAGTGTTTTTAAATGGTAGCACTAGAAAAAAAATTCTCTGGGTGTCCACCATCTTTTAAATTTCTACTAGAGCTAGTATTTTAGTTTTAATATTTAAGTTATATATTACTTTTTAGAAAGTGAACATTTAAAAATTATGTGCTTTTAATAAAGACATCCTGGGGAATGCCTGGCCATGCTGTGGCATTGTGGGTGTCAACATGCTTAATAGCGGCTACAGGAAAAAGAAAATGTTGAGCATGTAATGCACACAATCAAAGCTATTGAGTAAAAAAGCAACATTTGCTATTCTTTAGGAAAATTGGCAACATCAAAAATACTTACTGTGCATAATTAAAACCAAGGAAATATGTTATTGGTTCCATTAAATTTGTTCAAGGACCAAAGGAACAAGTATAGAATTAACTGCATTTATAAACACTTTATTTCATAATGAATACTGCAATTTTAAAAGACAGCCCTTTAGCCAATTTTTTCCCTTTGAATCATTGCCATTGTTAATCAATTACCCAAATTGTGATCAAAACAAGACATTTTTATTCAACTTATGTGGTAATGTGGGTATTCTATTGAATATACTATTTATGTTTGGACTTTTTTCCATGGTTACAATTTTTTAAATTATTTTTTTTAATTAAAATGTTTTTTATTTGGAACATATGCCTCGTATGTAAGGCGGAAGTACTGTACTATTCTGGGAACTGTGGAGCCATGTGAATGAGACAAACAAGGCCCTTCATGGATGACTCATTCAATTGGGAGGGAGAAGAGACAATGCCCAAGTGATCACATTGATAATTTCATACCGTTGTACATTCAATTATATAAAATAAAACCAATTGGGCTCTGATTGAGGTAAAGAATGAAGAAGAGCAGGAGACTATTTTATGACAGTAGCTCAACAAAGACCTTTCTTTGTTGTTTGAAGATGAGTTCTGAATGTTGAATAGGAATCAGATATATAAAGCTAATGGGAGGGCAGTGCTTCTGGCTGAGGAGCTACTATAAAGGTCTTGGGTAGAGGACAGTTTACCTTCCAAAAGTGTTTTTGCTACTTTGATTAGAAGCATATTGCTCTTAGATGCGTACATTCTCTTTATTCCCTATTTTGGTACAGTTTCATTTAAAGAAATGACTGATCATATGATATTGGTATATTTTAGCTTGTGAATATTTTCATTCCCATAACAAAAATGAAGTGATACTGTTATCTTCAGAAGACCACAAACACAGAAGAAAGAATAAGAAAAATGTGGCATATATGCTCAATGGACTATTTTAATCTTAAAGATGAAGGAAACACACATTTTGCAGCATAGATGAACCCTGAAAATATTATACTAAGCAAAGTAAAATAGACACAGAAACATAAATACTGCATGATTCCCTTTATGTGAGATAACTATAACAGAGGCAGAACACAGAAACTTTGCCATCAGAAGCTGAGGAAAAAGGGAATTGAAGTGTCTGTTTGATGGGTAGAGTTGCAGGTTTGAAAGATGAAGAAAGTTCTGGAGATGAGTGATGCACTAATGCAACTGTATTTAATACCAAAGAAGTTTTCACTTGAAAAGAGTTAAAATGATAAATTTTTTGATACATATATTTTTACCACATTTAAAAGATAAAAAGAAAATTTAAATTGTGATGATGTGTTTTTCCTAGTTGATAAAGAACAGTGCAGTAAAAAACAAAAAAAATAAGCAAACCGAGTAGTTGTAATTGTCATATTCAAGTGCTTAATGAAAATGTGAACTTACTTATGGAAATGAAAGACATAAAAATGGAGCTTCTAGAGACTGGAAAAACAGGGTTGGAAATAAGAATTTTCCTGGATGAGAATAAGAACACTTGGTGCAAGAGATCGGTCCTATTGGAGTAGGACCTACCAGAATCCATTATAACCTTGTTTTAACTTGATTACCTCAGAAAGTACCCTGGCTCCAAATATGCTCACCTTCTGAGGAACTGAGGATTAAAACCTCAACACATGAATTTTAAAGGAACACGATTCAACCCATAGTAGTATGTAATGTAATGTCACTAGCTTATACTAATATTATTCTCAACTTAATGACTAGACCATGCCTGTTCTCCATGTCTTTATATAAACTTTGTATTATTAATTTAATGAGCATGTGGTGACTATGTGATATACTTTTCAGCAGAATAAAGAAATAGGTGTAATTATTCATTTTTATAGAAAAACTACTATTAACATTTTCTTTCTAGATATTATTTTTCTATGTTTCTTTAGGTTAAAACCTCTATAATGGGATTATTTGGTATAAAATAATTTAAAAATTAAAAATGGAAATATATAATACCAAATATTTTCTGAAAGGGGTTTGCTAATTAGTAATGTCACTGGCATTGATTAACCCAGTAATTTTGGCCAAAATTTTATGAACATTATTTATCTTTCCATATTTATGAAGTAGTATCTTAAATTTGCTTTTAACTTTGTTACTGTTATAAATGATGCTTTCCCAAGTATTATTTCACTCTTTAGTTATTTACATATCTGAAAATGGAAAATTTGCACACAGGTATGCGTGAAGACAAGGTGATGTGAAGAAAAAGCGAACAAATAGCCATCTGCAAGCTAGGAGAGGCCAAGAATGACTCTTTCTCTAATAGCCCTCAGAAGGAACCAACCCTGATGACACCTTGATATTGAATATTAATCCTCCAATGTCTCAGTGTGTCCATATTGAGACTATAAGTTTCTGTGGTATAGGCCACCTATACTGTGATACTGTTTCAGCAGTCCTAATGAGCTAATAAACATTATTCCATTTTGGTTTTAATCACATACTAGCACAGACTGCATGGCTTAAACTGCAAACTCATTTCTCATGGCTCTGAAGACTGGGACGTACAATATCACAGTGACAGTAGATCCAGCATCTGATGAGGAGATCCTCCTGGTTTGCAGGTGGTCATATTCTCATTTTGAACACTCCAATGGAAAAGAGCAAAGAGGAGAGAAGCAATGGGCTCACTCTTTCCTTTTCTTATGAGAGCACCAGTCCTTCATGAATACTTCACTCTCACAACCTTCTTACCTCCTGAAGGTATCCAAATACCAGCATGTTGGTACTTGTGGTTTCAACATATAAATTCTGGATGGGCAAAAACATGCCATCTGTAACATACTTAAAGAGGCTAATTGTAGCTATTATTGGTCAATATTGTTGTTCAATAAATCTGTATAGCTCTCTCCTCTGGCATGCAGTTAATCCTCTTGAGCCTAAGTATAGTCATGTGGTCTTTGAAAAGGAATGGTGAGCAGACATGATCAGCGTCATTTCAAGAAAATGCTTTATGAACAATTGAAGCCTTCACCTGGGTCTCTCTTTTCCTCGAACTGGCAGCAAACACCACTGGAGATAAGGGCAGCATGTCAGGGCAAATAGCATGGAATATCTTGCAGCTGGCCCATCATGCACATGCAGTATGAGGATAAAATAGACATGAGTTGTTTTAATTCCTTGATATTTAGGAGTTGTCTGCTAACTGTAACCAAACCTGCCCTATTTCAAGTAAAGGAATCAGTAGCCACAGGCTTTACACACAAGAAATTTAAATCAGGATTAAATCTGTAAAAGTAATCAGATGATTACAAGTAAACATGATAAATATTGTTGTAAAAATATGAAAATAATTTTAAGGGTACACACAGGAGAGGCACATTAATTCAGTCCAGGTTAATTTCCCGAAGGGAAGTGGTACATTATCTTATTCTTGAAAGACAAGTAGGAGTCAGTCACCTGAAAAAATGTCAGAGGGACAGCATGAGCTCAGAGGTGAGATTACAGATTTCTCATTATGCTGAAATGTAATATGTAACACCTGAGGGTCCAATGAATGGAGGTGATGTTTGGGAAAGATAAGTTGAAAGAAGTCTGTTCCAGGAAGGTTTTAAACCACACTTTGAAGGTTATATATTACTTCCACAGGTAGCTTCCACAGGTAATGGAAAGTTCATAAAAGTGTGAAATAATCAGTTACAATATAGTTTTGAGTTTGAGAAAAAAAACGTGTTATATACACTGTGATTGCTGTTATGTGAAATGTAAACATGGAGAATTACAAAGTAATATATAAAAATAGTTATGTAAGTGCTGTGTGGAAAATAGGTAAATATTGTTGCCTATTTAAAATGCTACTAGGCAGCTTGTTCAATTAAAAGGGAATTTAATATAATGGTCTGACTAGCTAAGCAAAATAAACTAAAAAAATTTTCCCCAAGTCTTAAAAACCTATGGGAAATGAAAATATATGTTTACCAAATGCAGTTAAAGATGTGATAGGAAAAGACTTATTAAGATAAGCAGCACAAATGGAGATGAAATAAGTTTTCTCTAGCTCTCTTGCTAGGAAAATTAACTTATAGCAAATGCAGAATAAATATTTTAAAACCCTGCATTTTCAGATTGGAAACGCAGAGTAGGAAAGTAGTGAAAAATTAAAAAGAAAGCCTGGTAGACAGAATTCTAAAGATGTACCACTAAGTTTTCTCTTATTTAATCAAGCATGCATCTAGGTACTGCTGCAAAGCAAATTTGAGGATGGAATTAAGATTATTAACCAGCTGATCTTACAAAAAAAGATTTTTCTAGATGACTTGTGCAAATCAGTGCAATTATTTGAGCCCTGAAAGTAGAAAACAGCAGAGAAAAATGAAAGGGAAGAGAGAAGCTTGTGACATACATAAAAATGGGGAGTCGGTCTCAGCTCTTTATTGTTGGTTTTGAAGACAAAACAGGCATGAACCAAGGAATGCAAAGACTTTATAGAAGATGAGTTTGACCACTGGTGACAGTCTGCAAGATCTTACAATGGCAGGTAAGGAATTCTGCCAACAACCTGATGGAGGCTGGAAGCAAATTTATCCCTAGATCCTCAGAAAGGAGTCAACATTTCGATGTCAAGTCTCCTAAGACAGGAAGAAGATGGTCCAGCAGGATCCAAAGGATTTCTAAACTACACAACTATGAGAGGATACCTGTGTTCTTTCAAGTCATTGAGTTTGTGGCAATTTTTATAGTAGCAATACAAAACCACATAGTTATAAAAGAAAACATGAAATAAGATAGTTAGGATATGGTAAAGCACAGGCTTCGGTATTATTCATCAGTAAGTAGTAATAAGTTGTATTGATCAAAGCTGTGCACTCTGAGCCATATTGTATGCAATCAAATTCTAGCTCCATCATTTGTCACATTTGTAACCTTGGGTACATCTCTGTCTCTCAGTTTCTTTTTCTGTAGAATAAGGATAATAATAGCTTATTATAGATTATTGTAAGTTTTTCTTGTTTGTAAAATGAATCATTATATGCAAGGTTCATAGAAAGTGTGGTAAAGTGTTAACTGCGATTATTTAATTTGAATTGTTTGAACACACAGGTGTTGGCATGCCATGGCCTGTTTTGTAGACACTATGAACCAAGAGTGATTTGCATAGAAAATATATCCTGGTCCCATGGGTTAAATTCCCCCACTGAAAGATGGACTTATTAAACTGAAAAAACAAAACCAAAGATGTAGCGGTTTACAAAATCACATCTAAAAGAAAGTGACACATGAATGTTGGAAATGAGTGAATTACAGGACATATGTTATTAAAAAAAAAGAAAGCAAGAGAGCAATTAAAGCAACAATATTAGAAATAAAAGATTATTCATTGGTAACACTACTAAATGGATATGTAAGAATTTTAAATATAACATTAAATCATATTAATTAAGCTAGCAAGGTAACGATATATAGATGATTGGACCAATGAATTTGACTAGATTCCATATGTACAAATCTGTAAATATCAGGGTTGACTCTTATTTTTAAAACAGCATATCAAAGTAGGGTGAAATAACAGGTTACTTTATAGTCAAGAACGTTTTGAATTTAAAGGTAAATCAAAACCTATCTTCTGTGATACACAAAATAAATATTAAATAAAAACCCAAATATTAGAAGCAATGCAGTAAGATTTCAGAAGATATGTAAGAAAAGTCACTATTCATAAATGTGGGGTGAAATTCAAATGTGTCCTAAAAGAAGCTTGATAAATTTAGACTGGCTATTTGGTAGGGCTCTCATATTTATACACATATTTAATTTGAGATAGCTCATTTTAGATAGTTTCCTTTCTTATTATAAAAGGAATGCATGATCACTGGATAGGCATAAGAAAATATAAAAAAGCAATAACAAAAACAAAGCCTAAATAGTATCCATAATTAACTATATTATTTAATTATCTTTTTAAAATAACTTTTTGCATACATACATTCATATATGGAACTTATGTGTGTCCAAGTATGAATAAAAACACTAAGTACAACAGAAGTACTTTTAAGATATGAAGCATATTTATGTAATATTTGAATATTATAAGCCTCAATTAGTTCATATTGCAAATTCATTATGAAAATATGAATTACTTAAGGTCACAAAAATGGTAAGAATGTAAAATATCCAATTTCATTGAATATTATTGATGTTAACAAAAAACATAAGAAAAATATACTGATAAGAATCCCAATCCAACAATGAAATGTGCCATTTAGAGGATTGTGTAAATTTTGCTGTAATTATGATTTTCAACTAATTTTGATTCAGAATGAAATTTTCACTTGAGGGAAAATTTGAATTTTATTTAAAAAATTGTGCAGGATAGTATGCTAAGAGAATTGTATCACTGAAATCATGCATTTTAATTCTGTTTTCAGCATTTGTTAATATTTCCTTGGTGAAATTACTTCCACCCTATGCACCTCATTTTATCTTTAGTAAAGTGAATGTAACAACCTTTCTACCATGTCTTTGCTGGAGGTAAGTAGGAATATAAGTGAAAGCACCTGTCCCAATACAGAAGTCTTACTGGTTTTAGTGCTTTAACCACATTTTATTATAGAGTATTTGTGCATTATAGTAGTCTCTTTATTTTTGGAATACAAAATGTTAATTTTAAAACAAAGGGAAGAGCTCTGGGGATGTAGAACACTTGTCTAGTATTTATGAGGCCATGGGTTTCATCCCCATCACTGTAAAGCAAAATAATAATAAAAAAAGAAAAAAAAAAACCCTAAAGAATATGACTTTCAGAACTGTTGTATATCCACTTAAATATAAGATTGTGTGCCCAAGAATGGTGTTTCTCCAAACACCCATTTCTTGCCATCTATTTTCTAGCTTCTTCAGGCAAGTGGGATGTGACTGTAGCTGACCAACGTGCAATAACAAGTGGCATTGCCACTTCTCAGCAAACATATTTAAAATTCAGCAACCCTATTGTTTTTTTTTCCCCTATTGCAGGGACTAAGAAAGTCATTTATTCAGAGGGCCCAGCAGCATCAGTGCAGCAGGTATCTCAGCAGGAGTCCCTGGGTGATTGTGGACCACTCTTATGCTGTCTCAGGGGATATTTATCTGGAGGGAGAGACACACCTCCTGTCTTAAGACACTGCTGTTTTGGAGTGCATTTGCTGCCAGAAGGCCTAGGCCAGCTCCACTATTAGTGTATCCAAAGAGTATAAATACAAAGTGGAAAAGAATTCTCAAATCTACTGTCAGCACCAATCATTTGGAAACCCATACTGTTTCTTGGGAAGGATTTTAGTCTCTTCCAGAGAGTAAAAATCATTTAATATTGAGATCTCCAATTGGCAATGGGGATAGGGAATGTTCCCATGTCCTGTATCATTTCCTGTATCAGATGTATAACTTTACTGACATCTTCCATAAACTTTTTGAAGGAAAAAAATAGGGTAAAAAAGATGGTATATACTCCTTGGGACAAAAAATATAGAATAATGTGAAACAAGAAAAAGCACCTGCAATCCCATTTTGCAGAGATAATCATACATACATAGGCTACTAATTGATATAATGGGATATTACCTTCTAGATATTTTTTTCTAACACTTATATAACTTCACACACGCTTGAATATATTACACGTGGACACATATTCACTTATATAACACATTTTACATTATTTATCATTGACACAAAATTTAACAATTTCATTTTACAACTTTTCTTTTTTTATAGCATATCTCTCTAAATTTAAAAATTTATCAGAAACATTTTACTTTCATTAAGTACTCTTATAAAACATAATTCCCAGTGCTTCAGAATATTCTGCTTCAGGGACATAGGAAGATTTACTTACTCAATGTTCTTCTCACATTGAACTTGTTTCCAGTTTGAATAGATTACATAATTTTTCTTTTTCTTTTCTTTTCTTTTTTTAATTATTTGTTTTAATTAGTTATACATGACAGTAGAATGCAATTATATACTTTGATGTATCATATATAGATGGGATATAATTTCTCATTTTTCTGAATATACATATTGTAGAATCACATTGGTCATACAGTCACGTACATACATACAGTAATAATGTTTGCTTCATTCTACTATTTTTTCTTATCCCCACATCCCCTGCCTTCCCCTCCTTTCACTCCCCTCTACCTAATCTAAGGTAACGTTATTTATTTATCTTTTTATTACAATTCTTAATACACATAAATACCACACTTTTTGTATTTCTGTTTGTATATAAAGTATGTTGACATCCAATTCAAGTTTTCATACATGTACCTTTGTATAATAATGTCCATCACATTCGACCTTCCTTGTTAATCCCCTGCCCCCTCTTTCCCTCCCACCCCTCTTCCAAATCTAGAATCCATCTATTCCTCCCATGCTCTCCCTCCCAAACCCACTGTAAGTCAACCTCCCTATATCAGAGTAAACATTCTGGTATTTGTTTTTTGGGGGGATTGGCTGACTTCACTTAGCATTATCTTCTCCGATGCTATCCATTTACCTGCAAATGACATGGTTTTGTTCTTTTTAGTGATGAGTAAAATTCCATTGTGTATATATGCCATATTTTTTTTTATCCATTCATCCACTGAAGGACATCTAGGTTTTTCTATAGCCATCTTGCAAAAATTTTATTTTATTTTATTTTGTTCTATTTTTGTTTCAGACTATATTTCTAATTTTTCTTAGACTAAGTTTCTAGTAGTAGTATCTTGGAATCAAAATGTAATATTCTTTTACTTTGCTAAATATTACAAACTCACCATCACAAGTATTAGATATTATGATTAGTTCTACATGAACACTGATTTGATTAGGATTAGGATGACATCATAATTGTGATTTTATTTTGTCTCTCATTAACTGTCAGTAAGGTTGTATGTTTTCACATGTAATACATACTTTAGATTACTCTTTATTACTAATTCATCTATTCAATTTTGGAAATTACCTTAAATTATTTGCTTTTCTCTCTATTGATTTATAAGAACATTAGCTTTTTGTCTAGAAAGTTCTAAATATTTTTTCATGAATCATGATTTGTCTTTTCAATTTTGTTAGTGGTAGCATATGACTTAGAATGTTCTACATTTCCAATGTGCTAAAAATCCAGTCATCTTTTACATGATAGTTTCTTTATTTCTATGTGTAGGTATGCTCACCATTTTCCTAAGCCAATAAACATGGCCTGTTCTTTCAGTGATTTAAGGATTTTACTTTCTAGCATTTCATATTATATACAAAGGATGATACTTTTGTCTATCAATAATTCAAGTTGTCTCACACCTTTGTATTTGAAATTTTACTCTACTCAAAATTCCCATCTGTCCTATTCTACAAAAAAATATTGAATTTTGAGGGCTGGGGTTGTAGCTGAGTAGTAGAGTGATTGCCTATCATGTGTGAGATACTGTATTCTTTTCTCAGCATCACATACAAATAAATAAAAAGAAAGTCCATTGACAACTAAAAAAATATTTTTTTTAAATTGAAGTTTTATATATTTTCTCTAATGAAGCAAACACAGCTATCTGAAATACTTATTTCTTAAAGGGGTATAGATTGAGATTTCTTATTCTCAACAAAATATTATATAAACATGACTTTTGAATCAGAACAATATCTCTAGTATTTTTTTAATGTTGAACAGCATTTTGAATAGTGAATAATCTTGCAACTGGCTTTTTAAAATCTCACTTTTTTGAGTTATATTTTAAATTTAAACTCCTATCCTTATATGATTTTTTATGATTTAAAGACAAAATATAGTCATTTAAATTAACATAAGCTTTTTAAGAAGAGCAAATTCTATGAAATTTGGCCATGCATACTCATGTGCAAGGTCAATAGAATGTTTTAGTTTTCTATAAGAAAATCCACTTCATTTTTTTCTCCAAAATAAAATACTTAAGTATAGTAAAGATTTCTCCAAAGGTCAAAATGCCTCTTTAATTCATACAGCAGAAAATATTTCAATCTAAAGACCCTAAAGTAATATGTAGCAAATATTACAGTTCAGAGGGTATCAATATTTTTAGTGAAAAAAAGACGACGATTTATTACTTAAAATGAGATTTTATACATTAAAATAGATATACACTTAAAATTCATTTTCCAATAAAAATTTTTTCCACTTATAAACTATCCTCATCATCCCAAAGTAATACATCTGAATTTGATACATTGATTGGTTCATTGAAATTGAGCTCTTCAGTAGATGATGTTTAAATATCAATCACCTTATGAATATTTAAATTCAACAAATGTCAAATGAAAGGTTTACTCATTTATTTAAAGAGTTCTTCAGAAATATCAGATAAAATGAGATCATAGTTGCTGGTAATTTAAAACTTTTAAAAAGGTGGTCTCTGCATAGTAATACTCCAAAATATTCAAGGGGAAAATTCACAAATATAACACAACTTTGGGCTTATTAAAAGACCGTTTTTGATCTTAATGAAATGTGTTTTATTTAATTTTAATAACATTTTCAATTAACTATTGACTTAAAATAATAAGCTTGATTCTAAGTTGATATGTTTAAATGAATAATCAACTGTCTTAAGCAATAATATTTGTGTGATTAAAATTGTATTGCTATAGTCCTCAGTTTTGTTACTTTCACTTTCTTACTGCTTACATTAAGCAGTTTTAAAGAAAACTCAAAGATCCTTTTATTATTTTCTTTTGCTTCATTTTTCAAAAAAATCTACTGTTTTAAATATACTTTGAATCACATTAAAACTGCAAACTAAAATTTTCCTGCCCTATATATACTTAAGCTATGTGGATAAAATTTTCATTCATGTCTTTTTCTTCTTCAGAAGAGATTAAAATGAGCCCTTGGAATACGAAATTTCTGCTATTAAATTAAATTATTTAATTCAGAAGTAATGGGGAAATGTTAATGAAAGGATTCTGAGTAATATTTGGCTAGGATTAAGAAGTTTTGGTGGGTGGGTTATTACACAGTAGGATGATACAGAAAGCAGTAATGTATTGTATATTTCAGAATATGAAGAAAGGGTTTTGGAAGTTTTCATGATAAATAAATGACAAATGTTTGAGTAGATAGGTATGTTTAATCTGATTTAAGCAGTACATGTGTATCCATATGCTTAAATGAGGGCTGGGGTTGTAGCACAGTGGTAGAATGTTCACCTTGCATGTTGAAGGCACTGGGTTTGATCCTCAGCACCACATAAAAATAGAATAAAGTATTATGTCTATCTCTATCTACAACTTAAAAAAATTCAAAAAAATAAAATATAGCCATGTTAGTACATATAATTTTTATGTTTTTATCTATCAGTTAAACAAATAAATTGAAGAAAAAATAAATAAAAGTAAATTTACTTTTTGAAGAATGAAATCTGTCCTGAACCAAGTATCAAAAACTTGCTATTTTAACCTTCCCAAATCATTGGAATGCATCAAATTCCCAATAATAAATTCCTCTTCAATTATCATAGAAAACAGATTATTTAACTAACCAGTATATTTTACATATGCTGGAAATTATTTTCTTACAAAATTAACCCACTAACCATAAGAACACCAATATTTACTAAATAGTATCTGCTAAGTTCTCTCTGCTTTCTGAGTATAGATTAAAAGGGTGTGTACACATACAAAAGCAAAGAGGAAAGCCAAAAAAGGGGTTACTGAAAACCCAGATTTACATCTTACTATTTACAGATGAGAATGCCTACTAGAAAATGGCAAGAAGCAGTTTGACCAAATGCAAAGAAATGTTTAGAGTTGTAATGTTTTCACGATGTGGCTTGGTTTTCTTTATGAAGTAGGGGTAGAGTGATCTCACTCATGGTTGGGTGAGTTTTCTAGGACAGCTCATCTCTCCAGTATTGACATCTCCTACACCTTCTCTACCTGTTACTCCCTTCTTCACCCACACACTCTGGAATTACTTTCAGCTTTTGACTCAGTTCTTCTATTTGACTCATCTGTTAGTTTCTAACATTATATTTCATCTCTTTGACATTCATAGGCAATTTGACTCATTTCAATCTCAGACTTCATAAAAAATATGCACATCACCTGTCTTGGTTGGCTTCCTCATAATCTCCTACCATTACAAATCACAATCCATCCCTCAACCAGCCCCAGTACTTGGATTCCCATCATATCTTTAAATATTCCTTTCAGTTTTTTTGACAATGAAAGAGATAGTCATAATACATCAGTCTTTGCTGGATTAGAATATTTTTTCCTCTTTACATGATTTTTGAAGCAGTCATCAAATTCCTACAGTTTGAATTTCTTGACACAGTTTTGTTTTGCCATTTTTTTCCTTTTAGATAAAAAAGTAAAAAGCATACTTCAGAGCACCTATATTTTATTTTCCTGAAATTAATAAATATTAGAATTTTGCTATTCCCAACCTTTTAAAAGAAATGCATCATCATTTCTATGAAATTGAAATCACTAAGAAACTCATCCCAAGCCCATTCCATTCTCTCCTAGGTATGTTTTCTAGAATTAATGTTTCCTCTGCTTCCTGTTTTGAAAACTTGTTTATTTTGCCCCATCACCATATAAAATTGTTCTTTTTAAGGTAATAGAACTTCCAAATTGCTAAAGTCAGTGGGCAAATCTTGATCTTTTCTTAATCTAGCAAAACCATTAGACATAGGGGAGCAAACCTGCCTCCTTGAATGTATCAATTACTTTGCATACCACAATACACCTGTGTCTCTATTACTCTGGTCCAAGGCAGCATTTTCTCACTTGGATAGCAATATAATTTTAATTTGTCTCTCTACAAATGTCCTTGGTGCTTTTTTACCTTGTCATAGCATCTAAAGTGACTTTTTTAGAATAAAAGATAGATTATGTTATTTCTTTTCTTAGAACTCTTCCTTTCCGGTAAAAGCCAAAGTTATTACAATAGCTGCAAGGTCCTCCAAAGTCTTGCTCCTTCTTCCATTTCCGACCATCAGTTCTTTCCGAATGCATGCTTTTTTCCCCCATTCACATGGACCTTCTTGCTATGTTTTGAACATGCCAGTAATGTTCCTAAATTTGGCACTGGCAATTTATTTTACTTGAAATTCTCTTTCCCCAAATGCTCTCACCTTGTGGTAGACTGTTAAGTTTATACTGGAGTTCAGTGAGAACTTTACCCAATATAATTGATGTCCTTATAAGAATACGGTCATATAAAAACCATACATATATAAAGAATGCCATGTGGCTGCAAAGGCAAAAATTTGAATTCTGCAACTGTAAACCAAAAAGCACCAAAGACTAATAGTAAATTGGCAGGAGCAAGGAAGGGGCAAGGGAAGATTTACACCTATAGGTTTCAAATGCAGCATGGTGCTTTCAGTACCTTGATGATAGCCTTCTAGTCTCACTGTGAGATAATGAGTTTCTCTTGCTTTAAGCCCCCATAGTTTGTGGTGTACTGTTATGGTTACCCTAAGAAACAAATGCAAGTCTATTTATTTGCAATTAAGAGCATTTTTGTATACAGACAGTGTAGATAGAGGAATGTTTGGGGACAATTGTAAATAGCATCCATATTTTTAATGACTAGTGTTTTGTGCCTTAATTGCTATCTACACACATATCCAAATTTTCTTTAAATAATAGTCTATTGTTGAGAGCCACAGCCGAAGGGGCCCCAGCAAACTTTCAGACTGCCAGCTGATGATTGGCTCACAGTGGCCCCAGCAACATCTAGCTGATTGGCTCCTCTGCTGTGATGCTCATTGGAGATGCTCATTGAGCTGTTTCCCCGCCCTTTCAGATTGCCAGCTGATGATTGGCTCACAGAGGCCCCAGCAACATCTAGCTGATTGGCTCCTCTGCGGTGATGCTCATTGGGCTGTTTCCCTGCCCTTTCAGGCCACGGAAGTGCTCATTGGGGGACTTTTTTGGCTCTGCCCACGCGACCCAGCCAATTGGCTTCAAGAGCAGGAGGATTGTGGGAGGTGGGGAGGCTTGTGGGTGGGGGAGAGGCTTGTGGGAAGCCAGTGGTGGCAGTTGGGCTCTGAGGGTTTTTCCTGAGGAGCTGTTTTGTTTTGCGTGTGTGGTTCTAAAAATAAAGTTCGTTTCTTTTGACAAGTGGCTCCTGAATTGTGCCCAGCCAGACTGCGGCAGTCTATGGTTAATTCAGAAATGGTTCACTAGTGAAGACAATATTATACTGCAGCTAAGTTGCACTTGGAGTTCTGTGAGTCCACACTGAATGGAAGGCAGCAAACTTAACTTTAACCTCGTAGCTTGTTGTCGCTCTTCTAACCTACCCTTGTGAAATGACTTGTTATGCAATTGGTTCAAATTATTCTCTGTAGTAATAGTTATTTTATTTTCTTTTTTATAAATTTTCCTTGCTTTTTAAAACAACTTTTATTGTTTTTTTTTCCTTATTTACACAGCTTTGCTGTATTACACATAAAAATAAGAGATTTATAAAAACTAAGAAACAGTCTCAAGCAAAGCACCTGTCTTAATTTCAGATGCCATCCAGGGGTAGGAAAATTAACCTCAAATAGCAAATAAAAAACTAATAGAGGTTATGATTTTTATTCTCCCTTTTACCCTATAGTTCAAGATAGAGTTTCTTAACTATTGAAATGTTGATTATTCAAATGTATTTAGAACACTCAGCATATTTAGACACTGGACCTGTACTGGGAACATGGGTGGTTTAAAACACAAATCTCTCATAAAAAAAGTCAATCTGTGAGGGAAAGATAAGGAAACCATGACCTACAACCCTGAAAAAAATCATTGTGACAGCAAGGCTATTTATGGCTTCCAAATGCTGGCACTTCTTTATAGTGTATCATTTTTAGACACTGGGATTCAGGAGTAAAAAAAAAATAGTGAGGAATACTAATATTTAATATAAATGATAAAATCTATCTATACTTTTATATCTTGATAAATAAACAATTTTCTTTGGAATGTAGAAGTCTCCTTTATCCTTTCAAAGTTTTTGTTAAGCCACTACAATAATTGACAAAATTGAGAAATTGATAGAAGAAAACAAAAGAACTAATGGGGGACACAATGGGTATTTTGTGAAGATTTGCTGTTGAGTGCCAGATCTATCATGTAGTTTTGAATTTCCCTGGTCTCCCCTGCTGTCCACCCTACTGCTGCCATTTATTCATCTATGTATATTTGGGACAAAAAAAATTATCAAGTTAGGTTGTTCTGAAGTATCGTGGATGTGGGCAATTACATCTTTCTTGTAAAATTCACTAAGTTCTGAATATCAAATATTTCTCTGGGAAGCTTTAAAAGTAAAGAGCAAGGACTTTGTATCATGAAGATGTGGTTAAGAGTATTTCTTAAACAAGAAATGTTTATTTTATTGAAATGAATTGATATTTGAGGAATTAACATAGTGATTAATTAAAGCTCGTTATTAAATGCTAAATATCACTGTCAAGTGTGAATAATTTATTAGATTTTAAAATTAATTTCTGATATCCTATCCTTTCTAGTTTTTTGGACTTTGTGTAGTTGCTTTAAGACTACATGACTTAGTTTCATTATCTAAACCATGAACTAATTATATATCCCTCAAGGGATTGAATGAAAAATAATGAAAAAAAATATGCAAAAGATCTTACTTTTTGGCATGTAGCAGTTCAATGCATGTGGGAAAATGGCCACCATCCCTTCACTGTAACCTAAGCTGTCCAAAAATCCTAAGATTAATCTAACAACATCATGAGGTTTCCATCATATTTGTGGACCACTAAGTTAAATTCCAATGATTTTTTTTTGTCTTTTAACTGCACTAGCTCATAGCCCACCTTATTTTATGTGTCTGTTTTATAGTAAGAGAGATTTCCTCATCCCTGTTTTATTTGTTTCAAAACTTTTATGCAAGATATGAGTCTGGACTGAGTGTAAGACACCTGCTTTCTTCTTGTTCTTTTGGGTTCTACCACTTCTTTCGCTTCAAAGTTATGCTATTCTACATTAGGAGCACTATATCTTCTGTGAAGTCTATAATAAGATTCAACATATCTCGTTTCTTAGTTCTTCTTCACTACAATTTTATCTCAAATCAGTATATGGAGTTCCATGTTTTTTTTTTGTTTGTTTGTTTGTTTGTACCAAATGAATTGAAACCTAGTTGTTCTTACTCTTCATTTGTCACATGTTTTCATCTCAAGTGAACTTGCAGCACATTGTACCTGCAAAAGACCATTTTTTCACTTCATTTTGCCATTGGACATGGACTCATTTTGTAATACTGTCACCTTAAAGCAGTTCTCCCCAACCAATGCATTTTCATTTTTATATAATCATTCTTATATTGTCATTTGAAGAAATATAAATTGGCTTCTTGGACTTTTGCTTTTAACACTTGGGAATTAAGAATAATTCTATATTTGTTTTCTTAGATATAGTAGGCATTAGTGTAGTATAATATATTACATATGAAAATGCATTAGCCTAAGTACTAATACTACTTCCACTTTATCAAGTAGTATTACTGAAAGTACTATTAATTCTTATTAATAGATATTGAATGTATTTCTATGTATCTGGAACTGTGTTAACAATATTACATATATCATCACATTTAAACATTATAACCACACTACAAGGTAGGTATTGTTATATTCTCCACTGTACAGTTAAGCATTTGGTCAGCCAAATTCATGCAGATAATGACTGGCTGTGTTCAGAATTGAATTCATTCTGTGTGATGCCACATGGTGTCATTTTCATTTCTTTCTTTCTGAATCTATGGGATTTAAAATATTGTATTGGAAGCCCATCTGAGCTCTACAATAGTTATATGTGTAATTTCTTCCATGAGAGGCTGAAAAAATACTCTTGAAAACTCAAGAGAACTTGGCATTATGGTAAATACTCAATTATTACTTATTAAATGAAGAAATGAATGAATGGAGTCATGAGACAGTTGTATAAATCTGAGAATAGCACAATTTAATTATTTTAAAAGTCAAATTTGATTGGAAAACTATATGTTAGAAGTTTTAAGAAAAAACTTCATAAAGAATCCTTAAAATATGCAGCATGATATCATCTTTCAACTATTGCTGTCAGTTCATAAGTTTAACTTTGTTTTCTGTGTTTTCGGAGTCTGCAAGTCTTGTCTCTACTAGTTTCCTTGAGGAAGTAGGGCTTATATTAAAAATAAACCATTGAAGAGAGCAACCTGGTGCAGGAAAAATATTCATTTTATAGAGAACAACCTGACAAGTTAGAAGTCTTTCTCTAGACACTGGGCTTCATTAAATCAAGGGCAAAAGCACAGTCTAATGTTTGACAATTTGCATCTTTCATATTTAATTTAAATTTTTATGCACCATGTATTCCTACTGGTGTATAGTTATCTGATTTGTATTAAATTAAAAGTGTGAGCTTTTAGTCCTAAGTTCTGAAGATCAAGCATTATGTTCTTTTCTAACTCACATCTTGAGGTGTCAACATTTTTCAGGCTGATTAAACCCCTTGTCACACAACTAAATAGTAAAACATAGCTTGGATGTGTGACTTGAGTTACTGTACAGTATGTTTGGAGAGAAGTACCTCTGAGGGGGAAAAACATACATTTTTACTTGATGCCCCTTAATTTGTTTTCCTCTAGACTACATTTAAAGTTAAAAGTTTATAAAAACTTAAAGTTTTATGGGTATTGCTTCCTACAGGCTTAAATGCCCACTTGACATTTATGAACAAATAAATTTGTCATAGAGTGAATATATTTTTTAAACACTTAACAGGTATTCCCCAGCTCAAAACATCTGCCAAACATGAATGACAAGAATGTTTTTAGTTTTAAAGAAAGCCTATAGTTTAGGATAATTAAAAAAGCAAACAAATTGGTATTAAGAGATTATTTAAAAGGCTTATATTTATTTCAGCAGCAAATATAGCTCTAGCATAAGCACTTAATGAAAGAATAGAAGTGTATTGCATTTTGCTAAGATTGGAGAAGTGCTAAAATATGTAAACTGGGCCAAAGCTGCCCTATGGAATGATTTCTCAACTTGAAAACTTGAAGGGCAATTATTTTTATGCCCAGTATCTAAGCATACAACTCATTTGCCTCTGGAGTCTATGAAGAAATGACCAGGCTTTTCCACAAGGAGAATTCTAACGTTTTAAGAGAGATAGATAAAAAGACAACATTATCAATATAACCAGGAATTGTGGTCAGCCTTCTCCACTTGGTTTTGGTTTTTTTCCCCCCTTTGGTCATGATTTCTAATAAATATTTATATTTGTCAATACTTTAAATTCATAAACTCATGCAATCTCAAGCTTGGATGGAGGTCCCCCTCCCCCCCACCCCAATTCTGAATCTCCCTGGAATGCTAAGAAATGGACATTTTACAAGCATGCAGAAAAGAAGGTAGTTAAGTTTGTTCTGGAACCTGGAAAGCGAGGACACCATGAATCATTGAAAACCCAAGGACATGAAGACACTAAGTGCACTCCTGTGCTCACTGCATGTCACTGGTTGACTACTAGAGAGAACAAGGAATAAGTGATCAGTGGAAACTAAGTGGAAGAGGAAAAACAGGTTCTTTCTCTTTACCTGACACATCATGTGCATAACATGTTGTGTTTCTCCAATAACAGTTGGTAGCATTTGCATACATTGTAGAGAATGCAGATGGTTTTCTGCTGAGAATGTGGGAAGCCCAGGAGGTCACGCTGGGAATAACTGAAATCTTCAACTACATCCTCAGGAATACTATAATTTTTAAATCCAGACCTTATTATTTGGTATTTTAACATATTTTTTTTTTCTGTGTTTAAAACGTATGTGCTCTTGACCCACTTAGGGGGAAAAACAAGGAAACTTCAACACCCCCCAGTGAAACAAAGGGTAGTAGTATGAATGACTGAAGGTTAAGCAAAAACACCTTCCCCAGAAGAGCAGTATGCTATTGAAGTGCAGATTGGCAGATATCCTTGCCTGTTATTTTTACATGCTTCACCTACCTGCTGCTTTTCTAAACTTCTGCATGTTACTTTCTATCTTTACAAAAATCGTACTCTCATCTAATATTTTAAGAAATGAAAGCATTGAAAAACCCTTGAAAAGATGGTATATCTTAAAAGGCACTAGTAAACATCGAGTTATGTTCTAGAGACTTACAGAAATCGAACTTGCTCCTATCAGGTAAAATCGTCATCTTGTGTTTAAAGCACTGGTGGCAAATAACAAGAACAGATGCATTAGGCTAATGGCATTTTGGTTATTCATGTCTTGTTTGGATTTGGATTTGAGAAGGATGCTAGGATTTAAAGAAGTCAATTACTTCCTAATTTGTATAAATTCTATTTTTTACTGAGATAATTTACTGCTACCAAGTATAGGTTAGAAATTTAAATTTGCAAGTCCAGAGAGAGAAAGTTTATTCCAAATTAAAATTATTATTTAATGCTCTTTTTTAAAAATGTATGGAGAAAACCAACCACTGTTGCTCGTGTTCACAATTAAAGGTATCTTTACAAATGTCTACAGCAGAAATGGCACAAAGTACAGTTTGAGCATTTTGTGTAAATATTCAGATAGTTAACTATACTCTAAGCAGGATTGCACTAGTAGACAGAAAACACAATAAATAACTGTAAAGCTCTTTCACCATATAGATATCAAAAATTTAAAGAAAATAATACTAGGCTAGCATATTGATTTTATGCAATAAAAGCACTAAAGCAATAAGTTTTAGTAATTTCAGGCAATGATAAGGGCTATGCAGAGCAATAATGGAATAGAGCGTGAGGGGCAGGAAGAGGAGACACCTAGCAGAGAAAATTGTTTAAGGAAGGTAGCAGGGACAATCAAACAGAGACCTGGATAATTTAGGGAGTGAGTCAGATAAAAATCCAAGAGAAGACTTGATGAAACCCAAAATGCCACGAAGTCCAAAAGCCCTGAGATGGAAACCACTTGGTGGTGTTTGAGGAACAAGAAAGATCAAGGGGAGACTGGAAACTGATGTTGGAGATGAAGGCAGGGATAAAATCTTGTAAAATACTGGCAGTCAAAGCCATGGGAAAGAGTAAAGACTTTATTTTATGAATGACAAAAAGCCATTGAACGATTTAAGCTTAGGTGCACGTGTATAACTGCTGCTTTTGTTTCCGTTCTGGTTCTGTCACTTATGAGCTTTGATCTTGGGCAAGTTACTCTTTTCCTTTATCTGTGAAAAATGGGAAAATAAATGTAACCCTCTTATCAAGTTAAGGTGAGAATTAAATGACTCATATATGTGGTATCAATTACTCATTTTTCACAAAGGTCACTCCTGTTACTTATGGAAAATAGAGCATAGGAAGCCAGACTGGAAGCAAGAAGGCATTTGGGAGACTATAGGCTGTAGAAGTGTGTGCTGAACACAGAGGCAGATATAGACATACAAATTTAGATATACAAATTTAGAGAAGCATTGATGACTCTAGTTATATGTTTTAGAGTTAAAGCATAATAGATGGAATTTAAATCCTTGGGGATAAACAAGAAGGTGTAGAAAGATAATGGAGTTATGCTAATCACTGGAATATTAGAATATTTGGGTTGAACAACAAGAAAAGAAAAACTGCCAGAGAATTAGGAAAAACCTAGGGGACTATCCTATTGTGGGAGACGAGACATGTGAAGATGTTATTTGGAGTGGGACAATGAATAACAACTTCTCAATTTGGCATGTTGTAGGTTGAGGGCCATTATCTAAGAGCAACAACTATGACTAGACTTTTGTGTGACAGCAAATGAAATGAAAGTCTTGGGTCAGTTAAGAAGAGTTGATAGATGAAGCTGTGTAAATGCATTAATTAAAACAAAGATCAAAGAAGGGTAGGAAGAGAATTTAATTGAATAATTAATTCACCTTTATAGTAGTGGTTACTTCTGAAGTTTGAAGCATTAGTAGGAAATGCGATGAAAATATTGAATTGTTTGAATACACACATTTGGAAGGATGCTAAGTAGCAGATGTGTAGGATGAATGCAAGTCTGATGATCTAATATCCAACCTAGGATTACAGTTAAAAATACTATTGTACTGTGTTCTGGAACTTTGATGGATGAGTAGATTTTGGATCTTCTTGCCAAACCCATATAATGGGTTATTATTTGCAATGATGGACAGGTTAACTTACTTCACTATAGTAACCATTTTACATCTATATGTGTTTAGTAACACATATTGCACACCTCAGAAATACTCAATAAAACTCATTAAAAGTAAAAGTTCTATATAAAGAAAATAAAAATATATATATATAGAATAGTAAAAATTTGAATTAATATGACAAGCAAAAGTTTTGTGATAAAGAAAAGTACATTAGTTTTTATTTTTTAATTTTTAACTGGTGCATTATAATTACACATAATACTGGGTTTATTCTTATATATTTATACATGCATATAATATAATTTTACTGTTAATTCCCTAGCATGTCCCCTTTCACTCTTCGCCTCCCTTTCTTGGTCTTCTCCTCTATACTTCTAGGGTCCCCCCCCCACACACAAAAAATTATTGATAGGTTAAAAACATTAAACTGAAACAGGTCACATCATAAAGTGCAGGTGAATTAGATAAATCAATTTTAAGTTTAAAACTATTATCATTTTAAAAAAGATAACACCTAATAGCAAAGAATACACTTAACAAAAGGACATTGTGCATTACTATAAACTATTGTAACTGAAACAAATATCTTAGTAAACATTAAAAGTATTAAAGTACATAAAAATTTTAAATCCTTTCACTTATTAATTTGATTCCATGAAATACATTCCAAAGAAACAATTTAATTGGTGAAAAACACTACATAATGACTTCAACTGCCATTGATTAAGCATTTAATCTGTTGTTAATTTAGTATGGAGGTTGGAAGGATAATAGAATGAATCAGACATTATTATCCTATGTACATATATACAAATGATGGGATTCTATATCATGTATAACCAGAACAATGAGAAGTTATACTCCATTTCATATAATGCAGCAAAATACATTTTACTTTCATATAAAACTAATTAAAATGAATTTAAAAATTAAAAATAATCTATGGATATTTGAAATTTAACTAGTTAATAAAATACTTGGAACAGTAGCCAGCTCATAAATATTTTTTTAAGCTAGTATTGTACATGGATGAACAACAGAAAGATGACCTGTCAAAATGAATGAATGTGATTGTTTTACATTTCTTTCCTATTTTTGTTTGTATGCACGTGTGTACAGGTGAATTTTATTCCAGTTAGAGAACAACTTTGGATTCACTAATTCAGAGTCTACACTTTATTGCCAACATACATCTCTTATTAGATTCCAACCTCTATGAATGTAGTATCCTTATCTCTTTCCTCACCATTGTATCCGATTGGCAGGGAATTTTTTTTAAATTAATCAAATGAATATTTAACTTCATTAAATTATTATTTCTGAAATGGGAAAGATTCATGAATGAGTTGAAGTTTGAAACAGGGCTTGAAGTAGTGACAGGGTTTTGATAGGTGGAGATCTGAAGAGAAGGAAATAAGATATGCAGTTAACACTGAAAACAGACATAGGGGAACAGCAAAACTCAGAATTTAGAATAAAACATGTGTGTCTGCAAAATGACATGTAGTCAGGATGATCATGCAACAGAATTTTGTTATATGGACATTGAGACCCAAATCTAGAAACATAGTTTGGGACTAAGTTCTGAATGGTGCAAATGACATTATAAGGACATTGAGATTTCTTCAGTAAGCAACATTGAGTTCAGGAAAGTTGTTGTATATGTGGGAATAATATCACAAAGACTCTGGTCAAGGAGAAATTAAAGGCTGTAGAAGCTGGAAGCAATGCAAGTATCAGAAGGAGATTTGAGGTTGAAGAGATGAAGATGAATCAGAATATATGAAAATGTACCAAATAAAAATGTCCAGAGGCAATTGTAAAAATTAAAAAAATATATATTAAAATAAAAAGGAATAAATATTTAAAAATAGATATTTAGCATTTACAAATATAAAAATGTATATACAGGC
This sequence comes from Callospermophilus lateralis, assembly GCF_048772815.1. Lineage (NCBI taxonomy): Eukaryota > Metazoa > Chordata > Mammalia > Rodentia > Sciuridae > Callospermophilus > Callospermophilus lateralis. The sequence goes on along the minus strand of NW_027512465.1, from coordinate 1,593,416 downwards.
ACACACATATATACACTCAAGCAAGCTATTTAAATGTAGACTTATAAAGATGGAAAAAAAAATACCGCAGTGATGGAGATAAGTTAATCATTCAAAACAAAACAAGAAAAAACCTTTCAAAATGGAATGAAGAGACTTTGTTTTGTTTTGTTTTGTTTTTATACTGGGGATTGAACCCAGAGGCATTTTACCAGTATTCCTAGTGGCTCCTTTTTAAAATGTTTTATTTTAAATCAGGGTCTTACTAGTGGCTTAGGGCCTTGTTAAGTAGCTGAGGATGGCCTCAAACTTTCAATCTTCCTCCTCTGCCTCCCAAGTCACAGAAACTACATGCATTTACCACCCCGCCTGGCTGTAAAGAGACTCTTCTAAAAATCTAGGGGAAAAGAATTCAAATTGTTTTCTCTTTGACTGCTAACCATTATTTTATTTTTCTGTTCTTATTTTCCTCCTTGATTTCCAACATGAGATAAATAGCGGAAATTTAGTATGTATTTTAGTTCTGTGAATGCATCTACTCAATTATATATGAGAGGTATAGTATGTCTAAAGTGTTTTAATGATCATATTTAGAATTTGTGCTAATTATATTCTCTATCAAGGTAATGTAAATTATTAATCCTTAAGCTTATTTTCTGAAAGCCATTTGTTTGCTTTGTCAGATGTTTAAGAATGTTATTATGAACCAAAATTATACAATGCATACATTTCTATTGAAATAGGCTCATTCTTACATGTTTAATTTGTTATTAACTGATAAGTATATATCAAACAATGCTCTAGGTAGATACATCATTATTAATAATATAAATATTATATCAGTTAAGCTAAATTTTATTATGTTCTGCTTTTTTATTGGTGAAATTAGGTAACAGTTATACTGAGTTTTACATTTTTAACTAAAACCAAAACTAATTCATTGCTCCAATTGCTTTTTATTTGAAAGATACCATTGTTCTTTGACACAGTACTTTTAATGAGATACTATAAATGAAGTTCCTTTTACTTTTTGGCTGCTTATTTTCCATTATTAATTATAATGACCAGCAACAAACTGAAGTGCCTTTTAATTTGCCTAACTAACTTACTGGCAGTATTTGCCCTATGTTTGTTAAGCAGTCAGTATATTTAATGTACAATGCTTTTTTAAAACAAAAGATGGCCTTTATCAGATTATTATTATGGCTAAGTCCATATTCATCAGAAATATTTAAAATAGATATTTAGCATTTACAAGTATAAAACCTGTACATATGAACACACATATACACTTATGAAGCTGTTCATCTACATACACCAGAAGATGAAATGTGCAATTATTCAGATAATGTAAGTCAATAATTATTCAGAAAGAGTAAAATTTTCAAAACAGGCTGAAAAATTCCTTCCGATAATCTGGGGGGGAAATTTTTGAACTGTGTTCCTGATTACTCATCGTTATTTTCCAGAGCCTTCTATTTTATTTCTATGTTCCTATGTCCCTCTGTTAGATCTATCTTACTGATAAATTTCTCAGTTATCTTTCCTTTCTCTATCTTGTGGCTTAGTATGGCTGAAAGGATATACATTCTTTCCTCCACCTACTTTTTTTCCTACTCAACATTTCTTAGAGAGGGAATTTCTCCCTGTTGTTTTTATTTACTTTCAATTTTGCACATACTTTTTTGTACTGTTTGGACATGAGAATTCGGTCGTATGATTCTCACTTGAGTCACCCATGGAATTTGAAAATGGATGAGAGGTTAATTTCAACACAATACTGTAAAAATTTAACTGCAATGCATAGAAATAAAAAACAGCAGAAGGAGAAAAATGTCTTAGATCAGCTATAAGGATATAGTTAGAGCACAAGTAAATTTAAAAAAAAATAGTGTATCTGAAAAAAAAGGTTTCAATATAAAGGAGAGTGGAATGGGAATGACCATGGCATCAGAAGTAGAGTCACAGGGCAAATAATGCAATGTCCACTTGAGAATGTTTTGGTAACAGATATGAACATGATCTGATTCTCATCTTCTTGTCTATCTCATAATAACAGAAAAATGAACTGAAAACAATAATTAAGAACTATAACCACATGGCAAAAGAATGCACAGGTTGTGAAAGGAATAAAAAGACCAATACATTGAATGAGCCGGGGTAGTCCACCGATGCTTAAATGAGTCAAAGCTGATATCAACAAGCCTTCCAAGAGGGTCCCTATCCATTTTCATCCTGGGTGGCATGAATAGTGCCTCCAGAAAGAAATCATTTAGACTTAATTTGAATACTATAATAAGGAGTCAGTTCTTTATTAAAAGGGAAAAAGATATTTTGGGTAGAGAGACATCGGAATGAGAAGCAGTTTAGTATATTCTGAGAAAAAAAAAATAGTTCACTTTAAACTTTTGGAGGTGAGTTTTAAAAGCTAGGCTGGGACCAGTCAAAGAATGTTTCATAAGCAGTATTCTACCCTACCAGGTAATGTTGTCCCTCAACCTCTCTATTTCTTCTTTGTGGCACTTACAACATTTTTTACCTACTTTATTTTTTTGCTTATCTTTTCTGCTAGACAATAAGTTTCAGGAGGCACAGATTTGCAGAGCATAAGCCTGGAAACAAGTCAAGGACCCTTGTAGCCTTCAGATGAGAGGCCACAAGAATTAAAGAGAAGGAAAAGAGAGGTGATGATGGTGATTAAGTGTGGAGGGACAAGAACAGAGTACAGTTGGGGGTCACTGATAAAACAGTGTGTAGGAGGGGTTTTGAGGTGAGAGGGACACTTGCAGGTTGTCACCTTGACTAACTTAGATTAGTAGGCCATTGGGCCTATCGCCCATATTCAGTTCTGCATTGGAAGCATAAATTCAGGAATGGTTAATGGAAGTACTTATAGAGGTGGAAGAGAAGAGTTCAAAGAACAGAACTCTGGAATGGAAGAAGGAGGAGGAGGTAAATAGGAATGGAAAGGAAAGGTAAAAGAACCATCAGGGAGGATGGTAGCACGTTACAAGGAAAATCAATTTTAAGAACAATGTAATACTTACCCAGTATAAAAGCAGCAGAACAGTTTGGTTCAGTAAGCAGTAAAATATTCCCTTTTAATTTGGCAATTCAGAGGTAAGCAGTGAACACAAAAGGATAGTTTGCTAAAGTGAGAGAGACAAAAGACAAACTCCAAAGACCAACAACAGAATGTAAGGTAAAGAGGTTGAGAATGAATATGAGCTGATTGCAGAATAACTCACCTATATGTAGGATGTTTACTGCTTAATAGTTTTCTGGTCATTGTTAGATAAATTTGTCAATATATTACCTTTACTTGATATATTTTGATTTTGAAAAGAAGGGGCAAAACCTTAATTTGAAAGACAAAGCATCTGATAATAGGAAATGCTAGTCACAGAGAATATATAAGAATATATCTAAGAATAAAAAGAATATATATAAGAATATATAAGCTCAGACACAGTCTATACACCAATCCATGGCTCCTTGCCTTTTTAGACTCCTTTCCCTACCCACCTCCACAGAAACCACCCAAATTCACAGAAGCAGTGGGGGTTTAGCAAGAAGTCAACAGCTACTCAACCAAGTTTTGCAAGGGATTTTGCTTTTTGCCTTTTAGACCATGTCTCCATAGCATGACTAAGTTGGTCCTGGATTGCTTGATTTATTCTTCATTTTTTCCCCTTGGATGTATTAATAGAACAATCAATCAGATCTTGGCAGGGATCAGAATTGGCCATTAAAGCAGCCCAATACAATGAATCATGCATAGATTTTTTTTTTTTTTGATAAACACATAGACCTGACCTTGGTTGTGCAAATGTTACATATGAATGCACACATAGCTTTTCATTATACTTACAATATCTAAATTTCAAAAACATCAGATGGAGATCTTTCTGCTTTATAATCCTTCTGAAAAATGATACAAAAATTTATTAAATATACAGTGTGAAACATACTTAAGCAAGTGATTCTCTATTCCAGGTGACTCAGATATTTGTTTAGATTGACAATTATTTAGGCAGCAGCTAGAAAAAGAGATGATCAAGAATGTTATATTTGTTGCAATTTTATAAGATCATGTTTGTTTAGAACACACATTTCTGACTTTTTAAAATTAAAGCTGCATTAGTTTACAACTGGGGAAGGCAATAGACAAATTATGAAAATTAACAAAATAATGTGGTTTGCATTAAAAACATTTTTCAAGTCAAATTATTGTTTTATTTGGAAATTTAGGAAATGGAATGCTTTACTTATGGTACAAATTGACCTGAGAATCTGTCAAAAGAATTGAAGTGATATAAGGTCATCTTTATTTTAGCAGAAAGCAAATAGCCTTCCAATTCTACTTGATCTCAGTTTTCAGGGCATATTTGAATCACAATTTTATGAAAATGTATGCAGTTTTTTGTATGATCAACAGAGGCAGAGACATTTTGTCCAGTCTCATGTTTGTCACAATGTGATCTTTCACACTACAGCAAGAGAAATCCATAAGGAATCAATGACTCAGGATGAATATTCTAGCCCATTCACTTTGGGTCCAAATTGTTGTGTTTGTGAAGCAGATTGCCTCTGTAACTGTTACTGCTTGAGGCCACTGCATTTTGGGCCACAGTTTCTATTCTTACATTAGTGTTTATGGTTTAGATATGCAGTCCCCCCAAAGCTCATGTGTATGATAATGCAAGAAAGTTCAGAGGAGAAACAAATGGGTTGTAAGAGACTTAAACCAATCAGTGAATTAATCCCCCAATAGGGATAAACTGAAGTAACAGTTAACTGAAGTGGTAGGGTGTTGCTGGAGGAGATGGCAATTGGGGCATTCCTTGTAACTATATATTTGTATCTGGTGAGTGAAGTCACTCTGTCAGATTCTGATTGTCATGTGAACTGCTTCCCTCTGCCATACTCTCCCACCATAATGTTCTGCCTCACCTCAGTCCCCTAGAAATGGAGCTGGCCTTTTATGAAAGGAGAACTCTGAAGCCATGAGCCTGCAAATAAACTTTTCCTCCTAAAATTATTCTGGTCAGATCTTTTAGTCACAGTAGGAAAAAAGATGACTAAAACTGAAATTGGTACTGAGAAGTGGGATCATTGCTGTGACTAACCTGATCATGTGGTTCAGAAGTTTTTTGAGCTTTTTGGAGTTGGTGGGAAGAATTTCAAGATGTTTAGCAGATGCAAGCACAATTCTTGTTGAAAGTGATCTTTGCAGCTGCAATCACTTGAAGATACCAGACTCTCACTCCATCACTCTTCCAAAGTGGACTCTGTCAGTGATTCTCCATGGAGAATCCAGAAGCCCTTATTGTGGGACTAGGTTAGCACCATTGATTCCTCTTGTTCTGAGGCTTCAGCTTCTTGGACTACACAGCTACTGGTTTCTCCAGCTGTCCAGCCTGCAGACAGCCATTGTGGAGTATCCAGCTTCTGGTCCTGTAAGACAATCTAATAAACTCCCCTTCTATAATCATACTTCCTGTTGATTCTGTTCCTCTGGAGAACCCTGACTAATAAAATGAGTTCTGATATGACAGAACAACCATATAGGTAGTTAACAGAAGAAAATTTAATGTTCACATATAGGCATTAAAAGACATCAAAAGCCCAGGAATCATGATGAGCCAGTTCTGCAAGTCTCAGGAAAGCTGCCCAGAGTGGGTGAACCCTCCTTTGTGTGTACTACACTTGCAGTGCAGCAAAAAAAACCCCAGAAAGCAATCTACTTTGGGATTTATGCTCTACATGAGGTTCTGAGATCTTAAACTAAAATACTCTAATTTACTAGACTCTACGAAGGGCAGAAGAGCCCAGGCTGTTCTTGTCAGTGTCTCCTTATCTGAGAATGTTGTATTTCCCTAAAATTCTACAACCATTCTTGAGAACTTCAGTAAAGAAATTGGGGAGAAATGCAGGAATCCAGCCAGCTGGAGAACTATCCTGCAAAGTCCTGCCCTGGATGGTAGCTTTGAAGTTCATGGAGCTCTGGGGACACTTGTCAAGAGAGGAAAGCTCTTTCAGATGACAATAATATATGCCAAGGAATATTCTGATGACAATAATGTATGCCAAGGAATATTCATTTTATTTCCTCTTCAAATATAAACTTGATTATCAAATTTAATCAGAGCTTCCCCCGCATAAAATATATTGTGGGTCAGGAATAAGATTTGCTGTAAATGCTATACAATGTCCCTTGTACAGGGTATGGCTGCTTATCGAGCTCTCAAGGGCAGCAGTCCAGTAGAAAAAATTATGGAAAGTCTTCTTTTACCACCTTACACTCAGATCCTCTGCTAAAAGTTTTCGGCTCAGGGCTCAAGTAATTTCTTTGGAGCTCCAATTAGATATAAATAGAAAAAAAATGTGATCTCTCTAGAGAGAAAATTGGTGAGGAAAAGAAGAAATATCATTAGAAATATTTTAGATTTCAGATTTTGTGAAATGTTGGCAAAATTACCCATCACTCAAGGCTGTTATGAGTTTTGTATTATATAATTACATATGGAAGAGAAAGAAAAATGATATAGAAATTAAGATACCCCAATTAAAAAAGAAATTATGATGTACTGGTCAGACAAAAAGCTTGCTACCATTTTTACCACCATGTTATCTGTATTCCTACCCTTGTTCCACTCCGTTTCCTTTCTTCATATTTACCACTTATTTTCTTCCTTTTGCCACTTGCTTCTCATGCAAATCTACTAATGAATTTCCTATTATAAATGTCAGAAAGGACTCTGGTGAGTTTAGAACTTGTGACCCCAGGGTGTTAAGAGTATTAAACACACAGACAAGATCAACCCTAATATCAGAATGAGTAAATGGCCTGGTCTCTGGGACCCTTTTGTTTGTTTGCTTTCTTAAAACAGGTGAACTAATAATACATTCTTCAACATTACCCCGAGGTATAAGGCTTTACATATATAAGATGCATTACAAATGTTAATTAATGTTAATAACAGCCATATGGCTAAACTAATTTGTGTTTGGATTCAGCTTTGCAAAGCTTTCTAATATGTAATCCTAAAGCATGGCCATCCAATTTTTGAGTCTACTCTGGGATGCATGCATTAGCTCAGTGGATGTGCTAAGGGTGTGCAAAGACCATACTGGGAAAGGTTGAGACTTCTTGGCTGACCAAGTTTACATAAGTTATTTGACTTCTTTGTGTTGTATTTTATTTTCTTTTTTGCCATTTGTAATACTGACCTACTTCATAGGGTTGTTATGAGGATTAAATGAATCTTGCATGTAAAGCCCTGTGAACAGTGAGGATCACATTCTAAGTGCTCATTGACTGTTAGCTAGTGGCTTGTCATTCCGTATTTTGAATTCAAACTGTGCATTTATTGAGCACTTCACAAATATAAGGACCTGTAGGAATGTCAGAGGATTTTTAAAATTAAGAATTTCTATTTAATACCTGAATATAATAATCTAGTCATTGTTTAAAACACATAATTGTGTTTTGTCTTCTAACTATACCATTTTGTCCTCATTTGATTAAATCTGGAGTTCAAACATTTCAATTGTTGAATTGGCTGATTTCCCTTTCAGATTTAATGCCAAGCCAGTTACTCTTTTTCTGCATTTAAGTTTAGCTCTGGTTTATATCCATTTGTTCTGAACTATAATCATATTTTAGGGAAAAACAATATTTATCAGAGTAGAAACAGAAAAGGAGGAACTATTTTCAGCTTTTTTTGTATTACAATTATTCACTGACATAGGATCTTCTAACATGTGAATAAATCCCAAAAGTCCTATGTAGGGTACCACCATCACCATGTCATACTAGAATTGCAGAAATTTAGTGTAGAATGGGGTCTAGCAGCAGCTGTTCTAACTGCCTTCACTTGGATAACTTCCTGACTTTTCTGAGATCACACATTCAGTAGTGAAAGAAAAATCAGAAAGCAGCTCTCCTGATTATATGGAAGATCGCATCTTCTGCCTTGAGCAGTACTAGTCTTTAGAGCAAGTCATGTAATAAGAATTTGTGGAAGAAACAAATGCTGACCTGAATTCAGCATTCTTTCTACCTTTTTCCAATGTTTTTAGAACTTTATTCTTATCCCAGGCTCTAAAGCTGATACATGCCTAAAGCCTAAAATATATAAATTACCTTTGGTCATTGCTTTCTCTAGAACTGAGTAAATATAATTTCATTCTCCTTTGGGTTTGAGTGCAATTCTTTCAGTCACTAGGTGCTGTTTCCTGGTGATTTTTTTCCCTCTATGGGGGTAATTCGGTTGATTAGCTACTAACTTCCATGGATCCAGCTTTCCTTGAGATGGATCAAGGATATCTGATCTTCCCTTTGTTCTTAATGTGACTTTATATAAAATGGGGCTGATACATTGTGGGATTTATAAGTTTGTGTTTGTGTTCACTGAATTAATACACAAAAAGCCCTGACACACAATAAACTCTCAGTAAATATTAATTATTATTAACATTAACATATAGGACAAATATATAGTAGAACTGATTTTTTTCAACAAATAATTGTTTAGAAAGCCATGATTTTGTTTTCATTTACTGAGTCAATTTTACAGTCAATAAAAAATATACATAAAATAGAATAACTTTTGTACTATACCCAGGAATCTGTCCCCTTTCATAACTAGAATAAAGTAACCATTTTCCTGGGAAGGGCTGAGGAGACAAGGCCTGTATTATATGGCTGCAGATATTGTGGATTCAAATAACAATGTGGGCAGCGGAAACCACACCTGCTAAGATGAATTATTCCTAGGAACATTGTTAGGCACTATGTCAAACAGCTGTTGAGAAAATAAAATTTTTGGTAAAGGAGGAGATCTAGTGAAAATATGGGTGGACAGGCAGGGGAGAAAGAAAGCCACAATGGAGCAGGGATTATGAAAAGCTTGGGAAAGCGAGGCAATGTGGCACATGCCTGTAATCCTAGAGGCGTAGGAGGCTGAGGCAGCAGGATCACAGGTTCAAAGCCAGCCTCAGTAATTTATCAAGATCCTGTTTCAAAGCAAAAAATAAGAAAATGGTTTGAGGATGTGGTTCAGTGGTTAACCCCTCTGGTTCAATCCATGGCACATAAATAAATAAACATAAATAAATAAATAGAATTATTGGTAGATAAATGAGGATCAAAATTATTGGTAGGTAAATGAGGATCAAAAGGCAATGTAACCAGGGAGTCTCATTTAACAATTGGAGACTTCAAAGGAGAAATCTTAATTCTTAATCCAGTGAAATCCCTCAGATGTTTCCAAGAGAGTTGCCATTGCTCCCATTAATTCTACATTTTGGGGAACTACTCAAGAAATCATCAGCCAGACCCAGGTCTTCTTCCCCATGTCTTATGATCAGCTAAATTCTTATTTATAGTCATAACATGTAGTTTTGTGTGAGATGAAGTTCAATTGGAGAAATAGTCAAAACATTTTTTATGGCTGTATAGGTTTTAATAGTAAGAACAGAAATAAAGGGGTCAGTTTCAGAGAAGCAATCATCAGACTTAGACATCGATTATGTTTTAACACAAAGGAAAGAAGTGGGATTGAGATCTGAATGTGAATAGTGCTAATGTAAATAAAAAAAAAAAACATAGAAGGGTATTAAGTCTGGGAAGATGTAACCTGACTCACCAAGGTAATATAGTTCAGGGCAGTTGCAATTTTTTTTTCAGCACTATCAGCAACAAGGAGGTAGGTAAGTTATGAAGGCCATGCAAAATTTATAAAGAATTATCTATGTGCAAGACAGCAACATCTAATATAAATCTCACTTTCAAATACATTTTCTTGTACAAATGTCTTTCCTCATTGTCATATATTGATTTTTCTATATTTTATTTGTAGCTAATATGGGTATTTGTGCAGGATTATCTAAAACGTTCATGTCTTCTCCCATCAGAGCTTTTATTAGAAGCAAATTGTTATTTAGGTATATGAAGCATACCTATGTATGTTGTAAATAACTTTAAGAATGTTCAGGAAGTAGGTGAATAGTACTTGAAGCATATCTGAAGTATTAAACACATTTGAACTAGAATAATCAAACAAGACATTTGCTGCCTGTTATGAAGCTATAAAGTTATTCTTCACATTTAACTCAATTGAACATTTCAACGTGGGCTTGCTTTCTATCTTATGAGAGAGAGAGGAGGAGGAGGATAAGAAGAAGGAAGAGGAGGAGGAGGAGGAGGAGGAAGGGGAGGAGGGGAGGGAAGCAGGAGGAGGGGGAAGGGGAGAAGGAAATGGAAAAAAGGAAAGAAGGAAGGAAGAAGAAAGACAGTATTAAAATATTGCATGGCAAAATGGTAATATATGTATTACCAGTCAAAAATTCACTGTCTCCATGATGTCTTCACCACTTTTACCACTAAGCACTTGGTGTGGCAATGATTTGTGTTTACTATATAATACCTATTATAATATAGATATTATACAAGGGTATTATTATTGTAATGTACATTATCCATTATTCTTACTAACAGAGTTCTGGTGTTAGCCAGAATGGCTCTGTTAAGATATCTGCATTCCTTTGTTCATAATGGCTTCCCTCTACTCAGATAAGAGGTGGAGTTCTTACCCAGAGTCTAACAAGCCTTGTAGAATCTAGACCCCTGTTACTTCACTGACTCCATGTTCTACTTTTCTCCCACATGAATATTCCTTTTTATAGCCATTGACCTCCTTGCTTCTTCTAATTTTCTGCAAATGACTTTAATGGAGGGAGTTTGAATTAGTTATTTCCTCTTGTTTGAATATGATGTTGCCTACCCGCATCCCCCCACACACACCTGGCAGAAGCCCCAGTGCAGAAATGTTCAGAGGTGAAATAATTGGAATATTAGGGCTGTAAACTAATCAGTCCTTCCTAGTTTGAATGGACTCACTGGATGGTAACGGTAAGGTTGGCTGTGGCTGGAGGATGTGGGTCATTGGAGGCATGCTCCCTAAGGGTGTATCTTCTCTATAGCCCTTTCTAGTCTCCCTTCCTCTGCTTCCTGACTTCCAGGAATGGAACAGAACTTCACCATCAAACCCTTCCGCCATGATATTCTTTCTCCCTCATCTCAGCCTCAGAATAATGGAGTTGGCTAACCATGGACTAAGCCATAAAACCATCAGTCGAAATACGCCATTCCTCCTCTAAATTGTTCCTTTTGGGGTTTTTATCACAGAGACAGAAAGCTGACAGACAAATACATCTCTCCTTCAAAGTCTTTTCCTCTGAATATTGCTAAGGCAACTTCCTTCTTCTTTTTTAACCTTGGCTCAAGTGTCACATTCTTAATGAAAACCACACTGAACATCCCATTTTAAATCATATTCCCCTGAAAACTCTTTCAGCCTGATCATCGCTCCTGTGTTCCCTCCGCCTGCTCAGTTTTCTGTAACAGTCACTATGCTAATGTACTACGTATTTATTGTGTTTATTGCTTATTGTATATCCCTTAGCACAAGCATCACATGTGTAAGAATTTTTATCTGCTTAATTTCTTCTCCCATCTGCAAGTCCTAGAACAGTACCTGGCACATTAAAGATATACAATAACTATTTCCTGAATTGAATTTCTAGATATAGCTACATGCCTGGCAAAATTTTCAGTTTTCTTGATAAGATACACAGGGTCTTGTTAATGATATTTAAGCACAAGTTTTATCATGGAGATTTCAGGATAATTTCTTAAAGATGGCACCTATTTCTCTGTGTTCTCTACCTTTTTTTCTGAAAAGCAGAAATGTTATATATTTTTTTGTAGTTAGTGTGTTAATTTCCTTGCACTAGAAGCATTATGGTTGTCAATAACATCATTCTTTTCTCACATTTTATAAGTGATTCAACTTAAATACATTTTATATTTCCAATGTGTCTCTCATATTTTCTCACTCTTTCATCTCTATTGCCACTTTTTGAATTGCCCTCCCCCTTCATTTTAATGATTTGTATTGACTAGAATAGAAATCCATATCAGGACACTCTACCTTTCATATTTACTTACCCTGCCTATAGAGTGAAGTACAAACTGCTTGTCAAAACTTCAAGACCCTTTGAAATCTGTTTTTTATGCTGCCTTTTAAGAGTAATCTTTATAACCTGACCCACATTCTCATGTACTCCAAACTCCAATCACACAGATAGAACTTTTTTTCCCCAAGTATGCTGCAGATTTTCCTTCAGTTTTGCCTTTGTAAGTGCTTCCTTTTAACTAAAAATAACCCCCTTCCTGTTGCCTGTAACATTCCTACTTATTTACATTAATCATCATATGTAGGTTATGCTGAAGTCACATATAATGCCTAAGCTCATGGTAAAACACGATAAAACAATGACACCTAACATCAAGTCCACAGACACTGAAAAGAAACCCTTTTAGGGTATCAGTGAGGGCAAACTGGTTGCACAATAGTAAAGTGGTATTTCTACTTTTTTAACTGATGACATTTGCACTGTTGGTATACCATAGTGGGTAATGGTCATGGTATTGATTAGCATTATATTTTTCCCTTTGTTGTGGAACAGAAGGGGAAAAAAAGGCCAGTGTTCCTTAAAAAATGTATTTCATAAATCACAAAAAATCAATTAAATGTCGCCCTATGAGAATGTCTTTTTAATATTCTGTGTGACACAATAGGAAGAATGCATGAAGCACTTCCACTGCATACCAAAGTATGTTAATGGTCTCCAAGAAAGGCATATGTGCATCCCTAAGAATTTTGAGCTGAATTAACACTTTTTTTGTGATGTACTGTTTTTACTTGAATAATGACTGACAAACTGTATTTATTCAAAATTGAGAATTTGGCAGGCATTTTCTGGGGGAAAAAATGAATGAACAAAGTGAACCTGTCACTTCATGGAAAACAACTGAGGCTTTTTGTGACCGATTATACACTTCGAAATTCCTATGAAAGAATTTGGCATAGTGAATTTGACAGCTACCCAATACCTAAAGATTTTGCAGATGAAATTGGTGGTGATATATACAGTTGTGTGTGTGTATGTATGTTTTAAAATATTGAAGAGTATAACTTGCTGAAAGCTAAATTTAAAGTGCAAGATGATCATGGATTTTAATGTAAAACAACAAGCTCACTGATACGGTTTTAACTTCCAGATTATAATTAACTTTTAAGCATTATGATTTGCTAGATAGTTTTGCTGATTATAAAAGAAGAAGAGGCGTAATTACCTGAAAAAGTTATTAAAAGTCTCCTCCATTTTCTAACCATGTATTGGTGCAAGCCCAGATTCCTTCATGTAATTCTACTAGACAACATCTCAACGGATTGGATCCAAAAAAAGATAAGAACATCCAATTTTATTCTATGAAGGCAGATATGAAGAGGTTTGAAAATTCAAATAAATGTGACTCACTATGGTCTAAATGGTTGTGTCCCCTCAAAAGTGATGCTATTAAAGAGATGGAGCTGTAGCCAAACACAGTGGCACATACCTATAATCTCAGCAGCTCAGGATACTGAGATAGGAGGACTTCAAATCCAGCCTCAGCAATTTATAGAGGCCCTAAACAACATAGGGTCAGACAACCTGTCTCAAAAAAAAAAAAGAGAGAGAGATGGGGTAATGATTAAATCATGAGTGTCACATCCTTCTGATGAATGAAATTAGAGGCCTGAAGGTTCTTGTTTGCCACTTGCACTGTGTGAGAGTGCAGTGAGAAGGACCTGCTGTGAACCAGAGAGCAGGCCCTTACCAGATGGCAAACCTGATGACATCTGATTTTGAACTTCCTGCATCCAGAACTGTGAGAGATAAACTTCTGATAAAGTTGACATCATCTAAGATATTTCGTTTTAGCAGCTTGAACAGACTAAGGCACAAGTCTTCTCATTATTATTTTTTTTGTCTTTTATTTTTTGGGATACACATTGATTTTTCATAAAATGTGGTATGCTCATTAAAGTAATAAAAATTGAGTAAATTTCTGTTTTTATTCAAAACATTAATATTAAGAGTTTAAATTCACTTTTTGGGTGAATAAATTATCTCATTGGGGTAATAGATTAAATTCACTCAATAATTTTTTAGGAAATCAAAAATAAAAGGAAAATATTTGAGAATTGCCCATAAAAAGAGCTTTCTCATTCATGCTACATGACTAACACCAGAAGGTCAGACATGTTATTCCAGATTGCCATTCAAGGACTCAGGATGACAGAGGGTCTTTATCATGTATCTGTAACATTTGAAAATTGTAAATTCTGTTCTCACAACAAGAAAATAATGAAAAACGTATGTAATCTCATGTTAAATTCTATATAATCATTTAAAAATACTAGATATAAAGAGAGCCAGTGAGACAAATATCAACAGTGAGTTTTAAGCAGAAAATTATATGTAAGTTAGATTTCCAATTATTGGTAGGTTATGGACAGGTGAGTTGGTGGATAAAGGAGTGTTCATGGACAGATTAACAACATTAAAGAAGGTCCTGATACATTGGTCACAATGGCCTTCATGGCCATGAGGCATTCTTTCCAACCTTAATAAAAGGTCCACATTGACAGGTAAATGGAGAAGTATATTTGGAAAGTCAAATAAGAATAGATAGTGATGCATTTTAAATATAAGGACAAATAGGTCAGTCTGATTTATTACATACAAAAGTTTTAATTTTGAGAAGGCCTGGCATAGGCAGCACTGGAAGAAGACCTGGCTGCTGCTAATGGTTTGCAGGATGTTAATTGCATGTGACCAAAACTAAATATAAAAAAAAAAAAGTTTTTTTTTTTTTAACTAACCCTATGTATTTAGCAGAATGAACTTGTGATTAAGAATGGCAAACAGTTAAAAAAGATGAGGACAAATGATAGAGATGTTTAGAAAAATATGAATTGGTTTTGCTTACTGAATGTATATTGGGTAAGAGGACCAGGATATGTTTTTATAGTTACATATATGTTCTTTTTTCTACTTTTTATTGAATCATCTTTACAGTCATTTTTCTATATGGAAAGTGTTTCTTCATAATATGTGCCCATAGAAAGTATCACCTTTAACTTGAATTATATACACATATTTTTCATTACCTATGTATTTGGAAGTTATGTTTCAAAAGTCAGCAGGATAATTTTCATATGTCCCATGTCTTAATACATTTCTTGGTACATAGTCAGTGCTTAATAAATACTTATTGAGTACATGATTATACTATGTAATTCATATTTCAATTTAAGAGCAATTATTCATTCATTTAATGTTCAGAAATAAATAGATAAGAACCATTGTATAAATTTTAAAGAATTTTGACCATATTTTCAAGTTTCCATTTGGACTTAGTAAATTTTAAAGATAGAGTTGTAGAATATGGGCTGGATTGTAGCTCAGGGGTAGAGTGCTTGCTTAGCATGTGTGAGGCACAAGGTTCAATCTTTAGTACCACACAAAAATAAATAAATAAATATATTGTGTCAATCTACAACAACAACAACAACAAATAATAATAATAATTTAAAAAGTAGGATTGGCAAACAACAACAAGAACAAGATGTAGACTTGTAGAATATATAGCATATTGTATATAGTATAACCTTCTTTTTTTTCTTCTATGCTGGCACATGTTTCTGGCAAATTGATTATGGCATAAATCAATATGAAAACTCTATCAGACAAAATGAGGGTAAAAAGTAATATCACTTACTTTGAGTTCCTATCTATGGCCCGCATGTAGAAGTATATTTTAATATACCAGGAAAGATATAAACCTGCTCTACATA
Source organism: Callospermophilus lateralis (assembly GCF_048772815.1). NCBI lineage: Eukaryota > Metazoa > Chordata > Mammalia > Rodentia > Sciuridae > Callospermophilus > Callospermophilus lateralis. The sequence goes on along the minus strand of NW_027512465.1, from coordinate 1,577,682 downwards.
GCACCAGACATTTGCCATTTTCTTTTCTAAGTGCTTTCCACATTGCAATTAATTTAATCCTAAAAATAACCCTATGAAGGAGATGTTATTATTATCTCTGCTTTATATGAGGAAAATGAAGCACAGGCTCCTAGCTTGCCCAATGTCACATATGTACATCAATATGCATGTGGCAATGGCACTTGTCTCAGGCAGTCCATGTTCCTCGCCTCTGGCTTTGAACTGAACTTTTCCTATAGGACATTACAGAGTTGCAGAGCTCTCACAAAAATGTCATGAAATTCTATAGGATAGTTTACATACACGGTGATTTCTTTTTTCTTTTCAGAAAGAGCAGATTAGCTTTTGTCAAATGGAGACTTTAGGAAAAGTTCACAACTCCTTAGACAGTCTCTTGAATTTATAGATCTGAAATAGTCAAATGTCCGTATTTTACAATGAAATTGTAAAGATAAGAATCTCTAAGAGGAAAATAATAATACAAAACTCTTCTCTATAGATTTAGAAAACCAGCTTTTTGGATGATTCTAAACCAGTGTGATCCTTGTAAATAGCAAAATGTACTCATTAAAAGACTAAGCAGCATGTTGTACACTTGAAAGTTCTTGAAAAATGTGCATGCCAAAACTACTAAAGTCATGAACATATTCTCATTACTAGCATTATCATCAGTTGCTATTTTTTAAATGTATAGGGTTTATGATACTGAATTAAATGCTGTAAAACAAAAAATATATTTAAAAATCACAAAATACTCAAAAAAATAATAAAAAACTCAGTGTTATGAGAGACATTAAAACAGTGCCTCATTTACTGAGCAATGCTTAACACTTTCCAACAAATAAATGTATCATAAGTAAAATTTCCCAAAATAGTTTATACATGGAGGAGAATCTACTTGAAATAGTTAACATAGTCTTAAAATTATCTACAATCATATCGTACTGAATGCTGGAGAATCTGACTCAATATTTGCAACCAATTAAGTTTTCCTATATATAGAGTTGACATTTTTGCTTTGAAAACTCAAAGTGACTTTTTTCTTTATTGTTTTGCTGTGGGTAGATTTATGATTTTTCGATGGAAACTGTTTTTTTTCCCTCACAAAAGGATTGAGATTTGAAATGAAGGCTTGAAGTCAAAATGACAGCCTTTATATACATAAGTATACAATCAAATTCAGTGACATGGTTGTTTATTTTAAAATAGAATGGAAATTTGCTCTTTCAAAAGCAAACATATTCAGTTAGCATTTTACAAACTAAAATTAAAAGTAACAAAAGAAATCAAAATGCAGTTGTTGTAATCTTTAATTGGTATTTAGAGCAATAGGTTGGAATTAAAATGAAAAAGCATTTTGTTATTTTTACCTTTAAGAGTCTGTAGAGGATAATGAGTCAGTCTCTACACATATCTTTTATTTTTTTTATTTTTATTTTTTATATAATGGATGTGCTTTAGAAATTAATTGAAATTTGATGAAATACGTTGTGAAATTGAATTAGATGTCAGTTGTCCAGAGGATGCTACAATTAAATCATCCTGTCTAAACTAATATTTCTTCTCTCTTGAGAATAATAACTTCATATAGCTGTTTACAATCTTGTTTACACAGACAAGATACAATCTTATCTATGTATCTGTGTGTACTAGTTAAAAAGATGGACATATAGTGATCACTTAATTGTAATATTTGTATGAGTTGTTTCTCTTTTAGGAGCTCAAAATTATACTCATATATTTGAAAATAAACATCTACTGTTCAGCATCCCTTTCTTTGAAAAAAATACTTATTTCAAAAAAGTAAATTTAAGGATGGTATTTTACATTTCAAAACCACCCTGAGGATTCCTTAAAGAATGACATCTTCTGTTAAGTATCAGAATCACTTCATTCAGGTATCTGGGATTTTTAATCAAGAACCACCAGTAAGACTGATGCAGATGCATGTCAAAAATTCATTGTTTTAAAATAATCCTGATTTACAAAGTTTCCATGATACATTTTAGTACTTTCTTGAATTCCCTTGGCATTGCCTCAAGAATCTGTAGACATTGGTTTTGTTAGGCAAGCAACTCTACTCCAATATATAATATCCCACAATAGGCGAGTGTTTCCCCTGATGTTGGGTTGGATATGAGGTATCCCTCAAAGTCAGGAATATTCAGAAATAAAATGATTAGATTGTGAGAGCTGTAACCTAATCGGTCTATCCTAGTTTAAACAGATTCACTGGATGGTAACTACAGGCAGGTGAAGTTTGGCTGGAAGAGGTGGGTCTCTCGTAGTGTGCTCTTGGAGGTTATATCTTGTCCTCCTGGCTTCTCTTCTCTCTTGGCCACCATGAACAGAGCAGTGTTTCTCTGTCACACCCATCCAACATGAGCTTATGCCACAGCATAGTCCAAAGCCATGGAGTTAGCCAACCACAGACTTAACATCTGAAACCACGAGCCTAAAATAGTTTTCCTCCAACTTGTTCTTATCCAGTACATTGGTAACCATGATGTAAAGCTAACACATCCATCTATAGTTTGTGTATCCTCATCAAATTTAAATGAAATGTAACTCCTTGGAGTGTGTAATCTGGCTTTAGGAGAGGCCAACTACCTTAATCAGATGCAGCAACCAGAAATGCAATGGAGTTCATCTACTGTCCGGAGAAGTTTGACTAATGGGAATAGGCAACAGTAGAGAGCTAGGCAGATGTATCCTTCTGTTCCTCTGTTCTGTCCTTCTCACAGACTGCTCTGTGGTTCCTCCATGTAGTGTATTGGGCTATGCACTATGTGTCTGAGTAGCACACATGACATTGACTAGCTGCAAAAGCTCATCGATGCCAGTGCAATGCTTCTCTTTCCTTCCTGCTTCACTAATATTCATGCTCACTTATTTCTTTTTTTTTGTAATTCAGTCAAAGACATTCTATGTGTATTTATTTTAGAAGAAATATATGCATTTTATCAAATGCACTTGTGTCTTTACATAAGATCTACCACCTTGAAATTTGTCTGGAAAAAAAAATCATGATCTTATAGTAAGAGGTATTAATGCAGAAACCAAGAGTTGCATATAAAACACAAATTACATCTGGCATTAATATTTTTGATCACAACTTCCTAAATGTTTCATTATACAATCTAGTTTGTAAGTATAAATAAGGATTCTTGATATTGTACTTTCACCTTATTTGCCTGCAAGTTCCTTCTGATCCTCCAAAAGAACCATTATTCATGGGTAGTTGTTTGGAGGGGGTTGAGGCTCTCAAATTTGTTTTCTTGCTGCTGTGAGATGTAAAAGCTCATGAACTGTGGAAGAAACAGTGGAAGTGATGCCCTTTTTGTCAATATATTGTAATCAATTTTACCAGTTGTCATCTCACAATTGTTTTTTTTTTTTTACATCAAAAGTCTCTATAAAGTTTAGTTGTGTTTTTTGCTATAGGGTCACTTTTGGGCTTCTGTCAAGCTCATGGCTGGGCAGTAGTCATCTTAAGGCTTAACAAAGAAAGAATTCATTTCCAAGTTCTTCACATGGTGAAGTATACTTTGGTGACTCTTGAAGTGATGGATTAAGGGTCTCAATTCTTGGCTGGATACCAGTGACAAGCTGTTCTTAGTTCATTTCCACTTGATTGTCTTGATACAGTAGCTCAAATTGTTTCTTCTGGGTTGTTTGGAATAAACAAGCTAGAAGAGAGACTAAGAGAGAAGAGAGAGAATGAGAAAAGGGGGATGAACTAGACAAAGTCACAGCATCACCTGTAACACAATTTCATAACAGATACCCATCTCTTTGGTTATTTTTTATCCATTAGAAGCAGGCCAAGGAAGAGGAATCTATGCAAGCATAAAAATCCAGACACAGGGATCATTTGGAACCATTTCAGAAGCTGATATGGTCTGCAAGAATGTGAAGTCTCCTGTAATACTTATGTGAAATGGCATTGGAGGTTGAGCCTTTAGTTGATGTTGAGTCATGAGTTCTTTGATCTCATGATGGATTAAAGTTGTAGAGAGTGTGGGTTGTTAGCTTCCCAGGCTCCCTCTTGCTCCACCCACTTTTCCCCCTTGGTCCCTTGCAGGGTCTCATTATTTGATGCCTTCCACCTTTTTATGATGCAGCAGGAAAGCCCTCAGGAGATGCTGGTGCCTTGACCTTGGGCGTTCTATCCTATAGAACTGTACGAAATAAGTTTTCTTATCCAATCTGTGGTATTCTGTTATAATAGTAGCAAATGGGCTAAAACATCACATCAGAGAATTTATTAAAGACTATGGGCAAAAAAATTATATATCAATTCATTATATTCTCAGCATCTCACATACAAGTCAATTACAAATATAAAATCATTATGAAGAGTTATCTTAGGAGTTTTCTTAAATATGCATTTTACCCAAGCAGTCTCATTTAAAAATAATTTCATTTGCATATTGTCTCATAAATAGGCCCAAATTCAATCCACCATTAATCATCCTACTATCTCTGTTTGAAGTGTGTTGTATGTTGTGATTCAATATAAAAATGTAGAAAATGCTCTCTGTCCTCAAGGAAATAACAAGGCTTTTGGAAAAGCAAATCTATAAAATGCAAACACATTTAAAAATATTCTTTATATATATTAAAAACTGAACAATATAGAATCCATATAATCCAGATATTGTATTCCAGAGGAAAAAAGTTGATAACGGTTAATAATTTTTTAATTTAGTCATTGAAGTTTGAGCTGGACCTTGTAAAATGATGGATGTATTTGTCATTTTTGTACATAGAAATACACAACCCTTCTTAATTTTTAGAGAATTCTCAATTGTTTATTTTCTGGTAAAAAGAAACATCCTACATCCCAAAGTACTGATTATATAATCTCCAGGCTACCTGGAATGGAGTACACTGATGTATAACTTTATCTATCAAATCTTCTTCCTTAAAATTTTTCATATGGATCAAATTAAAAAAGTATGAAGTGAATTCCTTTTTTTATATTTATATTTGTGGTGGTGGTGTGTGATGGTGTGTTCTTTGATGCTTGGTTCTTTAGAATTTCTTTCATTTCTCTTGATTTCCAAAGTCTAGTTTTCCAGTAACCCTGATGATTACTAGTGAATTCCTCTTATGCTTAACATAGATAGCATCTGTTAATTGTGTTTGCATTCAACAATGTGATTGACACAGCCACATGACATGCAGGCAAAGTTTTATTTCAGGTTAGAGAGACAGCCTCACAAAGGGCAGTGTCCCTACAACACACAACTGCTATTTAAATCTCTTCAGTATTTTTCAGTATAATTAATAACATAGACAGATGTGTATGTCTGTTCTAGTAAGCTTGTCTATGATAAGAACCATGAAGTAAACAGAGAATCCTAATTAGACAACACCTGTCTCTGATAAAGATGAATGTGAATTTTTTTGTCTTAAAATTTGAAAAGAGCTTTTTATTACTTTGTGGAATTAGAGACAAAGAAAGTTGTCTTGTCAGGGCTTGCAATGATAAGAGCAAAATTTCCACCTGTTGTGTAGCCTGTTTTCCATGCAGAAAATGGAACTTATAATGGAGAAAAGATCATCAAGAGCATTCAGTTTTCCATGGTTTTGGAATATATGGTAAGGGAGAGGAAGCAGATGTAATTGAAAATTTAATTCAAGGCTGAAACCACTTCTCTTATTGTCCTATTTACTTTTCATATGGAAGGAATTGGTCTGCACAATACTTGGAGATGAAGGAGAATCCCTCAACTTTCTGAAAGTTGTCCTGTGCCTAGATGGGCACTAGAACTTTGGAGACAGAATGATTTCCAAACCATGTGAAATCTCAGGTATTTTATTCCATAAAGATTTGCTATTGCAATAAAATACCATCAATAGAGATCTTAAATATAAAAAATTAGTTATTAGCACAGCTTTTAAAATATTATTTTATTACTATAACCTGGAGCTACATGGCTTTAGGAGGGACTACAAAACCAATAAAGCGTTGAGCATAGCATAATATGAAAGTCAAAGTAATGCTGTTTTAAAAAACATTGAAGTCCATCTAAAGCCATCTGCATTTTTTAATTACTTTCACCTCTTTTACAGAACTTACTAACCTGAAAGAGAGATTGCTCGAGTATCATTCATTTTAATGTATATTATTGAACAGTATGTTTCTAAAATTTGTGGAATCAATTTCCAAAGTGAAGGCTGAAGTGTTAATGTGACTCCTATAGCATTTAGTTTCTGTTAGACTCATAAGTACTAGAAGTGCAGAGTTAACAGTGCATTTCACTCTGACTTCATCATTTACTAGTAAAACTAAATAGCATTTTGAGAAGAGTACATAATAAATGCATTCAGATACTGCAGCTGTTTTTTGTCTGTTTTCCAAACACATAATGTGCTAATTTGGAAAAAAATCAACAACAGCTGCAAATACATGTCAACAGCAAGGTCTTCAAGGGAAGGCCTTAATAGGTTTTGTTAATCAGTGGTGAACCAGGTGTGAATAAATAATTAACACACTTGATAAGAGAGCCCTGTTGCCACTACTGCTATAGCTAAAATTCTGGTTGCCTTTCCTTTAAGTTCAAGATTTATCTGCAATACATGAACAGAAAAATAATCACTACAATTCAAAAAAAGTGAAAATGATAATAAAAGCATTGAGTATGGATATCAAAAGAGAAGTGGTGCATATTTTAGAATACATTTTAATCTTACATAAAAGTAGATGTTTTATAATTTGTTTCATTGGCATATCATTTTTTTTTTTCAAAAAGGAGCTAAGGTCTACTAGTCTAGACATGATTAACCAAAATTGATCGCATATAGAGCATGTCAACATATATGTTAACATTCTGATTGTTACATTTCCTTTTGAAGATAGAAAATGCTGAAATGCATGCTCACTTAATAGCAAGTGCGCATGGAATGCAAACCCGAACTTTGTGATTCCTACCTTTAAAGCCTGTACTATACATGCTAATAAACCTACATATACTTTAAATGCTGTATAAGGGTGAGGAAATAACTATAATTTATATTAACTATATTTATTTAGTATAAAATGCAATATATAAAATATTAACATTTGTGAACTCTTATAAACAAATACTAAGACAGTACGCATTCTATTATTTATAGAAAAATGTGCAAAACATATTGGGTTTAGAATATGCAAGTGGTCATCAAATAACCGTCCCAGGTCTAACAGTTGCAGCATTGCCTGGGAATTTGTCCAAAAGGCACAGATTCTGACCTACCTCAAAACTAGTGAATCAGAACTCTGGGCAAATGCTCAGATCTGTGGTTTAAGACGTCCCTCTAGAAAATTTTTAATGCCTGCTAAAATTTGAGAATTCATTGTTTATGTTAGTCACAACTGTGTGTAATACAACAATGTTAATTGCCAAGTGCATGGTTTGATGACTAAGGCCCACATCTGGAGACAAAAGCTGTTTAGTATCCCATGAACTCTGAGGAAAGCCACCAGCTGTTGGCATCACTTCACAGTAAGGCTTGCTGAGAGGCCCCAGAAAACAGAAAAGTCATTTGCCACCAACTGTTTTTAACTTGTGTGGATTGTTCATGTGTTGCAGAGGTGCAATAGGTTTGGGGGGGGGGTTGTCTTCACTTTTTAACTCATGGGAATTAAAGAGTTCAGGGAAATGTATTTCCCAGAATATAAGTCAGAATTACAAGTAGTTATCTAGTAAAGTTGCTATGGTCAATCATGTATTTCTCCATCAACAGCAGGATTGGAGTTGATTTATTTGAAAATTAGGAAGAGCAGAGTGCCTAATAAGGCCAATGAATGATGGCTGCCTTACCAAACTTGGAAGCAACATTTGAGAAGTTTCCATGGGTAAAATGAAAATTACAGAAAATGTTTAGGCTTGAATCATTTTGCTTCTTTCTCTCAATCTCTCTCCCTAAAACAAACTACTGTGGACTATGTTTTTACCCTCCAAATTCACATATTGAAGGCCCATCACTCAGTGTAATGTTATGGGAAATGGTACCTTTGGGGAGTAATTAGAGTTCGATGAGGACACAAGAAAAAGGGTACCCTTATAAAAAGAGACACCATCTGGGCACAGTGGCACATGCTTATAAATCCAGAGATTCAGGAAGTTGAAGCAGGATTGCAAATTTGAAGCCAGCCTCACCAATTTAGCATGGACTTGAACAACTTACTGAGACCCTGTCTCAAAACAAAAAATAGCCAGTGTAGGGGATGTAGCTCATTGGTACAGTAGCCCTGGGTTAAATTTCCTGTACCCCTCCACCCTCTTCAAAAAGAGAGAGAGAGAGAGAGAGAGAGAGAGAGAGAGAGAGAGAGAGAGAGACCAGAAAAGTTGCTTTCTTTCTTTGAAAGCATGCAGAAAGAATAGGCCACTTAAGCACAGAGGGAGGAAGCAGCCTTCTGCAAGCTGGGAAGAGAGGCCTCACCAGGGACCAATCATGCTGGCACTTTGACCTTGGACTCTCAACTTCCAGAATTATGAGAAAATAAATTTCTATTTTTTAAGCTGCCCAATCTATTTTGTTGTGGCAGCTTGATTTAAGATACTTGCAAATGTTTGCTCCTTACTCTAAAGAATACTCTTAGTTTTGGGGAGAGAAGGCAGCCCTCATTTTGAAGCCCTAAAGCCTTCAAACTTTAGGATCATCATATTATTTTATACCAACAGCCTTTTTACCTTCTGGGTCTCTTGATGTACCTGAGGCTGGTGAGGATGTGGCTTTGGGAGACGCAGCTGGAGATAGTGTCACCTCTGGCTTGATTTAGCAAGTCTTGTAGGAGGTGGCTAGTGGCTTTTGCAATTTATTGAGGGATATAATTACCTATAGTTCTCAGTTATTGGTTTTAATTCCCAGGACCAGCACTTACTTGAAGGTTAACCTATTACATGCATTATGTAACCTAAGGACAGTCAAATGTTCTCTCTCAGTCTCTGTTTCTTTACTTCTAAATCTAAGTTTTTTGAAAGAATGTAGAAATAAGTGAATAATTGCATGGCATATAATGGAAACTCAATAAATATCCTTAAATGAGTTTGAAGTCAATGAATAGATGGTCTTCTATTGAACTATTTCTCTTCACTAACTAAAAAAATATGCTAGATTTTTAAAAGGAAAAGGAAGCTGAGAAGTCATACTATTCAAGAAAGTTTTCTTTAAGTGAATGAAGTGTAACCTAAATTTGGGGAAACATAAATGTGAAATGAACATGACATTATTTTTGTGATTTTTAAGAAAACGAAGAGTGTTGTCTTCAGAAGAGCCAGAATGAATCATAGTCATATTATAATTACACATTTACAGAGAGATTATCAGATAACAGTTTATATATTAAGTCTTAACATAAAACTTTAATTCTGTCAACAAACCTAATAGATGAGCACCATTAGTCTTAGGGACTGAATTGTGTTCCCACCTCCCAAATTATATGGTGAAGTCCTAAACTCTAGTACCTTAGAGTGTGCCTTGTTGGAAATAGTGTCTTTAGAGAGGAAATCGAGTATCAATGAGATTTAAGGTAGACACTAATCCAATGTAATTGATGTCCTTATAAAAAGCAGAGATTAGGACAAAGACATGGCCACTGGAAGAATGCCACATGACTCCAAAAGAGCTTGCTGGGTGATGCTTCTGTGAGTCTACTGATGCCATATATTTCGAATAAATTTCCAGAAGCGGGAAGAGGCATACAAAAATTTACTTTCTTTACAGCCTTCGAGAAGAAACTAATCTAGCCCTAACAACTTGATCTTGGATTTAAAGATGCACAACTGTGAGACAATAAATTTCTTTTCCTTAAGCTGCTTGATTATTGACACTTTGTTTCTACAGCCCTAGTAATAAATACAACTGGTATCTCTACTTTTGAAGTGAGGAAACTGAGTCTAGTACTCAATAGATGATGTGGTGAATTGATTCTAGTTCATTCTCTTATGGGATCCCTATACCTTGGATGTGAGTGAGGACCTGTAGTTTACTTTTAATAAAAATAATGTGGCAAGTGATGGTATGTATATGATTCTGTTCTGGATTATGTTAGGTAATATTCCCATATCTGTCTTCTTAAGAAGAAAACTCATGCCATCCAATTCTATATAGAAAAGGCCCCATGACAAGGAGCTGAGGGTGGCCTCCAGCTGACATACATCAAGAAACAGCTCATTCTGGCAAGCAGCAAGGAACTGAATGCTGCTGATTAAATAAACTTAGAAGCAGATTCTTCCTTAGAATCAAATGAGAACTGCAACTGGATAAAATATTGATTGAAGTCTATCCAAGACCAAGCCAGGCCATCCAGAGAACCCTGAGTAGAGAAAAAGAGAGTAAAGTTGTTGCTTTCAAGCCACTAGATTTGTACAATGTGTTTGTACAGCATTATATGCCAAATACAGGTAGAACTGACTCCTTAAAACCTGATTACTGGGCTAGGGTTGTGGCTCAGCTGTAGAGTGCTCACCTAGCATGTGTGGGGCCGTGGGTTGGATCCTCAGCACCACATAAAAATAAACAAACAAATAAATAAAGGTACTGTCTCCAACCTCAACTAAAAAAATTAAATAATAAAAAAAAACCTGATTACTGATAGATGAAGAAAGTTTCCATTTATGATTTGTTGCTTAAGAACCTTGAGGGGAGTTCCAGAGAGATTTTTTTTCCTGACACCTGCATCCTGCTATAAACAATCCTGCCATAAAGAGACTCAGCCCTTTAAAGATTGTGTTGAATAAAGGATAATGAATTTTGCAGTAGAAAAAATTGATTTAAGTCCTCTTGGTGCTACTTATGTGGCAGTGGGATCTTCAGAAAATTTATTCTAATTCAGCCTATTCTTTTATTAAAGTGTATTAATGTTATATATAAAACAACCTAGTACAAATTTGGTGCATGTTATGGTTTGGATCTTAAATGTTTCCCAAAGCCCATATAATAAAGGATTGGTGCGATGTGGAAATGGTAGACTCTTTAAGAAGTGGGGTCTAGTGGAAGGAAGTTAGATCAATGAGGGTAAGCCCCTGGTGGGGATATTGAAACCCTAGCCCCTTCATTTTTCTTTGCTTCTCCACTATCATGAGGTGAGCAGAGTTCCTCTACCACATTTTCTCACCATGAAGTACTTACTGCCTTACCACAGGTCCAAAAAAACAATATCTAGTAATCACAGATTGGAAGCCATCAGCCAAAATAAATCTTTTCTTCCTTTAAATTGATTTCCTCAAGTATTTTGTCAGTGATAGAAATCTGACTGACATAGGAAAGTGTTACCAAGAAGTAAGTACCCATTTGGCTAACATAGGAAATTGGTACCAAGAAGTGAGTATCAGGTATAACTATACTTGATAATGTTGTTCAGAAGCCTATGGAATTCATTTGTGAGAGGGGTTTGGAAAACTTTGGAGAATCAAGCCAGAGAGAGCCCAGAATATTGTAAGAAGATTTTGATGGTAGCTCAGAAGATCAGAATGCTGATAGGAATGCACACAAGAAAGGCTGTGATAATAAGATTTTTAGATGGAAATGATGACTCTGTTGGAAAGTGAATTAGAGGCTGCCCTTTTCACACTGTGGAGGAGAACTTGAATTCATTTTGTCAGTACCCTGAGACTTTGTGTGAGGCTGAATTTAAAGGTGACTATCTGGTAAAGGAAATTTCTAAGCAGCACAGCATTCATATAGTGGCATGAATGGTGCTGGCTGCTTTGAGTCAGATTTAGGGTGAAAATTGAGTAAAAGTGCACAGTGGAAGGATTTGAAAACTGTGTGTGTGTGTGTGTGTGTGTGTGTGTGTGTGTGTGTGTGTATGGTGCTGGGGATTGAACCGAGGGCCTGGTGCGGGGCAAGCACTCCTCCAACTGAACTATATACCCAGCCCCCAAAATGTTCAGATTGGTCAGAAAAGGAGAAGCTTAAGTTGCAATCAGGAAGTGTGTGTTTGCAAAAGAGATTAGGGCACCTTAGGAATCAGGAAAAGCCCCCAACCCCTACACATTGAAGGCTCAAAGCCTTTTGGTTTAGAAGAAAGCCCCAGAGCACTGTGCTGTATGAGATCAAATAAGGAATTTTTTCCCAAGGAATGTTTTTCTTATTCTTCCAATAACTCAGAGGCTGTTACAGCCATGTTTCCAGTGGGTCCAGGTAGACCCTGGCATCATCTATGCACAGAAACATGCAGAATGCAAAAGTTACATGCTCACTGTGATTTCAAAGAAAAGCTTGACAGGTCAGGCAGTGTACAACCAACCTCTAAGAGGCTGATACATAAATTGCCAGAATAAAACTGAAGCTATAGTGGAGACCTCAGGACTTTAGAGATGCCAGGAATGTGAGCTACTGGCCAAAGGAAGTAAGAAGAAGCAGCCCAAGAGAGAGGCCATTTGGGCTACAGCCAGCAAGGTCACAGAGATCTTGACCTTTGGAGGTCACATCATGCCACTGTGTGGCCCTGATGCCAGACATGGAGCTGTATGCAGCATTTAATATTTGCTCTTTTGAGTTTCAGTATCACACTGCTTCAATTCCTTCTTTCTATGCCCTGATTCTTCCCTTTTCAAATGGAAATATTTAGCCTGTGCCATTGTATCTTGGATATTTATAACCTGTTTATTTATTTATTTCATTTTTGCAGGAATTTGCAGATTAGAATTTGCCTTGAATCCCAGATTAGACTTTTGACTTGGACTTTAGTCATACTGCAATAGTTAAGATGTTGGGGTCTCTTAGAGATGGACTACAAGTATTTTGCATTATCAAATGGGTTCAAGGGTAGAATATTGTGGTTTAGATCTCATATGTACCCCCAAAACCCATACACTGAAGAATTGGCTGCCAGCCTTTGGTGCTATTGAGAGGGAACTGAACACTTAGGAGTTGATGCCAAGTGGAAGAAAACTAAATCATTGTGGTCTTGAATGGGATATTGAGACCGTGGACCCTGGAAACATCATCATCTCTCTCACACATTTTTTTTTCTTTCTGTTCCTCACTGCCGTGAATTGAACAGGCTTCCTGTTTCATATGCTCCTGCCATGGTGTATTGCCTCACCAGAAGCCCAAAAGCAGCAGGACCCAGTAACCATGGACTGAAACCTCTGAAGCAGTTAGACATAAAAATCTTTCCTCCTTTAAACTTGATGTTCCTAGGTATTTTGTCACAGTGATAGAATCTAACTTAACATGTAATAGGAATTAATAAGTACTGCATTTCTATACTTTTCTAACTTCAGCTTTTAACTTCATTCTTTTCTTTCCTGATAGAGCCATATGGTCTATCAATGCTTAGCAGGGAGCTCTGTATAATTCAAGGGCATGTTTGTGAATGATCTTTGTGTGGTTTGAGGTGGTGGTTAAGCTTTTAGCAGTTTCACAAGATTCAAGGTGAAAGACATTTGGAAATTCAAGCCGGAATTTATATCATACACAGCACTGTGAAGTTATGTAAAAGTAGTTATGCTGTAAACTCAGGAAAGATTTATTTCTTACAGTGACATTTTAGAAAAACAAAACGAGAAGAACTCTTTGTTTTTATTTTTTTTAAATTTTTATGAAAGTGCACAGTTCTTCTGTCATTAGAAGTGGAGTATTTTGTTAACTTTGTAATTTCTTTGTCAAGCCTACAGATTAATTCAATGTATATCCTGGGACTTTGATAAAACAAGTAAAGACCTTTATATAAATTGGACCATGAGTGAATTAATTGAATTACTTAACAAATGACAGGACAATGACATTGTAGTGTTTTAATGGCATTTCAAATTATAACATTTATTATCATATATTATGTTGGATACCATGGCATTATTTCATTTTGTTTAATATACGTCATGGTTTGTATCTGAGATGTTCCCAAAAAGCCATATGCTAAAAGCATGGAAGCAAGCCTGTGTCATTGTTATGAGGTACTGCAAACTTTAGAAAGTGGGGCCTAGGTGGAAGAAGTAGGTCACTTGGAGTGGGCCTTTGAATAGCATAAATAATTCCAGCCAATTCTTCTCTCTCTCCCTCTTTCTTTTTTTTCCCCTCACCACCATTGGATGAGCACCTCAGCTCTACCATACGCTCCCTGCTATGATCTTTTGCCTCACCAAAGACCCAAATAACAGAGCCAAGCGACCATGGAAACCTCTAAAATCATAAGCCAAACCAAATTTTTTCTCTTTTAAGTTGATTTTTCTTAGATATTTTATTGCAGCAATAGAAAAAAAAATAACACCATATGTAGTTTTTCACACACACACAATTCCTTTCTATTTCCTGGCCTAATTATCTTAGAGTTATACATTCCATGCTTTTAATCATAAACAACATTGAAATAAAATGGAATTTGGGGATCTGGTTTGCTAGAAAGTAAAGTGGCTTTTATGTATGATACTTAAAAACTTAGGGCGCTGATGTCCTAGGAGGGCTAAAGTACTAAGGAATTCATTATAATATCTGAAGAATAGGAGGTGAGTGGAAGACACATTCCAGAAAGAGCAATTGAACATCCATGAAAAAAGATAGTGCTTCCTCATCTTTTCTGTACAGAAGGGAGTCACTATTCTGGTAGAAAAGCAATAGGCAGGGGTTGACCTGTTTGAAGCTGTGTTGACATAGTAATTCATTAAATTTCAAACAATTATATTTCAAACTAAAGAATATTGGTAGGTAAAACTTACAGTCTAGAAAATCACTCTTTTGCTGCCATTAGTTTCCTAGCTGTACAACCTTCAGCAATCTAAATGTCCTTATTTGTAAAATGAGGCTAATAACAGTACATAACTCATAGAGTTGTTGTATATATTAAGGTAATGCAGAGTTTTTAGCTTGATGCATGGTCAATAAATTTTATATTTAAAAATATTATTGTTATTGTGTTATTGATCAAAATTTTAAAAAGTAGTTTATCAACCTAGCCAGAATTACAGGTAGAGAGAATGGAATACCATATTTGGGTATTTATTATTTTTTCCTAAAGAGTTATAGTTTTCTTCAGATATGTATTACCTTTTGTGTCTATTCATATACAAGAAATAATTTCTATTTGCTGGAAATATACAGGTACACAAGGCTTTAAGTTGCAGCATATACTCTGAAAGGTCACAGGGATAATGATATTTACTATAGCTTATTCAGAGGAATTCTTTTCTATGATTTTGCTAGTGAAATATGAATGCTTTGTTGGTTTCCCACCAACTGGCAGACTTCATGTTTCCATTTATTTTTAAAGACCTGGGTGCATATTTCATGTTTTTATACACCACAAAATCTAGATTCTCGAAAAGTGCACATGTGCATAATATTGAGTAAGAACCATTCATCACATAAGTGATGCTTAGAAGACAAACAAAACACATTAACACTTAACCAAAAATGAGTTTTTGTCCCATCATGTTACCTACTTCTGATATAAGAGCAGTGAGAAAAAGACACTGAACAGAAACACCTATCAGGAAACATGATTGAACCTGCAGTAAAGCTGGATTCCTGTGATGGGGAAATGTTTTATAATGAGGTGTGACTGAATTAAACACCTGGTGGTTTCAATATCAAATTAAATCACCCCCTTTGAACTCAGTTTCACTTATGAAGTAACTGTAGTTTTTTAAAATACATTGTGAAAATAAACTCCTTAAGCATAATGGTGCTAAAGTGTTGCTAAGGTAAGGAGAAGCTGGTTTCAAAAAGGCCACATTATCATCTATTTCTAATTAATAAGACCAAATTTCATCTTTGTATTCATTTCCATAAATTAATTTTGTTAAATTATTTCATAATGTCTATCTTTATACACATATTTTCAAGTTGCGAGTTATAAATTTACATGTTATTACTTCTTCTAGTTGGTTTCCTTTAATGGGTAGGTGACCCAAATTATAATAACCATCATAGCAGAGCAACACCATTAGGAATAGTCACAATTAACATCTATTAAGTGCTTTCTCTGAAGCAGGTATTATCCTAGGGTCTTTATACATATTAACTTATTTCACAAGGAAGTCCCTTTCCAAAGTCAGTAAGAACTTCCATTCTCTAACTCTATCCTTAACCCCTCAGTGAGAAGTAAGTTTATTTGACTGCTATCAATGATTCAGTATCTCTTGAGATGTCTAGGTTCTTGTTATGATTTGAATATAAGGTGTTCCCAGAAAGCTCATGTGTAAGACAATACAAAACTCTTCATTGGTAACATGATTAGATAATGGGAGCTGTAACCTAATGTTGTATTTTGAATGTGAGGTGTCCCCCAAAAGCGCACATGTGAAATAATGCAAGAAGGTTTGAAGGAGAAATGATTGAGCCATATTGTTAATCCAATCAATGAACTGATCTCTGATGGAATTAACTGAGTGGTAACTGGAGGCATGTAGGGAATGGCTAGACAAAGTGGTTCGTTGGGGTTGTGGCTATGGGGTATATATTTAGTATCTGGAGAGTAAAGTTTCTCTCTGCCTTCTGATCACCATGTGAGCTATTTCCATCCACCACACTCTTCTGCCATGATGTTCTGCCTCAACTCAACCCCTAATGAATGGAACCAGCCTTCTATGGACTAAGATCTCTGAAACCCTGAGCCCCCAAATAAACTTTTTCTTCTCTACAATTGTGCTGGTTGCATCTTTTAATCCCAGCAACAACAACAAAAAAAAAGATGACTAAAACACCTAATCAGTGGATTGATCCACTTGATGGGATATTAATTTGAATGTATTAATGGGTGTTAACTTCAGGCAGGTAAGGTGTCTCTGGGGGAAGCAGGCCTCTGAGGGTGTGCCCTGGGGGATTCTATTATCCCTGAGAACTTGAACTCAAGCTCTCCCTGCTTACCAGCTGTCATGAGTTGAGCAACTCTCCTCCTTCACACCCTTCCACCATGATGTTCTGCCTCCCCCACTCCACCAACCATGAATTAAATATGTAAAACCATAAGCCAAAATAAACATTTCCTCTTCTAAGATGTTTCTGTTGGATGCATTAGTCTCAGTAATACAAAGTCACTAAAACATTTTTTTTCTATCTCTGAGTACTTACCTTGTGGTTTATTCTTTTTCTAGCATTCTCTTTAATTTGTAATTTTCACTACAATTCTCCTCTAGGCTAGGTTTTAGATATCATCCTCTTTAGGAGAACATAATGAGTGAGGACTAGAATGCTCTCATCTGAATGTTTATTACCCTCCCCAATTCATATATTGACATCATCCTCACAAAAATTATAATAATGAAAGATAGGACATATGAAAAGTGACTATGTGTTGGGGATGGAACCCTCATGAATGGCACTAGTACACTTATAAGAGAGGCCTGAGATAGACCCTTCCTCACTCCTTCCTTCTACCACATGAGGAAACAGGTAGTTGGCATGACCTATGAACCAGAGAAATGTCTTTTCCAGACACCTAATCTGCCAATGCTTTCATCTTGGACTTCCCAGTCTCCAGGAAGGTGAAAATGCATTCTGTTGCTTATGCTGCTCAGTTTATAGTATTTTATTACAGCAGCTTGAATCAACTATGACAAGGCCCCTTCTTTGTACTTATACAAGCGAATACTTCACCCCAGTCACACCTTTACCAGGAGGGGGAAGCCTTGGGTATATGCTTGGTTCACTGAGCACAGGGACTACCTCTGTTTATCATATTTAGCCCAGTGCCAGGGCACAGAGGTAGTTAGTACATTTTTTGTTGGGGCAATAAATAAATTAGACAATTTATTTTTTGTTTTTTTGAATCACATTTAAATTATTCTCTAAATAATTTCTATGTTACAAATCAACACAGAAAAGAAAGGGGTAGACATAGTAGGGCAAGAATATACAGACATTTATTAATAAAACTAATGAACAACTTGCTTTCTTTGAAAATCCTGGATAAGTTGAAGAATAGATTGGAAAATAGATCCCAGAGCATTAGACAGTTAATTCCAACAACATTGACTTTGAAAAAAATTTTGTCAAGGTTTTTGCTTTAACCTTTAGTTACTGAGGCATTTTCAAGTTCAATTACACAGCATTGCCAAAAGCATATAACATTAGTGATTTGGTAATGGTAAGGAAATTAGTGATTTAGATAATGGTGAAGGTATTGGATGAATAAAAAGACAAAAACTAAGAACATGCTTAAAATATAATGAAAAAGCAGAATGAGAATCTGAGCAGCATGGGGGTTTACAATGAACAGTCAGACTGCTGCTTTTCTGTAACATATATTCATCCATTTCTTCATATTGGAGTAAGTTAAAACTAACTTTACTAAACTTACTTGTTTTTCATAGGCTTTTGATGATTGATGATGCCTCTCCTTTGAATGCTTTGAAGACTGATATTTAAATAGGAATCAAGTAGTGATTAAATACCAAACAAACTCTGTGAATATTTTATCCATGGCTTTCAGAAATCAGATACAGAAATAAAAACCATATATATTTTAAAATAAGTATTGAAAACAAATCAAAATGATGTGTGCTGTAAATGGCATGCATTATTTATAGAATCGATTACAATCAGAAGTATTACATATGCACGTATATCAATTATGTTAAATAGAGTTCAGATATTTAATGACTAAAGACTTTCATAGCAGTCTCATAACTAATTATAAAACGAGTAAGCTATTACCCATCTTTCTAGATGTTTCAGAAATATCTTTGAATATTTAGCATTGTTTTGAGCAAAATGTTGTATATTAGTTTTATACATTTGACAGCAAATTAAATTTATTAATCAAATAGATTTACATTTATTTTTTCACTAAATCATACTTGAAATGATTCAATTGTAGGAGAATTATTTAAAGACATTTTCTCAAGATAATCAAAACATTATGAGCCTCTGGTTCCATTGAAATACTAATGCCTTGAAAATGTTAATAGCTTTTCTTTTTCTTCATTCATGTTTTGTGCAGATTTAAGATGAGACAAAATAGGACTATAATAAATAATGATTAAGACAAAGTGGAAAATTTTTTTCTAGTATGAGAAAAAAATATAAAGTTCTTTTTGAATATGAAATTGGTGTTTCTTTTTATACTCTCAATTTAAAGTTATAGTTTTTATAGAAAAAAATAGTATTGGGAACTAGATGCTTCCATCTTTCCCCCTTCTTTGGGATACATTGATCTGTGCTGTGGTGGTTAGACTTGAATGTTTTGTTAATGGCGTTTGATCTATTGTATAAAATCAAGAAATATTTGTTGAACCATTAGATTCACATTCTCTCCTTTCCACTTACATTTGTAATGGCAGAGCATATTGTCCTTGAAAATTAGAATTACAATTGTAATGATTAAGTGATATATTGTCTTTGAGATGCACTTAGGCTCTCCCGATTGTGTGCCCCTTGGCAATTCCCATGGTCCTAAAGCCCTACTCTTACAATGCATCAAGAAAGCAGGACGTTTATAGACCAGGAAATTATACACCCTTTGTATCATTGTGCATCTCTTGGAAAAGAATAGAAGCAACTGGCTACAGCCTAGCATCATTTGTCCCTAGTCCATAGGTTCATTACTTTTGGCACTCCATGAAATCACACATAACCTGATTTTTAACTTTCTCTCCAGAGCTTCCTGTGAGAAATTTCTCAGGACACCTACAAGCCATTCACTAGAAGGGCTCTATTGAAAGTGCAGGGGGCCTACCTGGTTGGTCAGTTTGAAAACAAATTCACCAAAAAATGACCATTATACCAAAAGACAACTAGCTGCCATGCTATGCATATTGTATATACAATTATTAGCAACCTTTATTATTTGCTCAGAGATTTCTTAATCTTATTGTTGAATATCAGATATTTTCCCTCCTGGAAATCTAAGTTGCCATGGTAAAGGGTAAGTTAGGACCAGAGCTTCAGGAAATTTTCATTGTATTATATTTTCCAATATCATTTTTATTATTATTTTTTCATGAAACTGAGGAATAAAATATTAAAGTAATTGAAATCTTTAAATATGCAAGTTTTAATAGTTCAATTTAAAAACCATTATAAATTTGTTCATCAGTATTTTTTCTGAACAATGCTAGCAATCAAGTTCTTTTACAGGCAGATTCTTATTAATTGTTTTGAAATGGCATTGGTTTCTTCCACTCATTATACATTATCGACTTGTTCTATAACCAAGCCCATTTTTTCAAGGTTGCTTGACTTCTATCCTTTTCTTATCAATTTTAAATTTAAAAAAAAAATTAAATATGCATTAAGTATATTACCAGTCATGTAAAACATTCCCAAGACATAGAAGTATTAATTAATGTATGTTATTGATAGGCCAACTGGCCAGGGTTAAGAGTTTAATCGGATAGTGTGCACAGAATTTGTTTTCATAGGCAGTTAATTGATCAGTTAATGGAGAGATAAACACTCAAATACTTGAATGAAAAGAACACATCAAGTCTCTCGGCATTGCATGGACTCTGTGGTTTCAGAGGTCACTCCAAATTTTCTGACTTTGTCTTATTTTTTGAAGTAATGGACAAACTGACTTCTGGTGGGTAAAATGCCCACACAGAATTGAGGGTTTTTTTAAGAAATGAGGTTTTCTTTTAAAATAAGTTCTTTCCTGAGTATAAAGATGTGCTCAGCAATCACCAGCAGATATAAATAACCAGCTGCAACTTATTGTGGCGATAATTTTAGGAACATGATCTTACCTAATTTATAATTTGTTCTGAAATACATATCTGTCTTTAATATGAGGTTCACAAATCTTTATGAACAGATGGCATGCCTAAAGTTTCACTGGTCATGGGAAGTAGAGTGGAGAAGTGAGATCTATGCACTAGCAAAGCTATGCTTATTACCTACCACAATAGATGCCATGTCTTAGAGGTTTTATCTTGTAGTACATATTCAATTCCCTTTTGTTGATTCATTGCAGAATGCATCTGATTGAAGACATTATGGAGTTCTTACCAATGATTTTTTTTCCCTTGATTTCAAGTTCTTTTATGTATAGAGAGCATAAAGATTTTTTTTCCTGATACTTCAACAACGTAACCAAAGAGAGGGTTAAAATGTTCCCAACCTAAATTTCTAATTTTAGCAGAGAGCTAATTTCTCAAGAAATTATATAGGAATTAATTTTTAATTTTGCCCTTATTTATGCTTCATTTTTCAAACTTATCAGCTTTGTTATACTTTGTTTTAATTTCCTCAAACATTTTTTGTTTCCATGCCCTCCTAGCATGTTGATCTCTACAGTGTAGGTCAAAGACTTGTACCAAAGGCACATATGGGAGTATTTTAGAAACACAGACACTCAGTTTGCACCCAGACCTACTGAATCAGCAGCTGCCTTTTATCAAGGTCCTCAGTTGATTCTTAGGCACATGAAAGTTTGAGGCTCACTGTCCTAGCATGTCATCAGAATGCTTTAAAATCGTCTTGGAAACAACAGAACAAACACAAGCATTGTAATTTCTCAAGAATCAACAACTCTGTTTTGATATGCCTATACTTCCTAAAGGGAATAGAAACATTTCATAAATAATCAATCATTTGTCAGGCCACACCCTTTTTTCCTGCCTCAGTAACTCAGTTTCCCTATAGTTGATTGTCATCTGTAGAGCTCCCTCACTTCTTGCTTCTAGTTTTTGGGACCAACTCTCATTCAAGAAAGGAATAGCTTGATCACTCCACACTGACCTGTGTGCTCAGCCTCAAGTCATCTGTAGTGTTCTCTCAGTTCTTGCAATTCATGTAACTTGGCTTCTCTCTTGTTTACATCTTCTGTATCTTCAGAATAAATCTCAAATAATGCATCTTTCCCAAGCTTGGTAGTTCCTTTTCCTCTTTCTATTCTTTTTTCTGGTGACTGGTACCTACTTTAACCTATGGACCTGCCAACAGTTTGAATGTTTTGATTTTTGTTTTCATCTTTCAGCTAGATTGCTGGGCTCTTGCCTGCTCAGACATTTTTTTTACTTGTATTTGATATCCAATTCCAAATCCACACTGTCCAGCCCTTCTGGTGTAAATTTAGCTTTATGCTTTGCTCTACTTAACTCACTCTATTTTCAAGACCTGCAAATTAATACATTTCTTGTCTTAAGAGCTGGTTTGAAATGTAGAGTCAAAGGATTTCCTGTCTCCCTATAGATCATTAGGAACTCCAAAATTTCACATTATGCTCCTGTTATGGTTTATATATGAGGTGTTCCCTAAAAGCTCCTGTGTTAATGCTGTTAGCTCCTGTGTTAGAGGTGAAATAACTAGATTATGAGAACTGTAACCTAATTAGTGGATTAATTCACTTGATAGATTAAGAAACAGAAAGAACTACTGAACTGAGTGGTGATTATAGGCAGTGGAACATGGCTGGATGAAGTAGGTCTCTGGGGCTGTATGGTTGGGGATTATTTTTTGTCCTCTGGTTCCTCTCTGTGTTTCTTTGCTTCCTGGCAACATCAGGTAAGCCATTTTTCATCACCAGGACCTTCAGCCATGATGTTTTGCTTTACCTCCAGTCCAAAGCAATGTGGTTCACCATCCATGGACAGAAGCTCTGAAACCATGAGCCCAAATAAGCTTTTCCTTCTCCAAATTTTCTTCTCAGATATTTTGGTCATGGTGATATAATCTTAAGTAATGCAGCCCCAACAGATTGAAAAACACAGATGAACTTTTAATTAATTAGTTTTTATGAATATCATCTAAATACACAGATTAACTATAAACTTGAAAAACTTACATGTTTAACTTTCCCAAAACTCTATATTCTGTTCTCAGAAATACTGAACTTAGAAAAATGTTGTAACTGTGAGTATTTGACATCTTTCTTAGAATCCACTAAAAGCAGAAGATATTATTAATTTATCATTTGAGATGGAAGTTTTGGCAAAAAGAAAGTCTATAAGACTTTAGAAAACAAATGCTAAAGATACTTCAGAATAATAACTTTAAAAAGATAGAGATTGGCCATTATATCTGTTATTTGAATGTGAAGAAATAAAACCTTAGATCTATGCTTCCTGATTCTTTCTCTGGCCCAGGATTATTACTATTTTCAGACTATCTCATGCTTTATATATTGGTCCTATTCTAAACTATCTTCAATGAAGACAGAGCACTGGGTTTTGCTAGATATCTACTTCTTTGTTTGACTTTTCCTCTACTCTGTGCTTTAGTACCATGCTACCTGAGGTCTAACATGCTGGACAAAAATGCATTCATTTCTCTCTGTCATGTTGTACTCAATCACTTCTATGGTTAACATTCCCTCCTGGAATTTACAAAATCCTTACTGTTTCCACCAAAAAAAAAAAAAAAAAAAAAGGAAAGAAAAAGAAAAAAGCACCAAAAAACCCACTTCACTTTGATGAGCATTAAATTGTTTTGTTATAATCCTTCTTTTATTGGTTTCCCAGTATTTATTTTTTTTCTGTCTCCAAATAATTCTATGTATAGTTTACAGAGCTTCCAGAATGTCTCCTGCTCCCTTCACGATCATTTCTTTCATGAGCTTATCCAAATTACATATGTACACACATACACACAAACACACACACAACACATACACACACAAATAATTTGAATAAACTGCTTCAGCTATCATTTTAAATGAAACTTTAAAAAATGATGATTTAACTCTTGACATACACACACCTCATCAACATACAATATGCATATATAATATAATTATATATGTGAACAAACATATAATAATATGTACACAGTAGTCTCCTCTTATCTGAGTTTCTTTTTCTTTTTTTTTTTTGGGGGGGTGTGTTTTCAATTAACCATAGTCAAACATGGTACAATGATATTCAATAAACAAGTTCAGACATAAATCATTCTTAAGTTTTAAGTTATGCACCATCTGAGTGGTGTAGTGAAATTTTACTTGCTCTTACTCCATTCATCCTGGGACATGAACCATCTCTTTGCTAGGCATGTGAATAGTATATATATATATATATATATATATATATATATATATATATATATATATATATAAACTATCACTTTGTTAGCTGCTTAGTTTCCATCTCATTTATTAGGTTGACTGTTGTGGTATCATAGTGTTTGTGTTCAAGTAACTCTTATTTTACTTAATAATGTTCCAAAAGAGCATAAGTAGTGAGGCTGGCAATTCAGATAAACCAGAGAGAGAAACTGAAACTATAAAATGGTTCCTTTAAGTGAAAAGGTAAAAGTCCAATAAGATATTTTAAGAGAGGGACTTAACTTTAATTATAATATATTGTAAATTTTCAATTTTATTATTAGCTATTGTTGTCAATCTCTAATAGTGCCTAATTTATAAATTAAACTTTATCATACATATGTTTATATAGGAAATAACATAGTATATGTAGGGTTTGCTGTTATCCATGGTTTTACTGGGGGTCTTGGAACATGTCCCTTGTTACACGTTTGTGTTCTTGTGTATTTGTATGTATGCACACACATTCAGAACAATGCATTTCATAAACCAAATACACTGTGTAACCAGTTTCCAGATTATAAGAGAACATGTTTGCTACTATTTTTAGCCACTTTTTGCTAAGGCCAAGACTTTTTCAGAATTCTCTTTTAACCATGCTCCTCCTCACCATCACTCTGAATGGGCCAAGTTATGCTGTAGCAATAAACAATGCTAATCCTGAGCATAATAAGAGAGTAAATGTTTGTTTGTTTGTTTTGTGATGGCCTCGGGATTGCCCAGAGTGGACTCTAGCTCCTGGGCTTAAGTGATCAAACAGTCTCAGCCTCTGAATTATCTGTGGCTATAGGCATGCACCACCATTCTGGCTTAGCATGTTTTGTCTTTTTACTATTAATGTCCATTGATATCATTCAAGCTCTATTATACATTACTTTTATTTACTATTTAAACTGCTTTTTATCATAAGGGATAATTATGATTAGACATTTGAAGGCTTATTATATTGTACATATTGTCCTTTAATTGTGTTCGTTTGTATTTTGCACATAAGTTTTCTTAAAGAGTTGGTTTAATTTTCTAATTTATAGCTGTAAATAGTCTCACTCTGAACATAATCTCAGCCCTATGTATTGCATATCTATTATATATTAACTACTGTGTTTATCATTATGTTAAACATCTAAATTGGAGGTATGAATTTGATGCTGAATCAAGGGGTATAAAATCCCATTAGAGGGGATTATAGAGTTTTTGATTAAGGGTTTGTTTTTCCCTGTTTGCCTGAACTATACACCAAAATTGCATTTGAGGCTCATACCAAGCCCCCCCCCCAACCCCCAAAGTATTTTCTCATGTTTACAGAGTATAAAATAAGATAGATGGAAATACTTTCCTTACATCTTCAATTTGTGTGTGTGTATCATATGTAATGTATTTTGCCAGGCACTAGTTTACAAGTATTTTTTCCTAGTTTTTGTAGATGCTGTATAGTATTAGGTTTTACATTTATGTTTATAATTTTTTTCTAAGTTAACTTTTATTTATGCAATGAGATATAAATCAATGTATTTAAAAGTTTTTTAACTTTCTTTTTTTTAAGCATATGGAGATCCACTTTTTAAAATACCCTTTGTAGAAAAAATATTATCATTTTCTTGCAGAATTACCTCTTATAGCACTGTTAAAAACAGTTATTTATATACATCTGGTTCTACTTCCAAGATTTATTCTGTTTTTTCATCTGTCCATCTTTATGACCAGGTCACAGCTTCTTAATCACTGAAAAGTTATAATAATGTTGAAACCAGTTAGTGCTAGTGTTAGTTCTCCAACATTCTCTTCATTTTTTTTTTTTTTGTCTTTTATAGGTCCTTTGCATTTCCATATGAATATTAGGATTTCTGCAAAGATCCTGCAGTGATTTTGATTGGAATCACAATGGGGAAAATGGATATCTTACCTATGTTATATCTTTCAAACTGTATTTCTCCGGTTACTTGACTCTTTCTGTATATGTTGTTTTTTCATATTCAGGTTATTGGTGTTCAACATTTTCATATAGGTTTATGCCTAAATATTTTATTGCTTTTAGGATAATATAAATGATACTTGCAAAATCTCAAATATTATTCTGTTTAAGTGGTATCATATGTCTTCCAAATAGTATACAAAAGTCAGAAAAGTACTTTTATTTCTATTTCTTCCCATCACATGCTTCCTTGAAAACAGACATACAGAAAGACAAGATAGACACCAAAAGCAAACTCACAAATCCCATTTACTCAGATACTTGACTTTAGTCCAGTGAAACTGAGTTTAGAATTCTGATATCCAAGAACTGTAGAGAATAACTTTAAGCTACTAAACTTGACAATGTGTTAACACAGAAATAGGGATTTTATACATTTCTAATATTTCAGGAATTATTTTCTTTCTGTTAGCTAATGTCTAATGCCTTAAAGATCAACAATTTATATGTTGTGTTTGCTTTTGATTATTCTTGGAGAGTTAGTCAATACTCCATCTATACTGAAAGTGGAAATACTAATATATTTTATTTTTTATTTATTGGGGAATTATGACAAGATGATTTTTCAATTCCTTGAAGACCAATGCATGAAGTTGCTCATTGGCATATAAAAGTTAGTATTCTGCATTTGTGTATTTCATGCAATTAATTCTTGATGATAGGAAAAATGAGTATCTTAAATGATGGTGTCTTCTAATAGTAGAGGAAATAGAAAATAAAAAAAGTACAGCTGCATAGTGAAGGTAGCATAGTATGGTGCAAAGAAACGAGTTTTACAGTCAAACCTTCATTTATTTCCTAATTTGTCCTCCCTCCTACCTTGTGATTAATGCAATGGATTAACTATTCAGAACCTTGCTTCTGTTATCTGAAAGATAAAGATAATGTTCTCATGACTGATACCGATAAATTTAAGATAAATTTAAGAGTTCTAATTCATTATTTCTTCTAATGGGATAGCAAAGCATTAGACAACAGGAATTCTTGGAGCAGGCTCTCATTTCCTCTTAAAAAAGAGTTAAAAGCCGCCATGCCCTGCTGAGTATATAGGAAGTATTGAGTGAAAACTGGAGTGTTACATTTGTTGTATTTTTTTTTTATTTTTATGTGACGCTGAGGATCGAACCCAGTGCCTCACACATACTAGGCAAGTGCTCTACCACAAAAAACTCAGCCCTAAAAATTGGAGTGTTAAGGATGCAATTTTAAATTTTACATGGTAACTGATATTTTCTTAATTAAAACTGGGTCTTGAATTGTCTTCAAGAGTTTTGCAAATTGGAAATATCCATTACTCTCAAAGATAAGATAAACTTGAGCCAAAATTGAGAACCAAATGTCTTTTGTCTCCATGAAAGTACTTAAAAGATTGGATTAATTATCTTCAAAGAAAGTCCAAAGTGATTTAGCCTGAGTCAGTCCCCTGAAGGAGCTACCCGCACCCCAGTGAACTCTGGGCTTCACAGGAAAGGAAGGCCCAGTTTTTATATTGGTAACTCTTGAACCACAGGACATCACAAGCTTTACACCTCCAGTCTGGGCTTCCCCGTCTACCATTTGCCTCTGCTTGCCGCTTGTTATTGTCTTTCTTATTCCATACATGTTGCTCCTATTGACAACTTCCTACCCATATCTGACTCAGGGACTTCTGTCCTTTAGAAACTTTCTGAGCTCAAATGAGGATCACACATGAAGATTAAATTGTAGAATGAGATAAAATGGAAAGTTCATGTTATTTCACTTTTTTAGAATATAAAAAAATTCTTTATATTATACTCCATATTATGCTAACTTGGAACCAAGCTACTCAGTTTTAATCCTTGCTCACTATTTCCTAGCTATGTCACTTTGAGGAAACTACTTAATTTGTTTAGCTTTTGCTATTATTCCTATAACACATAAATGATAATGGTACCTCCTGCATCAAGAAATTATAAGAATTAAATGACTAAATTCTTTGTCCTTTAGTATGATGTTGTATTGCCTCTAGTATCTCCCATGGATACTGAAATCTTTAAATGCTCAAGTCCCTTATATAAGACTATCAGCATTATCATATATGTATATCCTTTTATATACTTTCTCTCCAGTATAAATGCTAT
This sequence comes from Callospermophilus lateralis, assembly GCF_048772815.1. Taxonomy (NCBI): domain Eukaryota; kingdom Metazoa; phylum Chordata; class Mammalia; order Rodentia; family Sciuridae; genus Callospermophilus; species Callospermophilus lateralis. The sequence goes on along the minus strand of NW_027512465.1, from coordinate 1,549,691 downwards.
GTAAATAGTTGCTATGATGTATTGTTTGGAGAATAATGACAAGGATAAAAAATGTTTGTACACATTCATTTTGTAATGACATAATATCCATCAGCAACAATGTGACCTTTTTTTATTTCAGGAATTTTTCAACTTAGGTGATACTGCTGGTTACCGGTTACCTTGACGAGTCCTGTTTCCTCAAATGTTGAAGTATAACATCAGAGAGGTATACCTAGGCAAGCGTAGAGTAGAAAGTAAGAAGCTTTATTAAAAGATAGTGAAACAGACTTCTCCTGGGTGGACTTCTCAAAGGTGCAATCTGTGGGATGAGGAAGTCCTGTCCCTTTTATATGTCTAAACTTTCCCTTGTTCTCCTGGGTTCTTCTCCCTTATCTTGTTAATTTCCCCTCCTCCTGCATAGTGCCTGGGGGATGTCAGTGAAATGGCCAGGGTGGGCTGGAAGGGCCTAGGTGGAGTGCTAGGCAGGAAGGGAGTGGCAGCCCAGGGGGCATTGATTAGCAGTTCTTTGTCTGCTCTTGAGTTGCTTAATTAACAACCTTTTTGGGAGCGGGAGAATCAAAGGACTTTGGAGACTTGAACATTCCATTCTTTCAGGGGCTGTTTTCAATTTCCTGGACTCAAATCCTTGAATGGGACTCCATTTTATCCATCAGACCCAATTTACCTAACTACACTAACTACCTGTCTTAAAATCTGGCTTCAGAGGGATCCATTCTAGGATGTAAAACTGATGGATAGGGAGGACCAACTGAAATTGAAATGGGCTTACAACTATGTCTGGCACATGCTAGGTAAGTGTATAGATTTTAGTATTTCAAAAAGTGTGCAAATGTATTATAATTAATTACTATGTTTGATTGCAATAGAGTGCAAGTTTAAATTTTAAATAGGTACTTAAAAACACATAGAAACTAATATAAAATGATTTACCAAATTTTGGGTTCTTTTCTCTTAAGACTTTTTAAGCTTATATAATCTTATCTTCTGATACATTATCAAAAGCATCAGAACTATATAGACTTAGGGGTCATTATAGAACAGAAACTTGGTGAAAACAGGTAAGGGATCAGAGAACTTATAGCCTTTAAGGCATTGCTTTCTACTATTTCATCCACTAATAAATAAGGAGGAGGAAAAGAGAAATTGTTGTTCAATGGTATAAAATTCGATTATGCAAGGTAAATAAGTTCTAGAGATCTGCTAAACAACACTTCCTATGACTGTATAAGTCACCATTCCTATGTGACTGTATCATACACTTAAAATTTTGTTAGGAGAATAGATCTCATGCAAAATAATCTTACCTTAATTAAAAGAAAAAAAAGTCAGAAATAAGTTCCCATGGGAATAGGCAGTATAAAGAGTATAGGTTGCTTTCTTGTAAATGAATATCCCAGAGAAAATCTAGATCTTTTCAAAATTTAATATGCCTGCAAATCACCAAGAGAGCTTGTGAAAATGCAGATTCTGAATTAGAAGTTGTTGTGTGGAGCTGGGGATTTTGCAGTTACAGCAAACTCCTAGGCAATATATCTTTGCTGCTGATTCTTGAACCACATTATCAGTACAAAGGTTATAAAGTGTGGAGAGACTATAGCAAGGATAGGGTATAATAACTGAAGCTCATTAGCTATTTTGAAATCAACTATTGATCCAAATCCATCTCTTGTATACATTTGAGACAAACATTCTGTGAATCTGAGATGCTTTATACATTGCATTAGTGAAAATGTCTTCTAGATAATGTTTAGTAAGGGAAATGCAGCAATTTCATTCCATCAATCATTTTACTTACAAGCATTGTGAAAGTTGTCAGAATCAAAATTAAGTTACTTGTGCCAAATACTAACAAAATAGAGTTGGGAGGTTATTAAGGGGAGGTCCTCACCCATATTTGACTGATAATAAGAACTATTAACGAAGATTGACCAAAAGACAACTGTGTACAATGGCCACCACTACCTTGTACCTCATACTTAAATGAAGATGCTACCCAGCAACCATTTGCCTTTTCAACTTTGGATTCATGCCAACCTTGTTAATGGTCCAAAGTCAAGGATTATTGTTTCAAAACTTATTTCTCCTTCATCATTTTACATTGAACAGCCCTTGTCTTCTTTTGTCTTATATGATATGCCTGCCATTTTATAAGTGTCCAGGATTGCAATCCCCAATCATTCTGAATGCAGTCTTCATCTTGAAGTGCTGATTTCTCTGGTGCTCATGTGGTCAAACAACAGAGTATGCATTAGCACTTTTCTGCCAATTACATATTCATTGGGAATTAAAGATAAAGCTGGAAATACATAGATTTTTGTGTAATCATAGTATAAATATGACAGATAAAATTGGATAATTTTTAAAATTATTATAATAATTGAATTTACTCTAAAATATCAAGTGTTTATCTCCTAATCTCCATCCTGCAAAAGATGTAATCAATCTATCTACAAGGATAGTAAGAGGTTGTGTGCGTGTGTGTGTGTGCACGTGCGCGTGTGTGTGTGTCTGTATCACAAAACACAAAATATCAAACCAAATATTGACTGAGAAAATATTAGAATTCAAACACAATCCCAGAAAACTTTAATTTAAAAGCAATGATCAAAAAAGGGCAAATCACTCACATCAGAATCTATGTATTATAAGGGAGAAGAACTTGGGAAAAGATAAAAAATTTCCAATTAAGGTTTATTTACAATTGAAATTATAAATGTATCAAACTTTTTCCAGATGAGAAAAATAATTTTTTAGCAGTCTAATTCTAAGAATAATTGCTTTTGAAGAATTTCATTATATCATGTGTTAAAGAGTAATATATTATTTATATCATGAGGGCAAGCATTCATTCTGTTTATAAGAGATCTTGTTTTTATAAAGCTCACATTTGTGTCAGGTCTAGGTATCCACTTCTTTAGGGATTCTCTATTTTGCTTGATGGTTAGGATATTCTGTCCTAATGAAAAGTCTTAAGGTTTGCAAGGCCATGCACTGATAGAAATTTATTTTCAATAAAGGGTTTGAACCAAATAAAATGATAGGCTTGCTCCTTTAAGAAGCACTTTGATTTTCCCTCTATTTCCTTTTATTTATTTATTTTTTGATTGTTATTTCTAATTGCTAGATGATTTTACATTTGGGTCCAATTTCCTTATAATGCTGTTATCTCTGGATAACAGGTTTATGACAAGGTTGGATGTTACCATGGAAATCACTGTGCGACCACAAATTTTACATTCTGATTTTGATGTAATATTAAGATGATTGTGGATTATAGTTGTTCAAAATTTAAAAGATTAGGAATAAGATGACAAAGAATACAATTTTAAGCACTTAAAGGTTAAGAAATTTATGTTACAATGTGAATGTTTCCAGTGTTCTTTATTCTGTTATGAATATGTTCATTAGAGGGAATAATATGGTTTAATGACCTTTAAATATATGAAGTTATCATTTATTTCCAATTAAGTAAAAAAATGATTTCTTGAGTGAGAGATTTGCTTTACTATCATTATAAATTAAATCAATTAGGTCCAATAAGTATAAGTCACTTGCCTCTTATAAAATCTACATTCTTGGCTGTATAAAACCAGTAAGTTTCCAGATGATGTCTCTAATTCATTTAATATGAATTAATTGACCTTCTAACAAGTGCCTCAATGACGCAAAGGATCAACTGATTTCTGCAGTTGGAGGATAGAGATTAGTTGGAGGATAGAGATATGATTATGATGATACAGACTAGGTGCTGACCACTGCTCTGCTTAAGTTCAGGATTTCATTAAAATGATGTATTTTGACTTGAAAAGGGAAGACACTATCAATATCATAATAGCAGAAACACTAGTGAGCTAGTCAAAAGCTAGTTCTAGAATACTAGATGACTTTCCCATATTTTATTTTTGGCATAATGAGGGAATTTTTAAATAACTTTTTAAGGAACCATAATTTTGACGGGCTTCATAATTTCATTTTGCTCTCTACTAATACATCACGTCCTGAGAGAATATACCCTGAATGCTTTATATAAAATAGCATTTCCCAAATCTCAGCACTTATTATACTTCATTTCTTCATAACCTCAATTATCTCCTGGAATTGTTTAATTTTCTTTTTAAATAGGATATGCCTCTAATGTTCAAATGTATCCACTCCTATTCCAATATAGTTCTTATGAAAGCAGATTTTGCATTTACTCATTGCTGATCCTCTTATCTGGAGCATTATCTGATAAATAGTAGGTGCTTAATAAATATTTTCTTGAGTGAATAAAGGAAGATACTGCCTTACCAGGAATTATCCTGAAGCAAGGAATGCAGATTGTATATTTGTTTTTTAAAATACATCAAAGTAGGTAAAGAGACCTACATGTTTATACAGCATGGGTTTACTTTATACTGAAATGTCTGCTTTTATTTCTCAATTTCTAATTTTTTTTGCTTTATCTATTTTTTCCTCCCATGCTACTATTCTTTTTGCAATTCAAAATGAATGGACAAATTGTTAAAATGGATAAAACCAAAACACATGAATCTTTATCATACAACTGCTAAGGTTTTCACAAATGGCCTACAACAAGAAATGAAGAAAACAGATGAAATAATGTGAGCAGGGGTCTTCTGTCTCCTTATGCAATACATAACATTTGGGAAACATATTTAGCAAGTTCTCTGGTTGTTTGTATTGAAATCACTGTTGCTACAAACAGACAATCTCTTTGGAGTGCTATGTTTCTTCATCAAAAATATTTAGTTTTACAATATTATTTAATATTTCCTGAAAGATAGTTCTTTAATACAATGTGCTTGTGCTGCAAACAAAAACACATCACAATTCTGTTGGGACAAAAGGTAAATTCTAAAAGAAAACCAGATTGAGGTAGAAAAGGATCTTGGATTTGTTTTTCTTTATTTATGTTTCTGTCCATACACTGTGTCATTGCTCTTATGCCTCTGGCCACTGTTAGAAATGATCAAGACAATATTAACAATTGATCTTCCACATCTAACTCAGAATAAAAGCCAAACTAAATCAATAATTTTGCCATTGTACAACACCTTGCTATAATTTACTTGTGGGGTAATTTTCTGTGTATGTGCATGAATGATTGAGAATTGTATCCCCAGGAGTACCTTCAACTCAGCCTTAAGAGTCTCTTGTGAAAATTTCATTTTGCTCACTTGCACATTTTACTTTCCTTGGGCAGCTATAATTTTGGTTCTACAAACTACGATTAATTTCTACACATTCCAAAGAAGGAAATGTGGTTCCACAGGTGTTATTTGTATTCTTCACAAACACATAAACTTAGTATGTTGTATTAGGTTTACAGAAAACCCAGCATGAGAAAAATCACTTTACAATCAGTCAAAGACTCCCAGGGGGTAGATTATTTCCTGGGAATAAATGCATAACTGTGTGAGAGAGATAGAATCAGGGCTGCAAATTCACTTGTCCATTTCACTACTTAGTTCACTAAATGACTAAACAGTGTGATAAGAATATGGAGAGAGGGGTTACCTAAAGACAATCTCCATGGTTGCATGATCAGTTTGTCTAAGCCCTATAGTTTTGACCTGAATTGGTCATTTGAGAACGGGTCTTCATTTTTCGTGGTTGTTAAGAGTAATGGTAATGGATTCTGATCTCCACAGAAAGAAATTAAAAACAATATTAAAACAGGTGAAAATTGCAAAAATCTCAATCTCAATTTACCATATAGAAGTATATTGTTTTCAGGATGAACCCAAATTCCAAGACTGCATCCGGAACAGGAGTGTTCTCTGAAGCTGGGTTTTAATAGATGGTGGAGGGAGCTATTAGTCATGAGTTGTTCTGATTCTGCCTTGGGCTAATTAATAACATTAAACAAGTCATTTGACCTTCTAGTGAGTTCGGTTTTTCCTCCTATGTAAAATGGAGAAGTGAATTTCTGTCTCAGAGAACTTTCAAATGCTCTGGATACTAAAGAGTTTGGAAATGTTATTATCTCTCTTTGCAAATAAGCCCATGAATAAAAAACCTGCATTAAGCTTCAACTTTCTAATATTTTAGGTCTTTTTGGCACTACCTTCTCTCAAGGATTCATTAAAGTATATGTAATCTTATTGTAGCCAACCCTCATGCATGAGTGAGGTCAGAAAATCTGCCTGTAACTTCTTTATCAGACAGCTGAGAATTAAATACTCTCTTAGAGTCTAGATTACTAGTCTATATTTGATTCTTATGCCATGTGCAATAGAAAATTTCTTCCTGTTTCACGTGGCTTGACTTCATGGTTCTACCAGTGAAAATACTCTGATACCTCAATTGACAAAGGCTCTATTGGGAGCTTAACCAGAGTCAAAGTTCATTGATGCAGTTACCATTTTTGAATATAAGTTTAGTACTTGAGTTTTTCAAAGGAAAATGAAGCATCAGTGAAGAGCTAAGCCTGACTGAGATTCTTCAGTTTAGTAGCTACCAATACAGTATAGATGAAAACTAATTTACACATACTTGTCACACTGCCTTTTGTAAAGTATTTTAAAGTAAACTGTTGGCAGTGTAAGAGCTGTGTGTGAAAATTTATCAGATATTTCCCTTTTTCTCAGTCTAATCACAGGATGGCTCAGTCAGCCAATTCTATAATGCTCAATTCTTCTGTAACCCTTGTTTTGAAAATGAGAATACATTTTAATGTGGTTGATTTATTGGGGGACAATCTTGGTGTAACATTAATTAATTTCCCATTTACTTATGGACAATTTCATTCCTGAGAAACAATAAGTGAACACAAAATACTGTCTTCAGATGAACTGATTCTGGAAGATATAGCACCACATATGTGTAGAACAAACTCAACTCAAGGTGAACGTGAGAGCCAAATCTATCTACATGGTACAACTCTTCATCAGATTTCAGATAACCATTCTACCATCTCATATAAATAAATTTTCTTTTCAAAAAATAATACCATAGTCATTGTAGAAATTATGTACTTCTTAACTATTTATCACATGTAAAGTTTTACTAGTCTCTGTTTTTTTTTCCTATTTTTTTAATGTTTTGCTGTTGAAGTTTTAAGTATTGTGTCACATTCAAATTTTCTTTGGTTGACTTTGTATGGTGTGATTTTGGATAGCAATGACCCTAAGTATAGTTATCATGCAGACCTAAGTATAGTTATCATGAAACTTCTAACATAGTGTTTTAGCAGTAAGATGTACTGGCCAGAAGCACAAACAGCTTTGTGTAGAATCTATGCAACTCTAACTGCTCTTCCTTTATCACTGTAAGGAGTAATCAGGGACATGGGTACATTTGGATAAAAGTGTGTTATAGTTAGGTAAAGAACAGTCAGTGTGCTTCTAGAATAGCCATGGAGATAACTGAAAACAACAACAACAACAACAACAACAACAAAAATAAAAGCAAGATGAGTTTGCTTTTTTTCATTTTACTTAGAATTTGCTGTGGTCATTAAGTTCCCCCACCCCTCAGCTCTTATTCCACAGTCTTATATAAACTAATGCATCTCATTATTAATTGAATAAATAAAAGAATACATGAAGTATATATACATACACACACAAAGGTACAATTAGAAATTTCTCCCAAAACTGGATACAGTGACAAATGACTGCAATCGCATCAACTCTGGAAGCTGAGGCAGAAGGAGCAGAAGTTCAAGGCCAGCCTCAGCAATTTAGTGAGGCCCTAAACAATGTCAGGAGACCCTATCTTAAAATTTTAAAAAGGGTAAAAATATTTTTAAAGAACTTGGATATAGCTCAAGAGTAGAGCAACTTTGGGTTCAATAAAGAAACAAAACAAAGAAAGAAAGAAAGAAAGAAAGGAATTTCTCCCCAAATAGACCAAGGACGGACTCAACCTTTTCTGGTACTAGGGGTGTTACCTGGGTAGCAGGAGCTGATGAGAGTCAAGAAAATCCATGGCACCTCTTGTTCATTCCTTAGAGATACTGACTTCTCCTTCGATGAAAACAAAATTTAGGATTGGCATTTTTTTCTTCTCATTGAAGACTAATGTGTTGATCTATTAATAGATATAGCAATGTTTAATCAATTGAATAATTTCAATTTTATTATAAATTGAAGGAAAATATTTTTAAATCATTTAATCTTTGCTTCTTGTATCTGTAATTACAGAACCAGAAAAAATAATAGTATTAAAATATATTCTGAACTAGTGTTGAACAAAATGTATAGAATATGTGATTTGTGTCCACTTAATATAACAAATAATACTAATATGGAGTAAGTTTGATTTCTCTATTTAAGTCCATCAGCCCAGAGAAAATATCTCCTATTCTCTCGTTCTCAGTATGATCCGGCCTGATTGGGAATAACAAGAAAATTTAAATATTTTCTAGTTAATCAATTGCATTGTTTCAGTGATATTTCTTCTTTGGATCATGGGTCAGTCCCCCAAAGCTTTGTAGCAATAACCATGTAACATTTGTAATACTCAGAATGAGGTTTTTGGTGATAGTCATTTCTAAGTAAAGCAGTGTGCGGTTAAACAGAATCTGCACAATTAGTAAGCTTTGTCAGAATTTTCCTACATGTAGGTTTGTACCTTAATTATTTCTGTTTCAAAACATGAACCTGAGGTTCTGTAAAATCCTAAATTGCCTATTGAATTATCAATATGCATTTTAAATAATCAGTATATTTATATTCTACTGAATGCAAATAATTTGAAAATGTGTGCTACAGAGATTATTTATATTGATGCTAAAAGAGATCATTCAGGGAATCTGCTGGGAGCCATCAGCCAAGTAGGTATGACAAATTCCTTGCCAGCTTACTCCCATGCTGTCTAGTGGAAGGACTTCTGAAAGGTGACCTTGCTCAAGGACCAGGGCAGGATCCGTGTTTAGGGTGTTCCCCCTTTAGAATAGGGCGGTTCAGCATAATAGGAGATTAGGGTGTTCCCCCTTTAGAATAGGGCAGTTTAGCATAATAGGAGATTAGGGTGTTCCCCCTTTAGAATAGGGCGTATCCTGCTGCTGAGTTCCTCTTGAGTGCTAGGGGTCAGACAGTATATTTTGGGAGACAGAAGCCCATGCGGAGTGGATTTGGGCAGAGAACGTGGATTCCCCCAGAGCGTGTTTGTAGATGGCCGGTGTGAGTTCGGGAATAAAGAATTGCTGTTTGAATCTACAAGCTGTGTGGAGACTCGTGATTTGTGCCCAGCCAGAGACTGTGGCAGGAATCAGAGCTCTTTGGAATGGAAACCTTCATAGCATTAAGTCATTCAGATCTGAGTTAAAGTCTCGTTTTTGCCACTGGCTACAAGTTCTGTCATGTTACATAAATATAAACCCCAGATTATTCATTTATAAAATAGGTAAAATCATGTCTACTTTGCATCATGGTTAAAAATTTAAATGAGAGCACATTATATCAAATACATGGCTATCTATTCTTAGTGCAAAATATAGATTCTCTGTCTTTCCCTTGTCTTTAGTACTGAATCTAGTTTTAACTGTTACTTTATGACACACACACACACACACACACACACATATATATATAATTTAATAATTTATGTTAATTATAGATTATACTTAACTTCTAAAAAAAGTTGTTTTGTTAGGTTATTGAAAGAACTGATGTTACCTTCTAAGCATTTTAAGCATAATATGCTTATGGAGCAGTTACTTTCTGTCCTCTCTCTTACTGGTTTTAGTAGTACATAATACAGGCTTTGGCAATCCTTGTCAGTCAATACAACCATAAAACTCCCACCAAAGGTCTTCTTGCTTTTGATATCACAGTGGTTAGCAGCAGGAAATTTCCCAGCAGAATTATTGTTTCCTCAAATGGTATAAAGCTTACATGTTTGATGAAGTTTGGTAATCATCCAATGGAATGTTGAAATAATTAACTGGATTGGAGGAAGGGAGAAACCATGTTCATTTGGGTTGATAACAAGTTTTACATAATTTTTGGTTAGACGGTGTCTCCCATGGGATGCCTCAACATCTTATTGGGGAATGGTAGACCTCCTTTAAAACCTGATTTTAGGGTTGCTTAAGAAACACAAGAGGTTAAAATAATTTTTTTAATGGATTACACAGTCCTTGTTAAAGTGAAATGAAAAGAGATTGTATGGTTCATGTTAAAACATAAAATCTGCAATCATTACATATTTTAAACTTTACTTGGAATAATGTTTTCTTCTTGAACTTACATTGATAAGACAATAGTTATTTTTTTTCTTTTTCTTTTTAATTTTAATAAATACTGATATTTGCTGGGTGCAATGGTTTACGCCTGTAATCTCAGCAGTTTAGGAGGCTGAGACAGGAAGATTGTGAGTTCAAAGCCAGCTTCAGCCAAAGTAATAGGCTAAGCAACTCATTGAGACCCTATCTCTAAATAAAATACAAAATAAGGCTGGGGATGTGACTCAGTGGTCCAGTGCCCCTGAATTCAATCCCTGGTATTCTCATCTTCCCCCAAAAATTACATTACTGATGTGTCACTGGCAGTCATGTGAAGAATTATAATAGAAACAGATTCTAGATATCTCATTTCCCCACAATTGGAGGATAGTGAGCCATCACTGTGTCAAAATAGTAGTCCTTTTGACTACACAGATTCAGCAACAGAACTTTAAACATGACACGAAGTTATCTGGGTTCAGTGTCTTTAGTCTTTGTGTTTTGTTTTTTTTTTAATTCAAAAGTCTGTATATTTTACTTATTTGTGTTCATTTTAAATTGATAATATTCAAAAAATGTACTCAAATTTAAAATTCATCAGTGTCTGCAAGAAAATGCTTGACTTTACTTAAAACCATGGTAAATCATTGTAAACTATTAAAAAACAAAGTCAAAAGGAAAATATGAATTAATATTTTATGTCTTATAATGTCCAACAGGAGATATTATTAGAATTCAATAAGTCAATAATCTTTCTTGCAATTTCTAGAATAATCACTATTACAAATATCACTGCACTATGTAAGAAAAAGATAAACGAGGTGAAATATGAAATTAAATAGTATTCCAAGATGTCATTATGAAAAACAGAAGCATATATTAATTGAAATTAGGTTAAGGCTAACAGTAAAATGGCACTTTGAAAGTCAAACATCTCAGTGACTACAATAAATATTATGGTAAAACAGCAAAGACCATTAAATTGTATAACAAAACAAATATATGCTGTTTAAAAGAATTACATTTAGAATTGGAATAATGGAAAATATATGCCATGAACATGCTAAAAGAAAGTTAATAAAAATGTTTTAATATTCAATAAGGTAAAATAATTTGTTAGACAAAAAAGTATCATTAATAAGGATGAAATTTTTGGTATATCAGGAATACATAGCAATGATACATTTTAAGCTCCCTTTAGTATAATTTCAAAAATATATAAAAAATTTACAAGGATAAACAGATAAGTCTACAGTCATATTTTGGGGATTCTCAATTTTCCAAGTAACAGAACAAGTAGACTTAAAATTAGAATACATAAAAATTTACCAAAAATTAAGTCAACAAACATGATCTGATTATCATATAAACAACATTGCACTGAACAAATGAAGAATAAAGATCTCTTTAAATTGCTCAAAGATAATTTACTGAAATTGAACATATGCTGATGCACAAAGCAAGTATCAACAACTTCAAATGAATGAAATCATAGAAAGAATGTTTTCCACCCGGTAGAATTAAGATGGAAATAAGCAACAAAAACAAAGGTAGAAATCCCACAAATAACTTGAATTCATGGAACACAGTTCTTATAATTTTCAAATTTAAAGCAAACATTACAACAAGAATGAGCAAATGTGACAAATCAAAAACTGAGGCGTGCAGCTATGTCTTACTGACAGGAACCATCCAATGCCAGATGCATACATTGAGAAGGTGAAATGCAATTGACAAATGCTGAATCACCTGGCAAGACTGATCCAGGGAAAGACCCACTAATAAGTAGCCAACTTATGGTTTATTAAATAGTTAATAAGTAAACAAAATGGAAAATTTGTAGAGAATGAAAAATATTATAGGGATTATTATAAATATGTTGGCCAAACATTTTGAAAATTAAATTGAATATACAAGTTCTAGCAAAATAAATGGCAAAACTTATCCAGAAAATATGCTTTATATTGATAATCTTTGATAACTCCAGGCTGTGGTTGTATCAATGATGAATTCTACCATACACTGAAGTATAAAATCACACAACTCTTAAATTATCTATGAAAGGGAATAAGAAGAGAGGAAATATTCCTCAGCTTTTCATGAAATCAGCATTATCTTGACACTAAAACTTGATGAAATTGTAGTAACAAAAACAACATATAAATTAATCTTGTTGATAAATTTTAGGAAAAATCTCCAAATACAGACCAACAAAAGCCAGAAATATAAAGAAGGTATTTTGTCAAGAGCCAAGTTGGGTATATTTCAGGAACTGGAATGATTTGGTATCTGAAAATTGATCAGTACAGTTGTATATGTGAACAGAGTAATAATAAAATCATATGTTTATTTCAAAATATTCAGAAAATCATTTGATATAATCTCATACACATTCACGGGGAATTTTTATAAATTATAAGATAAAAAGTTTTGTTACTTCATTATTAAATTGTAATTTATTATTAAGTTGATAAAGCTACTTATAATAAGAGAAACTTCAGAATATTCCACACATATTGATGATTTTTTAAAAAATATTTGCTTTATTTGTATTTCACTCCTCATCTTCAAGTTTGGGAATAATATTATACATTTAATTGTTTATTGTTTTGCCACAATACTGAGAAAACAATACACACTGAGTTAATTCCAACATTAGGGATTTTATTCCCAATTTTCTTTCCACTAGGAATTCTGTTGATTTTATATATTGGTGTGATTAGCTTTGTTTTGTCATTCTCCCCTGGTCAGAGATCACCTTTTCATAGAGCACTTCTCCAGCCCTCTTATCTAGCAGGATTCCCTAAACTCTTTGAACATGTGTTCAGCTGAGTTAACCTCAAAAGGAGCAATCAAGCCATGTGATGATGCTCCATGCACGCATGCCACATATTTCCGGACTAACTTCTATGTGTCAAGGTTTCCTCTACCTTCCAGGCATAAAGAGAGAGACAAAATGTCCCTGGCTTCATTTTGAGAGAGTTAAAATAGCATTTAGTGAAATTTTAGCAAATTTTTAATGATTATAAATCATAGTAGCAGATATAAAATAGACTGTTGTAGCACTTTTCATGCTTGAGTTACTTCTGTCACTTAAGATTAATAGTATATGGTCATAATATGTCAAATATATTGTGATAAACACTTGCAGCATAAAGATATGTGCCTTCAAAGAAGTAAAGTGTGGTATATATATATATATATATATATATATATATATACACACACACACATACATGTGTGTATACATATATGTGTACATACACATGCACACTAGTAATTATGATTAAATCAACAATGAATCTATGTATTTTAGTCAACATTTAGAAGCAATATAACATATTGCATACTTTGAAAATTTTTTGAAAACCATTTCAATAGATACTCAGGAAAAGCTATACATTAATATCATGACTTTTTCTTTCCTCTAACCTCCAGAATTTATCCTCGAAATTTTGGAGCACATATTCCTTTTTATAAAGATCTTGTCACTCTGTAGTGGTGCATTACTAATTAGACAATTATTTCTGTACCGTTAAAGCATTACTTGAAGTATTTATTATAGCTCTTGGACTGCTAAAGAGTTACCCAGTTATAAATTGCTTACATTACATCAGGTATCATTTACCACACAGTTCAAAATTGCTTGTCCTTTCTCAAAGCAAGTGTTACATAATTACAGTAAGTGACTGCAATTATGAACCCATAACTTTCAAGAGTGACATTTTATTGACTTAATTGAAGTAAATTTGGAATGAAACTTTTTTTCTACAAACACACAAATTAATAAATATTGCACTTTGAAGAGGACCTTAATTACATAAATTTTGTAACCCATACATCATATATTAAAGTACACATCTTTCCATTCAACAAATAGTTTAATGTACCTAGTATATGTAAGTAAGTATGCATATGAATATCAAAGAATCAGCACTATAATGTGATGAGGGTGGATGGATTTATGTTGACCTCATGTTCCATGTGAGCTGTCTAGGGAATTTTTCTGCTCCTATGCAATCTTACCCTGAATTATTATAAGCATAGTAGCAATATAGAAAGAGACAACATTTCTATGAGATCCTTATTGTTCAGATAATATCTGGGATTGTACCTTTTTTTTTTGTGGTGCTGGAATTGAACCCAGGGCTTTGTGCATGCAACACAACACTCCACCAACAGAACTACTTCCCCAGCCCCTGTACTTGATTTTTAACATCATGTTGTAGAAGGGCATCTTCAAATAAAACTATCTATATAGAAAAATATATTCAGGAAAATGGGAGTACAAATCATATAAGGATGAATTTAGGAACTCGGGTGGCAGAAACTTGCTTATAATTTTTTTTAAAGGCAGAATTGATAAAAAGAATAATTTGTATTAAATTCTTCAATTCTTCATATGTTTCTAAATTATATGAAAATTTATACATAGTATAGTGTTTTATAATAATAAGTTTTTATTATAAAAACTTAGTGGTCAAACAGACACAAACAAGAGTAAAACTCTACCTAAACAACTGCAGTAATAATGAATAAATTCAGCAGACATGGATTAAACTTGCATGCTGAAATAAAAAGAGCATTTCCTTTAGATAAAGTTCATGATTTTTTTAAGAAACATCATCATCCAATAGAAACTTCAAAAATTGAATTTCAAAGTTAATAGAAGCATGGAAAATGAGAATTCTGGAAATTAGAGCATTAAGAAAAGCACAAACTGCTTATGTCAGAGAATAAAACTGATACTAAACTGCCTTATACTTTCTAAGTAATAGTGGTTAAACCCTTGATAATCAAATGTTTGGAACTTGACTAAAACAGCAATCAGAGGAATATTTGTAGCTGAAATATTTACCTTACCAAACAGGAAATGATTTAATTAATTAAATCATTATTTCAAAGAGTTAGAGAAAAGACCAGCAGAATAAACCAATAGAAACCTGAAGAAAGGGTAAGATGAAGATAAAAATAGAAGTTCATAAACTGGAAAAACCTAATTTAAAAATTATGAAAATAAAAATCAGGTAAACTATCAAGAAAACATGGGCTTCCCCCCAAAAAAATTGTATGTAAAAAGAAAATTAGGTAATATATTGCTGAATTCTGAAAATTGGAGAAAATAAAATAGTTTACTTAAAGTATAAATTTTCTGAATGAATTCCAGAAATGCTGGTATGATCAAACATCCCCGAAGAAAACATAGAATTTATCAAGCTCTGTATCTCTCTCTTCAATCCTTTCAAATCTTTCAGAAATATAAAGTACATTGTTACATAAACTGTTTCAGAGAAGAGAAGGGAAGAGATTACAATTATTTTTTCTGAAGAAAGCATAGTATTGTATCCAATTCAACAACATGCCAATGAAAAAGAGAATATGCTAGCCTCAGTTTTGAAACTTAACAGAAAAATGTTCTAAAGTATTAGCAAATCAGAACATTCAATCATTAAAACAAAAAACCATCCTCTGAGATTGCTTTCAGTAACACAATGTAATATTTATTATTAGAAATATATTTTAATTTATTTACAAAATCTATCAATGAAGAAATGACATCTAAAAATCTCTATAGTTTTAGTATAATAAAATAAAAGGTGATAAAATTAGTTCATATCTTATGAATTTTTTCTGAGACATACAGAAACACACACACATACAACCCAAGCCACAATTATGTTTAAATGCAAAATACTACCTCATTACTATTAAAGTCAATAATGTCCAATCTTGCCACTATTTTAAAGCACTTTTTGGCAGTACGTGACAATGCAATTTGGTAAGAGAGTGATGTAACTGGTATAACATTGGGAAGAAAAAAATCTAACTACTCATTATATGCAAATAATATGTTATTATACCTGGAAAACATAAGAAAGTCAAATGGAAAAACTCTTAGAAACAAGAGAGGGATTCAATAAGGAAGCAGTTTACAAGATTAAAATGTACAAAGCAATTGCTTTCTTATATACACATTATAAACATTTAAAAACTACCGATGAGCTCTCTGCAATTGGCAGAGTTCAAGCAGAGATAAGTGATAAGGCAACCATCTGTCAGTGATATTGTGGGAAGACCCCCTGGACAGGATGACAATTATTCTGGATGAATTCTAAACTCCTATACCCCTGCTATCATTTTACAATTTGGGATATTTGAGTCTATGAACAATGGGTTTGAACACTAAGGGCATAATTTTGTGATCCAATTGGCTTCAAGTCCTACACTTATTCTGATCATTCTGGCATGTAAAATATTCTTGTTAGGTTCTGACATTCTGTGCTCTAGTCTCCATTCCTAAGGATCTTCATGGACATTGTTTCTAGACCTATTGAACTGTTTAATATGTTTCTAGTTCCTATCTCTTACCTGATTAAAACTTCCCTTGATCATGGCCTGTTGAGAGCCACAGCCAAGTCAGGATGGTGCCTGGCATTTTGCCATAAGGAGTGGTTGGGAGGTGACGCCAGTGAGCCATTGGAATGATGGTGATTAAGTTAAGTTGTGTATAATTATTGGAATGGTGACTGATTGCTGTAACTGGATGATGCTGGATTGGGGCAAGCTGTGTATTCAGTTGTGTATATGGACATCTGCTGTCCAACAGTGGGGCAGCTCCTGCTGCTTCGGGTGCCCGCTACTTTTGAGTTCTCATGGAGTTCCCGTTGAGTTCTCGTTGACTTCCTGTTGGTTCTTGCAGAGTGTCCGCGGAGTTCTGGAGAGTTCCCATTGGGTTCATGCAATAAAGTAGTTCCTGTTTGAACCTACAAGTGGCTCATGACCTCCCAATTTTGTGCACAGTCAGACTGCGGCAATGGCCATGTATTTTTATCTTTCTATTAGATTGTTAACATGTATTTAAAAATGTGGCATATAATAGGCATCAAATAAATACTATGAAATAACTACATTTGTTCTAACTTCATTCATTGTACATGGTGCTGGGCATTGGAGCCACCAAATTTCTATATAATTCCAGTTAACATATTTGTTTTGTCTCTCACATTAAGAGGATCCCCCACCCAAATTATTGGGCCTCATAATTTCTTCAAGACTCCGTCACAATCTTGAGGGTTAGTATTCTCCTCTTAGCCATCCTTTCCGAAATTATCTCTAACCTGAAAATTCTTCAGTGGGAAATCACATGAGATAGAAAACCCATATGAAAGATTCAGGCATATATGTCTCTCTATTATTGTAACTATCCTATGTGTATACAAAAGATTTTGTTTGTATGTTAAACATTCCATTTTTCCTGGAAAATTGGTGCATGGATTTAATTCTAATTATGTTATGCATCTTATTTCTCTGCATTACTGTCTTACTGCTCCCACATCCATGCCTTTCAACAATAATACTCGAGTGACTAAATTTGTGTTCCTGGATATGATAGAAAGTGTGCATCTAGTATATTATGTGGTGTTTGGCATAGGTTACAGGCTCACAATTTATTTTCATGGCAGTGCCTCCAGTAATCAATGAATGAATGAATCCTCCCAGTATGGTTAACCAAGTATGATCTCCTGGTACATAATCATTTTGGCAGTATACAAACAATGAAAAAGAATGCTTATACTGCATAGAGAATTTTGGGTAACATTCTCAAATGGCTGCTTTAGGGATGTTTGGAAAACTACAAACAAAATGGACAAAAGAAGAAGGATTTGGAGTTAATAGTGTGGAATGCTTTCAACTTAATTCCTGGGAAACTACTTTTGTTAATATATGCTTGCATATGCCCAGCAAAAGTTTGGTTTTTTGATCTCACATCTTTTCACTTATTTTTTTCAAAATCATTTTGGTGCTGTCATCCAAACGTTAGAGAAATACCTCTTAAACTGTCCTAATGTTAATATTTAAAATCAATACCATGTGTGTGCCATGTATTAAAAATATAAGGAAAGTTACCATCAGCACCGTCTCTGTGTTTTGATTCTGCTGGGTGCATCAACTCCCTAGAAAACTTTGCTTGC
The DNA here is from genome assembly GCF_048772815.1 of Callospermophilus lateralis. Classification (NCBI taxonomy): domain Eukaryota; kingdom Metazoa; phylum Chordata; class Mammalia; order Rodentia; family Sciuridae; genus Callospermophilus; species Callospermophilus lateralis. The sequence continues at coordinate 1,531,541 of NW_027512465.1, read as the reverse complement.
CTAATCTTAGAGATAGGAGGCCAAATTGGGGAGTTGTAAGCTCAATTCCATACACTTATCAGATCTAAAATGATTATGTTAAATGAATACTTTAATTTTCTTGTCCTTAAAGTCAAATGTGCCATATATTTTTTTTGATGAAAAGAAATCATGCCCCAATACAATGCTCCTAGGTGAGTGTACATTGTTCTCCATGAGTGTACGTTGTTCTCCATGACTCAGGGAATTCACACCAAGTTTATATAGCACAGGGGCTGCTTATTCTTTTTTTTTTTTTTTTTTTTTTTGGTACCAGAGATTGAACCCCAGGGTGTTTAACTCCTGAGGCACATCCCCACCCTTTTTTAATATTTCATTTTGAGATAGGGTTTCACTGAGTTGCTTAGTGTCTTTCAAAGTTGCTGAGGCTGACTTTGAATTCAGGATCCTTCTACCTCAGCATCCCAAGTTGCTGGGATTACACATGTGAGCCACCATGCCTGGCAGTGACTGCTTATTCTAATCAAGGTAGAAAGATAACTGTTTTCTAATATCTAAGTATGCCACGACCTACACCTGTTAATTTACAAACTGGAGAGGGGTGATGGGGGATTAGAAAAAACAAACAGACACACACACAGAGAAAGCTGGGACCAGGAGGAACACCATCCTTTGATGGCTGTTAGAGTCTGTAAACAAGTCAGGATGGCACCTGGTATTTTGCCAGAGAAATGTTAGAGTCTGTAAACAAGTCTGGATGACGCCTGGCAAAATGCCAGAGGGAGTGGTTTGTGAAGTAACAAAAGCAAGCCATTAAGTGTGGAGATTCCTTATTGGTTGACTGCTGTATCTATTTTATGCTAATTAGATAAGCTGTGTAAAATGTATAAATATCGCTCAGATCCTACAATAAACAGCTCCTATTCCTGCTGCATCAATGTACACAAGTTATTCGTCACCCCCCGGTTATTTTGCTGCAGCCGGACTGCGGCAGATGGCAGAACAATGGCCCAGAGCTAGCTCAGCACATTTATTATGTAGGTTTTATCATCAAAAGGGTTTTCTGTGAGAACATTTCTTCAAAGCAGGCAGGTTGAAGAACAAAGCCTAATTAAAAGTACCTTTTGAACTCATAATTCTCTACCCCTGGCAGATGGTGTCTGAATTCAGGGTCAAGACTGATAGTCCCATGCCTTGTACAGAACCTCCTTAAGCAGGGAGTCACCATAGCAACTGGGCAATCTTAACCTGCCACGTTACATGAGAAGTTCCCAATGTAGGTGCAGAATCCTGTTGCGGGTAAGAGATCTTTAGCCAAGTGACTTCTTCCCACATAAAAATGATACAATTCCTAATAATAGGAATTAGATTATATTAGATTATATGATAATATGTTATGTAAAATAATACAAAGTGAATTTCTGGTAGTCTAGTTATCCTGGCTTCCCAATGATGAAAAAGTTACAATTACATAAGACAGAATTGTTTTCTTTTTATTATATTTTTATTTATATATTTCTGAATTTTCTTATTGATGCATTATGCTTAATAGTGGAATTCATTGCTATATATTTGTGTATGCATAAAACATAGCAGTATAGTTTGGTCAATTTCATTCCCTAGTACCTTCTCTTTTCCCTTTTCTCCTCCCTTTCTGTCATCCATTTCCTCTCTTCTACTGGTCTCCTTTTTATTTTCATGAGTTTCCCCCTGATTTCTTTTTCTTTTATTTGCTCTAGCTTCCACCTATGAGAAAAAAAAAAATACAATCTTCGACATTCTGAGTTTAGCTTATTTTGCCTAATATAATGCTTTCAATTTCCATCAATTTTCCTGCAAATGATATCATTTCATTCTTCTTTATGGTTGAGTAAAACTCAATGTGAATTTATACCACATTTTCTTAATCTATTCATCTGTTGAGAAACACAACTAGTTATGGCTGGTTCCATAATTTGGCTATTGTGAATTATGCTGCTAAAAACATGACTAAAATGTTTTAGATTGATGTAATTTTCTTAATACTTGTAAGCATGTTATGAATATATCACTGCTTATACTTCTATAATTATTAATTGCTAAATCTAGGTGAGTGTATATTCTCTACACTTTTGTATATTTAATTTTTTTCATAATAAAATTTTAAGAAATTTGCTTATAAAAAGATGCAGAAATAAGCTGGGTGCAGTAGTGCACACTTGTTAGCCCAGCTAGTTGAAAAGCTGAGGCAGGAGGATCACAAGTTCATGGTCAGTCTCAGTAATTATTGAGGCCTTAAAGACTTAGTGAGAGCCTTTCTCAAAAAATTATATTTTATATAATATTTTTAAAAATATACTATATATGTACATATGGAGTGTGGCTCCTCAGTGGTGAAACACCACTTGTTAAATCCCCAGTACCAGCCCTCCCTCATCCCCAAAAAAGGATGCAGAAATATACACTGCCCTTTGTTTTAGATAATATAGTCTTAGAATGACTATGCCTGTATTTAAACCATCACCAGGCTATGTTTTAAAACTCTCCCTCATTGCCTACAATATAGCTCCTAAATTGCTTAAGAACAGACAGCTTAGTATTTTCTGATCTTGAGGAATAAGCTTTGCTTTCAGCATACTTCTATTCCTCATTTAAAAAAAATGTGTATCATGCATAAATTATTAAATAATACATTATAAATAGAAGTGGCTTAAACAATGTTTCATTATCTGCTTCCTGCTTAGTCTAGAATGTTCCCCCACCTTGATGTTGCTTTATGGACAGAGATAGCTGATAGAGGTCCAGCCTTCCTTTACTATGGGATAGGGATAAGAAAGAGCTAAGGAATATATTTTTTAAAGTCAACATTATATATCCATCCTGTGAGAAGACTCCTCAGGGTTCCAAAAGTTTCCTATAAACCTCCACAAACAAGTCTTGCTGGAAGGAAATTGGTAAATAAATATTTCAGTTGAATATATAGCTACCTTGAATAAAATCTGTTTATTGGGGCTGGGCATGTGGCTCAAGCGGTAGCGTGCTCGCCTGCCATGCGTGTGGCCCGGGTTTGATCCTCAGCACCACATACAAACAGAGATGTTGTGTCTGCCGAATACTATAAATAAATAAATAAATAAATATTAAAATTCTCTCTCTCTCTCTCTCTCTCTCTCTCTCTCTCTCTCTCCCTCTCTCACTCTCTCTTTTAAAAAAAATCTATTTATGTTTCTAAGGAAAAAAGATGAGAGTGGGATAGTCAATTTATATTCCTTATGCAACTTTGGTGAAAATTATAAGATTTTACAGATGTTAAATTTGAACTGGAACAATAATATTGACCTTTGTTAAAATGGTATAAATATAAATTTCCATGTAAAGACAGTAAACTATGAAATTCACTCATATTTGAAGAGAGTTAAATAATATTGGTTAATAAAGAAAACTGATGTTAATGAAAAAAGATATTCATCATCTTCTTTCTTCTTAATTAGCTTTATAATATAGTAGAAATGTCATTTCCCTTCTGTTCTGGTAATTGTTCACAAAAATTATTGTATTTTGCTTGCAATGCTACTGTGTAATCTGAAATGGTTTCTTAAGTAGATGATTTTTAAAATTCTATTAAAGAATCATCACTGCCTGATAAGGATGACTAAAAAGTTAACAAGGATCTTATATTCTTTATACTTGTAGCTGATAACAAATTCGAAGCTAATTTTTTATCTTCTCCTTGTCACTCTTTCCTGTTTCCTCTCTTCTTTCCCTTTTTCTGTCTCTTCATCATTGAAAAAATAACTTTCTTTTCTTTTTTGATCTGTCTATAAGTAAGAACTTTGAACTAGAATTTTAAGTATTGAACAAGTTAAGGAATAAATGAAAAGAGAAAGAGGAGAACTTCACTGTTATTAGAGAAATAAAGTTGATGCTGGAAGAGCTCAATGTTTTTATGGTAATTGAGCAAAGAAAGGAAAAGGCTCTTCTTGGGACAGACAAGGGTCTTGCCCTTCAGAAATGGAGAACTGGATCTTAAGTCCCTGCATGTGTTTGTACTGCCTTTGTAACTGAGCTCACTGACTTAGTCAAAATGACACTTGTAAAGTAACCTACTTCCATTCTCCAGCCCAATGGTGGTTCTCAGGCTGGCATTATCTGGAGGATCTTTGAAGACTTTTGATACCAGAGAGCTTCTCCAGATATACTGATGTAATTGGTCTGGTATGAAGTCCTGGTTTTCCCAGATGATCTTTTTGTACATTCATGGTTAAGAACCACATTTAAGATCAATAAAGAAAATGTGGTATATATACAAAGTGGAATATTACTCAGGCATAAAAAAGAATGACTTCGTGATGGCTGCTGGTAAATCAATGAATCTGTAGTCTATCCTGCTAAGTGAAATAAGCTAATCCCCCACCCCCCACCCAAACTAAATGTCAAGTGTTCTCTCTGATATGTGGATGCTAACAGACAATAAGGAGCAGAAGGAGAATGGATCAATAGAAGTTCAGGGCATTAGACAAAGGGGAATGAAGGGAAAGAGTTGGGATGGGAATAGGAGAGATAGGAGAATGAATCAGACATAACTTTCCTATGTTCATGTAAAAAATACACCACCACTGAAACTCTACATCCTGTACAATCACAAGAATGGGATCCTAACTAGAATAAAGTATATTCCGTGTAAGTATAATACATCAAAATACACTCTACTATCATGTATATCTAAAAAGAATAAGAACAAAAATTAGATCAATATTTTTGTTACAAAATACTACTGTCATTTTTATTTCAGAAATTTACATTATTTTGTCATTTAGTTAATTGTGATGCAGTTGTTTTAAGAATTAAACTAAGAGACATTTCTACATTGTTTATTTAATTAGATACAGATTAATAAACTTTGAACTTCACCTATTCATTGGATTTGTCATCATTAAATTATACATAGCTCTCTATTTTGAGCAACTGATCTAGTATCCAAAGGGCTATCTTAGCTGCTCTTGATAGAATCTTTATTCCATAAAAAATATAATTTATTGAATCTGGAATGGGAATTTTAGCTCTGATTGTTTAATGCAGAGAAATTCTATCAGGATCAGAATTGGAAATATGGTGTGAATCTTTCAAAATGCTCCTCGATGTTCTAGATAAGCTAAATTCCCAGTGAGCTCTATATCTATTCCGACAGCGATTCTGCCAGATATTTTTAATGCCCTGTTTTCCTTCTTAGTATTAGTTTTAAAAGCTAATAATCGTTTTAAAGTAAGAAATTGTGAATTTGGTGCATTTTAGAAATTTTCAAAATAAATCTCTAGTATTATTCCATATTAGTCTTTCAGAAAAGAATTGCATAAAATGTTTCCTTCTTTTAGAGTTGAGTGGGTACAGTGGGGTTGGGATAGAATTTTACAAGTGTGAAAAATGATTCAGGTTGAGGATATCAAATTCTAGAATTAACAGATAAATTTGTTTGATTCATAAACCCAATATATTAATGAGGACCATACAGTGGAAAGAAAGGAAGACATGAAAACCCAATTTTTAAGATTTTTTTTTATGTTTTGCTTCCCCTCCCCCCCATCAGATTGACAGTTTAAATTGTTCTGAAATCACTGGGTAATTAGGCAGCCTTCTGTGTGGCCCTGAAGCGACAGTCTTGCTACTACATAATTAATAATGTTCTCTTCAAAGTGTGAGCGATAATCCCTTGATTGAATGCTCCAGTTTCACTACATTACTAAATAAAATGAAACAATAATTAGAACAATGTGCAAGGTAAGAGAGGTCTATATCATTATGTTTATTATGAAGAGAAGCAGAAAAATTAATCAAATGAAATGTAAAATTATTATGGATAATTGCAGGCATATGGAAATGATCAGCTTGCTTGCAATCAGAATGTTGTAAAGGGACAGGTACATGATGTGCTTATCTTTCCTTGATGAAGCCATGCAAATTTTCGAGTTTCAATGGAGTGTTAGCATCTAGAATTACGGTAAACTCTTCATTATATTTTAGAGGTCTTTGTAAGGTGCCTATTGAAAAATTGAACATTTCCTTTTAGTTAAGCTCTATTCCCAATTCCTCTTGTAAAAATTAATTCTGCCTTTCTCTATACTCTCACTTTCATAACACCTTTTTTGTATTACTCCAGACATCATGTTTTGATATAGGCTTCTTTCACCCTTATCCTTCATCCTTCCTTTCCCCAATCCTATTTTTTATCGTCTCTCTCCACAACTAGTGATATACAGTTTTCACACACACACACACACACATAAATATATATATATATATATATATATATATATATATATATATATGTAGTTGAATGATTAAATCAAGCTATTTAACATACAGATCAGCACATTATTATTTTTTTCTGTGGTAAACATGTTTGAAATCTTCTCTTCCAGTAATTTTGAAATACACAGTACATAATCAAGTATGGCCAACTCACAGTGCAAAAAAATGACTAAATATTCTTCTTTCCTCTAACTTTGTATGTTTTGACTGAATTCCCCTTTTCTTAGACCCTTTCTTTAGCACAATATCCTCCAGAATCATTGTCCAAATGGGAGAAATTCCTTCTTTTCAAAGTCTGTTTTATTCCACCATGCTTTCACATCCGTGTGTGCATGTGTCTGTGTATGTGTGTACAGATGTGTGTGTATAAAGTGATCTGCATATACACAGGTCACATTTTTTTATCCACTTTCTGCACTGGTGAACATAGGTTACTTTTATATCTTGTTATTTTTATACCTCATTATTGTAAATAATGCCAAAATGAGCATGGTATCAATATTTCTTTGACATATTGATTGCAATCCCTTTGGATATATACTTTGGAGTAGGGTTCCTGGATCATGTGGTAGTTTGGGGTTTATTGCTTTGAGCAACCTCCACACTGTCCTCAAAACAGCTCCACTAATTATCTATTCCTATCTGGAGTATACCAGAGTATCCTTTTAATGTCGTTGCCAACATTTTCTTTTCTTTCTTTCCTTCTTTCTTTCTTTTTTTTTCTTTTCTTTTTTTGTACCAGGGATTGAACCTAAGGTACTTAACCTTTGAGCAAAATCCCCAGCCTTTTTAATTTTTTATTTTGGGACAGATTCTCATTTGGTTGCTTACAGCGTCACTAAATTGCTGTGACTGGTTTTGAACTTGAAATGTTCTGGCCTCAGACTCCTGAGCTGCTATTATTACAGGTGTGCACATCTGTGCCTGGCATTTTCCAACATTTTTTTAATCATTTATCTACTTCATAATAACCATTCTAACAGGTGTTGGATGATATCTCTTTGTGGTTTTCATTTGCATTTCCCAGATGATTAGAGATGTTAAACATTTTCCCCAATATATCTATAGACCCTTTTTTTGTGTATCTATATAAACATAATATACACATTTTTGTATATTATATATTTAATATATGTGTGTATATATATGTATATATATATGTATTTATATATGTGAAATATTCATTTAGGTCCTTTTACCATTTTTAAATTTGGTTATTTGTTTCTATGTTGTTGAGTTCTTTGAGTTCCTTATCTATTTTTGATATCAGCCTCTTATTCGATGTATTTTTTGCAAATATTTTCTCCCAATTCATAGGTTGTCTCTTTGCTCTGTTGTTTTCTTTGATTTTTAGTACATGTTTGGAGTCCCTTTAATATAATCCATTGATGGTGGAAAATAAAGTATATCTGACTTATAAAACACTTAGCAATAAATAGTTCTTTATCTAGTGATGTGATTTCTATGGTCATTATTTGATGAGTTTATATTGAACCTTATAATAATGAACAGTGAACACTTGCCCAAATGTGGTGTGTAGTAATATATCCATTGTGTTTAAATGGAGTTATATTTCCTGAAGTTTTTCAGAGAAACTTTCATATTAGCAGGTAAAATAAGTTCCTGTTAAAAATGTAAAAGTGCTAAGAAAAAAGTCACTGTTTTAAAATCAAAAGACCTTTTAGAGGCAGCAAAAAATAGAAAAGTACTTATGACATTCTTAAGGGTCAAGTCTGTCTTGAACCTCATTTTAAAAAATGTAAATTTATTTTTTTCCTCTAACTTGAAGACCTGAGACCTTGGTAAAATGCAAGAAGGTTATTTTATAAATGTAGAATAATAAGACATAACAATCGCGTGCAAAGTGACTAAAATGCACATTAACCTGTGTAAAAAGGAAGTAACTTCAGGACAGATGAGAAAGTTGTAATTTTAACATGGGCAAATGCATGCATCTTTAAAGTAATTTATTTCAGAAAAAAACTATTTTACTGTAATATTTTCTCACAAACAGCTGAAAAGGAGTTTTAATTTAAATTGTTTTTGAAAAATAAGTGATGTTTCTCTTCTTTATCTTTTCCTCTTTATTTTCTCTAAAGTCTTCTTTTTTAACATTTCTGTCTCAATAAACATTTTCTCTGTTATCTTAATGCTGTATATTTTCATCAAAGCTTAGACAAATTCTTTCAAATAATCCTTCAGCCATTTGTGGATAAATAGTATTGAACGACCATAGTAGGTTATTTTTGGGACTGGAACTTGAGAGAAATGTTGAGTCGGATGGTCCTGGTCCCTATTATCTGGGATAATAGTTCAAACAAGAAAACTTGAGTACAAGGTGAGTGGGGCTGTGATGGAGGAAATCCATGTGCTGTGATACCAAGTGTGAGCACATCCTATTCCTGACTTGAACTTGTGTGAGTGGGGATGGGGAGGAAGAGGGGAAGTGGGGGTAGAGTGCTTCCCAGAGTTAAGTCCCATGTGAGACCCCCTGAGGGACTAGTGCTCCAGCTTCAGGAAAGGAGAGAATAAAAAGGCCCAAGAAATGTAATAGGAAATAAGTAAATAATAGGAATAAATATAAGAAGTTCATTAAGAATCAATCTGCATACATCTCTTTAGGGTATCTAATGGGATTTGGACTTTATTCTGAGGTCAAGAGCAGCTTTTAAGATATTTTCATTAAAGTCTTTCAATTAAATATTAAATTGATTTTTAAAAATTTCATGATTATGAATTATTTTAGGGTTTTGAAGATTAATATAAGGATTAGGTGTTTTTGTTTGTTTCTTGAGTTTGCTTTTGTTATTTAAATTACCATATATAATATATAACTTTGTGGCTTAAAATATTGAGTGAAGACTTGATAAAACAACCTCAAAAGAAATTTTATTCCATTTTATTGTGTTTTGAAGGCTTTCTAAGTTTAGGTCTTTGGGGGATTGCAGAGGATGAAGTTGGTGTAAATGTTAAAACATTACTAGGACTGGCCAAATCACTGATACATATTTTACATCACTATGCACTAGCTATTGATATGTATTCTAATGATATACCTTCTAAGAGCACCAGGTGAACATATTTCTGTTTATATAGCCTGTTTCATGCCTGATTAATCTAGAAAATAGGGCCAGTGTTAGATAAAAGTGGAATAACTTTTACTTTTTGACTTGGTGGCTAGAGAATTTGCAAAACTTATAATATCCTTCACTGGAATACTATAGGAATTCATCTCCTGATGTCCATATTTTGAATATGAAATACAAGTACCTTGCCATTGTTATACGGTACCAATGCTTATTTGATCAGTGTCAATTCAAAATATACCATCAGAAGTGATAAGGAAATCTTGAAAGTTCACAAGCGATTGTGTGGCCAAATTTAGAATACTATATAAGATAATTACTTTTGGATGCAATTCTCAAGATATTTATAAATTATAAGTGTTTGTAGAATAAAAATCAATTTAAATATTCTGCTTATGTTAAAGTTTTGTATACTAAGTAATTCAAGAAGGAAAGTGCAACTACAAAAAGATCACAGGTTAGTTAAATGTGGAAAGACTAGTTGTTTGAGCTCTATTCTACTTGCAGTTATAACATCTATGAGTTCATGAAGTTCAACAGCATTTTTAAAATTTGAAGAAAATATATTTATAACTGTATCTACATTTCAATCCTTACTGGCCATGCTAGCAGTTGTAGTGTAGACATTAATTATTAAGAACATAGTTTTTAAAAATCTGATTGATGATGCTTTCCTCTTAAATCTTGTTTTGAATTAGAAAACATGGATTATGGAAATATGAAATTATTCAAAAACCTGATTTTAATATGAAATTTGGAAATTGGAGTACCTGTTTCCACTTGGCACTAAATTTCCATGCTATTAAATGGGGTTATAAAATCTGTCTATAAATTGTTTATTAAATGCCTAGTAAATACATATATAATTCGAGAGCATTTGAGATATCTCTAATGCACCACATATGAGAGTAATGCATTTGAAGAGCTACCCTCCTCAGACAAGAACAAGGAAACGATTCCCTTAGATTGTTAGAAGAGGGAAGAGAATAGTATTTAATTTATGAGAACAGTTTAAAGAGCAAATGTCACAATGGAATTGACAATGAGAGGCTTTTATTACTGGAAACTTAACCAAAGAACAATGCTAAAAAGAGAAGAAGGTAAAAAAAAGCAAATGTCACCTACAGACTGTACCTGCTTATTGTAATTTTTTTTCCATGAAAATATTTACTTAAGAATCATATTTAATATTTATCTTTGGGAATCTTGGTTAATCCCATTAGTCATTCCCATTCTGCTTTCCATTACATATTTGTACTCTTTTTCATTCTTCCACGTTTATTCATTTCATCACTTTTTCATTGGCAAACATCTTTGAAGCAGCTATTACAGATGTAATGAAGACAGGAACAGAAATGAGTTTTTTTGTAGGACAAACTTCAACTTCATAATGTTGCCAAATTACTTCATAGGGTTTAGAATAATTATTTATTCATAACATTAAACCTTACTTGGTTTTCTCTTATGCTATAAAATAGGTAAACAGGGATTATTTGGATTTCTAAATTTGGCATTACATTATATTCAGAAATTAACTTCTGGTGATCAAACCCAGGGCAAAAATGACTTTTAATTAAGAGAAAACTTCCAGCATTATGAGCATGCCTCTTTCTATTTGTTCACAGGGTTGTGGGTTTGTATCCAAAGTGTAAAGTTTATGTGAAAGATCTTAATTGATTATGATAATGAAAAATTAATCAATCAAGCCATGTTAATTAGTACCTACTAGTACTACTTGTGATTTAATTAAAACAATCAATTTAAAACATAGACTAGGTCAAAGATTTATACAGCATTTAAACTAGTTACCTATAATCAATAATGCTATTTTTGCATCTAAATCATGCTAATTTTCATCTTGTTCTACTATACTCTGTCTTCTGAATCATCTGAAAATGGTGACCCTTCTACATTGCTATGTTTTGGATATGAGGTGTCCCCCCAAAACTCCTGTGTTAATAAAGGAATATTCAGAGGTGAAATAATTAGATTATAAGAGCTGTGACCTAACAAGTCTATCCTTGTTCGAATGCACTGGGTGGTTACTGTAGGCAGGTGGGCCATAGGTAGAGGAGGTAGGTCACTGGTGGTTCATCTTCCCTCTGTTCCCTTTCCCTTTCTGTCTGTTTCCAGGCTGCCATGAATGGAGCAGGTTGCTGTAGGCAGGTGAGCCATAGGTAGAGGAGGTAGGTCACTGGTGGTTCATCTTCCCTCTGTTCCCTTTCCCTTTCTGTCCATTTCCAGGCTGCCATGAATGGAGCAGGTTTGCCTCCACCACACCCTTCCACCATGATGTTATCACTCTCCTTGGGCATACAGCAATGGAGTCAAAGACCATGGAATAAAACTCTAAAACCACGAGCCAAAATAAACATTTTTTCTGCTCTAAGTTGTTCTCACTAGGTATTTTGGTCTCAGCAATGCAAAGCTGACTTACACATATGTAAATCACTTCTTTACATTGGTTTCCACAGAAGTTCCTCCATTTTTGCCAACTCCTTTTCCTGTACTCTTATGGTCTCTTCTTTTTTCATATGTGCCAAAAAATTTATGAGTTTTTCAAGGTTCTGTTATAAGCCCTATTCTAGTACTTTTCTGTGCATTTTTAATGGATCTAACCTAGCCTGACATGCATGTTCAAATAATAACTGTCACATTCTCATGTTTCATCTGGCTCCTAAATACATCATAAATACCTTCACAGAAATATCTTATAGTCACTGAACCCTAAATTTTCCAAGATAAGATAAGCCCTTTTTTCTCCATATTGTTTATCCTTCATCTTCTCAATTATTCTATATTAATTTGCTGTCTCTTTTTCTCTCCTGCTGTCCTCCTGAATCTTGAGCGTTTTCCTTGATTTCTTGTTGCTACTCTCACATATGACAACCACATTGAGTCATTATTAGTTTTCAAATGTATCCACTTCATTCTTCCCTTATTCAAAATAATGACGGAGGCCACATAGTCACTCTTAGACTTATATTTACCTGTTCAATATGCTCTAGTTTTGTCCTTTCAATTATTTTTTTTCTAATGGAGTAATTTAACAATTCTGATTATTTATTTTAAGCATGGCTTTTGATTTTTCTCTAACATGGCATTACATGTCTTTCATTATTTGAGCCCTGATAATAGCAATATCTTCATCTCCTGATCTACCTCTCCCCTTTAAATGTCCTGCTAAATTGACAACTTGACAGCCTCAACCACAAGTAAACCCTACTCACTTCCAGACCTTTTTTTTCCCTGTAATTGAAACTTTCCTTACTCTATTTCTTCACACGAGCAATTCTTAGTCAATTTTAAGGAGTATTTGTCAAAATCAATGACGTGTTATTTTTCACCTCATAACTCACTGTCAGTTACTGTTTAAAGTATCTTTTAAAAACATGTCTTGTCCCCTGCTTCCTAACATCAGAGGACTTAGACATTGTCCTTTCCTGCCCTCTCTAATTAACTCACCTGGTAATGTTCTCCAGATGCATGATTTTGACTAGCTGTTACATGCTTGTGACATTTCAATGTGTATTTCCAACTCATACTTCTCTTTTGAACCCCAGACTTGTATATACAACTGTCTATTTAGTATTTCCCCCTTGGATATCTGTGAAATGTCTCAAACACAAGATTGCTGAACTTTCATATTGACCTCTTTCTCCTGCCACAATCTCTCTCTTCCCCTTAAGAATGGAAATCCACAAATCAGCCTGCTCTTAGTGCATTCATCTATTATAAGTCAACTTCTTGCAATTGCTTATGTCAAAAACTTTGAGTCCTTGGAGATTCACATTTCTTTCATAACCAACATACCATCTGATAGCTAATCCAGTTGAATTTACATTCCAAATACATCCCAGATCTGACCCTGCCTCATCCCTCCCTCTTAGCAGCCTAGTTTTCCCACCAGTATCTCCCTCCAGGAGTTCTCAACAGCCTTCTTACTGTCCCACCTTCCCTCTTTACCCCTTAGTTTGTTCATAGTAACACAGTATATAGAATGATGATGACTTAAAAAAAATGTAACCATGATTTTCTTTTGCAAAATCTCCTCAAATTGTTCTCTGTAACTGAGAGTAAAACCCATGGTTTTACAGTGGCTGACAAGTTGACAACTGATCCTTTTCCTCTTACTCTCCTTTTCTCCTACTCTAATTTCATGCTTCCTTTTGATCTGATGATACTCTAGGGCTACACTTGTTTCTATTGCTTTAGGATCTTCACACCAGCTATTCCTGATGCATCTATTCTCAAGCCCACACCACTTTCAAATCTTTGGTTAAAACTTACCTTTCAAAGAGATGTACATGTCATAGCATTCTTCATCTTTATGTTTTTCCTTATCACTTTTCTCCTTCTGATAGCTGAATGATTTATCTATTGGTGGTGTTTACTATTTTTTTTAGTTCAAGGTGAGCTCCACCAGGAAGGTCTCTGTTTGATTTTCTTGTGTATACAGGGTACCTAGATTTAATGTATAGCACATGGTAGATACTCAAGTTCATTTTTTAAAATATATGAATAAATGAATGATAATAGTTTTGTAATGACTTCACAGTGAATGCCTAAAACAATATTTGTTCATTCTCCATTTACAAATATCATTAAAGAGAATAAATTTCATACTAGCAGTTACTATCATTATTGTTGATAGTTTTTCTATTATGCCTAGGGATTATTTTAAATAATTAAAGTTGATACAATTCTATGTTAAAGGTGCCTATAAATAATATGACTAAGGTTTTGTAAGATTAGGTAACTTGATGAGGCTCATAGATTGGCAGAGTCTGTGTGGACTTCACTTAGCCATTGTTTGATACTCAAGGTGCAGGAAAGAAAGCTTCTTTTCTGACATAGATATGTTCTTCCTATGTAGCTGGATGGCATTTGTATGTGCAAATGCAGCTACTGCTCATCTAGCCCTTAGTCTAGATTTGTTAAAACTACCACTGATATTGTTATTGTTTTTTTTAACTCTTTTGTCATCAGCTTCCTTTTTAAAGCAATCTGTGACACATTGAAAAATGCTTCTAGGAAATAGCTTAGCAACTCAAGAATGGTACTCCAGAACTAAGTAATTTAATATCTCACAGAGGGGATGTGCTGAATGCACCAATTTCCTCAGGGTTTTGCTTGGACTCACAGAAGTTACAATGTGCTGCTCTGTAATAGGTCTTGAGCTTTCTTCCTAATAGGTTTTATTTTATTTTATTTATTTTATTTTTTAGTGTAGGTGGCCAAGAAATTATTGTGATGTTCACTTTAAAGAGGATTCACTGTCTTATTTATTGTTCCTCCTTCTTCTTTTTCTTCTTTTTAAAATCTCATGTGCTATTACTTGAAAGTAGTTTTATTTTCCATATATTGACATTTTATTACTTTCGAAATAATTTTTTTCCTGAAATGGTTATAATCATACTTCTTACAGATTTGGACCCTGAATCAGTTTGTATTCCATTAACAAACTTATTCCTTAGTATTTACATGGCTTCAAATTCTTGGATAGAAAAGAGAAAATGGCATTAACCTGTAAGAGCCACTTATAAAAACCCAATGAAAACCATGTGGAAATTCCCAGCTGTGTTATCAAAAGTAATAGGAAATATTGAGGAAATGACATTTCCATCATGAATGAATCTCAAATGTTTACAATATGAAGTCCATAAGTTTTTTTTTAATTACTTTCATAACATAATGTGAGGGCTGGGCATGGTGGCACTCAGGAGGCCACCACATGGTGGCACTCAGGAGAGTATCGCTAGTTTAAAGCCAGCCCCAGCAACTAAGTCAGGCACTAGGCAACTCTGTGAAACCCTGTTTTGAAATAAAATACAAAGAGTTCTGGGGAGATAGCTCAGTGGTTAAGTGCCCCTAGGTTCAATCCCTGGTCCAAAATAAATAAATAACATGTTAATTACTGTCTTTAAAATAAAGAGAAAATTCTAGCTCTAAAAGGGCATTCACCTATTTGGAGGGCATGTGCTTAAGCGATGCAAGCTGAATAAATATGCAATCAGTTTTCATAGTTGAAATATTTCCCAACGGTGTCTTATGAAACAGTGATTGAGAAATCCTTGCTTCAAATTAATCATTCAGATTTGAAGCTAAATCTATATGCTTGTGTGTAATGAAAAGTGAGAATTGAGGGTGAAGACTCAGATAAATGTGATTCTTTTCTCAAGAGAGTCAAAAGTTTAAGATAGTTGCTAAAATAGCTTAATTGATGGAACTCATGTGTCAAGAGTTCTGACTCTTTCTGAATACAAGATCATTGCTTTTTAAAATTTAGAGTAGAAGTTTGAACATTACTCAGAAAACCTGAGTGTCTTTATATACAATGAGTTCTGAGATCTGGGAATTTTGAAGATATAATTGGTATATCCCCACATAATTAATTCTCTAGTTAAGGATTCACTTATTCAGGAAAAAAATTGTGTTGTTTGATAAAGAGTCATTTGTGTTGACTCTACCTATTGATCCACACCCCACACACAATAAAAAAACCCATTATTGTTAAAATTATGCATATTTGGAAAAGAGTTTCTGAATTGCTAATTCCTAGGTACTTGTTATTTTTCTCTCTGAGGGAAATTTGCATATATAAATGGGCAGACTTCAACTAATTCAAATATTTTATTATTTAAATTAAGATTTTCCAGTTACATATAATACCAATGAACGAATCACTAAATTTGAACATACTTGATTGCTATGGATAAATGGCCCACACTATGTTGGTATAAGTGAACAAGTAAATTAGTCTTACTGATGGCATCTAATTGCTCAGTACTCAAAAAAGTTTAAGGGAAGGTTTCTGGAAGATTAAAGTTCAAAGATTAATGTATAAACTTATAGTAAGTTTTACTATAAATTTTATTTATGTATACATACTTTTTTAATTTATTTGTTTTATTGGTATGGGGGATTTAACCCAGGGGCACTTAACCACTGAGCCAAATCCCGGAAATTTAAAAAAAAAAAAATATATATATATATATATATATATATATATATATATATATATATATATATATATATATATATATATATATATATAATTTTGAGACATGGTCTTGCTAAGTTGCTTAGGTCCTTTATAAGTTCCAGAGGCTGACTTTGAACTCAAGATCTTCCTGCCTCCTCCCAAGGTGCTGGGATTATAGGCAAGTACCACCACGTCTGGCTCTTCAAAAAGACATTTAGTGCTAAAATTGAATTTAAAAAGTTGGATTGTGATTATGTCTATGGAAAGGAAGAAGGCAGGTAAATTGGCATAATCTTCTAAATATCTCGATAAGCAGACTTCATGGTAAACAGACAAATGATGCTTGCTAGGAGGTGAGAATTTCCCTGTATAATGCTTTTACTAAAATGTTCCTCATTTGTTTATAGTAAACAAACCTGTTCTGTAGGAATTTATAAGACATGACTTCCTAGTAAATGCCATATAAGCCATACAATTATCTAGGGATGTAAAATGCAAACATTTCGTAAACTTAACTCTGTCTACTATTTGAGGTGCCCTGTAAACTTCTTAGAAAACCTGAAACACAGACTACAAGCCAGTGTTGACAGAAAAGATATGAAGAACCATAGAAAATGCTTTCAATTGCTCCCTACCTTTCCTGTGCTTCATTAATGCTTATATTTTTGAAACTACCAGTGACACATGCTACTGAGAGTTCTAATTTCTGTGAGCCTAAATTTAACAATGTTATGCTTGACCTCAGCTAATTAAAATATTCAGCACCCTCTTCTCCATTGAATGCTGGTTCATGTCTTCCATAGAAGAAACATGGTATTTTTAAATGCAATGTTAAATTTGTAATGTTTGCAATAAAGAATTGTCTAATACAAATCTTTAAAATGCCTAGTGCACTTTGTTCTTACTACCTATTTAGGTAGTCAATGCATCAGAATTAATCTTTTAAATGTTTCTAAGTAGAAATTAAATATTGTAAAAAGGGGTGTAACTCCCACACAAAATAGGATGTAGTATTCTTGATCATTTGTTATTTAATGATATAATAGTGGTTTGAGTAAGTTAAATTTCTGAGGAACTTGTTCCCTTGAATGAGTAAAAATACAGCCTTTCTCTAATGCATTTTAATTGTATTGTTATCTGCATAATCTCATTTCTTCAAAGAATCTACAAAAGTAAAACCTCAACATTTCAATTTTCAAATCACTAAATATTTTGGTACATTTTATATTGTTTGATAGTTCATTTGTTAAAGCCTAAAAGAAGGATATGAAGCACCAACATGAAAAATACAGAGAGAAGCTTCACATTTGTTTTCATAATTTCATGGAATTCAATGTCATAAGGAACAGAAAGAAAGGTCAAGATTGAGTTCAGTTCCCACTAAAAAAGGGTACATTTAATTAAATACTGTACATATCAACCATATAATTACTGGGAAAGATGTTCCATGTAGTATGAACAGAGAGGAATTCAACTAGGAAAAGAATATTAAGGAAAATGATTCTTTCAGCAGGAATTCTAATGAATTTGATTCCTGTTTTTCATAATTTACTTTATTTCACTATGTTGATTAGGACACAATTCTTATGAAGCCAGAATCTAGTTATGAGAATTTGGACCTGTAACTAATGTCGAATTCCTTCATATGGGTAAGATATTTTGTGGGAGCTACTTAAGTTCTTTACAACCACAAGAAAACTCATCTGATAGTTATTACTATGAACTCTTCAAGTATTACACACACACTAGATTATTGTTCCTAAATCAATAAACATTGTGGTAAGATACAGACTAGCTCCTAGCTGATATATCCAGAGCACATTAATCAGATATATAATTGATTTTACCAAACTTACTTTGTTTGTAATGCAAATGATAGCGGGATATCTAGAGGAAATACTTTATATAAAAATATTTAAGCTGAATGAAATCTTTAAATTCTGTTTTACAAAGATGGAAAGAGTATACTGAATTTGGAGGAAATACATGTTATATAAAACTTGAGGAATTAAGTATAAATAGTTTATGTATTAAAAAATACCCATGTGATAATCAGTGCTGTGGTTTGAATGGCTGTGACTTCTCCAAAATGCATGTTGAATCTTAATCCTCAAGGCAATAGTATAAAGAGATGACACCTTTAAGAGGTGATTATAAATTTTACGAAAAGGTTTGGATAAAACCATGTGGTCCCTTTTATTCCCCCCCCATTACCTTTTCATCTCTTCTGCCATATAAGGAACCAGTGTTCACTTTGGGTTTTCCTTTGATTTTCTGCCATGGGAGGACATGGTGTTTTTCCCGTTGGAGAACACAGCACTCCAGATGCTCTTTTGGAAGCAGAGACCAGGCTCTCAGAAAACATCAAACCCCCCAGCACCTCAATCTTGGATTTACCAGCATCCAAAATTATAATTAATAAATTTATGCTGTTTATAAATTACCCACATTTGGATATTTTCTTATAGCAACATGAATTATAAGACATCCAGGTGTTAAACAAATCTAGAAAAATCTTTGTAGCTGCACTAAATGAAAACATAAAAATTTACAGATGATCAAAGTGAAAATCCAACTGCTATATGTCCACAACAGTAAAATTCTGTGCAAGAGTTTTAATAATAATAAATACCATGTACTTTTTATAGATAAAAGAACAAAATAGTCTCAGAATTATAAATAAATACTTCTTTGAGATATATAAGCTTCCAGGTAGAAATTTTAAATATTTTAGACAGAATTAATCTATAAATTTAATGAATTTCCAAGAATCAACCAAATTAGATTTTAGGATAATGCAGTAAATTCACACTAAAATTAATCTGGAAATATAACTTAAAAATATAAACTTTTGCAGGCACCTATGCTACTAAAAGTAAAAATACATTTGCAAGATTATAATAACTTGAAGAATATAATAAATTTTAAGAATTAATGAAAAAACAATGGAATGTAATAAAAAATGATCTCTCAGGCTTGCACAAACATACACACAGATCCATTTATATATATTCCTTGAGCATACAATGAAGGTGGCTATTAAATTAGTGGGAAAGAAAGATTTCTTCATAACTGATACTTGAAACTGTTATAAATATTTGAAAAATTCAAGTCAGACTTAAATCATATAGGAAAATAAATGGTGAAAACATTAACACTAAAATGTGAAAACTAGAGACTTAAGAGTTCTAATCTACAATATCCATGACATTTTTTTTATTATCTTGGAACATGGGAGACCTTTCCAGATAAAAAAGGGGTGAAGCAAAGTACCAAGAACAATGAAAATTAGAACAAAGCAGGTAAGTCTGACTTGAAATTAAAGAGTAAATTCACCAATATATATAATAAATATGACAAAAAGTAAAAACTTAAAAGTCAGGGAAAATCTATGCCTAAATAAATCAAGCCGAGGGTTAAACTTCCTAAATAGAACAAGAAAAGCATATGAAATCTAATGGAAAAATGGTTAAAACTCACAACATATTTACAGAAAGAAAATTGCTAATTTCTGATTATGAAGAAAATGGCAAATATATATGAATACTTAAACACAAACTTTCTGAATTTGTCTTAAAATTTATAATGATAAAGAATCAAAATTAAGAATCACAGCAAAAGATGTGAGTTATAAAGCACAACCTAAAATATATGTTAATTTTGAATTATTTTAATTTTACTCAGTATAATGTATTGCTTTCTTTATCCTTATATAAGGTACCAATATTATTTTCTATTAGAATCTAATAAAAAAAACACTTGCCATGCTTTACCAGCCAGCAGTATACTTCACTATAGAAATGTGTGTGTGTGTGCGCGCACACACACACGCACAAATTATTCATATCAGTAATGAACTTCAGAAATTTGCAAAATGGCACTAGTAAGAACTTTGACAGAAAATTTTACCTCAATCAGTGCAACCTTACTTCACCTTTAATTGACTTGATTAAAGCAGTATATCTGAATCATGTTTGCATATTTATTTCTTATGCTGGAAAACTTCAAATGTATGTAAAATTTATCCTTTCAATTAGTTATAAAGACTTGTCACAGAGATAGGTATTAACCTAGAATCTTGCTTCTTTTTAGGATACCACATTAATATTCGTAATGGGGGGGGAGAAAATAGTATTGGTTTATATGAAGCATAGACATAAAAAACACAACTTCATTCTAATCTAAAGCCTCTCTACCTTGTATCTAACATATATGATGCTGTGAACTTTCAAACTACAGTTAAGTCAGAATATTATATGTGTATTTTCCTTTAGTGTAAATATTAATTAGATACCAAAATGGTCATGATAATAATTCTTCACATTTGTACTACACTTCACATTAGTGGCCTTTATAATAATTAACATCCAGAATAACTGGTTTGTGGGAGACAATTTCTCCAATTTACAGATGAAAATAATAAAGTTAATGGTGGTTACATTATTATTTGGTCACAAAACTCCTAAGTGGTAGGTCTAAAACTCAAGTCTACTTTATTTGAGTCTATCTTAGTTCAATAAGGGTGCTATGACAAAATAGCATAAACAAAGTACTTATAAAAAAAATTATTTATTTGAGTACTTGGATTTGAATCCAGGGGTGCCTTTACCACTGAGCTATATCCTCTAGGTTTTATTTATTTATTTCATTTTGAGACAATGTTGCTAAGTTGTTGAGACTGGCTTTGAACTTGCAATCCTCCTGCATCAGTCTCCCTAGTTGGGTGGGTATTTGCTACCACATCCAGTTTATTTATTTCTTTTAAAATTATTTTTGGTACATAATCATGATACCTAATGGCAGGATTCATTGTGACATATTACATACACATAACTTGCATACACATTAACATTACTTTGTCAATTTCTGTCTTCAGTACCTCTCCTTTTCCCCTACCCTGTTGTCTCCCCCTGATTCCCTTCCTTTATTCAACTATTCTTCCATTTCCAATAGATCATTTTTCCTTTTTTGTCTCTAGCTTATACGTATGAGAGAAAACACAAGACCCTTGAGCTTCCGAGCCTGGCTTATTTTATATAACACGATGTTTTCCAGTTCCACCCATTTTTCTAAAAATGTCATAATTTCATTCTTCTTTATAACTCAGGGTAACTCCATTGTATATATAAATGTATATATATATATATATATATATATATATATATATATATATATATTACATTTTCTTTATCCATTCATCTGCAGATGAACATTAAATTGATTTCCATAATTTTGGCTAATTTTTGAATTGGCTGCTATAAACTGATGTGTGTATCTATCTCTAACATGTGCTGACTTTGGAGAAATACCAAGGAGTGGTGTTAGACCTGGATCATATGTTAGTTCTATTCATAGTCTAAAAAGAGAAAAACATTTTTTTTTTCTTATAGATGGCTCTGGAAACCAGAAAGTCCAATATAGAGGGTCTGGCAGATTTACCCAATTTTAAATAAAAAAGATTTGGTTAGCAATATTGTCACTTAACACGTGATAGCCATGATAACATGAAATTTAATGAGATAGAACATTATTGAATCCTAAATAGGTAAAACTTTTTTTCTCATTTCTATCTTGAGTATGTCAATATACCAAGAAACAACATTGTTAACAAGGTTCACTTGGGACCACACAGGAATCTTTCTATATGTACATATTTGCATGCATGATGAAGTGTTTCCTCACATTTAACTGTTAAAGACTTTGTGCTGTATACCTAATATAAGCCTGGTACAATTTAAGGAAAAAAAGCCTTTTTTTTGCATTCATAGATTTAATGTTGCATTCAAGGTACACTTTTAGCAAAGTCACATACAGAATATTGCCTATAATTATTGCCATGTGGAGAAGAAATAGAGGACACTATGAGAACATGTAATAAAATACTAGGTTAATTTATGTTAAAAACATAATGGACTGATTGAATATAAACAAGAAAAATTGCATTTGGGGTTACAATTGAAAGGTAAGAAATTATAAGTGTAGTCTATGCAGAGGAAAATCTATCCAGCTCCTAAGGTGAAGAAAATCATCAGTAACTTAAGAAACAGAATCCAGAATTATTTGGGAATGATGAACAAAGAGAAATATTAGACAAAGTAATAAAAGACATGCAGTAAAGGGTCATGTAATTTCATTAATTTTACCCAAGGTTATAGAGAAAAACCACTTTGAATAAAATTCTAAGTCTTGAAATGAAGAAATGGTTGAATTTTATTCAAAGTACGGTTTTCTATATCCATGATCTGGCAGGGCACAAAGTTGACAGATACAACAAAAGGATTTTAAGTGCACTCTAACTTGTTCAGGTCCATCTAATTCTGAGTCAGAGATTACACAACCTCTGACAAGTAAGCTCTCTGGCACAGGCAGCAGGTGAGAAAAGAATATACTGGATGTTTCAAGCTTGGTCTAGCACAGATAAAAATGACCTTGAACTTTGATGCTGGTGCCCAACTTTATATATTCCCACAGATTGGTTTAGTCTTAAGCTATTTGGGCATTGTCAAAAATCTATATCTGCTTTCTGTGCCCACTATTGATTTCAAATATTAGATCAGCTGTCCAACTTTTCTCCTAGCAGCAGGGCTATTACCTCACTTGTTAGGTTATGAATTCCTTTCCCCCATACACTAAGGTAAGATTTTTTTTTTAAATTGGAATACCCATAGCAGTGCTTAATTTGAATGGTTCTGTTCACTAACTCTGAATTATTTGTACATTGGCCATGAACTAGAATTTCACTCTGTCATATAGATGTTTTCTATTGGACATCTAATTCTCCAAATACTCATTGTGACTCACAAAGGTGAGACATTTATTATTTGAAAGGAGAATGACACTGAGAAGTATTTATCAGTTCTTTTCAAGCACTAAGAAATCATGGCTGCTATTTCCCCCAATTGACTCTTCATGTCACATGGGGAGTGTGAGATGACAAACTTAAAGAGAAGTTATCTTGTGGTTTTTATCTTCAGTTTATTCCTTATCTCTCAGCTCTTTCATTTGTAACACAAAAAGGCCATTTTTTTCTGAGTCATTTAATATTTTAAAGTGATTAATGTTTCAGTTAGTGATGGACCAAACTACTAAGTTGAATCTTGATTTGTAGACTGATGGATTGAATTCTGTTCAGAGAAATTAATCAGAATTATTGCTATTCTAAATAAATGCAAACACAAAAACAGGCAAAAAGCTACTGTGTAAATCAGTCCCTGGTTATAACCTCCCTGTTGCTGAAGAATATAGTTATCATTTCAATGGCACTTTGCAACAGTATCACCAGCTGGCCAGACTGGCCATATGAGCTGGGTTCAAAAGAGCTGGCTATATCAATCACTATGAAAATGGCGAAGAAACCACGCAGCACACGAACATAAGTTTCTAAGACAGGATGGTTCCGTGAACCCAAGGGTCAGCTCCAGCACTGGAAAAAGCAAGAGAGGCAAGCAAGAGGAAGAGCACACCTGAAACACCCCTGTTTATTGGGGGAAAAGCTATTCATAGAATATTCCACCCAAATAAGGACAGGGATTGGGTTTTGAAGGGTGGAGTCTGGCTTGGTGATGTCTTGTGGTCAGCAGGTTGATTGACATCTTGGAAACTCACACCCATCTCATGTGCTGTGTAGGACTAGGATCACAGGTAGAGTGAGAGGAAAGGTATACACATGTGGCACAGCCCAATCAGGCAGTAAAGTCTGGCCAGTCTCCCCATATGGCCAAATGAGCAGCCCATGGATGGCTTGTGACACAACAGTAATTTTTTACCCTCCTTTTTAAAAGGATATTTTGTAACCAAGCCTTCCTATGATTATGTGTTAATTTATAAAGGAAATCAGTTTCTTTCCATTGCGAGTCTTTTGTGGTAATCAGGGACATCTATAAGAAGGTATTAACTTTGTACTCAATACTTGTATTATTTGTAAAGACAGTGTTTCAGCACATCTTATATCTTAATTCCACCTTTTATCCCTCCAACTTCAGGCTATAAGAAAAGTGAGAGTGAACACTAACAATATCAATAGGAACAGTGTTTTCCAGAAAAAATATCAATTCCATTAGTATACTTCCATATATTTTTCCTATAATCACAATGAAATTATTATTATTTTTTAAAGCAGTCAGTTCTTGGGTCTTTATTCACTCAGTGACTTGTTCTTTTTATGGATGTTTTACTGTGTTAACATTTTATTTTTTTTTATAAAAATTTCTTCTTCCTTTATTCTACAATGCTGTCAATGGTTTTTGTTTGTTTTAGTTGCATACTTTATAGTCTTTTGTTATTGGTAATTTTTCTTTTTATATGTTTTATTAAATGTACTTCTAGTCTTTTGGGAGAGACCCTTGAATATATCTTTCCACTTTTTTTGTAGCCCTGTGCTCTACTATCTCTCTTACTTTCTATATATGGTGACCAACTGAGTTAATTTGCCTTTGCCTAGGAACATCCTGATTATGCCTGTTTTGCTCAATAGCATCACAGTTTGCAAAATTAGGACACTCACTAAAAATCTGAAAGGTATAGACTGTCCAAAGTATCTGGGAGGAATAGGGTCTATATAAAAAACTGAGACAATGTAGCAAAACCGCCACCACAACCACACACACACACACACACACACACACACACACACAACTAGGTACATCCATGGCTGCTGACTCGCTGAAGCTGGAATTAGATGCTCCTCCTTGAACCTTTACTGCTGCATTCACTCAAAGATGAATGTCTTGCAAAGTACCCTTTCCAGAAAAGTTTTGCAGCACACCCATTTCACCATACTTTCAAGCCAGCCTCAGATGACTTCTGAATGATGGAGACTGGAGGCAAGGAAGGATGGGAAAGTAAGTTTTAATTCCCACCGTTGGAGGAGACATGAGGATATAATTTATTCCTCAAACATGCTCAAGGTCTTCAGGAACTGTACTAATGTACATAGTAATGTACATTAGAGTACTCCTAGTTCATTTTTATCTTTATATATAGGCATACAACTGGGGTTTCAAAATATCTGTAAAGATTTCTTAAAAGAAATGTCCAAAAATAACACAAATAAACAAGCAGAGCCAGGAAATCGTGTATCCTGTAGTAGAAGTGGTACAGATTTCTAAATAGGAAGTTCCAGTAGTTGGCGTTTAGTCTTGGCTGATCATTGAAACTCAGTCAGTGGGTTTTTGAGATTTGATCCATATCCCCTGTTGCTGGGAAGATGCTGATCTCTGTTGGACATCTGAGTCTCAATTGTTTTTCCTAAATTCTACTCTCAGGGTTGGAGTCTAAACCTCACAACTGGAAGGTAAATGGAACTGCTGGGAAGTATACTCTTCTTCTAATCTGCCATCTTCTCTTCTCCCCTGTGGAGGTTTTAAGGTGGACTCTCTCAGAACTCTTGTTGACAAATCTTGATCCTATAAATGATTTTTCAAAATTGGATGGCTGGTGACATTTCATTTTTCTTTTGGAATGTTTTTGTGTAGCATGAGTATAATGAAGAAAATATCAATATTATTAGAAAATAGTCATTGAGGCAGGCACTTCTAGATGCCCACTCAATATCCATTTATCTTTTCTCCTGTTAACACTAAGTATTACTTGGGATGGCTATGTTGGTAGCTTAAAAATATCCATTCACCTTTCTCCCTTTCATCAGGCTGGTCATGTGGCATGGTCTTGACTTATGGGAAATATGTGGAAAAGTGCTTCTTTTCTTTCATTCTCTTCAGCTAGTTCAGTAGAACATTTCCAGTTACATGTTTCAAAGTAAAACCACTTACCCACTGCAAAACTTGAAGAGTACAGAGAAACTAAAGAGTAAGTGAAAAAAAATACACAGATATAATCTTTGCTTCCTATTTAGAAAGAACTAGTGCTAAATGATTAACATTAACAAATCATAAGGGTTTTTCTATACTATGGTTTGTCAATTAAATTTTAATGTTTGACCTGTAAGCTACTATACTTTTCTCAGGTAAGTACATGAATCTTATGTCCAAACACACTGATTTGTTTCAATAGCAAATATCAAAAAAATAAAGCTAATACTGCAAAATATATTTTTGCATTTCTTTTTGCTACAAATGTTGATAAAACATATTCAAGATCTCCAAACAGTAACGGCCTGGGGAATTTGCCAGCAGTTCGTAATATCAATTGTAAATTTAACCTGGCTTTAACCATGAATTATTTTTTAGATTTCAGCAGCCTCTAAATTATTGCTCCATTAAGGTTGTAAACTTAATCCCACAGACATACTTTTATAACCAATAAATATGCTGTCCTGTGCATCATTTAGAGCATTACCAGGAGCATTTTCTGTTGATGCAGTAGCAGAGACAATATTTCATCAATATAAAGCAATATCCTCTAACATCTTTGGAAAATGTTTAAAAACAAAGGGAGCATATTGTCTATTGCTGGAATGCACTGCCTCATAGTGTTGTATAAATTGTTTTCTCTCTAAACGCACTCAATATTACTACCGAATAAAAACTGGTTTTTTTCTTAACTAAATTTGAATAACTGTAGTCCTATGGCATATACTTTGCTTCTGTTTCATTTTTACATACTGCTGTTGAGCTGCATTAGAGTTTTATTTGCTTTTTAGAAAAATATATTTTGATGGTAACAACTTCATCAACATCTAGATGAACTATGAAATTTTAATATCTGAATACTCTTTCTCTATATTAATGTTCCATTTATGCTTATAAATATGCTGTTAAATTTACATACAGTTCTTAACAGTAGCATTTTTTATCACGTTTGATGTATCATGAAACAGAAAAGAATGACTGCTCATAGATTTCATATTATGGCTAAGGTACAATACAACTATATTTTATTATTTTAGGAGCTGGATCTGGATGCAAGGCTTTGGAGAATACATAAAAACTTGATGAAGCTCATTTTTCATTATTATATTTTGGGAAACAAGTTCCCTGTATACTTACTAGGTTAAGCTTGTCAACTTAATTTGTCCAATTCTACTTATTGCTAATTTATATATCAACTTCTGAGAAGGTTGTATACCAAAAACCTACTATGACAATAAAAAGGCTATTTTTTTCCTTTGTGGTTCTGTAAATACATGCTTTGTATATTTTGATTTTTAGTATTAGATTCATATAATTTGAAAATTGTTACCTCTTTCTAATTAATTTGACTTATTTATCAATCTTTGTCTGTGTTACTATTTCTTCTTTAATTTTATCTTGCTGGCTGATATTATATGTACTTTCTATACTCTATATGCTTTCTGATTTCTATGTAATCTCTGTTTTAAGTTATTTTATTTCAGCGTCACTGAAAATATTCATTTTCTCAATTATTTTTGTTGTTTTTAATAGGATGTAACTTTTCTAAATCTGATGCAACAAAATTTACAAAGTCTGAATATATCTAAAGGTAATATTTGTGTCTAAGGTGCTGTATTTATTTTAAATTGCTAAAAAAATATTCTCACATAGAATTTTTTAAAATTATAATGATTTTACAAACAAAGTCTATGAAAAGTATAAAGATAATGTAATTGGAATATTAAAAAAGTCTTTCAGAAAATTTAGGAGAAGAAAATTTTACCAACTAATTCGTTAAAACTCATATAATAAAACCAGAACCTGGTGACATTACAAAGCAGTACTCCTCAACAACATAGATATGGAAATGCTTAATAGAAAATACAAAATCAATGGAATTTATCTCAGAGATGCAAAATTCTTTCATTATTAATAAATTAAGTAATATAATTTGCCATCTCAATATAATCTTCAAGTCAGTAGGTGAAAAGAAAACTTATATTACAAATTCAAACACTTTTTCAAGATAAAGTATCTCAGCTAAGTATAAATTAATGAGATGTTTATAAATATTTTTTATTAAAGGGCATATTTTATACATGGAATTATTTCCCTTTCAAATTCATATGTTGAAGTTCTAACCCCCAACGTGAAAATATTTTGAAGACAGCTCTTTTAGGAAGGTCATTAAGGTTAGATGAGTTCTTAAGGATGGGACCTAATCCAGTAAGACTGGTGTCCTTTGGTTAGATGAGTTCTTAAGGATGGGACCTAATCCAATAAGACTGGTGTCCTTATAAAGAGAGAGAACACCAGACTCTATTTCTGTTTCTGCTCACTCACATAGAAAAGTTGATGTAAAAATACAGAGAAGGTTGTCATTTACAAGCCAAAAAGAGAGGCTTCACCAGAAACCAATCCTAATGGCAGTTTAGCTTAGTACTTCAGACATCTAGACCTTTGAGAAAATAATTGTCTGTTGTTTAAGCCACCCAGCATTTTGTTAAGGCGGCCCAAGGAAAATAAAATAGTGTCTATGGAAGTTTAGAGATAATTTTATATTAAACGGTGGTATACTGAGTGTATTTCTTTTAAAATCAGAAAAGAGGGAAGCTATTCATTCTTAGCAGTTTTCTTTAATATCAGATTAGAGGACTCAGTCTGTTTAAACTTAGGGTAAACAAAGATTTCTTAAGATTATACAAAATCATGACACAAACACTATCCTAACTATTGTAATAAAAACATGCAGATGAAACATCTGTTCCTGACAGGTATTTTCCTGTGTTGTATATAGCTAAAACATTTTTCATGCTTGCGGAGACTTGCAGGACTCTGACTAATATCTGCCTTTAACAGATTCTGGACTCAAATCTGGTAGCCCTGCCATTTGCCTGGGCTTATTTCTCCATGTGGTTCTTCTTTGTTAGAGCCACAGAGATTCTTTTTCTGAGACAATGTCAATCCTTTTGCATTTAATTTTCAGATACATTGCTTTTGAAGAAGAAGAGGGATAGTCATGAGTTCACAAAACCATCTTGATTGAAAGAGTCAGCGCTATTTTTAGACAAATTGCTTGACAAACCCTAAGTGAAACAGGAAGAAGGTACGTTCTTTTCTGGATGTAAAAATACAGAAGTAACTTGTGACACAATAGTGTGGGTCTTTATTTTTTTATTTTATTTTTAATTTTTTTATTTATATATGACAGCGGAATGCATTATAGTTCTTATTACACATGTAGAGCACAATTTTTCATATCTTTGGTAGTATACAAAGTATATTTACACCAATTCGTGTCTTGATACATGTACTTTGAATAATAATGATGATCATATTCCACCATCATTAATAAATCCATGCCCCCTCCAGGCCCCTCCAACCCTCTGTCCTATCTAGAGTTCATCTATTCCTCCCATGCTCCTTCTCCCTATCCCACTATAAACCAGTCTCCTTATATCAAAGAAAACATTCAGGATTTGTTTTTTGGGGGTTTGGCTAACTTCCCTTAGCATTATCTTCTCTAACTCCATCCATTTACCTGCAAATGCCATGAATTTATACTATTTTTATTTTATTCTCTTTTATTAGTGAGTAATATTCCACATTTTTTTTATCCATTCATCCACTGAAGGGCATCTAGGTTTGCTCCACAGATTAGCCACTGTGAATTGTGCTGCCATAAACATTGATGTGGCTGTGTCCCTGTCGGATGCTGTTTTTAAGTCCTTTGGGTATAGACTGAGGAGAGGAATAGCTGGGTCAAATGGTGCTTTCATTCCCAATTTTCCAAGAAATCTCCATACTGCTTTCCATGTTGGCTGCAACAATTTGCAGTCTCATCAGCAATATATGAGTATACCTTTATCCCCAAATCTTCGTCAACAATTATTGTTGTTTGTCTTCATAATAGCTGCCATTCTGACTGGAGTGAAATGAAATTTTAGAGTAGTTTTATTTGCATTTTTCTAATTGTTAGTGATAATGAACATTTTTTCAAATATTTGTTGATTGATTGTACATCATCTTCTGAGAAGTGTCTCTTCAGGTCCTTGGGCCAATTAGCTTTTTGAGTGCTTAGCTTTTTGAGTACTTTACATACCCTAGAAATTAGTGCTCTATCTGATATGTGAGGGTTAAAAATTTGCTCCCTAGATGTAGGCTCTCTATTCACCTCACTGATTGTTACTTTTGCTGAGAAAAACACTTTTTAGTTTGAGTCCATCCCATTTATTGATTCTGGGTTTTAATTTTTGTGCTACAGGAGTCTTATTAAGGGAGTTTGGGTCTAATCCCACATGATGGAGATTAGGGCCTACTGTTTCTTTTATTAGACACAGGGTATCTGGTTTTATTCCTAAGTCCCTTGATCCATTTTTAGTTGAGTTTTGTGCATGGTGAGAGATAGAGGTTTAATTTCATTTTATTGCATATGGATTTCCAGTTTTCCCAGCACCATTTGTTGAAGAGGCTATCTTTTCTCCAATGCATGTTCTCACCTTTGTCTAATATAAGATAATTGAAGTTTTGTGGGTTAGTCTCTCTGTCTTCTATTATGTACCATTGGTCTACCAGTCTGTTTTGGTGCCAAGACTATGCTGTTTTTGTTACTATTGCTCTATTGTATAGTTTAAGATCTGGTATAGTGATATTACCTGCTTCACTCTTCCTGCTAAGGATTGCTTTAGCTATTCTGGATCTCTTATTTTTCTAGATGAATTTCATGATTGCTTTTTCTATTTCAATGAGGAATGTCATTGGAATTTTGATCCAGATTGCATTAAATCTATATAGTGCTTTTGGAAGTGTGGTCATTTTGATGTTATTAATTCTGCCTACCCAAGAGTAAGGTAGATCTTTCCATTTTTTAAGGTCTTTTTTGATTTCTTTCTTTAGGGTACTGTAATTTTCATTATATAGATCTTTCACCTTTTTCATTAAGTTGATTACTAAGTATTTTATTTTTTTGAGGCTATTGAAAATGGGGTAGTTTTCCTTTCTGAGGATTTGTCACTGACATACAGAAATGCCTTTGATTTATGGGTGTTTATTTTATATCCTGCTATTTTGCTGAATTTATTTACTAATTCTAGAAGTTTTCTGGTGGAACTTTGAGGGTCTTCTATGTATAAAATCATACCATCAGCAACTGGTGCCAACTTCATAAATTAGTCCATGCCTATCTTCAGTCTTTTGCTTATTTAAGACACTTTATGTGACTCCGAAGATGGAACCACTTTCTCATCACCTGTCACACCTTTAAATATAGAATGGAAGCACAAATTATAAAAACAAGTGATAACAATCACTGAAAACTAGTTAATTCTTAAATAGAACTTTTTATAGAACATTTCTGGTGACTCAGAAATTGTTATTCATAGTTTTAAAATGTTTGACTTCACCCCAAAGGTAGAGTTTCTTTTATGCCATCAAAGAGTAATTAGTTGAATGATTTTTGCAAAAAAGTATGAGAACTATACACTTTCCCTTTCTACCACTTCACCAAGTCAGTGTGTTGTTTCTGCATATTGCCTTCTAGAACCAGCAGAGAGAAAAAAAAAAAATCTCTAAGTTCTCTTTGATCATAGGTTTTGGAGAAGAATGCCTCTAAACAACCACATTTCTGATGTATACTAAAAATATTTCTACCTACTTACAATGAAATTTACATATCTTGGTGGAGACAAATGTTACCAAATCCAAACTTGTGACTTTGTGTTTTCAAAAGAGCAGGTAATGAACCACATTTATAGTTGGCAGGGCTGGGAGTAAATTATACTCATTTGCTTCCCTTATAATTTTTATTCAAGCTAAATATAATGATTAAAATGAGCTAAGAAAGCAAACTGGAAGGGGAAAGTTTCAAAGGGAGCAGTTTTGCTGATGTGGGTGAGGGTGTTCTGGAGTGTTTCTGTATTTTATAGTTCAGTAGTGTACTTTTTATTTCTTGATGGCATGCTTCAGTATCATTTCCAGATTATCTTTTTATAAACCTAGGTAAGAATATTGGAAGCTCTGATGACATAAGGCCCAAAATGTGTTCTTAAAAATAATGGAAAAATTTAAAAGTCTTGATTTTAATATTCTTGTCTTTGTGTTTCTAATTTTACATGGGAGGGTGTGTTGGTCAACTGTTGTTGTTGGAAAAATTAGCACAAATTCAGTAGCTTAAAAAAACACAGATTTATTATCTTTCGTAAGAGAAAACTTTTTTTTTCCTTTTTAGCTTCTAGGAATTGCCTGGGTCCCTTGGTTTATGCTTCCCATCATTACAAACTCTGCTTTTGCCATCATATCACCTTCTTTGAATCTGACCCTCAATTTTCTCTCTCAAGGAATCTCTTATTACTTTGGGTCCATCCAGATAAATTTTTTTTGACAATTTTTTTTTTTGAAATTGCATTCCTCTCCAATAACATAAGGAGTATTGTTAGAAGTTCCTATTATTTTTTTTAATTTTTGACACACAAAAACTGAAAGATAATAAATATGTGTTGTATTAAGTGATTGGGCTTTTATGTTGTGATAATTTGTTAAACAACATAAAAATCTAAAACATAAGAAACAACAATTCAACTAAAAACAAACCAGAGATGTGAGTAGACACCTCACCAAAGAAGATACACAAGTGCAAATAAGCATTTGAAAAGATTCTGCAAATGTCAACAGGGAAATGTAAATTAAAACAATCATGCAATACTATTATATACTTATTAGAATGGCTGAAACCAAAAAACTGACAACACTGAATGCTGACAAAAACATGGAGCAAGAAGGACTCACATTCATTCCACGTAGAAATGCACAGTTAAACAGCCACGTTGGAAAAGAGTTGTCCATTGCTTACAAAATTAAAAACTTACCATTTGATCCATTACTTGTGCCCCTGGGAATTACCCAAATGAGTTTAGAACTTATTTCCACACAAAAGATTTCATGTGGATGTTTATAGATTTTTATGCATAGCTGCAAAAATTTGGAAGCAATCAATACATAAAATAAAATAATCAATACATAAAATCTGGATACAATACATAAAATTCCTGTCATGAAATATTAATCAGTGATAAATGACATGAGCTCTCAAATCATGGAAAGGTATAAAGGAAACTTAAGTGAGATTTGTTAAGTAGACAATATCAATCTGAGAGGGCTACGTGTTATTCTAACTCTATGGCTTTCTGGAAAAGGCAAAGCTAGAGGGACAGTAAAAAGATAGGTGGTTAAACCAGGGGCTAGGAGTTGGGACATGGGTGGTAGTTGAATAGGTGGGGTACAGGGGAGATTCAGGGCAGTGAAACTATTCTAAATGATACCATAATGGTGAGATACAAGCTATTACACACATATCAAAACTCACAGAATGTACAACATGAAGAGTAAACTCTCATGTAAACTTTGGAGGTCAGCAATTATCAATATCAGCTCATTTGTAATAAACATATAAACTAATGCAATGTGTTAGTAACAGGGAAAATTGGTCAGGGCAATATGGGGTATAGAGGAAGTTTCTATCCTTTGAGTCAGTTTTCATGCATACCTAAAACTGCTCAAAAAATAAAGTCTGTTGATCATAAAAAAAGAAAGAAAAACAGTCAAGACTAGTATTCATCCTATTCCAGTATTATTTTTCTCTATAGAAATTTATTGAGATCCAGTGTCTCTCCAGAGCCTAACTCATAAGTTATTTAAAGAAGTTCTAAAGTTCTCCCTTTGCTTAAAATATGTGTGTGTGTGTGTGTGTGTGTGTGTGTGTGTGTGTTTGTCTGTTAGTCTCACATAGGGGAGCAGAATAAATATTGATTTATTCCAAATTCAGCCATATTTTGGCATATATATATATATATATATATATATATATATATATACACAAATGTGTGTGCATGTGCACACAACTATTTTAATTATATAATTTGGATCCTTTCTACCATGTTTTGTATGGTTAATTTTTCCTCCCTTGGATTGAGACAATTGAGACAAAAAGCTCAATTTTCTGCTTATATTTCTAGAGGTTTTATCTCAATTATTTGGATGCTATATGACTTGTTACAAAAAGTATCATATGATTACATTTGAACTTGAGAGGAGGTTGACTGTATGGGTGAGGTAGCTCACTGCCTTGCACTTGAAGCACTCTTTTGGCCCCTCCCCAATTTTTAGCTCAGCAAGAGCTGCTGTGAATTGGCCCCTTGTAGGTCCGTTTCATACCAGCTGCTGTGTTCTGGAGGATTCTGTTTTGATGAGGTCATTTCCTGGGCCAGGACTCTCCTGTTATTCCAGTAAGTGTGTAGTGTCTTTGAGTGAGGATGCTGTCCTTGGACCTTAGACACTACATATAATTTGTTTTCAACATAAAATATGAGTCTTATTTCTTTTTTATTTAGTATATGTAGATATAATAGACAAATTTTAATTATTTATTATATATGAACTATATATATTCACATATATGTATACCTATAGTTTATACATGTGACACATTTGTTATTTTAATATGTTTATACCTATTCTATAGGTACATGTATGTACAATCAAGTTACTGTGTGATATATGGAGATTTATATATGTTTAAAAAGATACTCAGAATCTCTTTGGATATCTACAAGTTTTAAAATCTCCTTTGGGTCTTAATTATAATTTCTGTAATACTACATCAAATAATTAACCCTATTTCTCAATTTATTAACTTTAATATTCAAATATTATGCTGTGGAAATGATCCCAGATATGGGTGATTTTCATTTCTCCTCTCTTGTCATCTATAAAACTATAAGATGAATCAGGCCATTTTTAGAGCCTTTTTTCCTTTCTCTCTGTTTAAATCATTGCTTTAGTGTGTAGGCTGGGTGGCTGCACAATTCTCATTTATGAGCCCTCAGTTAATCCTGTGTTTCAGTGGAACCAGAGGGGTAAAATCAGATAGCAGTTTCCCTGCACCCTGTTGAATTCCAGTGTTTTCTGAAGGCCTAGGAGGGCAGAAAGGGTCTCTGGACATAGATTATTTTATTTTTTAGGCTGCATATATCACCCAGCAGGAGTCAGGGTCGCTGTAAAGAGTCTCGGATCAAAGGGTCCCTTTTTGATTGATCATTCTTTATTTCTTCTGTCTTATATTTGGCCAGCTGCTTTATGTCAGGTTCTCAGATTAATGATTCCTGTTCTAACTCAAGTCCCTTTACACTCTCCTCACAGTTAAGAAATGGTTGAGAAATAAAATTCATATATTTTCACCCCATCTTCTCAATGCAGTAGTAATGGTCCCAAAACTTCCTTTGTCTTTTCACTTTTCTATCTTTTGTTCCACCCTCATTTTTGTTCTTTGCTTTGCTTTTGAAGTTAAAAGTTGTTAATGAGTCTTTTAGGATGGCTCTTTTCTCCAAAGAGTGCTGCTCTCCTTAAAGGAGAGAGGAGACTAGGATCACGAGGTACTTTGCGTTTGACTTCTAAAAATCATTGTTTCTGGCAGTTAGATTTTAAGAGTTTATTCAATTACTTTGCTTTTTTTTTTCTTAAAAAAACACATATTATTTATTTCCTTCTTAGTTTGGGGTTCTTTTGGTATATTTCTGTTAGTCTCACATAGGGGAGCAGAATGAATATTGATTTATTCCAAATTCAGTGGATAACTCATGAAGAATATTTAATGAAATGTCATAGGCAACCGAAATCATTAAACAGGACAGGGATCATGAAAAACACGAAAGGGGAAGGATTTGCAATTATTCAGCCATATTTTGCCACCTACATCCTACAACATCTTTTACCACACTACTCTTATTCTTTTTCCTATGGACAAATGCCAGAAAAATGCAGCATGTTCAAAATCAACTGCCCTCACCCCCAGAAGAGGAAGAGAAAATTTGAGTCACTCAAACACTCATGCACCTGTGTGCAGAGAGATGACACTGTATATCACACACTGTGCTGTTCAAGATATTTTGCTCATGTAATGGGAATTTCAACCTAGAGCAATCCTTTTTGTTAAATATGATTACCTTGAGTTGCATTACATGAGGAATAACAACACACTGTGGGGACAAAGTGACTTAATTTAAATGTTAAAGAATATGAGCTCTAACCTTGCCTCTGAAATAATATGTTGCAATGCAAGGTAATATTATTTTAATGTCAAAAGCTATGTGATTTCTGGAGAGCTTAAAATCACTCTATCCATGTTGTATGATTAGTAAGTAATGAGTCCTTGTTGAAAAGTGTAGAATTGCTACAATGTCTCTGAGGATTTATTTTTGTTTATCTGTTTATTGTTGACTTCTTGACCCAGGAAAATGCAATCCTCATGATGGTATATGAAACCTGGAACAATGGATTCTACCTAAAACAAACTATGAATATTTATTGTTTTAATGGAAAGAATTGTCTTGTATTAAACTACCTGCAGCCGCCACAGAAAATGCTTCCTTATACATAAATATTATATAGATGTATGATTTTAATGAGCATTTATGTTGTTATAGAAACATTGTAGAATACTGGTGGTTCAATAATAAGCAAAAGTCATTGTTTAACTGATGTACATGAACAGAAATAAATTTGAAATTAGAACTGTGGTTAGAGTTAAGGAAGGATCCTTTGTCCACTGAGTATTTTTTGAATGATACATAAATGTTTATTTATCATCTGCTTCTTATTGCCTACCCAACTACATAGAAAAAGGCTTACTCTATTTTCCTTACTGTTGGATATATTCCTACATATAGAATAGTTTCCAACACATAGTAAGTTTTCAATAATATTTGTTCAATGGATTAGTACGAGCCAAAGACTCTTAATTTGGGGTTCTTTTGTCACTTTTTTTTTTTTGAGGTATTCAAAGCAATCAGTGAAAACTCTGAGAAGGCTGAACTGAGTTCTGAAGAATGAGTAGGCATTCCTTAATTGCCTTGAAATGGAAAGAGGATGTTAGCAAGGGGGAAATGTTATGTACAAGTCCTATGTAAGGAGGCAGTCTAGTGAATATGGAGAACTAAGGGAGGTCAGGGCAGACAGGAAGGGGCAAAGCAACCCTGCTACAGGAGAGAGATGGGAATAGACCTTCTCTAAGACATTTGTAGAGCATGCTAATCATATGTATTTTTTTTTCTTTGAGAACTGATAATCACTGATTATATAACAGTGGGGAAGATCATCAGATTTGTGCTTTAAAAAGATGTCTCTGTTGGTAATTATTCATAATGGAAGTGGCAGCAACACTCAGAAAAAGTGTAGGTGAAGTAAAGTGCAAATTAATGGAATCAGAAAGAGCAAGTAACTGTATATGAGAAAAATGGGAGTGTGGCAAGTAATTCAAGGCAAGTAAAGAAGGCATTTTGAAGGAGGGGCTTACATAGTGTTCAGTGATGCTGAAAGGTAAGTTGCATTGCTAATATATGAATCAAATATCCATTGGATATAAAGATGTAGAAGATATTGCTAATTATAGCAATCTGCCATACAAACGCACGTGCGCGCGCGCACACACACACACACACACACACACACACTAAAATAATTGGGTAAGACTGGTAAGCATTTTTTCAACAATGTGTATAACTGAGTCCAGAAGAAAGTAAGACTATTGCCAGGAGCTAAATTAAAGAGACCTAACAAGCTTAAAGATAGCAGTGCTGTGAGCGAATTCGTTTTCTATGAATGTAAAGCTCTGTGTTTTAACAGCTGTGTTGGTGAAGGAGGCACAGCTTCAGGCCGGTGGTAAATGGTGTGATGGTATTGCGATAATCATAGATAGACTAGGCCACCAAATGATTATGCCCACTGAGAGCAAATAGGAATACATAAAGACAAACATAGAAAACTACTTTCCAGGGGCTGGGGATGTGGCTCAAGTGATAACACGCCCGCCTGGCATGCACGGGGTGCTGGGTTCGATCCTCAGCACCACATAAAAATAAAATAAAGATGTTGTGTCCACCGAACACTGAAAAAATTAAATATTAAAAAAATTTCTCTCTCTCTCAAAAAAAAAAGAAAACTACTTTTCAGAAAAGGCAGATAAAGATGGTTATTGCCCTTGCCCTTGCCACTTTCTGCTGTTGCTGGGAAAACAAACTCTGCAGAGAATCAGTAACCAGAGTCATACTACCCTTTATGCACGGAGTTTTAATGTTCACTTGTTTTGGAGCCTAGAAAACCCCAGCCAAGTAGTTCTATTGAATGTGGTCAGTCACAAGCATCTTAGGACAATATATAGCATCTGTGAAAATACCTTTTGGGAAAAAACACAGAAATAAAGCTCTCAAAATTCTCACAAAACATAATCTCAAATTCCATCCCACGTTAGGAAACAAGCCACAACAAATGAGAGAAAAAAAATGAATGTACTATTAAACCATCAAGGGCAAAAGACATGAGAATGATTACAGATTATCAAATAATTGCATTAAATGTTTGACAAATTAAAAGAAGAAGTTGAAAACATAAGAAGGTGACAAGGGAACTGAGAGGCTTAACAGGTGACCGTAGAAAAGAGCCAAATGAAACTTCTGGAAATGTAAAGTGGAAATATTTCAGTTAAAACATCACTAAATGTGCTCAACAGTGTAAATAGCTCAAGATAAAATAGTCAAAAACATTGCATATCACATACATAATTCCACAACACAAAAGATAAAAAAAAACATGAAAAAGGGATAATTATAGATATAGAAGTAAAGCATAAAAGTTAAAGATATATTTATTTGGAATTCCAGAAGGAGAAATCTAGAGGGTATTTAAACAGGAATTTTCAAAAGGGTAACTTATTAGAATTTTTCAGAACAGATGAAACACAGATATGCTGAGATCTAGAAAAGGTGATAAAACAAAAACATGACAAAATAAATGTAAATCCGCATATAAGAAAACCTTGGTAAATTTCAAAATTCTCAAAAATCGAGAGAATATCCTTAAAGCTAAGTGAAACAAAAGATTATCCCCAAAGAAAAAACATAAAAATAAGAAAAATGATTCAAAGAGATGATTTCTTTTGAACACAGTAGAAAAGTGTGCAAAAATTAATAAAAGGAGGCATTAAATACTTGTCAGTGTATGATATTTTTAATATATGTAAGTCATAATTCAAGAAAAAGGGAAGAACAACAAATTGGGGGAAATTTATCAGCAATGCACTCACACTAGCAGAACTTTAAAGGAAGAATTTTAGGAACAAATGATTAAATAAGAAGAAAAAAGTATAGTAGAACTAAAGAGTAAACAAAATGATAAACATGAAAACAATAAAACAAAAATATTGAAACATAAAGAGTGGCAATAAGGCTATTTTAAGATTAAAATATAACATAAAATGTTTAAGTTAGTGCTTTGTATATAATTAGCATTTTAAAATTGTTAATAAATAAGGAAAATAAGGTTTCAAAACACTGATATAAAGCTGAAATATTTGACAATGAAAATGTTAATGCTTGGCATTGTTGGATGCTTTATGGTCACAGTTAAAATCGACTGAAGATAAGTATTGTTTGTGAGAGATATATAGACATTGCCATTAAAATGTATCAGTGCATAATTTAACATCAGAAATCAAATGGGAAAAATTAAAGAAAATTTCAATTAATTTAAAATGATTTTTAAGAATGAAAAATTACAAGATGTCATAGTAATAGTGCAGAATGCATTGAAAGAAGTACTAGTAGGGATTATCAAATTCATTCTTTAAACTATCCATCTACATATATTTCTCTAGAAATTCATTTAAAGTTTGAAGGCCTAAGGAGATTGAGAAAAAAAAGTAGGGTCATCAAACAAGACAATTCTGTTGAATTATTATTTTTACTATGAAACAAAATAAAAGTTAAGGCAAAAGCCATCATTTGAGATAAATGCTTAAAATTCCTATGAAGAATACAGAGCTATGCTATGTTTTTGGATCTAATAACATAGATACGATATATATAAAGAAAAGTTGATACTTGTAGGCAGAACTTTATCTTCTACTGGGAGAACTCATTTCTAATACTGAGAGATCCCAAAATCGAACTTAGTCAAAACAGGGAACACCCTGAATAAGTTTGTTCTCTAAAAGCCAAAATTTTATCTTAACTCTGAATACAAAAAATAAAAGGCTTATTATTTTCAAGTATACATGATATTTATAAAAATTGACCTTGAGATAAATTCTAATGCAAATCCAATCAAGCTTGAAATAATTAATGAGATGGAAAATTAGAAAATTATCATAAATTTATTAAATTGGAAATAAAATGAATATTTTAAAAATACCAAACATAGTTAGAAATTGTCTATTACCTTTCCAAATAACTAATACTTCAAGAATGGAAACATATAAAAATTTTAGCAGGAATCAAACAATAATGAAACTACTCCATATCAAATTTGAACCAACTCCTTTTATTATGAAAGAAGGAAAAATTGCATATCAATGAAATTGACATGTCTCTTAAAAAATTAGAAAAATGTAGCAAGATAAACCCAAAGAAATTAAAAGGAAGTAAAAATAAAGATAAGAGCAGTAAGTAATAATCAAACATGAAACAGAGTATTCACAGTCAGAAGCTGAAACTTAAAAAGAACAATAAAATAAACAACTATCCAGATTGCTCAAAATATAAAAAGAAACACATGTAAATGTGGAACTAACTACAAGGAGGGTCGTAGAGAATATAATTTTTAAATTATATCAAAAGAATGTAGTCAAAATTTTACAAAAGAGAAACTATGAATTTATCCTACATCTCAGTATATATCCCAAAGTCTTAAAATCAGCATACTACAATGTTACAGTCACATCAATATTTATAACAGCCCAATTCATAATAGCTAAGCTATTTTTCCAACCTGGATGCCTTTCAACTGGTGAATGGATAAAGACAATGTGGCATATATACACACTGGAATATTACTCAACCATATAAAGAATGCCTTTATGACTTTCACAAGTAAATAGATGAATCTGGAGACTATTATGCTATGTAAAATAAGCCAATCCCCAAAACCCAGAGGTCAAATCTTCTTTCTGATATGTGGATGCTAACACAAAATAAAGGGCAAAGGAGGCAGGAATAGAAGGAAGTGGATTAGACAAAGAGGAATGAAGAGAAGGGAGGAAGGGTGGGAAGAAGAAAGAGAATGGATTGGACATAACTTTCCTATGTTCGCATGTGAATATATCACCAGTGAAACTCCCTATCATGTACAACCACAAGAATGGGATCATAATTAGAGTAAGTTTTACTACATGTATCTATAATATGTCAAAATACACTCCACTGTCATGTATATCTAAAAAGAACAAATTAAAAATGAATTTAAATAAAGATGTCCAATCAGTGAAGGTAACCAAAGTGGCAGCAACCAAATTAACAAGAAACTGTCACCTGAGTAATCATGCTTGTACAAATGATGTCAATCCTTTAAACCTTGGATCCCTGGACTCCATGCTGCCCTCAAACCCAATGGGAAAGAAATAGTCTTTTCTGCTCAGAGACTGTGTCTCCCTTACTATAATGAGAAATAAGTTCAGTTTTCTTTTTTAAAAAAAGAACTTATATATAAAAATATAGTTTACCCAAACTCTTTAAATAAGACATAGGAAGAGTTAATACTACAATATAAATTGAAAGATTTTTATTCACCCAGTAAATAAAACAAGGATGGATGGTTTTAGAAGAAAAGCATGCAGAATATTTAAATCACAGATAATTGCAATTCTATAGAAAGTTTCTAAAGAAAGAATAAATACAAAAAAAAGTCAAGAAGAATGTATTTCAAGTGGTAGGCAAGAAGTCACATTAAATGTCTTGAAGAATCAGTGGGGAATGTGGAAATAGAAAGAATAAGTACAACTAAACTTTGCAAAACCGGGGAAGAGTAGGGAAAGAGGGCAGTAGTGCTGGGAATTCTCATATACTCAAAGGGTTTTTTGTTTTTTTATAGTAGGAGAGAGTTCATCAAAGAGCCATTGGGAAAAAAAAACTTAGACAAGAGGAACTTTTATACAAAGGAAAGAAAAAAAGTTCTTTATTTATGTGCCAGACATTGTAAAATTAGAAAAATGAGAACAGAATGATACCTAAAACACAACTGGATATTATCCTTAAAATGTGTGTTTTAACAATATAAATGGAAGACAGAAATGTGTAGATTTTGTTAGATTTATATTTTTCATCTAAATCAATGAGATATTTCCTATTTGATGGTGTCTGTTTTCTCCAAAAATTATGATTTTAGGTCATATATTAGAGTGAGGGAAGGTGAAGCACTCGAGGATTGGAAATTTTCAGAGAGAGTGTCT
This sequence comes from Callospermophilus lateralis, assembly GCF_048772815.1. Classification (NCBI taxonomy): domain Eukaryota; kingdom Metazoa; phylum Chordata; class Mammalia; order Rodentia; family Sciuridae; genus Callospermophilus; species Callospermophilus lateralis. The sequence continues at coordinate 1,489,148 of NW_027512465.1, read as the reverse complement.
GCATGTTTGATAGCAGGGTGAGAGAGTCTCAGATTCTAACAGGGTTTCTGGGCAGGGCTGAGTGGATATTTGAAGCAGGTGAGGACCATCAACAGTAAGTCCTCATTCTGTTTTATGGCTTTTTGGTTGGACATCATTTGGCATCTTGGTTCCAGATGTAGAGAATATTCAACTTTGGATTCCTAATTGTAACAAATGCAATATAAATTCTTTAATAAAACTTTATGGAGAAGCATGTTGTTTTTATGCACTTTAGTTAGTCAACAAATTTTGTGCATGAAGACTAACTTTGAAAGGTCATTACACCTCTGTTAACAATTCCAACTTTGCAGTCTTCTGAGTATCCCCAGATTTTAGCCTGGCCACTTCTCTAATGGAAAGGAGAGTCTGCAAAACACCCTTTGGATTAAAAAGCAAATCAAGAGGCAGCCATGCAAATATTGGATACTAGTGAGTTCCCAGCCATAGCTACTGAAGTTAAGGTGCTATATGTATTTTATTGCAGAAATTTATTCTCAGATGGACCCTTAAGTTAAGCAAATGTAAGGTAGGTTCTAAATCATTGCTTTTGAAAATCTTACCCAGAAAGGATAATTTAATAATTATTCATCAGATCAAGATATGAAACATGCCACATTTTAATCATAATGATATTTTAATATCTATTGAGTAGTATTTATAAGGCACCCTTATGCTTTTATGATTGTTCTCTTAGCCACTTTATGAGAAAGATAATATTGCTGACCCCATTTTGTGTCATAAAACAGTCCTAGAAAGGTTAAGTAAATTCCCAAATAACATCCAAGTGGTAAGTGGAAGAGGTAAGAGAGAAGCCCAAGGAATTTGACTTCTTTGCCTGAACTATTAACCCTTAGGCTACCCTGAAAAAGGCTCACTCTATTGTGAGAATGTAGTATTTTCACTTTTACTGGCAATAAAAACAAATGGGATTGGAGGAATAAAGTAACAATACAGAGAATAAAGCTATTTTTTTTTTAAGTTGATTCATTTGAGAAACACAGGTGTCTGGGAGAACCAAAGAGGAAAATATTCAGCAGCAAGCATATTAACTGGGATTTGAAATGAGAATCTGCTAACCATCAGTTCCATGTTTGTATTTACTACTTTGTATTTCCCTCTACTATTCTCAGGCCTCTGGGAAAGAATGAAAAAGAATGTGGTCTTATGTTAGCTTTACTTAGTGAATAAGGGAATAAATTCGCACCTCTACTTTGAGATGCAAAAAAAGAATGAACAGAGACTGGCCACTATAGCAAAGTAATACAAGATGGCCCAACATAGCCCCTCCACTTAGTGTGTGCAACAGTCCAAATCAGAGGTGGTAGTAAGTAACCAGAATGATTTCATGGAATAGGAATTGCTCCTAGGAATTGGTTCTTCAAGTATCTATTTCTGGGAGTAGTAGAATAAAGAACCTACTCTTTTATAAATACTTTCTTTATTCTGTTAAACTGTTAGTCACTGTGTATTTAATGTATCTCTGAATGTATTTATCCACCACTCCATCCATCCGTCCGTCCTTCTGTCTGTCCATATACTGTCATCTCCTATTAGAATATACAGTACTTAGAAGATAGTACCATATTCTACTTACCTTTAATTCCTCAATATCTTTCAGAATACCAAACAGATTTCAATATTTATTGAATATCTAATGATCCCATAAATTCAGAAATAAAACAATTTTTTTGAGTCTCGAAATCTTTGCCTTAAAACAATTCTATTTGGGCCATTTATCTATTGAAACTTCTATCATGGAATTGATCTTGTGTCACAAAATGTCCATATGGCTTCTTGGAATCAGTTTATCAACTTAGTAATGCTCCATTTCACACAGGTATATGAGATAGCACAGTGAATGCTAGAAACTAGAAACTTCCGATTTGCTTTTTTTTTTTTTTTTGGTACCAGATATTGAACCCAAGAGTGCTTAACCACTGAACCACAGCCCCAACCCTTTTTATTTATTTATTTTCATTTTGAGGCAGAGTTTCACTAAGTTGCTTAGGACCTCACTAAGTTCTTGGCTTTGAACTTGCTATGTTCCTGCCTCAGCCTCCCAGTTTCTGGGATTAAAGTTATGTGCCACTATGCCCAGTACAACTGTCAATTTTTTACTTCTTGATGCCAAATTCCCTTATTCTGGAATATTTGCTTCATCTAGTAATGTCTTCAAGACTGTTTTATTGTACAAACATGATCTTTTTTTAAGGCTTGGGAATTCTACATGTTATTTTCTTTTTAAAAACTTGTTTTCAATTACTATGTATTCTTCAAGGACTAGTTTAAATCCCATGTAGTCTCTGCAGTATTCTACCTTCAGTTTAATCTACTCTGAGTAATTCTTTCTCAGAATTACCTTAGCTCATTTAAACTGAAAGTTTCTAGAGAAATATATTTGTAACAGGGTGCCTTATATAATAGTTAATTTTCATGTGTAAAGGAATACCATCTGGGCTGGGGTTGTAGTTGAGTAGAAGAGTGCTTGCCTTGCATGTGTGAGGCACTGGGTTCAATCCTCAGCACCACATAAGAATAAATGGATAAAATAAAGATATTATATCTATCTATGACTAAAAAAAAAGGAATCCCATCTTCTGGATATTTCTAGACTTTGCTATAGGGCACAGTAATAATCATAATTTTTTGAATAAACTACTTAAATTTGCTTAGCAGAACTCAGTAGGTTTTAGTGATATAGCAATGCTTTCATTAAAAGTATTAATGATTTCAAATGTATGATATGTCAAGGTCATTGTACTGTCATGTGTAACTAATTAAAAAAAATTTAAAAAGCAAAATCTTTAAAATATTAATGATAAGATTATATAAAAGCATATACTAACTTTAAAAATAAATAGTTCATCTATATATAGTAATGAACTGTACTTTCAAAGTTTATAATTTTAGTTAGATTTTTAACTTCCTAAGGAAAGCATAAGATCATATTTTGTCTAGACAGGCATTTAGAAAAAATATTGTGGGATATTTTTAATGATGATAATGCAATTTTGATAAAATAATAAACATGTTTATTTAGCTATGTGAACAGTTGTATTGATTGAACAGTAAATGGACTGCCTTATTGTGTATGGATATGGACTTCTTATATATTATAAGACAAAATGTGCATGGAGAGAATGTTCTGCACTGGAGGAATAGGCAATGAGCCAACTAACCCCAGCCTCATCAAACTGTGATAAGGAAAGTGCATCTCTCGGGCTGGGGAAATAAGAGAGAATTCCCAGCCACAATGCTCCTTTCTTTAGTATGAAATGTGCACTAATAGGCTGCATTGAGCTACTGACAGTTTCTATGAAGAGTCTCTACCCTTTCAAATGCAAATATTTCGGAATCAGTCAGGTTCCCAGCACATGGATTTTAAAACCAAGTCATTCTTCACTGTGGGCTAACATAATTGCACACTTGGGACATTATATATTTATACAGATAATGGGTACAATTCAGGCAGCTGTCTACTGAAGTTAATGGAAAGTCTATTTATTGAGAGGGGAATGTGAATATATATGGATGTAGGTGTGTATGTGTTGTGTGTGTATGTGCGTGTATAATGTGTGTGTATGTATATATATATGGTTTTTCTTCCTTTTCTCCCCATTCAATTCCTGACAAGTCCTATTCTATAATACTTTTACTTTGTAATTTGAATTTCTTGGATTTGAACTTCACACTATTTCTCTATTGATTTATCTCTTTTCAAAACAAGGTTCTTTTTAGGAAGTGGAAAGAAGTGGCAAATTATACATACACATGAATAAAAATCGTCTCCAACTACAATGAAAACTTTTTAGAGTTGTAAAAGTTATGTGTATACCATTAATGAGAATGGATTTTGGAATCAAACACTTTACTTTTTAATCCTAATTTCACTAATTATTAGATAAGTGTCTTTAGGTTACTTCACTCCTCTGAAATTCAGTTTCCTCATCTCTAAAATGACAACTTACTTACTAAGAACTTTTCACATCACTTATTCAAAAGGCTAATTGGATCCTTTTACTTTTGTTTCCACAGAGTATGTTATCTCTGAGTAATAGAATGCAAGGCCTGATGAATAATGCATTTTCCTACACATTCTCCATGGAAATACCTATGCTTGTTTGCCAGATACCCTCCCCTCAAATGTGCCCAGTCAAAGGGACACTCACCTTCTGCTCCAGAAGTAGCTCTGAATGGGCAGTGTCTCTGAAATAGCCCCACAAGTCTGAATAGATTTAGTGAGAACAACTTAATCTTTAAATGAATCACAAACTCTTAGCCTCATTTTGAGGTGTTGGAGAATCTAGTATCTCTTCCCACCAAGGTTCTGAGGAATTTAATAAATAAAATAGAGTTATAAGAAATCCAAAACATCACAGTTTTTATTTTAGTGCATATTAATTACACAGAATATGGTTCTTGTGGACCATTGGTACATGTACAGAACATTTCGGTAATTTCTAGTCTGATTTACTCCCTTTTTCTGATCCCCTTCCTTTTTACTAAATTGAAAGTCAGATCTGGGGAGATTTGCTCACTATTTTTTAAAATTTTGTGATTTTATTTATTCTAATTAGTTACATATGAGTGCAGAGACAATTCAATTCGTATTATACAAATAGAGCACAATTTTTCATGTCTTTGGTTGAGCACAAAGTAAAGTCACACGATTCGTGTTTTCATACATGCACTTAGGGTAATGATGTCCATCTCATTCTACTGTTTTTTCCTACCTTCATCATCTCCTTTACCTCTCCCTTTTGCCCTATCTAAAGTTAGTGTAATCCTCCCATCCCTCCCATCCCCACTATAAATCAGCATCCTGATATCAGAGAAGACATTAGGCATTTGGTTTTTTGGGGATTGGCTTACTTCACTTCATCCATTCATTTACTGAAGGGTATCTAGGTTGGATCCACAATTTATCTATTGTGAATTGTGCTGCTATAAACATTGATGTGGCTTTGTCCCTGTCGTATTCTGTTTTTAAGTCCTTTGGGTATAGACTGAGGAGTGGGACATTTGGGTCAAATGGTTTCCATTCCCAGCTTTCCAAGGAATCTCCACATTGTTTTCCAGATTGGTTACACCACTTTGCAGTCCCAAATGCAATGTAAGAATGTGCCCTTTTGTTCACATCCTCACCAACACTTATTGTTGTTTGTTTTCTTAATAGCTGCCATTCTGACTGGAGTGAAATGAAATCTTAGAGTAGTTTTGATTTACATTTCTCTAATTGCTAGAGATGTTGAACTTTTGTTTCATATGTTTGTTGATTGATTGTATATTTTCTTCTGAGAAGTGTTTGTTCAGTTCCTTGGCCCATTTATTAATTGGATTATTTGTGTTTTTGGTGTTAAGATTTTTGAGTACTTTATATATCCTAGAGATTAGTGCTCTGTCTGATGTGCCTGTGATAAAAATTTGCTTCCAAAATGTAGGCTCTCTATTCACTTCACCGATTGCTTCTTTTGCTGAGAAGTTTTGTGCATGGTGAGAGGTATGGATGTAATTTATTTTATTGCATATGAACATTCAGTTTTCCTAGCACAATTTGTTGAAGAGGCTATATTTTCTCCAATGTATGTTTTTGGCACCTTTGTCTAATATAAAATAACTGTAATTAAATGGGTTAGTCTCTGTTACCTCTATTCTATACCATTGCTCTACAAGTCTATTTTGGTGAAATACTATGCCCTTTTAGATACTATGGCTCTGTAGCATAGTTTAAGGTCTGGTACAGTGATGCCACTTGCCTCACTCTTCTTGCTAAGGATTGCATTAGTTATTCTGGGTCTCTTATTTTTCCAATGAATTTCATGATTGTTTTTTCTATATCTCTGGGGAATGTCATTGGGATTTTGATTGGAATTGCATTTAATCTGTATAGTGCTTTTGGTAGTATGGTCATTTTGACAATATTAATTCTGCCTATCCAAGAACGAGGGATATTTTTTTATCTTCTAAGTTCTTATTAATTTCTTTCTTTAGCATTCTATGGTTTTCACTATACAGGTCTTTCACTTCTTCCATTAAGTTGTTTCTTTCTTTCTTTTTTTCTATCTATCTATCTATCTATCTACCTATCTATCTGAGGCTATTGTAAATGGGGTAATTTTTCTCGTTTCTCTTTCAGAGGATTTGTCAATATTACTTTAATTTCTTTTGTTTGTATGATTGCTCTGACAAGTGTTTCAAGAACTATATTAAATAGAAGTGGTGAACAAGGGAATCCCTGTCTTGTTCCAGTTTTTAGATGGAATGTTCTCATTTTTTTTCCATTTAGAATGATGTTGGCTTGGAGCTTAGCATAGACAGTTTTTACAATTTTGAGATAAGTACCTATTATCCCTAGTTTTTCTAATGTTTTGAGTATGAAGGGTTGCTATATTTTGTTGAATAAGTTTTCTGAATCTATTGAGATGACCACGAGTCTATTGATGCAATGAATTACATTTATTAATTTTCTTATATTGAACCAACCTTGTATCCCTGGGATGAACCCCATTTAATCATGATGCACTATCTTTTTGATGTTTTTGTTTTTGCCAGGATTTTATTCACAATTTTTGCATCCATGTTTATTAGAGATACTGGTCTCACGTTTTCTTTCTTTGTTGTTTCCTTGCCTGGTTTTGGAATCAGGGTAATATTGTTCTCATAGAATGAGTTTGGAAGTGTTTGCTCTGCTTCTATTTCATGAAATAATTTGAGGAGTATTGGTATTAGTTCTTCATTAAAGGTCTTTTAGAGCTCAATTGTGTATCCAAGGTCCTGGACTTTTCTTGGTTGGTAATGTTTTGATGGCATCTTCTATTTCATTGCTTGAAATTGATCCATTTAAATCATGTATATCATCCTGGTTCAGTTTGGGCCAATCATGTGACTCTAGAAATATGTCAATGCCTTTGGTATTTTCTATTTTATTGTAGTACAAATTTTTCAAAATAATTTCTGTAGTGTCTATTGTGATATTTTCTTTTTCATTACATATGTTAGTAATTTGAATTTTCTTTGTCCGTCTCTTCATTTGCATTGCTATAGGTTTATCGATTTTATTCATTTATTCAAAGAACCAAATTTTTGTCAACATTTTCAATTGTTTCTTTTGTTTCAGTTTCATTGATTTCAGCTCTAATTTTAATTATTTCCTGTCTTCTACTGCTTTTGTGGTTGATTTGTTCTTCTTTATCTAGGGTTTGAGATTTAATGTTAGGTCATTTATTTGTTGGCTTTTTTTTTCTTTTAAGGAATGAACTCCATGCAATGAACTTTCCTATTAATACTGCCTTCATAGTGTCCCAGAAATTTTGATTTGTTATATCAATGTTCTCATTTCCCTCTAAGAATTTTTTTAATCTCTTCCTTGATGTCTTTTGCAACCATTGTTCATTCGTTAGCATATTATTTAGTCTCCAGGTGGTGGAGTAGTTTTTATTTTTTTATTTTATCATTGATTTCTCATTTCATTCCATTATGATCTGATAGAATGCAGGGTAGTATCTCTACTTTTCTTTGTATTTGTTAAGAGTCACTTTTGGCATAATATATGGTCTATTTTAGAGAAGGATCCATGTGGGGCTGAGAAGAAAGTGTATTCACTCGTTGGAGCAGTAAATATTCTATATATGTCAGTTAAGTCTAAGTTATTGATTGTTTGATTGAGTTCTATAGTTTCTTTGTTCAGCTTTTGTTCAGAAGATTTATCCAGTGGTGAAAGCAGTGTGTTATAGTCACCTAGAATTATTGTGTTGAGTATTTGACTCTTGAACTTGACAAGATTTTGTTAGATGAACATAGATGCTCCATTATTTGTGGCATATATATTTATAATTGTTATGTCTTGTTGATGTATGGTTCCCTTAAGCAATATGTAGCATCCTTCTTTATCCCTTTTGATTAACTTTGTCTTAAAGTCTACTTTATTTAATATGAAAATGAAAACCCCTGCTGGCTTCCACAGTCCATGTTAATGGTATGTGTTTTCCCAATCTTTCACCTTCAGTCTCTGGATGTCTTTTCCTAAGAGATGAGTCTTTTGGAGGCAGCATATTTTTTTTGTTTGTTTGTTTGTTTTTTTTTTTTTTTTTTGTAAAATCCAATTTGCCAGTCTTTGTCTTTTGATTGGTGAGTTTAGGTCATTAACATTCAGAGTTATTATTGAGACATGATTTGTATTTCTAGCCATTCTTGTTTATTTTTGGTATTTAATTGACTTGGTTTCTCCTTTGATTAGTTTTTCTTTTAGTGTAATACCTCCCTCTGCTAATTTTCATTGTTGTTTTTTATTTTCCCCTTGTGGAATATTTTATTGAGGATGTTCTGTAGTGCTGGCTTTCTAGCTGTGAATTCTTTTAACTTTTGTTTATCATGGAAGGTTTTTATTTTATCATCAAATCTAAAGCTTATTTTTGCTTGATATAAGGTTCTTGGTTGACATTCATTTTCTTTCACAGCTTGGTATATGTTATTCCAGGCTCTTTTAACATTCAGGATCTGGGTTGAAAATCCTGCAGATATCCTAACTGGTTTTCTCCTATAAGTAATCTGATTCCTTTCTCTCTGGGCTTATAAAATTCTTTCCTTATTCTCTATGCTAGACATCTTCATTATATTGTGCCTTGATGTAGATCTGTTGTGATTTTGTACATTTAGCGTTCTGTAAGCCTCTTGTATTTTATTTTTCAATTTATTCTTCTTGTTTAAAAAATAGTTCTGATATTAGTTCATTGAATAGATTGCTCATTCCTTTAGTTTGGAACTCTATGTCTTCCTCTATCACAATTACTCTTAAATTTTTTTTTGTTTTCCCATATTTCTTGAATGTTCTACTCTTGATTTCTTACCATTTTCACTCTGTGATCTACATTCTGTTTGAGATTATATATTTTGTCTTCATTGTCTGAGGTGCTATCTTCCAAGTGGTCTAATCTGTTGATGATGTTTCAAATTTAGGTTATTTTGGTTTATTGTATCTTTCATTTCAAGGATTTCATTTTTTTTTCAGAATCTCCATCTCCTTATTGAAGTAGTATTTTGCTTCCTGTATTTGATATTGTATCTCTTTAACAGTATTATCTTTTGCTGCCTGCTGTTATTCTTTTATATTATCCTTTATTTCATAGAACATTTTAATTCTATACATCCTGAACTCCTTCTCTGTAATTTCTTCTGTTGTGCTGGCCTTGGATTCTAATAATGTAGTATTTTGATTTTTGGGGGGCACCTTTTCCCCTTGTTTTTTTTTTTTTTCATGCTATTCTAGTTTCTTTTCTTCTAGCACTGAGGATCCACAATATTATTATTATTATTATTATTATTATTATTATCATTATTATTATTAATGCTTTAGTCTTATCTTGCCCCTACAGGATTCCAGTACCTCTCCTGCCCAGCATGTGTTCCAAGCTGGGATTTGCCACAACTAAAGAAGGCAATGATGGTGTCCCAAGATTCCCAAGATGGAGGTGGCTACTTTCAGGGATGGAGTGGCAGGACAAGTGGGGGTGGGCTAGGGGTGGTGATGGACAATGTGTTCAAAGATGCAGCTCAGACCCAGTGTGGGCTCCACAGGCATCGGTGGGGCTGTCCTGGGCCTGCCTGGGCTCTGCTCTGCTCACTGAATTCTTACCAATGCTGTCCTTAGACCGACATTTACTGTGGGTGGTGATGTTAATGGCCGGGCAATGTGTGTTCCCTCTAGGCAGAAGAACAGGAAATGTATTAAGCAGATAAAGAAGGATTAAGGAATGCCTCATCATGGAAGTCAGAAATACAGCAAAGGGTAATGTTTTTGATTATTAAGTTGGTTATATTTCACCCTGGGTCCAGGTTCCAGTTCATACTTTGTAAGTTCAAGTTTTCTCAAAGTATGAAAAATGAAAACAATGCAAATAATTTAACTTTACTTTAGCAAGCTTCAGATTCTGCACCAAAATGCATGCTGTCAAATAAGTTTCTGGAATATATTTGAGGATTAATTCCTCCAAAGGTTATTCCAGAGACCAAAGATGGGTTAAATGTAAAGATAAATGACCAATGGGCTTGTTTTTCACTATTCTTTACCATTTTTTAAGCCTATTTTCCAGACACTGTTAGAAACTAGCATTATTCCATCTCTAAAACAACCCTCCAGACTAATATTCATTTGGTTTTATCAATGAAAAATAAAGTATAGAGAGGTAATGTGATACCATTCCTAGGTGGGAAATGGCACAATGCATCATTTTGGCTAACTTCAAATCTTAATCTCATTCCACTGTGGTCTGATATTTCAATTACTATGTCACTTAGAATTTTTGATTGTAAGCAAGAGAAACTGATTGTTATTATCTAAAAATATAATGGAAGAAAAACAGTACCTGACAAATAATTAGCTCCCTAGGAAATCAGATTTTAAAATTCTTGAAGAATTGGAGCCTCTGAACAGGACAACGAAAAGAAAGTGCAAAGAGTATCTTTCCACACAAGGGACGTGACACATGGATCAAGTTACTGGTGTTGGACAGTGCCACCACTGGATGTCATTTCAGCTGTCATCAACTGTCTCAATCATTTCTGTCCCAGTAGTAGGCAACATTACTCCATGTAGATTTGCAGAGCTGTATGGAGATACTCATACTGTGGAAAAAATAAAAAACACAATCTAAGTTGATTTTAAAATGCTCTCTACCAAACATCTATTTAATTAGATTTGGATTTCCAAAAATTCACTCCTTAAATGATATTCTCTTTTCTGCTATTGTAACAGAATGCCACAGATGGAGTATATTACACATAATAGAATTATATTCAATTCATGGATCTGGAGGTTGTGAAGTCCAAGCATGACAGAGTTCTGAAAACTTGAATAAACTTTGCATTACAACCTGTGTTTTCTCAGATATGTGGATACTAGCACACAATAAGAGCAGGGGAGGGAAAATAAAATTCATTGGATTAGACAAAGAGGAATGAAGTGAAAAGAGGAGGAATAGGAATAAGAAAGAACCTAGAATGCACAGGATATAACTTTCCTATGTTTGCATGTGAATACACCACTAGTGAAATTCCCCATCATTTACATCCCCAAGATTGGGATCCTAATTATAATAAGTTATACTTCATGTGTGTATAATATGTCAAAATACCCTCTACTGCTATGTATAACTAAAGAGAACAAATAAAAATATGATGTGTTTAAAATTCTGATGCAATATTGATATTTTAAATTGCAAATGGGTACAATTACCTTCAATTTACAACTGAAGTCTATTAATTTTAATTAAATAATTTCTAAACAAAATAAGAAAGTATAAAAGTATGTATTCTCCTTTATTTCTGGTTATTTTTCTTAATTGGTCATACTTGATTTCTTATGTTTTTACCCATATTTTTATCATGTTTCTTTTATTCTTATTTTATTTTTACCAACCTCTGTAAGTTTAAAATGACATTTGGATCCTCACAAATTCTAAAATAATTAATGAGAGAAACTCTGTGTAATGCTATGCAAAGAATAGAAATACAAAACAAATATAAAGCTGGTATCTTCTAGGTGTCATCTGGCACTCAAAATTGTATTTATCAATGTTATCAATAACATGAAAATTTGACTCTGATAAATAAGAGTTTAACTAGAAACTTAAATACCCAAATGCTGCACAAAGTCTCTACGTGTTTAAGATATGTATGCAATATAGTAATAATAATAAGTAACATTTCATTGAATTCATATGAATTGTAGACTACATTCTTTTTTTTAAAAAAAGTTTTTTTCTAATTAATTATACAGAACAGAAGAATTCATTTTGATACATCGTACACAAAAGGAGCACACCTTCTTCTTTTCTAGCTGAACATGGTTTAAAGTCACACTAGTAGTGTAATCATACATGTATATAGGGTGATAATGTCTGTCTCATTTCACTGTCCTTTCCATCACCACACCCCTTTTCTTCTCCTCTCTTCCCTCTGTACAATCGAAAGTTTCTTCATTCTCCACCCCACCCCACATTATGGATTAGCATCCATTTATAAGAGAAAACATTTTGCCATTGGTTCTTTAGGATTGGCTTATTTTGCTTAGCATGTTATTCTTCAGCTCTGTCCATTTACCTGCAAATGCCATAAATTTATTCTTCTTTAAGGCTGAGTAATATTTCATTGTGTATATGTACCACATTCTCTTTATCCATTCACCTATTGAAGGGCACCTAGGTTGGTTCTATAGTTTATTATTGTAAATTGAGTTGTAATAAACATTGATGCAACTCATCCTTGCCAACACTTACTGTTTCTTGTATTCTTGATAATTGGCATTCTGATTGAAGTGAGATGAAATCTTAGAGTAGTTTTGATTTGTATTTCTATAATAGCTAGAAATTATGAACATTTTTTTCATATTTGTTAATAAATTGTATTTCTTCTTCTGTGAAGTGTCTGTTAGGTTCCTTAGCACATTTATTGATCAGGTTATTTGTTTTTTTGGTGTTATATGTTTTTTGAGTTCTTTCTATATCCTTGAGATTTGTGCTTTACAATGAGGTGCATGTGGTAAAGATTTTCTCCCATCCTGTAGGTTACCTCTTTGTGTTATTGATTGTTTCCTTTGATGAGAAGAAGATTTTGAGTTTGAGTATATCCCATTTATTGATTCTTTATTTTACTTGTTGTGCTTTAGGAGTCTTGTTAAGGAAGGAAGGGCTTAATCCAACATGATGGAGATTTTCTCCTACTGTTTCTTCTGTTAAACACAATGTCTCCATTGTAATGTCTAAGTGTTTGTTCCACTTTGAGTTGATTTTTGTGCAGGGTGAGAGATAGAGGTTTAATTTTATTTTGCTACAGATGATTTCCAGTTTTCCCAGCACCATTTGTTGAAAAGGCTATCTTTTCTCCAATGTAAGTTTTGGCACCATTGTTTAGTATGAGATAATAATATTTATGTGAGTTTTTCTCTGTATCTTCTATTCTACACCATTGGTCTACATGTCTATTTTGGTGCCAGTACAATGCTGTTTTTGTTACTATGGGTCTGTAATAACAATTTAAGGTCTGTATTTTGATGCCTCCTGTTTCACTCTTCTTCCTAAGAATTATTTTGGCTATTCTGGGTCTTTTATTTTTCCAAATAAATTTCATGATTGCTTTTTATAGTTGTGTGAAAAATATCATTGGGATTTTAATAGGAATTATGTTAAATCTGTATAGAAATTTTGATAGTATGACCACTTTGACAATATTAATTCTGCCTTTCCAAGAACATGGGAGAGCTTCCCATCTTCTAAGGTCTTCCTCAATTTCTTTAGTGTTCTGTGGCTTTCATCATAGAAATCTTACCTATTTTGTTAGATTGATTTCCAAGTATGTTATCTTTTTTGTGGCTATTGCAATTGGGATAGTTTTCATAATTTCTCTTTCATTGGATTCATTGCTTATGTATAGAAATGCATTTGATTTGTGGGTATTGATTTATAATCTGCTACTTTGCTGAATTCATTTATTAGTTTTGGAAGTTTTCCTGTGGAATTTTTTGTATCTTTTAAATACAGAATCATGTTGTCAGCAAATAGTGATAGTGTGAGTTCTTCTTTTCCTATTCATAATTTCTATAATTTCTTTTGTCTGTCTGATTTTTCTGGCTTTCAGAGACTATGAAGAAGTGGTGAAAGATGGCATCCACATCTTGTTCCAGTTTTTAGAGGGAATGCTTTCAATTTTTCTCCATTTAGAATGATGTTTGCCTTGGGTTTAGCATAGACAGCTTTTAAACACTGAGGTATGCTCCTACTATCACTAGTTTTTCTAGTGTTTTGAACATGAAGTGGTGTTTTGCCAAATGCTTTTTCTGCATCTATTGAGATGATCATAAGATTCCTGTCTTTGTGTCTATTGATCTGATTATATTTATATTATATAATATAATGTATTATATTTATTGTTTTCATATGCTGAACCAACCTAGCATTCATGCAATGAAGCTCACTTGATTGTGGTACACTATCTTTCTAATATATACTCTCCCAGGGGTATTGCCCCCAGTCTCTGGCTTTCCACAGGCTGGCCAGGCCCAGACTGGCCCATGTAGTCTCAGTTGCAATGTGATGAACTTTGGCTTCAGATTGTCCAGGCTCTGCCTTGCTGCAGTCCCATAATCTCAATACCATTCCATCTTGCAGAGAGACCAACAGGAATGTGTTCACACAAAGAACTGACTTGCAAAGAGACAGCCAGATGGCTACCACTGACACACCCAGCAGAAAAACCATAGGTGCAACCAGACTGAAGGTACCTTAACAATATATCTCCAGGCCCTTGCCAGTGTTTCCAGTCTGAGGCAGCCATGCCCGGGGTGGTGGCAGCAAACGTGTAGGCCCCTTGGTCCTGAACTCTCAGGCCCTGGCCAGTTTCCCAAGATGGCCATAGCAGCCTGTAACCAAACCTGCGAGTGTCCTGACAATGAAATTCCCAGAAGCAATGAACAGAGGGTGCTATGTGGCTGGTCTCTGGGTGGTCTGCAAGCAAATGGTGGGCACTTGGTGGGTGGACACAGGTTGGTGGTTGGTGGGTGATGGGTGATGGGCAGGCAAATGAACAACCATTGGGTGGTAGGCCACCATCAGCCAGTGATCTGCATGCAAAAGACAGGTGATGATACAGTGACAAAGGACTGGTGATCTTGGTGGACAAAAGTGAGGCAAAGAGCAAGGGATGGGGGAAAGATAGTGAGGGCTGTTTCAGAAAGAAAGAGTATTTCCTGTGCTTGAATCCTCAGTCACAGACCAACAAGAAATGCAGCCTCCTTCTACTTCACCATCTTAGGTCCGCCGTGGATACTACATTCATATATATATTTGTTTAATTTATCAAGCTTACAATAACTCTGTGAGGCAGTTCCTCCTTTTAAAGCAAAAAAAACTAACATAGAGAAGTTATGTAACTTTTTCAAGAAAATATTACTAATAACATTCATTTGCAGCCAGCCTGTTCCAGAATTTATTATTTGAATGCTTAATTTCTCTGAGATTTGTAGAAGACACAATGCTGATTTTCATAAGTTACAAAGAAATTGATAAGTGATAGGCAATTGGAAAACTCCCTGGGACTATTACTTATCAAATGATTTTAAAAGAATTTTATAATAATCACCTTGTTTTATGTAAATTATTTTATTGGATGAGGTAATCTTATGATATAGACTGGCGACATAATGAACACACAAAATATATATATGTGTTACCTGCTCCAGTTCAATTAAGTAGTAACAAAGCTGGTACAGTAATAAGAATCACATGATATGAGATTGGTACTCCCTTTGGTATTCTAAGTTGTTAGCAATAACCCTTTTCTACTGTTAGTTGCATAGGACATATTTCATGTGATTGAAATGGATTTTCAACACTGTTGGTTTAGCTAAAGCCATAAAAAGTGTTTTGGCAAGCTAAAAGATAGCAGATCATTAAAAAAAAATTCTAGATGTTCCTCTCTAAGCATTTGAGTTCAATAGCAAGGGGAAAACTACTATTGTCTTCCAAAATATTTGCTGGTGTCACCGTCCAAAACAGACATTTTGATACAAAGTACATGGAAGATTTCCAAATAATGTTTATCTTCACTTTTTAAATAATTTCTTATCAGGCAAAATGATTTTTATCTTGCAATTTCAGCATTTTCTGTTTTCTTTGTTCCTCATAATTTTACCTGGATTCAATTTTCCTCTATGTGATACAGTTTATTATCCCTCTTAAACTGCCCCCGTTTGGAGGGCTGAAAAAGGAAAAAGAAGAGAGGACTCTATTGAGGATAGCTGCTGTCATTGTAACTTCCCCTTTTCTCCTTATGAAATAGCAGGAAGTGTGTGTGGGGGGTTTGAATCATAGATTGCTAATAGAGAGGACAGTTTCAAATGGAATAGCCTTGGACTTCCAGAAGGATACATAAAGGCAGTGGCTACTCATTGTTAAAGTCATGGGTTTCGTCTTTGGGCATTATTCCATATTGGAAGCCATTTTTTAAAAGTAGATCAGAAGAGCTATAAAGATTGCTACTGTCAGGTGTCACGAGCTGTCCATGGGCTGTGTGTGTGAACTATGCACATTTGAGTGTATGAGGGGACTAGTCTGCGCATTGATTGGGCTGTGCGACACAAGTGTGCCTTCTTTGGTTCTACCTGTGATCCTACATAGCACCTGAGATGGGTGTAACTTGCCATGGTGTCAATCAATTTGTTGAACTCAAGACATCACAAAGCAAGACTTCACATTCAAAAACCTACCTCTTGCCTTATTTTGGTGGAATATTCTATCAAATGTCTTCTCCCCGATAAATGGAGGGGAGTTGGGTATGCTTACTCTCTTGCTTCTTGCCTCCCTTGCTCCTCTTGACTTCCAACACGGGAGCTTACCCCTGAGGTTGCAGAGCCATCCCTGACCCCTCAAAAAGGTATTTGGGGTTTGTATGATATTTCTGTTGCCAGCTCAATACACATGGAGTAACCCCGAATCCATTGCCCACATGGAATGTGGGCGACACCCAGAGTACAAAACTGTTGGCCAGGGTATCTTTCATATCCAATCATGTTAGATTTTTTTTTCTACCTTTATGGTCACTCATTTATTAGCTTATTTAACATAGCATTAAACTTCAAGTCTGTGGACTTTTATGTTCCAGGTTGTGCTCAGGGCTTGAGAAAAAAGCATTTCACATAATTATACTGCATTGAGACTTGAGTCTAGGGCAATTATCATAATTATTGAATATGTTCAGCACTTACTATATATTAGGTACTAGAATCATATTTTTAAAAATTTATTCCTCAGAATTCTCATTTGTTTAAGTCACGGGCAAGAGATTCTACATTATAATATCTGACAAAACATACATATTTAACTTACTAAATTAAATATATATATATATATATATATATATATATACATATATATGTGTATATATATATATTTAAGAATAATAGTTTTCAGAGATCAAGAAGGAGAAATAATAGCAATATAATTCTTAAATCATAAAGCAGATGGATGAATGTTATTGACTTAGCATATCTCACAAAGCTTAATCCTCATGACAATGACTTTCAAGTATCCCTATAAATGGACATCAAGGCAGGGTAAGGAGTTGTGGAATTTATAATAAGGAGGATAATAAAAAGCAAAAATTTTATATTACATCTCCACTACATGCATCTGAAAGCTTCTTGTCACTATAGCAGAAATCTGGAAGAATAGTCTTGGATGGAGAATCTATCCTCAATTCATGCACAAATTTGTTTAAACTTATGCTGAACAACAGATCATCTTCTCTCCTCCCTCATTTATTTCCAAATATTGGCACTTTGACTTCCAGGCAAGAAACTTTTTCTTTTAGATTTTTTTTTTCTTGGACATCTAACTAGACCAAGAAGAAAGGTTCAAGATTTTTGCAATCAAAGTACCCAGTAACCTAGTTATCTGAATCATACTGTATGGAAATTAGAATTTGAAAACTCCCATATACTTAGAATTACAATTAGTCCTACATTCTCAATAATCAGTATTAACCTTGAATTAACAAATAAGCAATTCACATTTAATATGGAAATTTGAATTCAAAAGCAGTAAAGAAGAAAACATAATTTGGAGGTTAAGAAAGAGTCAAAGAGAAAAACAGAACATTACATGTATGAAATAAGAGTGTGTTAAGAACAGAAACATTTTAAATATTAAATAATTTACTTGGAAGTTAAGTATATAATTAAAAAAATGATGAAATGTTCATTGAAGACTTGTAGACCAATGGTACAGAATACAGGACACAGAGGCTAACCCAGAAAACTACAATTATCTTATATTAGACAAAGGTGCCCAAAAAGTACATTGGAGAAAAGATAATCTCCTCAACAAATGGTGCTGGGAAAACTGGAAATCCACATGCAACAAAATTAAATTAAACATCTATCTCTCACCATGCACAAAACTTATCTCAAAGTGGATCAAAGACCTAGGAATTAAACCAGAGACACTGCACCTATTAGAAGAAAAAGTAGCCCCAAATCTCCATCATGTTGGATTAGGCCCCAACTTCCTTAATGAGACTTCTATACTGCAAGAATTAAAATCAAGAATCACTAAATGGGATGGATTCAAACTCAAAAGCTTCTTCTCAGCAAAAGAAACAATTAGTGAGGTGAATAGAGAGCCCACAATTTGGGAACAAATTTTACCACATGCACATCAGTTAGAGCATTAATCTCTAGGATATATAAAGAACTCAAATATCTTAACAACAAAAACACAAATAATCCAATCAATAAGTGGGTCAAAGAATTCAGCAGACACTTCTCAGAATTTGATATACAATCAACCAACAAATATATGAAAAAATGTTCAACATCTGTAGAAATTAGAGCAATGCAAATCAAAACTACTATAAGATTTCACCTCACTCCATTAAGAATACAAACAACAATAGTGTTGGCAAGGATGTGGAGAAAAAATGTACGTTGCTATTGGGACTGCAAATTGGTGTAGCCAACATGGAAAGCAGTATGAAGAATCCCTAGAAAACTGGGAATGCAGCCGTCATTTGCCCCAGCTATCCTACTCTTAAGTCTATACCCAAAGGACTTAAAAACAGCATACTACGGGGACACAACCACATCAATGTTTATAGCAGCATAATTCACAATAACTAAACTATGGAACCAACCTAGTTACCCTTCAATAGATGAATGGATAAAGAAAATCTGATATATATACATATAATATTACCACATACATATGGTAATATTATTCAGCAATAAAAGAGAATAAAATCATGGCATTTGCATGCAAATAGATGGAGTTAGAGAAGATAATGCTAAGTGAAGTTAGCCAATCCCCCCAAAACAAATGCTGAATGTTTTCTCTGATTCAACTATGCTGATTCATAATATAGTTGAGGGGAACATGGGAGAATTAGAAGAACTCTAGATAGGGCAAAAGGGAGAGAGCATGGGGTAGGAAAGATGATGAATGATGAAATGAGATGGACATAGTTACCCTAACCACATGTATGAAGACACAAATAGTGTGACTCTACTTTGTGTACAACTAGAGGTATGAAAATTTGTTCGCTATATGTTGAATATGAATTGTAATGCATTCTGTTGCCATATATAACAAATTAAAATAAAAAATATATAAAAAAGAAATGTTTACTGTTATCCAAAGAGCCTCTGGAAGATAAACAATTGAAGGAATAACTCAAAAGAAAAATAAAATCAGGGGCTGGGGATGTGGTTCAAGCTGTAGCGTGCTCGCCTGGCATGCGCGGGGCGGTGGGTTCGATCCTCAGCACCACATAAAAATAAAATAAAGATGTTTTGTCCACCGAAAACTGAAAAATAAATATTAAAAATTCTCTGTCTCTCTCTCTTCTCTCTTTTTCTCTAAAAAAAGAAAAAGAAAAGTAAAATCAATCAATATATCTATTTGTCTATCCTAAACCTATCTCTAAACTCACTCATTCTCTCCCTCTTATATGTTCATCTGATTGAGAATCCTAGAAAAAAAAAGGGAGAAACAAATTTATCAATTAAATAATTAAAGAAAATTTGACAGTTTATAGTTTGAAAGGTGTCATCAAATGCCCAGTTCACAAGATGAACATAATCCCATAACATCTTTCAAAGTGTAAGAAAAACAATGTAACAAAGTATTGAATGTATGCAATGGAGTAGGACCAGATTACTTCATATTTATTAACATCAATACTCAATGCTAAAAGACAATGTAATAACAGTTTTAAAATACTGAACAAAAACTGTTTCTATCTACTATTTTACAATGAGTTATAATATCACTCAAATTGGAAGATAGAAAATCTATATTTTTAATATATGCCAAATCTCAAAAACATTTTCTCCCACTCTATCCAGAAAGATATGAAAGGGCATTAAAGACTACAAATTTAAACTTTTACATTTAGAAAATATTGGGACAAAAGTTAAAACAGAACCACTTGTTACACTCTGCATTCAGCCAGGAGCAGGGAGAATGAGCTGGTGAAATAGGCAAACCTGCTTTGTAAAGGCTCTGTCCTTGAAAAGAGCTATAACCTGTGCTCAATCATATTGATGAGATCTATCACATAACCAATGCATTCAAGATATCTTGGACATATAATCTCAGCTCCACCATCTTCTTCCAAGTAGTAACTCTGTGTGTAAGAGGAAAGCACACACAATCATGCACCACTTAACAACGGAAATATATTCTGAGAAATGCCTCATTAGTAAATCCCATCCTTGTGTAAACACCATAGAGGATGCCTCTACAAAAGTAGATGGTATGGCTTACTACACATCTAGACCATGTGATTTTAATATAAATTGTATGTAGCCTTTTGCTTCTATGCAATATAACATGAGATTAAATAAAAAACAAAAATGACTATGCAATCAAGAGATGGATTAAGTATGAGATGTATGGAGTGGTTGTTGGATCACCATGTCACACTGTTGTACAACAAACTTTGCCTTTCATAAAGAGTACACTCTAAAATGATGATAACAATGTAGTATAATAAATACATAAACTGGAACACATTTATTATTATTACCAAGTATTATGTATTATACATAATTATGTGAGCTATACTTCTTTACAATTGGCAACACAGTTGGTTCGTTTACACCGACATCACAAACATGTGAATTATGCCTTATGTTAAGATGATACAATAGCTAAGAGAATAGAAAATTTTTAGTTCTATTACAGTCTTTAAGACCATTATCATATATGTGGTCCACCATTGACTAAAGAATCATTATGTGGTATGTGCATGTATTTGGTTAGGCTCCTAGCTATCTTCCATACAACAACAAATTGGAAATAATATACATATTTACTAATAGGAAATTATGTAAATAATATGTTAGTAAACAATATTTTATAACCATAAAAAAACAAATAAACTGATTGTAAACTCATATGACCCTACTGTAAGGCTAACTTCACTGAAAAAGTAGTAAGCTAGAAAAGCATGGTTTATAAAATGCAATCATTTGTATAAAAAAGAAGAAAAACATATATGTAATTTATTTTATGTACTTAAAATATCTCTAGAATTATGAAGAAAAGACTCTATTCTGTGTGTATTATTATATTAATCCAGGTACTAAGTTAATTGTTTATGTTGATTTTCAAATTTTCTTTTTTAACACAAATACAATTAGGAGTATGACTTTTCCAGCATCTGTTTGGTCTATAAAAAGTAGTAGTGATTATTGGTACAAAAAAGGAATAATGTTCTGATAGACTAAAAAGTTGTGTGTGTGTGTGTGTGTGTGTGTGTGTGTACATGTATATGTAAAAACAGTTCCAATATTTTGGGCTTCAGCAAAATATTTAATCAAAGTGATGCTGATTAAAGAACATACTATATATTCAGTGGATCATTAAATGCATTAAAAATATTTCTTACTGCTTTTTAATATATTCCCAGGATGGTAGCTGTGTCCCATAACATATCCCTGATTCTTTATTTCCTTCCAAAAAGATCTATTTCTTGCAGCCCACATATGGCCTCTTGTTTCTCCTCTTTTCCATATGTATTAGTCAGAGTTCTCCTGAGAAAGAGTGTGTGTCTGTATATATATATATATATATATATATATAGATATAGATATAGATATAGATATAGATATAGATATAGATATATAGATAGATATAGATATAGATATGTATACATATCTCATATCATATATAAAGAAATTTATTATAAAGTATTGGCTCACATTATTATGGAGGCTGAGAAATTCCACCATCTGCAATTTGCAATATGTAGATCTAGGAAGAACACTGTTGAAGTTGCAATGCCTGTGAGACAAAAGGGCTGTAGTTGTAGATTCCAGTTCTTGTTTCAAGGTCTAGAACAATGTCTGCTAAGAGGAAGATAACTGCAATATTCATTCCAGTTTAAGCCCTTAGGCAGAGAGAGGGTGAACACAAACTTCTTTACTTCTATTCAAGCCCTCAGAGTACTTATTAAATGATGCTCACATACATTGGGGAGGATCATCTGCTTTATTCAGTCCACTTCCATTCAAATCGTAATCTCTTATGGAAGGACCCAGACAGACACACCACATCGTAATATTTTGTTAGTTATCTGATTACATCATGGTCCAATCTACCTGATACATAAAATTAACCATCTCCTTAAAGGACATACAATCCCCAAATAAAGACATTAACAAGGTAATAATTCCACCTAGCTCAATACAACTATTCTATATACAATAAAAAGTTACTAATCTCATTGCTAGAAAAAAAAGAGAAATTAGTTGGGTGATAGTCACTCTTTTAATGTATTCTATAACTTAAATATTATGAAATAAATTAGCAATACTTAGATACTACAATATAAAACCAAGACATCTTATATTACATGATAAGGAAGATGAGAAGTGAGGAAAAAAACATTCCAAATGTAACAAACTTAAGGAGAACTAATCCTAAGAATAATAGTTCTCATTTTCTTTAATTGGTTATGTGATCATAGTGGATATTCATAACTCTCTTCTTCCACTACCCATTCTGTATTTGCCTTCTGAAAGCATCTTAGCCAGTTTGGGTTCTTTGCCATTAGGGGTGACCTGAACCTTTATTCCTGATTGTCTGAGTTATTAGTAGTTCTTTCTAGATTTGATCATTATAGTTTTCCATTATCCCTAATCATCAAACATGGTAGTTCTAAAAGAGGCCCTAACTGATTTTGTGTTCTAGAAATATTTTTTCTTCTCTTCTTTATAGAGTAGTAGTTCAATTTTCCTTTGTTGTCAGGATCAGTCATTCTAAGCAGTAAAGTCCCTCCTTTTCCTATTGATTCAGAGGTATGAGAAGTTCAAAGTGGCCTGATTAAGTCTTCCAGTACAGTGAAATCATTTTTGTGTCTCCTGAGTTAAGCACTTCTTTCTTTGGAACTAAGACCTTTAGTCTTACAGATCATAAGTTTGTGGGAACAGGAAGGAAAAATTTTGCTAATTATTCACAACAGTCCTACTCAAATTTTGCAGCTTTTCCAAGCAGTGGGTAAATAGACTGTAACAACACAAAGAAATGGGGTATATTTTGCCTTGAAAATCCAAAGAGGGCCAGGCACAGTGGCATATACTGGTAATCCCAGTGACTCAGGAACCTGAGGCAGGAGGAGTACAATTTCAAGGCCAGGCTCAACTTAGTGAGACCCTGTCTACACAAACAAACAAAAACAAATACAAAGGGCTGGTAATTTGGCTGAGTGTTGGAGTACCACTGGGTTGAATATCCAGTACCATAAACACACACACACACACACACACACACACACACACACAGGAAAAACAGCCCACTAGACCTAACACTTTTTTTTTAATTGCAGGAAGAGCCAAAGCAACTATCTACCTTTTACTTTAGAAGGAATATCTTGAAATGTCCCCACATCCCACTGGATTCCTAGAAAATTCACTGTAAGCAGGCCTCCAAGTTTTAGTCAGATTTATTTTCCAATCTGCGATATATGTCTTACCAATATTTCTATAATAGATACTTGTGTGGGCTCTCTCTCCTCCAGCGAGGAGGTCCACAGAACAGGGTAGAGGAGAGTGTGGCTGCAGAGTCACTAATCAAGACTTCCAGAGACCAAACAGGAAGCAGGTCTGATTTTATTGTGCAGTTACCATGTATATATATATATTCAAGCAATAGCTAAACAGATTACAGGCAGTCACTAATGCAATTTCTACTAAATGTCCTTGCAGTGACCAATGGAGGAGTGGGCCATGGAGCAAGCGCAGGTACTGCCACACGTGGCCTCATCCCAGGGCTGTGCATACAGGGTAAGCAGTTTGCCACTCACACACCTAGCATGAGGAAGTGATTTGCCACTCACATGCCCTTAACGTATTCCATGTATGCAGCACTCCATGCACTGGTCCCCACAGATACTATTCTTTGGTCACTAGATTCAATAAATCAAAATTCATCAATATCATGGATCATTGTGATATTACATAGAAAATAAAGACAATCAAGATCCATGTGAATTCACTGTTACAAAGAGATGGAGGGTTGATATTCCCTGAAGTAAATGTTTTTTTTATGGACTTGCTAGTTGAGAGATAAACATTTCTGGTGTGCTTTATGGACAGGTGTGCAGAAAAAAAGCAAGGGTTAGATCAGAATAGCTATGAAACAGTGACCAGAGGATGGTTAATTTGCTCATGCATCTAGTAACATCAGCTACAATTATTATCATGACTTAGTTGAGCGTATAAAAAATTCCACTATTATTCTGCAAGATCTGTCTTCTACATGGCTCAAATAGGAGAACTGAATGAGGATATAGTGATAATTACTACCCCTTTATCTTAAGTCCTTGAAGGTGGCACTAGTCTCCGAAATATCTACAGGAATATTTTATTAACTTTAACTTATTATTTCCCTAGATAGAGGGAGTTCTAATGCCTTTTGTTTTACCTTTCCCACCATAATAGCCCTAATTCCACAGGCCAGGGAACAAATGTGGGAATTCTGCCACCTACTAAGTATGTATATTCAAGTTATGATTTCTAGGGAGATCATAGGATGAGATTGGAAACCTCCTTCTGAGATAGATCCAAGCTGGTCCCCCAAATCTCCCACACTGATTGGTGGACCACAGTGACTTTGGGTTTCTTGAATTAATATCAGTTCAGAGTTGGCATAGAACAGTCCCCCCTCCCTGCCAAATATGATTATTTCCTTTGCCCCAATGCACAATTCTCCTGGAAAGTTACTATAAGTATCTTTAGGGAAGGCTAGGAGAAATGTCATCAGCAAAATTTTCAGTAAAGTTACTAGGATCCTTTCTGAAGAGGAGGACCTGGTCTCATCTTCATTCAAGACATTATGCATCAGTAAATTGGTTCAAATCTGAAAACTGATGAAGAACCATGATGGTTTTATGATTTAGGTTAGACTTATGTTCACTTGAACTAGAACTTTTATGCTTATGCAGATCAGGTAAGGATTTATGAGAGTTCCTATCATGTCACATCTAGGAACATTATAATCAACTAGACAATACTTTGAGTCTGTGTGAGTCAAACTGTTCTGATTGCTAGTTTGACTTTGTTATTCATTATGGTAATTATACCCACCTTACTTTTGGCAGTTGAGTATGGTCACTTGGTCTCTGTTGTCCTAGGATAGTATTCCTCTAATTACAGTTACGTTCAGTAATTTATTGACAGCAGTTTTATTATAGGTCTAGTTTAAAGAGAGGAGTAATCAGAGAACTCTTTAAGGATGCTGGGGTTCCCATCACAACTTTCTTTCTCATTGTATTGGTTAAAGTTATTCATACTAAAATCTCTCAGTGTAGATGAATATGTCTTAAAGGATAACTCCACTGTAACATTTCAATCTCCCTTTGTTTTTCCCTTTGAATACTTTCCTGTATTTTAAACCAAGACAAGTCAATCATATCCACTTAATTATCTCTGGACCACATTTAAGTTCATGATTTAGCCCATGAAAGAAACAGTTAAAGCCTTTCTAACTCCCCAAGCTGCTGCAATAGCAAATGCAAAATTTTTGAATAATAAACCCATATCAATATATTAAACCTCATTCCACACTATGCTCCTTCCACACATTATCTTAATTTCTTAATATCCATTTCTATACATGTTGCTAGAATTTATTTGAGAATTTTTTTTTGTTAGTGTAATGGATCTCTTCATGAGTTATACTTTAGAGACTTGTTGGAATTTGACTATGGCTATAATATTAAAAGCAAAGAATGATGTTGAGACTGGGCCCTGGGTATTAGCATTACCTTGCATGGCAATTGCCTCAGGGAAGACCACAAAAGTTTTCCAATGCACAGAAGTGCAAGGGTTTTTTTTTTGTTTGTTTGTTTGTTTGTTTTTCCATGTGGATGGAGAGGCTACCAACTTTGTAAGTGAAGATGTCATCATCTATGAGTAGTAAGTTTAACTGCACTGGGGTTAGGGAGGAAGCTTCTTATGGGGATGGGAGATCCATTCTACTAGAGGTGGGAGAGTCACATCTAATGTGAGTAAATAAACCTCTTACAAAGGAAAAGAAGACTCATCAGAATTTGAGGACTCATTATGTCCAGCCGCATCACAATCTCCCCAAATTCCTCCACCCCAATTTATAAGATCTTATTTTTAATAGTAAATATCCTGGGAGGCTGGGATTTCAATTTCCATTGTTATTCATCCAGAAACAAGATAAGATTCTGCATATGATTTTTAGGAATTTAAGCCCTGCAGCTACAAGAGAGTCTACTTCAGAGAATAGATGGAAGCTTTCCATTACATATGCAGCTCTTAAGCTGGGAATTGAACCATAAGCTTCTTCTTTTATTTCATCTTTATGCTCAGGGATATTGGGAACAATCATCCAATGTCATAATAATTTTAATTTCTCAAAAATATGTGAAAGTACATAGAAACTCACCTACTTCCTTGCTTCTTATAATTAAGATTACTCAATGCAGGCATTTTACATATCTTTATAAACAGTTCTTGTTATAGAATATGGGTCCTCTCTTTATGAGTAGAAATATTATTAGTGTCTTTAAAAATAGAATACAAAGTTTTATCTCTGCTACTTCATAGGAGTCAGTAAGCTTTCAAATTAGACTAGTTTTGGTAAAAAAAAAAATATATATACACAAGATATTGTAAACTATTGTCCCAAAATTCACAGGTGTGGAGAAAGGACTGAAAGATTCACCTCAAAACACACACTCTGGAACCATTCCCAGAATTCACTTATACAAATGTCCCACTTGTTTGTCCTATGGTATAGGAATACAGACTGATCAATGCTGATGAAATCTGCAACAAATGGGCAACTGCTAAAGAGCCAGAAAGATATTTCCATAGGAACATCCCATACTCTGACACTTGAGGACTTTGCTTTAGCTTCCACGACAGGAAAAAAAATAAACAAATAAACAACAAAAATAAAAACAAAGACACCCAAGGCCACCATGTCTTCTACCTCCAATACTTGCTACTGGCCACTTCCAAGCCATCTTCTACCATTTGGAATTGATTTTTCTATTTTTCTACCTTTGTAAAAATGTTTTACTTATTTCATGTTGAGAGTTACAAGTGGGAGAGAGGCATCCTGACTTCTATCAGTACAGTGTCCATCCCAAACTGGTCATGGCACTGCTGCACAGTAGCCAGGACACTCAGGAGTTGCTGGTCCACAGCATCCAGGTGAGATTCAGAGATCACATAAGAGATGGGATCATAGGCCATGGCTGATTTTAATTCAGACTTTAACACTCCAATCATTAGGTAGTTCAGTCTGTTCCAAGTAGAAAACCTAATGATGCAACTCTGATAGAAAGAGGCAAGGATGCTTCTCTCAACCAATGAAGGGTGCCCAAAGCTTTCAGCTTTATAAAGAATGATGAACACACTATCATCTCCATCATCTTGAAAGTTCTCATAGTGATGGCACTCAGCCTTGTCAATCAGGTAAACGAATACGGAGGTGTCAATGTGTGGGCCTGAGTCATATGAGGATGTTTTCTTCACAGGAGTCACAGTAGCTCTCAGCATACTTCCATCTGGCCAATTTGCCTTCTGGATAAGTCCTGCCCCAGGGGTCTCAGTGTTTCTCCAGAGGCCACACCTCTGGATGCCAAAGTGTGATAGTTCCCTCCCTGAGTCTTCATCCACACAAGCTGGATCTATTTCTTGGCAGTAATAGCACTTCCCATAGAAACAAGTATTATTTCCTACAGCTAGGAAGGTCCTCAACAGCTGCTCCAAAGCAACAGGCTTGATCTCTGTCCACAAATTAACAAACCTGCCAACAACTAAGGGAAAACCCAGAATCAATGGAAACCCCAAATCTTGTCCAAATGAAAGGCCTTTACCTCTGCTTTGTGTCTTCCAAACCAGCATATGGCTTCCCTTTCATCACATAGTGTCAGCTCTTCCACTTAGGTTTGAAGACCATTTTTTGTCCTTCTTCAAGTACCAGTAAGGCTTTCAGCTTTGTCCCTTTATAACCCACATGGCTTTAATGGTTTTTTAGGTGGCCATGGTGTGCATGATTGTTCCCAGCTCCAGTGTCTCTTCAGGGTACACTTCTAGAGGCACCACCCACTGGGCTGCAATCTCCCATGGAGTTTGCAAGGTGTGGTCCAGCTTGGGTGACAACTCTACATGCAAGCCAGTCATCATTCCGTGAAAAGGCCTCTGGTCCTCCTGGTTGTCAGCTCATGTATCTAAATTGTCAAACAGGAAAACTTTCGTGAAGATAAGGATGACAATGAATATTGCTAACAGCACAACTCACTGTTTAAGCTTCATGGTGACATCTTTTCTTCCTCCCATAATCTGCTCTCTAGTTATTAAGGAGAGCAGGTGGTGAGGCTCTGCAAGGAGATTCCATGATTACACTCATCCATTTCTTCACTGGAGTTCTCCACAATTCCTTTCTGGTATGAGGCTCAGTCCCTGGCTACTTGCACAGTGTGACAAAGGCCCAGCCTCTCCTGCCACCTCCAGGTAGGGGCAGCCCCACGCTGCTATCACCACCCCATGCTGCTGCTGAGGTTCAGGCTCATCCCTGGCTTGTCCATTCCAGGGCCACCTCTCCTTACCCTAGCCACAGGTCCCACACCACTCCCTGCCTCCCAGTTATTATTGTCTTAATATTTAATCATATTAGAGAGTGAATTCCCGAGACCCAAAAACAAATCAGAAAACTCATCTTAAAATTCTATTCCTCTAGAACCTCCCTTTTATGTCAAAATATGTATTAGTCATGGTTCTCCAGAAGGGAGTGGGATACTGGTAGGACACATATGCATGCATGCACACACACCACACTTACAGACATTGGCTCATGTGAACATGTAGGATGGGAAGTTCTAAAACCTATAGTCCACACACTTCTAGAGATGAAGAAAAGCCAGCATTGTCATTTTGTCTTGAAAACCATTGGGCAAATGATATTAATCCCAGACTGAGGGAAGAAGATGAGATGAAATGTCTACTTCATGAAGTGAGAAGAAAAGAAGCAAATTCCTCCTTCAACTTTTTGTTCTATCAAGGTCCTTCATAGATTCGTTGCTACCCAACCACCTTTGAGCATTTCATCCACTTACTGAGTCTATTGGCTCAAATGCTAATCTCATCTGGAAACACCCTCACAGACATCCAGCAGCAAGGCTTAATCTGGGCACCCATGGCTCAACAACGCCCAAGCATGCAAATAACCATCACACTCAGGAAGCAAAGATGGTGCAGATAGAATATTCATTCAAGGTAAAATAAGTGAAAAAAACACTGAGTTGAGAGAACCAGAATGTGATAACTAGCCCTTTACTTTAGTAGAATTTATTTTTGTTTTTGTTTGGTATATTGCATTAAACTTGATGAGCCCTTGTCCATGTTCCATTTTTTTGTACATTTGGATGAAACATTTGTATTTTTTTATGTTAGCTGTTTTTGAGTGAATTTTTATGGCTTATAACTTCTTGAATACTTGGAGAAATATAATGGAAAAAAATCTAGATTTTTTTCAAACAGTTTTGTGCCAGACCATCAACTGGACTTTTATTAGCCATATGTCATTGGGAAATTAATATAGACACCGTGTTCCACTTCCATATCCCTCCTCAGTAACTGAAGGATTTCTTTCTCAGCCTTAAAGGACCGCTAAATGGCAGGTCTCAGTTGTCAATCCTCTCCAAAACCTGCCACTGGCTGTAGAATCACCATTTCTAAAGTCACATTATTTTATACTGTTTCCCGGAAGCATCTATACTAATTTCCCAAGCCATGTGAGGATATATAACATCAATTCCGTTATCCCAACTTAGAACAATTCTAAAAGACCATTCCCAACTTCAAATGCAGGGATATCTGAGGCCTTGTTGTGTCTGTAGTGTAGCCCAACCATTCCATATGCCCAATGCTGCTTCTTTTACCCTCACTTCCAAGTATTAATCCTGGCAGCGATCTTGCATACTAATTTCTGCCTCAGAATCTGCTTCCCAGGGAACTTGAAATGAAGCATTATACAACTCATATGCCTTGGTGAATGTTGAGATATCCCAATCTGTATTTCCTGTTTATAAAAATAAAACTTTCCTCCTTCTTTTTCAGAATAGACTCTGCACTAGATGTTTTTCTTGGCAAAGAATTAATGAAGCTATGGTTTCAGCCTTTGAAATGTTGGGTCATTGAAAATATCATTTGCCCACCTAAGAATAAAGATACAATTAATTCTTCTTAGTATCCTTGGATGCTTCTCATTTCACTACCAATCTACCTGTGTAGCTATATCTCTTCTCATTGATGGATTCAGTCACTCTTCCTAGTTGTTTTAGTTGGCTTTTCACTCCTGGGACTAAAAGACCTGACTAGAACAATTGTAGAAGCGGAAAAGCTTATTTGGGACCCCAGGGTTTCAGAGGTCCCAATCCATAGACAGCAGCCTCCATTCCTTAGGGCTCGAAGTGAGGCTGAACATCAATCATGGCAGAAAAGTGTGTGTGGGGGGGGACTGCTCACATGATGATCAGACAGCAGAGAGAGTGTGACTCCACTTGCCAAATATAAAATATATACCCCAAAGGCATTCCCCTAATGACCCACCTCCCCAACCACACCCTACCCACTTTCAGTTCCCTAGCAGTTAATTCATCAGGGGATCAATGCATTGATTAGGTTAAGGTTTTCATAACCCAAACATTCCTTCTCTAAACCTTTTTGCATTGTCTCATGAATGAGCTTTTGGGTTACACCTAATGTCTAAAGCATAACACTGCCTATATAATTTTTCTGGTTCCTTGATCTCACATGGCAATTAATTTCTTAATATTGATGGCTAAAGTCACATTGAATTTAAAGAATAAATTTAATATTTTAAAATATTTCTTTTTTTTTGGTATTTTTATATTGTGGAGTTTCACAAAGTCATTAGTTGTGAAGTAAAAAAGAACCCACAAGGTGGAAGTCAGAAATTATAGTATAGAGTTCTTCACTTACTTGTTCTATGGCTCTGAAAAAAAAATCACTTACTGAAATCGTTTAGTCTATGAAATAACAATTATGCACAACACATTGCTGTAGAAAATGAGATGTAAAATCTTTTTCTCTCTTTTTAAAAATAAATTTATTTATTTTAATTAGGCATATATGACAGCAGAATGCATTTTGATTCATTGTACATGACTGCAGCACAACTTTTTCTTTCTCTACTTCTACACGATGTAGCATTGCACCATATGTGCAGTCATACATACTTAGGGTAATGATGTCCATCACATTTCACTGTCTTTCCTCCCCCCGACCCCTACTCTCTGAAATCTTTTTCTTAGGTAGACACACACAGATAGGGAAATCATGAAGGGAAGGGATTTGGTGGTTATATCATTTCTGGATTCCTGTGGTTTGAAGCATGGCAGGGTGGACTCCTGAAAATAATGTTTATAATAGACTCTGCTGAGCAGTAGCAGAGCAAGTAGGGATGGCACCTGTGATAAGAAAATGGATCCTTTCAACCTCAGTCATTCTTATAGCCAAAAAGCCCAGTGCCAAAAGAAGCAGCAGGGGCTTGGGTCATATAGCTCAGTGGTGGAGTGTATGCATGAGTGGCACTGGGTTCCATCATCAGCAACACATAAAAATTAATAAAATAAAAATATATTTTTAAAAGCAGCAGCACAATAAGGAGGGGCAGAAATTGTGAGCCAAGAATCAGATGGAACATTTGCATTGCTCTCAGGATAATCATAGGAACTGCCCAGGGGGCCCGGTAAGTAAAGCCTGTGTATCTATACCCATGCTCAAGTGTACCATGGAAACTAGATGGCCAGATATAAAAATTTATTAACTATTTAGTCAGTATTTATTGAGATCTGCAGTCAGTGTAAGGGGTTGAGATTACATATAATGACAAAATATGAATCTTGTCTTCATGAGACTTTTTTTCCAAAGTGGGAGAATGGTATTTTTCTATTATTCTCCTCCTTCTATTAGATGGGACATAATCCTAAATTGTGATGGGGAATCTCTCCACAGATGGTTGGAAACATACCGACTGGCTTGAAAGAGAAGCAGATTTTTATGCCATAATGTTTTTCTTTACCATTTCTAAAATGCTTCTACTTTCCCAAGCTACTGAATTAGGGGCAAAGTGGTCATAGTAAGAAAAAGCAAAAACACTTATTTAAACTCCTCATCTCAGCTGAGATTCCCACTTCTATTACTTTTTTTTTTCTTTTTTATCTCTAAAGTTCAGGTGAACTTACATAGAACTTCAATTTCTGTACATTTTAATCAAATTAATTTTATGAAATCCTAATTCCAGTCACCATATTTTTATGATTATGAAATTAATTTTGTCTTTCTCCTAAGACTAAAATGTGTGGGTTGAATATTCCTGAAAAGAGAAATGAGAATCTTTTAATCTCATTCCATTTAAACTATCACTTATTTTTTCAACTGTTACATTTCTCTCTCATCGTTTAATTTTTCACATTTAAAATTTTCTGTTTTCTGAAAAATGGTAGGATTTCCCATGTATACAATTGATTGTCTAGCCTATTCTTGACCCAAGGGTTATTCTCTAAAACTTCCTCAGTAAACAGTTTAGGGAAGAGACTACTATTATTACTATTTTACTAGCCATAGTAGTACTTTTCCTTTCCTTTCCTGTTCTAAGAAAAACAATGCAAACAAATAATAATAATAATTAAAAAAGCCCTTCTACTGCCCCCTGGCTAGTCTAGGAACCCTTAGAAAGAAGAGTGTCCTATATTATGTCACTCTATTAGAGGATTTACACATAATAAACAGCTCTAGAGAGAAGATACTTAAAAGTGTTCATACATAGTTTCACTCAACCTTTTAGCTAGGTTATAACTGATATATGTGTATATAAATTATATATTAATTGATATATGTATATATATATATAT
Source organism: Callospermophilus lateralis (assembly GCF_048772815.1). Lineage (NCBI taxonomy): Eukaryota > Metazoa > Chordata > Mammalia > Rodentia > Sciuridae > Callospermophilus > Callospermophilus lateralis. The sequence continues at coordinate 1,456,163 of NW_027512465.1, read as the reverse complement.
ATATATATATATATATATATAGATGTATATATATATGAATGATAGTCAGCTTTTCATCACTGACAAATACCTGAGGAAAATACCTTAAAAGAGGAAAGATTTATTTCTTATTAAATGTATTGAATTAAATAAATAAAATTTTAGTAAATTTTGTTTATGTCAGTGGGTTCCGTCCATACTTGGTTGGCTCTATTGCTTTGGCCTGAAGTGTTGCAGAACACCATGTGGAAGGACATGACAGAGGACAGCTTCTCAGTTCATGGCAGCCAGAAAGCAGAAAGAAAGGCAAAGAGAAGAAGGAACAGGTCAAGGACAAGATGCAGTCCCCAGGAGTACACCACCATGGACTCACTTCTTCAATTAGGTCCCACCTACTACTTCCCAATAATGATTTCAAATAATCTACTGATGAGGTCAGAGCCCGCAGGATCAGATAAATTCCCAAAAGCCTAACCTCAGAACTTCACTTTGTTGAGGAATAAGTTTTAACACTTCAGCTTTTGGGGAGCTTTCCAGAAGCAAACCATAACATACATACAAAATGGAATATTCGTGTCTCCTCAAAATTCAAATGATGAAGTTCTAATCCCAAGCATGCTGCATGTGGAAATGAGCCCTTGATGAGACACAACAGTTTTCTTATAAAAATAGACATCAGAGAGTGCCCATCCCAGTGTGTATGAAGTCGTTGTGTGAACACAGGCAAGCTGGCAGCTGCTTAAGAGATAAAAGATGTCCTAGAATAAAAAAATACCTGGCAAGAACCTTGACCTTGGACTTCCCTGCCTTCAGAAATGAAAAAAAAATATATTTCAGTTGTTCAAATCACCCAGTGTTTGGTGTCTCATGTCAGCAGCCTGCAACAGACTGAATTTTGTGAATCCTGAAAGGTCTTAATTGAATCATAAACCCCCAGCTTGATGACATTTGTGAGATACTTTGGGATTAAATTAATTTATATGGGTATACTCCTCCTGGATGAAATTATTGCCTTTATAAGAAAAGACACCAGAGAGAAGCCCATCCTCTGCTATCACTGTGTAAGGTACAATATGAAGATGGACATCAATCAAAAAATAGATTTCTCCTTATACAACAGACCTGCTAGTACTTGAATCTTGTTCTTCCCTGCTTCCATAACCATTAAAATTATACTTCGTTGTTTTTGATACCCAGTCTATGGTATCTCTCAGAGCAATCTGAAATGATTAATGTGCATGTGTGTGGTGTATGTGTGCGCACAAACACACATGTGTCTAGGATTCTAAAATACCCCCCAAATATTATATATTAAGTATATCAGCCAAACTTAAAGCTCTCTTATCCATATCCCTCTACTGTGTTTGCTTATCCAGAGAGTAATTATACACATCCTTTGTATATTCTTGATATCTCAAATGCTTATTTTTTGTTATTTTTGTTTCAACTAAGAAGTATATGATTTTGATTTGTATTTTCACAGCAATGCCAAATTCCAAGGGAAGAAACTCAATCGAAAAAGTAACAGGGATTAATAGTAAATTAATTTTCAATTAATTTACTATTAAAATTAGTAGTAAATTAATTTTCATAGTGTAACAGACTCCAAAAAATCTCTGTATTATACTCACAAAGAAAATTTAAATCTATTATTCAATTAGGTTCAATATCATATACATACATATATATAAATCTAGTGAAAATAAATCCCAATAAAGCCAATAAGTTCCAAAACTTGGTGTGAATCACCTGAAGTCCAAAGGCAGATAATTATCAATACTTGATTATCTCTAGGAGACAAGTGAAATGTATATTATACCTTAAAAGAATAGTAAAATTATACACATTTTAGAATAATTAGAAACCAACTCAGAATATTCAAGTAGTTATACATAAAACATTCCATCATGATTTGATCCAGATATCTATTATTTGGAAGCACCTGCCTAGGCTATCATAGTATTTGACAAATAACCTTGTATTTTTTTTTTTGGAATAAATCTAAGTACTGTAGTTCGATTATATAATTCCCTTTCTTCCACTAGCCAGCTTTCTAAAACAAAACAGTAGTCTTCCTTGTCTCTCTCCAATCCTTTTTGGATTGGAGAGGAACAAGAGAGAAGGCCAAGAGAGGAGAAAATGGAGCACTGAATTTAGATAATTTGGTTTATTTGATGACAAGTATTGTACCAGTTTGTGGAGAAAGCAGACCACGTTCTTCTGGCCAGTAAATTTATCAGAAGAGGGCATTTATGAAACGAATTTATGAAACAAATCCCAACATTGTAATTGTAAAACCATTACAAGCTAAAGTAGAAGAACAGTGGACAGTGTTACATTTTAAGTCATAGGAAGAGGGTTCTAGGCAAAGTCTCTACAAAAACACACCACTATCTCAGTTCACCTTGAATTAGTTAGGCATGAGCAGGGAGACTGCCACTCCAAGGCCAGATGTATGGCCAGAGCAACAAGATGGAGATTTGTGTATAATAATGATATTTATTTCTAAGTAGATAAAATGATTTGAGAGCCTAGTCAGTGATCACCTATGAAAACAAAGATAAATATAGTAGAGATCTTGACTTTGTAGATACTTATTAATTTAATAAAAATTCTACATGAATATATACCAAATTATTTATAGCATGTTATTAAATTAAGTCTTAGCATAATGCAATTAAACAACAGGAAGGTCAATCAAGGGAGAAAACCCCAGAATAAGACCCCATTGATACTGGGTTCCTGCCATGGCTGCACTAATGTGAACAGCTGTGTATCTCTGAACAAGTTTCTTAATCCTTCCGTGTTTGAATTCTTCCATCTGTGAGAATGGCCTACTTACACCTGTCCGTATCTAATTTGGTATGCTGAAGTGGCTCCTACAGTCTGATGGAGTCCATTTCCTCACCATAGAATGTGGCACATAAAATTGTTTGGTTTTGTTGGACTGTTTGAACATTTTAGCCCTTTAATTTCAAGAGTTATAAAATACATCCCACTTCTCTTCATTTTACTATAGAGTATTAAAAATATGTTAATCACTGAATTTATCAGTTTGAGGCGATCTCTTCTTCATTTGTACTTAACCCCTCACCTTTTAGGACAGGATCTTTAAACTCATTATGGAGTTTTTTCAGATCGATCGGACACTTCAATTCAAGAAGCAAAATCATTCACTACAATAAATAATTATGTTTTCCTAGTATTTAAAAGACAGTTAGGTTGAGGAATATCTGCATTTGTTTTTTAAATAGTGTCTCTATAAAAATATATATGTTTATTTACCTACACAAATATTGATAAATATTAACCATTTGCTTGTATCTATGTATATTCACATATGTAGCTAATATCTCCACATTCATTTAAAATATATCTGAATGTTAGCAATATTTGTAGTCTGGCCCCTGCGAAAAACAGAAACAAAAAGCAAATTACCCCAGACCAAGTCTATAAACTGACCTGTCATATTTAGAGAATAAATAGCTGTCTGGTGATTACTCTCAAGGAATAACACAAGAATGATATTTGGGTAATAGTTGTTACAAAATCCGAATTTTCTTATCCTGAACATAATTAAATAATATACTGCCACATTTATGGAATTTTTAAGTTTTCAAGAACAATTGACATATGTATGTATGTATGTATGCATATACACATACATGTTCAAAACTAGGATAGAACAATAAATTCAGTCAATATTTTTTTGCCAATAAACCATGAAAGTTATGGCATCTTGAAGTATTAAAAAAAAATCATTATTATGTTTGATATGACACTTGAAAATGTGTCATATCAAACGTAGTTTTTATTGGGAAGTTTTTATTGTGTGTGTGTATGTGTGTGTGTATACACACACACATATATATGTATGTATATATGTATATATAGTACATCATTATTTATTAAATAATTAAATTAAAATATTATAAATTGTAAGCTTAAAATCAGACACCAAAATTTTTATTTTTACTTTTAAAAAATTTTTTAGTTGTAAATGGACATAATACCTTTATTTTATTTATTTATGTGATGCTGAGGATCCAACCCAGTGCCCCACACATGCATAGCAAGTTCTTTACCACTAAGCCACAACCCCCCAAACCCAAATTTTTCTTAGTGTAACTCCTACATGTCAGATGAAAACTCCTTTGGAGAGTCAGAAAAAATGTTATTTGCCCGAAGGAAAACATGTTAAAGAATGCAAATATTTATAGAAGTGCTAGAGTCATTCATCTTTATTAGTTCTCAAAAAAAAAAAAAAACAGAGGAGAAGATAGTGAAGCATTATGTTATGGGCTCTCTTCAATGGTCTTGAAAACTGAAAGCATATGGAAAATGAAAACAAAATCAATACTCTTGTTTTTAGTGATGAGAGGAAAATATTGCTTTTAACAAAAATTTTCAGGATTTTTGTATATACTATTTTTTTTTTCTTGTAATAAAATTTTTAAACTTCAGAATGAAACGCCAAGGGAAATCCCAGATAATTTCTCCAGGGATGAATATGTTCACCATATACGCCAGTGCTTGAAGCTTTGTATTGATTAAGACAAGACTACCTATTTTGCCCTAGAGTTTTAGAACTGTCTGCCTAATAAGATACCAAAACCAAATGAAGAAGATAAAATCATCCTATGGACAAACCTATTTAGAATTACTAAAATCCAAACTTTGGCAACACCAAATGTTAGAGAGGATATGGAACAACAAGAACTCTCATTCATTGCTGTGGAGAATGCAAAATTGTGCAGCCAGTTAGTTTAGAACATTAATTGTATTGTCTGTTGTATAGCTAAATGAAGTGAAAATGTACAAAAAAAACTGTACATAGATTCTGAAAAGGCATTCTAATAAAGGATAAAAATATGAACAGTTATGAGAGTTCTGTTGAGAGGGAGAGAGGGTGAATAGATGGGGTAGAGTTCATTTTAAGGCAGCAAGACTGTATGAGACTGTAAAAATGGATGTCATGTATTTCTGAAAACCCATCAACTGCACAACATGAAAAGTAAACCCTAATATGAACTATGGACTTTAGTCAATCATAGTTTATCAATATCAGCTCATCAGTTGTAAGGAAAGGACCATATGAATGCAAGATGCTAATAAGAGAAATTGTGCTAGGAAGAGCAATTACATGGGAACCCTCTTTTCTTTGTGTTCCATGTTTTTCATAAACTTAAAACTGTTCATACAATGAAGTACATCATTTAAAAAGGATTATAAGTCTTATAATATTATCTCTTTTTTAAGTATGGATGAACATTTCCACAGTAAGATGTTAGAAACATGAAATGAAATAAAACAATTATACTGCTGCATGACATTAGACCGGATCTTCTCTGTCTCCCACTGTGGTGGACATTGAAGTGAAGAGCTGCTATTGTTGGAGGAATGAGGGCTTTCTCTAGAGTCTTTTTTTTCTTGCCGGCACTGAAGAGTAAGTTATGAATCATGCAGCCACAGGATTATGAACTCTGGTGTCACATCTGAAAGATAATCTTGAAGTAGACCTTTCCCAGTTCAAGTCTCCAGATGAGACCAAAGTCCTGGCTGGTGTTAATCAAAGACTTGCAAAGTAAATTTTACAAGGATTCTTGACACAGAGAAACTGTGAGCTAATCAATGTGTTCAGTGTTAAGCTGCTAAAACAATGATTGTACAGTATAGTAGGAAATCTGCAATTGAGGATTTCATTGAAATTTCTTCATCCTATAAAATTGATACAGTTTTGCAAAACTCAGGAATTTTGACAGGACTAGTTTTGGTAATTCATATGCAGCCCTTTGATGATCATTTTAATTAAAACTACTCAATTTTATTTTTGCTGTAGCTATAGGTCAGTCTTTCATCAGTTTATGAACTTTATAAGTTTTCACAGCCCCCAAAGGAAAACAAATAAATTGCTGGCACCTAGATCTCAGATTTCTGATCTCAAGAACTGTAACACGGTGAGTTTCTATTAAGCTACTAAGTTTGTGGGCTTTTACAACTTAATTTAATTTTTTGGTTACATTAGACCTAGGAAACTGAAGTGCTTGGTTGTATGAATGTTTTATTCAACAATAATAACTAATATGAATCAAATATTTAAAATATATCAGATTCTGTTTGGGAGTAGTTTGGGGGAGTATGATTATATTAAACCCTTTTAACAAAAAAGGGAGGTAGATCTTATATTCTTCTTATTATTTTATATATCAAAACCAAGCAGCTCAAAAGTTACATGCAGAAGGTTCACAGTTATTACACATTCCCAAGGATTCTAGAATCTTTACTATTATTTTAATTGAGATACAATTCATATACAATGCAATACATCCATTTAAAATGTACAATTTAACATGTATACAGAGTGGGACAGCCATCTGTGTAACAACAAAAGTTTAGAGTATTTTTACCTCCACTGTCCTTGAACAGTCTCTTCCCTTTCCTCCGATACCTCCAACCCCTTTCTGGAAATACCAACTGCTTTTGGTGTTTCTATATTTGACTATTCTGAACAGTTCAGATAGAGGGATCATGAGAATATGTGGATATGTGAGGATATGTGAGCTTTTATGTCTGATTTCATTCACTAAATGAAATTTTTAAATGATTCATCCTTATTGAAACATGTATTGGTGCTTAATCACTTGTTACTGTTGGACAGTATTCTTTGGTACAATATACACTTTTACATCCATCAGTTGAGGAACATGTAGGTTTTTCCCATGTTGGGTTATTTTGAATGATTTATGTATATTCGTGTACAAGTTTGTGCAATGCACATTTTCTTTTCTTCATTTTTATGGGTATGTTCTTGGAGTGTAATTTGTGGGTCATATGATAATTTTATTTAACTTTGAGAGGAACTGCTGAACTTTTTATTGAAGCTGTTGCAACATGATTTCCCATTAGCAATATATGTGGGTTCTGGTTTCACTATGTCCTCTTCATGTGTCTTGCTTTTAAAATAATGTTTTATTTCTACGTTTTCCTAAAGGATAATAATATTGAGAATCTTTTCATGAACTTGTCCCTTGGTGTATTTTTCCTGGGTAAATGTCTATCAGACTTTTTTCTCAATTGAAAAAAATAAATGAACTTAGTTTTTCTTTCATTTTATCATTAAAATGAAAAAGTCCTTCAGAAATTTGTTCCAGACATATAAATTCAAATGTTTTCTCCCATTCTATACCTCTGCCTTTTCCCTTTTATAATTGTATCATTGTCAGTAAAATATTTTTAATTTTGAAGAATTCTAACATATGTGTTTTACTCTTCTGTTGTTTGTTATGATGCTTTAACTGGGAAGTCTTTACTTAAAGACTGAAATGACCTTCTCTTGTCTTCATAGATTTAACTTTGAGGTTTAGGGTTGCCATCATTTTTTAATTAATATTGTGTGTATGGTAAAATGAAGGGATACAAACTCTTTCTTTTGCATATATATATATATGTATATATATATCCACTTGCAGAAAAAAAAAAAGATTTTCCCCCTTGAATTTTGTTGGCATTTTTGTTGAAAATTCTCTGATCATAATTATTTTTATACTCTCATTTCTATTCCATCAATTCAATTTCTCTCTATGTGTCTAAAGTCTGTCTCCATCACTGTATCTTCACAGAAGTCTTCCAATTTTGTTAATCCTTTACAACTTTTTTAAAAACTCTGTTTCCCCTCAGTTTTACATATGGATTTCAAGATTAATTTCTCAATGATGTAAAAATGGCATATGAGTTATTGATAAACATTGCATTCAGTCAGAAGCGTAATATAGGTGATATTGCCATCTGAACAATTTCAAGCCTTTCAACCATCAAAATGAAGATTTTTAAAAAATCTATTCAGAGCCATAATTTCTGTCAGCAATATTTTATGGTTTTTGTAGTACAGATATGTACATCTTTTGCTGAAATTGTACCTAAATATCTTATTTGTTTTTATCTTATTCTAAATGGAATAGATTTCTTAATTATATTTTAGATTAGTGTTATATGACCTAAAGAGTTAAATCTTACATATGGATCTTACATAAAATAATATAGAATTTTAAAATCATATTTAAAATTTGTTGGTAAGTGATTGAAATGAAGTTAAATATTGCATATTTTTCTTGTATGCATTAATAAAAATTAAATTAGTTTTAATATATTTTTAGTAAATTCATTATTCTACATTTAACATGCAAGTGTAATTTTGCTCTTCTGTTTAAATATGATTCCTTGTGTTCTTCTTGATTATATTAATTTCCTTGCTTGTATTTTCTAACAATATTAAATAAAAATGGGTACAAGAGACATTATGATATTATGAGGATCATATTTATTTTTATTTTTTAATTGATTTTATTTTTTGAATGCATTACAATTCTTATTATGTAGAGAGAGCACAATTTTTCATATCTCTGTTTGTATATAAAATATGTTCAAATCATTTCATGTCGTCATATATGTACTTTGGATAATGATGTCCATAACATTCCACCCTCATTGCTAACCCCCTGCCCCCTCTCTTCCCCTTCTACCCCTCTGGCCTATCTAGAGTATGCCTATTTCTCCCATACTCTCCCTTCCTACTCAACTAGGAGTCACTAGGGAATGGAGTGAAATTTGTGGGTCATATAATAATGTTATTTAACTTTGAGAGAAACTGAAATTCTTTGTTCTGCTTGAACTAGGTTAGAACTAGGAGTCAGTTAACTTATATTGGAGAAAACATTCAACATTTGTCTGTTGGGGATTGGCTAAGTACACTTAGCTTTATATTCTACAACTCCATCCACTTTCCTGTGAATGCCATGATTTTATTCTCTTTTATTGCTAAGTAATATTTCATTGTGTATATACACCACATTTTTTAATTCATTAATCTACTGAAGGGCATCTAGGTTGGTTCCACAGTTTAGCTATTGTGAATTGTGCTGCTATAAATATTGATGTGGCTGTGTTCCTGTAGTATGCTCTTTTTAAGTCCTTTGGGTATAGACCGAGCAGGGGATAGCTGGGTCAAATTGTGGTTCCATTCCCAGTTTTCCAAGGAATCTCCACATTACTTTCCTTGTTGGCTCCAACAATTTGCAGTCACACCAGCAATGTATGAGTGTGCCTTTCCCCCCACATCCTCTCCAACACTTTTTGTTATTTATCTTCATAATAGCTGCCATTCTGACTGGAGTGAGATGCAACTGCTAGTGATGATGAACATTTTTTCTTATATTTGTTGATTGATTGTATATCCTTTTCTGAGAAGTGTCTGTCCAGGTCCTTTGCCCATTTATAGATTGGGTTATTTGGTTTTTGATGCTTAGATTTTGAGTTCTTTATATCTCCTAAAGATTAGTGCTCTATCTGATGAGTGAGGGGAAAAAATTTGCTCCTATTCACCTCACAGATTTTTTTTTTTTTTTTTGCTGAGAAGAAACTTTCTCATTTGAATCCATCCCATTTATTAATTCTTGGTTTTAATTCTTGCACAAATGAGTCTTATTAAGGAAGTTGGGGCCTAATCCCACATGATGGAGATCTGGGTCTACTTTTTCTTCTATTAGATGCAGAGTCTGTGGTTTAATTTCTAGGTCCTTGATCCACTTTGAGTTGAGTTCTGTGCATGGTGAGAGATAGGGGTTTAGTTTCATTTTGTTGCCTATGGATTTCCAGTTTTCCCAGCCCCATTTGTTGAAGAGGCTATCTTTTCTCCAATGCCTGTTTTTGGTGCTTTTGTCTGATATAAGATAACTGTAACTTTGTGGGTTAGTCTCTGTGTCCTCTATTCTGTACCATTCGTCTTCCATTCTGTTTTGGTGCCAATACTATGCTGATTTTGTTACTATTGCTCTGCAGTATATTTTAAGGTCTGGTATAGTGATGCTGCCTGCTTCACTCTTCGTGCTAAGAATTGCTTTAGTTATTCTAGGTTTCTTATATTTCCAGATGAATTTTGGGGATCACATTTAGCACAGACTTTTATTTTGAATTATTTACCTATCACTTAAATTCAGCTTTATTTCATTAATTCGGGGATTTAGGTGTATAATTTATATTCATACATGTTATATCTGTTGAATGAATTGATCCTTTTAATTTCATTTTAAATTGTATTTGGTCTAATATTAGCATACCTATGCTTACTTTATGGCTACTGTTTGCAATATACCATTTCCTCTCTTACCATTATTTTTTTCCCTGCTATCAAGAATATCTTTTGGCCTTTCTCTTTTGACATTTGATCATGATGTGGGTGGGTATAGATATGTTCGTTTTCATTCTACTTAGAGTTCACTGTGCTACTTTCATGAGGGGATCAATGTATTTCATCATATTTGAGAAATTTTTGGCATTTATTTTTCAAAACATTTTCTCTGCTCCTTTGTCCCCTCTTCTGCTAATCCCAATATCTGCATAATGGTGCACTTGATTGTGACCTACATTTTTCTGAGGCTTGTTCATTCTTCTTCTTCTTGCCATTCTTTAGATTGCATAATACCCATATATCTTCAAATTGTACAACTCTTTGTTCTGCCAGTTAGAAATCACTGTTCAGTTTCCTTCTTAATTCTTCATTTGTTTTATTATACATTATACTTCCAGAATTTTTTAATAATTTATATCTCTTCAGTTTATTCTCTATTTGATGTGACATTGTTAATAATTTTCTTTCTATTTTAAAAAATAATCAATTATTTTAGATAACTAAACTAATAATTATCATAGTTTCTTTGAATTATTTTTTTTGCTAACTCTATACATGGCTTTTCTCAAAGGTACTTTTCCTCTGTATGCTGTTTTTCTAGTACATTGGTTACTATTACTTTCTTTATATATCATTAATATTTAAAGCTAGTTTTGATGCATTATTTTAACTTCAGATACTGATTTGGGGGGCTCTCTCGGACTTGCATGCTTTTGTTTGTTTTTCTTGCTTTTCATATAGTAACTTGGCTAGAATTACTTAGTGCAATTTGTGTCTACTGCAATGTCCAGCCACAGATATCACTTCCCACAAAGCACAGCTAGGTATACACACAGAGTCAACCTAACCACATTTACCCACCCTCACCCAAGGAATACAAGACTTTTTTTGTGGATCAACTTCTTTAATTCTTTCTTTGATTTCTTTGTTGAGTTTCTGGCTGGTTAATTTTCCTTGATATCACACCAAGACATTAACATACACTAATTGACAGCTGATTGTTCTATTATTTCCAGCAATGGTGGTACTTTTGTGATTTTCTCTGAACACAGGTTTCTTAACTCTCTTTTCTTCCTCCTATTATTTTTTTAGTGAGTCACTTCTTGTTTTTCTAGTGCTACAAGTCTCCTATGAATTGCTTCAACACCAAAAAATGTCATTGTTTTAGAGATCTCTTGGGCTAGAACATTTTTTCATACTATGTTCCAAAATAAAGTCAACCCTTTTGGGTAGAACTATAGAATTCTTCATTCTTGCAATTGGCTTCCTTCCTTGGCAGAAACCCCTTGCCAGTATACTAGAGCTAGTGATCTGGATAGAAACCTGATTTTCCTGGAATTCCACCTTTGCTCTACAAGTAGGGCCATAAGTGGGGATGATAGCCCCATGTCTTCTTGGCATCCAGCATGAAATATCTACCTTATGAATAATTTGGAGGAAAAAGATTTGTACCTACAATTGTTGTCCTGCCATGGTTGGGCTGGACCTTCCACCTGTAAGTGGGAACTGGTTAGAATACAGGAGTCCCAGATCTCTGCTTTTAATAGAGCTTCTACAACTTGAGGTTAAGGCAATAAGAAGGCAGGAACTTGTCCTTTGCAGTAAGAAAATCATGCAAGGCTGGGAATAGGGAAAATACATTGCTATCTTGTTAGTTCATCACTTTAGTAGAACTTTTTCACACTGAATTGTGGAGACTGATGTAGGAAAGAGGTTGTGGTTCAAATGTTCTCATCATTCCTACATGAGAAGGGTTGAAAAGGTCTATTTTAGTCTTAGGAATGTCACACAAGACTTATTACCTCACTAAATAGAAACCCATCCATTTGTTTGGACAAATTTTTATTGCATTACACAGACTAGAAGACACAATATCCTCCAGACAAAACTCTATAGTTTCTGCCTCAAGTGACACTTCCATTCAAAGTATAGTTGGAACTTAAATGTTCAGAGAACTGGAATTTCATAGAACACATTCTATACTCTATTTTGTGCCAGATTTACTATTTGTAAAAAAATGTTGTTCTTTCAAGATATCATAATATTAAAGTAGTGGGAAATAGGTAGTTATAATTTTTGTATTTCTTTGATGATTAGGTACCAATGAAAACTAGGATCTATCATGTTTACTTACACTTAGTTCAGTTTGCACAGTAGAAAATGCAGACAACAGTTCATTTACATCTTCTCTAAATGAGTCTTCTGGCCTCTCAATATACCATAACATGAGGCAATTCCCTTTAATTATAAAATAAAATGAATGAATACTTAAGCCTGCATTGCATCTTGGTAAATAGTAAAGAAACATACTTTAGAAAATTAATGTGTTCATTTTGAATAAATTCACTTATGTTGACTATAGTGTAAAAAATTTTATATTTCTATGTGTATAATTCATATTATGTTCAATTAACATTTTCTTTACTTTTTTTGAATAGTCTATGTTTTCATTCTTTGATGTTATGACATCACTGAGCAAAAACGTACTGAGAATATAATCCTATTCAATAATGAATTAACCAGTTATATATCAAATGCCCAACATAGTGGCAATAAAAAAATTCTTTAATCTAGTTTGGAATATAAAACTGAAATATGTAGTCATCCTTGGTCGAACATCAGTGACTTATTGAAGGTCAAATGTACATAAAGTCCTGTAAAGGCATCCTTGCATTGAAGGGATTTGATCTATTGTATAGATGACTCTTAAAAAATCTGTCATTCACAATTTGAGACAGCAAAAATAGAACACATAGCAAATTCTCAAAAACTCACTGACTTGATTTTTATAGCCTCATTCTCCATGAAATACAATGTCTATGACTTTGTTGGATTTCAATGCTTTAGTCCACTTTTTGGAATAGGACCATGGTGCATCATGTATGCTCAATACTTTTTCAATAAAGAAATGAACAGCTATGCATTGTTGTTTACACATACACACACATGAACATTTATTACATGCTCCCATACTCTACTCCTCGTTTGTCTTTGAGTGGCTGTATTTGTAATTTCTGTAGTAATTAGCAATTACAGTAAAACTAGAGGAGTACTTATGTGTGCTTGACCAGAAAAAAAAAAACTATTGATCCCTACTGATCTTTTTAGGCTCATAAGCAATTATAGATTTCAACACTCTTTTACAAGTTGTTACTTGTATTCTTTACGAATTTTTTACATTAAGTGCTTCAATGTGTGCTTTTTCAAGAAATTCATTGTTACCATCTTTGAAAACAGGGATGCACTGTATCCTAAGTGAAGAGATAATATCAAATTTGATTAAAATTACCTTTTGGTAAGATTTTCAACCTGTCTTGCCACTTTTCTTACTCTATCCCCCTATCATAATAAACTTAGCAAAAATTTTAAGACATCATAGCTTAATCTTGTCTTTTATTATTTTTAATAGATAGTTGTTTCATATTTTTAAAACTCTGCTGATTTTATATGTCAGTGATTAAAGCTGAGGTTTCAGTGTCTGAAATTCATCACAGACCTAATTCAAGGACCTTGAAGAAGGTTTTGCAATGTGTCCAAAGAACCACATGGTTTGGTACAGTTTGAAAAAGTAAGATACATCAACTACAATTAGTTCATATTCTAAGCTATTTCCATTCCAGCTTTTTATGCAACATTAGCATTCTTGAGAGCAGATGAATAGAAAATAAGTGAGGTATACATTTAGTTTGTGCTGAGTTGAATATATATTTTTGAGGCTAAATGTTACATTAAGTATAAAGTTAAATTATTATTACCCATCTGAGCAAATATATGATATCTAGGAATATTTTGAGCTCATTATCTTGGCTCAGTTGATAACTTCACATGCAGATACAGCACTCAAATTCATACTGCTGTTTGAACTGGGAGTTTATGGGCAAATAAGTGGATACAAAGTTTACAATGCACTAAGAGGAAAGCTCAGTTTTGAAAAACACTTCCAAATTCATAGTGTATCTATGCTAATTGAGTTTTTCCCCAAATATTCCTAGTAATTAGTGGTTTGCAAATCTGAGGGTTTTCTAAAATAATAAGACAACAAGTTGATAACAGAGGTATGGCCTCTTTCTGAATTTTGGTGTGTGGTCATTTTTAGCTTTTGAAAAAAGTTAAAATGTGTTACATATTTTCTCATCATAATAAGTTATTTGGGTGAATGTAATATTGGGTTATTTTCTTTAAAGAAGTAAACAAAATGAGAAAAATTTCAGAGTCCACAAAATTAGAATTCATTACTGATAAAATTATTATAATTTTTGACAAGTTTTTGTTTTTAAACAGGAGAAAGAGAGCAAAGATTAACATGTACTATTCATGTAACATATACTCTGGGAGAATTTTTCATTGTATAAGTCTATTTTGTTTTGTAGGATAAAGTTAAGTCTAACTATTATGTAAGATAAAAGCTTGCTTAATTCTTATGTGATTACATGCAAAGTGTAGATGAAAAGAATGCTACTTATACATTTTTATTGATTTACTCTTAGAAAGATAAATAATGTTAAACTCTGTAGAAAACATAGTTATTTATTGACTTCTCAATTTTAGTGATTAGGCATCTCATGCATATGTTAGTATGAAATTGAATTTCCTCCCTAGTTTAATATTTGCATTTATTTCATGTATAATAGTGGCCATTTTTAAATTTAATATAATACTTCCTTTATAAGAGAAATTTGAGTAAATTAAAAATCTGTGGCTATTTTCCCATTTTTTCATTAAAAAATCATAATATTTCATATTATGTTAATATATTATTGTTTATATTCTAAAATCATCTAACCAAAGCTTTATTAATAGGTAAAAGGGAGGACTGGGGGTGTGGCTCATGTGGTAACATGCTTGCCTGGCATGCATGCGGCCCGGGTTCGATCCTCAGCACCACATACAAACAAAGATGTTGTATCCGCCGAAAACTAAAAAAAAAATTAATATTAAAATTCTCTGTCTCTCTCTCTCTTTCTCTCTTAAAAAAACATAGGTAAAAGGGAAACAATTATTATGATTAAATTTTACCTTTTGACACTATAAAGAAAAACCTAACGCTTACTTGATGACACCCTCTCTTTTACAATTCTATTAATCATCAATAACTTTTGTTGTTGTTGTTTTGTTATTTGAATCTAGGTATTAAACCCAAAGACACTTTAACACTGAGCTATATGCCCAGCCCCTTTTAATTTTTTTTTTGACAGGATTTTGCTAAAATGCTTAGGCCTTGCTAAGTTCCCAAGGTTGGCCTAGTACTTGCAATTCTCCTGTATCACAGGTATGTGTTACCTCAACTACCTGGCTGCTCACCAATTACTGGAAATAATATTTGCTAAGTGCAAGGTACGTTTACATGTGATTGCCATGTATTAATTAATTTAATTTCCACAAATACTCTGAGAGGTAAGAATACTCTCACTTCTGACAGTACGATAGTATAATACAGAGATAAGGTAATATAATATAATTTCAAAACTTGTGAAAAGTTTTGCAGTTTGTAGATGTCATTTGTGGTCAGGATCTGAACACAGAGGGACTGGTTTGAGTGTCCAAGAACTTAACTACCCTGTTTTGACTTTTGATTATGTAACTATTACTCCTAAAAAATATTCTCCCATTTGATCACCTCTTGTTATTGTTATTGTTATTATTATGGTCCAGGTTTAGCACGTCTTTTACTTGAAATCTCTTTTCTTATTATAGGCTTCTATTAAAAATACAAAATATTGGGTGCCTTAGGTAGCAAGATACTTATTTCTCACAGTTCTAGAGACCAAGAAGTCCAAGACCTAGCTGTCAGAAGGTTTTATTGTGGATGAATTCTCTCTTTGTAGCTTTCAGAAGTTCACCTTCTTGGAATGTCCTCAAATTGTGGGGAGAAATTGAGATCTCATCTCTCTTAATTTTCTTATAAGGATACCCATAATGTTATAGAGGTTATTTCCTCAGGACCTCACTTAAACTAAATAATCTTCCCAAAGCGCCATGTTATAATAGTGTTGAATTGGACATTACAATTTCGACTTACAAAGTTGGGGAATTGCAAACATTCAGTCCATAATACATCCTAAATGAGCTCTTTTCATTTATTCTTTCCTTTAATCTAATCTATGCACAATGACTAAGTAATATTTTAAATAGGTTGATTTTTATCACATCACTCAGCTAAAACTTCAGGATAAAGTAGAAAAACAAACAACAAAACAACAAACAAACAAAAACCCTGAACTTTATTTGCAAGACACTGTATAACCTGGTCCTTTAGCAAGACTCTCATCCCTTTCTTTCACTCTGCCTCTCTGTTCTCCACTTTACCCTCAGTGTGCCTTAGTTATATAAGATAATCTGTTCATTATTTATGCTCGATGGAATTAGCCAATTGCAGTAAGACAAATACCACATCTTATCACATGTATACGGGATCTAAGATAACCAAAGTCATAGAAGCAGAGAGTAAAATGGTTTGTATAGAGATTGAAGATGGGGAGTTGATGATCAAATAGAGTTCTTAGAAGGTATCCTTGAGACCTCAAAGAATATATTTTTGAATATTCTCACCACAAAATGGCAAGTATTCTATGTGATAGATACGTTAAATAGGTTGATTTAGTTATTTCACTCTGTATTCATGAATCATGATATCACTTTTTACATCATAAATATGTACAGTTATAAATTGTCAGTCTATAATAAAATCTTTAAGAATAAAGAAACTGCTAAAATCCTTTTTTTAACTCAATCAAGGTGTGTATGGGAGCATATTCTTTTAACAAAAGAGGCAGAAGAATAAATAACTGAAATTCATATAATATGATAAATAGCATACAAGCATATTCAAATACAGGTGTCACAGAGTACAGGTTTTATAAAATATTTGGAATGGGAAAAAAGTATCTTAACTGTAATTTAAACAAACTTGACTTTGTTAGTTTCAGAAATTCTTGTAGTAAAGAACATGGGAAATGGGAGTGGGTTGAGTATCAAAGCTTTTTTAACTTCCTTTATATGGCAAGAGTCTTGATTTAAGTTTATTTTTCTTATTGGAAAAAATGTTATTTTTATGAGATATAAACAACTCTTTGTCCTTGAGAAGACAAAAAAATCAAGAATTCCACTACTTGCCAATAGTAATCAAGTGTTCTATTGTTGAGCTGTTCTTATTTTCATTGTCACTCTTTGTTGTTCTTTTAATAAGCATCGAATGGTATTACATTATCTCTTAGAAAAAAAATCCAGAATTCCTAAATGAATTGTTCTTTGAAAGCAAATGTGAAGAGTTTTCACAGGTGGTAGAATTTACTCACAACAATGACTGCTAAGTTTTTGTGGAAAAAAAAAGTGTACACAGAAATTAGAGGGTTTAAATACAGAAAGTTATAGCCCATGTAATTATTTTTTGTAAAAATATAATTTTCCTTTTCTTCTTTTTCCCATACTTATTTTTATCTAGTTAGTTATTTAACTTAATTTCTTGCAGTTGCACACAATGGTGAGATTCACTGTGGTATATACATATATGCACATAGGAAAGTTGTGTTTGATTCATTCTACTGTTTTTCTTTTTCCTAACCTCCCTGCCCTTCATTCCCATGTGTCTAATCCACTGAACTTCTATCCCCTTTTCCCCTATCCTTATTGTGATTTAGCTTCCACCAATCAGAGAAAAATTTTGAGCTTTGGTTTTTTGTATTTACTTATTTCACTTAGAATGGTAGTTTCCAGAGCCATCTATTTACCAGAAAATATCATGAAATCATTCTTTTGGATGGTGAGTAATGCTCCATTATATATATACACTACATATTTTATTCTTTTATCAGTTGAAGGGCACCTAGATGACTCCATAGCTTAGCTATTGTGAATTGTGCTGCCATATACATTAATGTGGCTGTGCCACTCTAGTATATAGATTTTAAATCCTTTGGATATATAATAAAGAGTGGAGTAACTGGGTCAACTGGTGGTTCTGTTTTTAGATTTTTAAGAAATTGCCATGCTTCTTTTCATACTGGTGGCACCAATTTGTGCAACATCATCATCATCACCAATATTTATAGGTACTTGTATTCTTACCTTTTTAAATTTATTGTTATTCTAATTAGTTATATATGACAACAGAATGCCTTACAATTTATAATACAAATATAGAGCACACTTTTTCATATCTCTGGTTGTATATAAAGTAGATTCACACCATGCGTGTCTTCATACATGTATTTAGGGTAATGATACCCATCTTATTCCACCATCTTTCTACCCCCATGCTCTTTCCCTTCTCCTCCCACTCCTTTTACCTATCTAGAGTTCATCTAATCCTCCCATGCTCCCCCTTCCAACCCCACTTTGAAGAACCCTCCTTATATCAAAGATAACTAACATTCAGCATTTGGTTTTGGGGGATCGGCTAACTTCCCTTAGAATTATATTCTACAACTCTATCCATTTACCTGCAAATGCCATGATTTTATTCTCGTTTATTGCTGAGTAATATCCAATTGTGTATATATATCACATTTTCTTTATCCACTCATTTCCTGAAGGGTATCTAATTTGTTCCACAGTTTAGCTATTGTGAATTGTGCTGCTATAAACATTGATGTGGCTGCGTCCCTGTAGTATGCAGTTTTTAAGTCCTTTGGGTATGGACTGAGAAGTGGGATACCCGGTTCAAATTGTGAGTCCATTCCCAACTTTCCAAGGAATCTACATACTGCTTTCCATACTGACTGCAACAATTTGCAGTCATACCAGGAATGTATGAGTGTGAATTTTTCCCCACATCCTTGCCAACACTTATTGTTGTTTGTATTCTTAATAGCTGCCAAGAATGCAGTGAGATGAAATCTTACAGTAGTTTTGATTTGCATTGCTCTAATTGCTACAGATGTTGAACATTTTTTTCATATTTTATTGATTATCTATTATATTCTGAGAAGTGTCCAGTTCCTGAGTTCATTTATTGATTGGGTTATTTGTTATCTTTGTATTAAGATTTTTGAATTCTTTATATATTCTAGAGATTAGTACTCTATCTGATGTGCATGTGGTAAAAATTTGCTCGAATTCTGTTGGTTTTCTATTCACCTCACTGATTGTGTCTTTTGTTAAGAAGAAGGTTTTGAATTTGTATGCATCCAATTTATTCATTCTTGATTTTAATTCTTATGCTTTAGGATTCTAATAGGCACCTAATAATCTAATAGGTACCTAATAGGCCTATAAGAGTTTAATAGTTTCTAATAGAGTCTAATAGGGGTATAATAGGTGCTATTGGGGCCTAATCTGACATGATGGAGATTTGGGCCTACATTTTCTTCTAATTACCACATTGTCTCTGATTTAATTCCTAGGTCTTTGATCCACTTTGAGATGAGTTTTTTGCTGGGTGAGAGATAGGGGTTTAAATTCATTTTGTTGCATATGGATTTTTAGTTTTTCCAACACCATTTGTTGAAGAGGCTTTCCTTTCTCCAATGTATGTTTTTGGCGCCTTTTTCTAATATAAGACAACTGTAATTATGTGAGTTAGTCTTTGTGTCCTCTGTTCTGTACCATTGGTCTACCATTCTATTTTGGTGCTAATACCATGCTGTTTTTTTTTTTTTTTTAACTATTACTATGTAGTATAGTTTAAGGTCTGGTATGTATAGTGATGCAACCTGCTTTACTCTTCTTGCTAAGGATTTCTTTATCTATTCTGGATCTCTTATTTTTCCAGATGAATTTCATGACTGCTTTTTCTATTTATATGAGGAATGTCATTGGGATTTTGATTGGGATTTCATTAAATCTATATGGGGCTTTTGGTAGTATGGCCATTTTGAATTGACAGTCACTCTGTTGAGTTAGCAGCTGCTGGGGATTGGGGGGAACTAGAAAACCATGGGTACCTGGATATCTGGTGTTCCACATAGTTGCCCAACTTAAGATGGTAATAGAGATGACCCAAGATGGAGACAGGGGTGGGTGGGGGTTGGGGGGGTAATAGTGTTGGGCAATACATGCAGAGACAAGCTCTGTGGTGTGCAGTGCTGTGGCTGTTTGCCACAGTCCGGCTGTAGCAAAATAACTGGGGGGTGGGGGTGACGAGCAACTTGTGTACATTGATACAGCAGGAGTGGGAGTCGATTATTTTTTATTTTATTTTATTTTATTTTTTTCATCTTTCATACATTTGATTCAAGTGAGTAGTGCACTTCCATTTTTACCCCAAATACAAATTGCAGAATCACATCAGTTACACATTCACAATGTTTACATAATGCCATATTAGTGACTGTTGTATTCTGCTGCCTTTCCTATCCCCTACTATCCCCCCTCCCCTCCCCTCCCATCTTCCCTCTCTACCTCATCTGTTGTTGTTCATTTCTCTCCCTCCCCCCCTTTCCCCTCACAACCTCATATATGTGATTTCGTATAACGATGAGGGTTTCCTTCCGTTTCCATGCAATTTCCCTTCTCTCTCCCTTTCCCTCCCATCAATCATCTCAGTTTAATGTTAATCTTTTCCTGATGCTCTTTCCCCCTGCTCAGTTCTTAGTTGCTCTCCTTAAATCAAAGAAGACATTTGGCATTTGTTTTTTAAGGATTGGCTAGCTTCACTTAGCATAATCTGCTCTAATGCCATCCATTTCCCTGCAAATTCCATGATTTTGTCATTTTTTAGTGCTGAATAATACTCCATTGTGTATAGATGCCACATTTTTTTTATCCATTCATCTATTGAAGGGCATCTAGGTTGGTTCCCCAGTCTAGTTATTGTGAATTGTGCTGCTATGATCATTGATGTGGCAGTATCCCTATAGTATGCTCTTTTAAGGTCCTCAGGGAATAGTCCAAGGAGGGCAATAGCTGGATCAAATGGCGGTTCCATTCCCAGCTTTCCCAGGAATCTCCATACTGCTTTCCATACTGGCCGCACCAATTTGCAGTCCCACCAGCAATGTACAAGTGTACCCTTTTCCCCACATCCTCGCCAGCACTTATTGTTGTTTGACTTCCTAATGGCTGCCAATCTTACTGGAGTGAGATGGTATCTTAGGGTGGTTTTGATTTGCATTTCTCTGACTGCTAGAGATGGTGAGCATTTTTTCATGTACTTATTGATTGATTGTATGTCCTCTTCTGAGAAGTGTCTGTTCAGGTCCTTGGCCCATTTGTTGATTAGGTTATTTGTTATCTTATTGTTTAATTTTTTGAGTTCTTTGTATATTCTGGAAATTAGGGCTCTATCTGAAGTGTGAGGAGTAAAGATTTGTTCCCAGGATGTAGGGGAGCCGATTATTGTAGGACAGGAAGGGTATATATACATTACACACAGCTTATCTTAATTAACATAAACTAGATACAGCAGTCAACCAATAAGGAATCTCCTCACTTAATGGCTCGCTGGCATCACTTCACAAACCACTCCCTCTGGCAAAATGCCAGGCGCCATCTTGATTTGTTTACAGACCCTAATGTTAGGGTCTGTAAACAAGTCCTGTTAGGGTCTATAAACAAGTTTCTGTGTGTGGATAGTGATGAGTGTCCTGCATTGGAGCAGTGTCTGGGAATTCTGTGATGGTGCTGATGCTGGTGATCCCACTAAATCCCCTGGAGTCTTGCATGGGTAAGTTGTAACAGGTCCTGTTCTAAAATTGAGTCTTGGAGCCCTGCGCATGGCGTGGCAGTGTGATTCCTGCGCAGAATCAGCTGTGGAGGGGTCCTTTATCATTCTCAGCAAAGCAGTATTTCCACTAGTTAAGACCCAGGTCACAGAGCCACACAGAATACTGCCTCCCTCTGGCCCATCATCTTCCATCCCCTATAACTTGTATTCTTAATAATTGCCATTCTGACTGGAGTGAGATGGATTCTCAGTGTAGTTTTAATTTTCATTTCTATACTTGCTAGAGATTATAAATATTTTAAATATTTTTTTACCCTTCATATTTCTTTTTTTGAGAAGTGTCTATTTAGTTCATTTGCCCATTTATTCATTGGGACATTAATATATATTTTAGTGTTAAGCTTTTTGAGTTCTTTATATATCCTGGAAATTAATGCCCTATCTCAGGTGTAGGTGGGAAACATTTTCTCCCACTCTGTAGTCTTGTTTCTTTCTTCACACTCTTGATGTTCTCCTTTTCTGTGAAGAAGCTTTTTGGTTCCATGGCATTCCATTTATTGATTTTTAAATTTTACTTCTTGTTCTTTAGGAGTCTTGTTAAGAAATTCATTTCCTGAACCATCATGTTGGAAAGTTGGGCCTAAATTTTGTTCTAGTAGGTGCAAGGTTTCAGGTTTATTTCCTAGATTCTTGATCCACTTTGAGTTGAATTTGTGCAGGGTGAGAAAGAGGTGTTAAATTTCATTCTGCTTTGTAGGAATTTCCGGTTTTCCCTGCATGATTCGTTGAAAAATACAATCTTTTCTCCAATGCATGTTTTTGATGCCTTTGTCTAGTATGAGATAACTGGATTCATGTGGTTTTATCTCTTGTTCATAAACTCAAGTGACTCATGGTCTTCAATGAAATATTTAGTGATTCTTCTCATCCACTCTAATAGAAATGACATGTTCATATCAGGAACAATTTTTAAGTTAAAGAGTTATACCATCATCTTAGAAAAATCCTCATGAGAATTCTATAAGTCATAGTGCTGTTGTGAAATATGCTTTTAGAGTTTTTTAGAGTAAGACATTTAATGGTGCTTGTAAAATCCATTCTTCCTTATGAAAGCCTATTTATGGAGAGTGTCTAGAAACATTTCCTAGATTCATTGATGTTTCCTTGTCTTATTAAAATGTTAAGTTCTTCAAACATCAGCAATAAACTTTTTCTAAAAAACTTAATTAAAATACTTCAAGATGCAAAGTTTTTTTTTTAATGTATGTATCATGGATAGAAGTGCTTTTTCTTATACCAAGGGGCATAGTGGCATGCAGCTTAAATAAAATCATTTTTACCAGCTTCATCATATATAAGTACCATTTGTAGCATCAGATGAGTCCAAATGTCTTGAGAACTATGAAGCAAAGTATTTCTAAATGACATGATACTCTTTCCTTGAAGATTTACATGTAGTTTTATAATTTTATTTCAAATAAGCAATAGGATTCAACATGGTCATGCATACAGATTGTTGGTTTCTAATTTTGTTTGGTTATTAAGCTTTTTACAACAGGTTGTACAAATGCATTGCTGAGTACATCTGGCAAATGACAATCCAAAGCCATTGGATTGTCAGACCTCACCTATCTTCCTCTTATTGTTGATGCCCCATACCTATGTGTGACTTTTATTGTGTCCTCTCCTCCAGGTGAATGCAGAAAAAGTGTTGTTGACTTAAGTAAGCATGAACGCATTAACCTAACATCTGGGATTTGAAATATAACACTCCTGGTAGAAATAAAATTTAATACATAATTAACAACTGATTGGGTTGTAGTATAGTATGTGTGGGACATGAGGGATGCAGATCTTTATGAAAACATTTAGACCATATGCATAAAGAACACCTTCAGGATATGCTGTGTTCTGAGGCATGTGGAAAATACAAAGGCAAAACTATTTGTTGGTTCGTACTTATCTTATTAACCAGTTCATCCTCCTGAGTTTAAAAAACCCAAAGATTTTAGGAAGCAACAATCTGTATGCATGACCATGTTGAATCCTATTGCTTATTTGAAATAAAATTAGATGTTAGATAATTTTTGTTGTTGTTGATGATGATTGTGATAGGGATTCCCAGCAATTCACACATTCATGGCAAGCACCAGGCAATTAGTTTCATCCTTACCTCAAAATGAAATGCTTTAAGATACTTATTTATTACAATAAGAGAGGGAAAAGTAGAAGAGGAATAAATAGGACCCCTTTGGAGCAGTTGGCTTGGATTTTAGTCCTGGCTCTATTGCATTCTAGATTTGTGACTTACCTCCAGGCCTAACTCTCAGGGAAATAAAAGACTTTTCATGTGTATAGATCAACATCTCTGAAATCCAAAAAGATCTCAAAAATATCAAAAATGTGTATTTTAACTTCATTGGAAACAAAATATAAATGATAAATAGTATACCTATTCATATTCCATTCTTCCTTATGAAAGCCTATTTATTGGGAGTGCCTAGAAAAATTTCCTAGATTCACTGATGTTTGTCTTATTAAAATGTTAAGTTTGAAACATATAAATGTGAGTGTGTGTGTGTGTGTGTGAATACCATAAGCAAAATCACACATCTATGATTTTTACTTTATTTTGTACTTGATTAACAAATATTTATCATATATATATATATATATATATATATATATATATATATATATATATGTATGTATTTTTTTCTAAAGTGTCTAAAATCCAAAGTCCCTGTTAGTTTGAAGTAAACACATTCATGGTCCCTCCGAATTATTGTGGATTTACCATAATTAAATCAATAATTCTGAATTAATTAAACATAAGGTTCAGAGGATACTAATTCTAACTAATTTGACACCAACTATTTACCCTGGGTAAGGTTCTTCTATTGACAGACTAGCCTACAGGATCACACTTCCTGTATGTATTTTTATTTGCTATGAAGATAAAGATATGAATAGTATCACTTTAGATGATATAGAGAGGGAAGAATTGAGCAATTGAGCATTTGTTTATTTATAGTTTATTTATACCTAAGCTCTAATACTTTTAAAGCCAATATGATTAAAAGAACACATACTCTTACAATTTTGGAAGTAATAACTGGTGAAATAGATATATTCAGGTTAGTGGATTTTATTTTATTTTATTTTTCACATTTGATGATTTACTTTTTTGGCTTACCTTCTTCTCACCTTCTCCCACAATGTATTATTTTGTTGGCTTAATGACAATGGTGATAATGGTATAGAATATCTTCTCTTCTCAAAAAAACATTTTTATAAACCATAAATCCAAGGAATGCTAAATAGAAATCACATTATAAATTTGAAGATATTCATTAAATTTACAGCAAATTAAAGTATTATTGTCTAAGTTGAATATATCTATAACTGTCACTACCTACTTTTATAACTTCTTCTATGGATGCAGACCCATGATGGTTTCTTCAATGGTTTTATGATTATTTTCAACTATCACTGTTTTAGTACACTTAATCATTTCACTGAATTATGTTTCAAGACTACATCTTGATAAAATTAACAAATTGTTTTTAATGAGAGGCAAAGTATATTTTCATATAGGATCAAACATGGAGTAATAGAGAAGACACAAAATTATTCATAACCAAGATAAGATATTTGTTAAGAATTTCAGACTGGGTGACAGAGACAGAAGTTGTAACTAATATATCTCTGCTGTAGCACTGCTCTTTCTATCTGCAAAAAGTCACCTTTCTGTGATGTGTGAAAGGTTGTTTGTTATGTCTAATTGAAGGATACAGATTTCAAGCTGTGTGTAGGTGATACATGAATTTTTCACTCCTGCTGACAAGCACATTGACTACTGTGTAATTCTTTAAATTGATTCAATCAAACCCATGCTGTTTATGCTTTTAATTGATTAAATTAAAACAGCATTTTAAACTTTTAATCATTCCATTAGACATGGGTCCACTTGTTTGTTCATGCCCAAGCCAACTCACACGAACTGTGGCTTTTTAACTTGTAAAGTCCCACCAGATGGCACTTCAACTTATTTGGCAGCAATAGTAGTCTGTAGCATCACCACAAATCACCTATTTTCGGGTGCATGCTGTTAACGAGCCAGATGGAGATGAATGAAGGTGTTCACTTTCCCCGCCTCTTCCTGAACGTATAGATCATTTGATGTCATGGTCCTCAGAAGCAGAAAGATTCCTCCTAGAGACACAATATAAATGATTGCTGATCAAAAACTTACAAAAGATATGTCAATCAACTTAGAGAAAGTACAAAAAAAAATACTGTGGCCTGGAATTAGAGCTTTAGATTCTGATCCCAAAGCTCTACTATGCCAAAGGCACAGGTAAGCAACACAGAGATACACTGTAGAGAATTCCAAACTAAATTCCAACTCAGTGACAGTTGCCTGTTTTTTTTTTCCTTTTTTTAAAATCATCACCATGCACCATCTATTCTAAATAATGTCAGTGATAAATATGTTTCCAAAAATACTTTCTTGGCTCAAGTTCTAAATAATTGCTAATTGTGAATTTTGTAAGAATATATGTAAATGCAAAATTAGCCTGTTTATACTTATTCTTTAATTAACATTGTATGAACAATGGAAGTTAATCCAGAGAAACTGCAGTTAGTTGATCTCTGACACACTTGAGTTCCACTCTACACATTTGCTGAAAGATTAAGTAGTTATTTGAAATTTGTCACATTTGTCTTAGGTACATTTCTTGTCTCTAGTCTCATTGCTACGCCATATTCCTGTGCTTAAGAAGCAGCTTCAAAATAAATAGAGTTAGCAAAGCGAGCATAATGACAAGGAAACAGAACGTCACTTTTTCATCTGTCATTGTGTGTGACCACCTGAAGTATTAATTTCTGTTTAAATTTTAACACAAAGGATGGGCTGGGAGGAACAGAGTATAGGTATTAGTCAGGGTTTTCTACAGGAAGAGAATCAAGAGGAACCATGATTATTAAAAAGGGAATTAATTAGATTGGCTTACCACGACAAGAAGCGGGATAGTCCTCAATGGTCATCGGCAGGTTGGAGAGTTGGAGGAAAGAGTAGCTGCACAGTCCAAGAGTTTGAAGCTTCACAACAAGAGGAACCAATGATGCTACCCCAGTCTGCAACTGAAGGCTTCTGGAAAATCCCTGGAGAATCACTGGCAGAGGCTGCTTTGGAAGAGTGAAGGAGTGAGAGTCTAATGTCCTCAGTCAATTGCAGCAGCAATTAAGAACTCCTTCAAGAAGCTGCTGCTTCCTTATTCTTCCAACTTTTATTCTATCCAACACACCACCCTAATGGATGGTGCTGCCCATACATAGGGAGAATGTTCACTTCAGTTTGCTATCCCACATGCCAATCATTCCTA
This sequence comes from Callospermophilus lateralis, assembly GCF_048772815.1. Lineage (NCBI taxonomy): Eukaryota > Metazoa > Chordata > Mammalia > Rodentia > Sciuridae > Callospermophilus > Callospermophilus lateralis. The sequence continues at coordinate 1,429,009 of NW_027512465.1, read as the reverse complement.
GACACACTCTCATTGACACACACCTGAAGCCTCTTAAACCTTGGCTTTCTTAATTCAATCAAGTTAACAATTTAAATTAATCATTACAATACAAAATATAGGATATAGTATTTTGGTTTAAGTTAAAAGGTAGTTCATGCACTAAATATTTTGCTAAATTTGAATAAACTTTCAAATTTGCAATTTTTTGTATTTAATTGTTTCAAGTAATAAACAAATCAGGAAAATAATTGTTATTCTCAATATATTAATAGAAATATTTTTAAAAAAGATCTTCTCTGGGTGTCAAATCCCTAGGTATAAATTAATTGAAAGAAATCACATAGTACCTCTTTCTAATAGAATCTTACTGCCACTTAAATTAAAAATATACTATTCCTACATAAAATGTCACACAATGGCCAAATATATAGTGAATTAAACACAAAATTGTGAAACAGAGTAATAGTTTAATAAAGTATTATAAAATATCTTTATGACCAAGGAATGAATGAAATTATTTTTAAAATTCACAAAAATTATAAAGCAACAAATATTGAGAATTCTTTCTCATATGATGAGACTTTTTTCCTAACGAACACCAGAGATAAATATAATAGATATAATAGATTACCGAATGGAAAAAGAGATTTACAATGTTTGAAACAAAGAAAGCATTCTTATCTAGAATCAATAATTTACTCTTGAAAATAAAAGGAAAAAAAGAGGAGGCTGGGGATGTGGCTCAAGGGGTAGCGCACTCGCCTGGCATGCATGCGGCCCGGGTTCGATCCTCAGCACCACATACAAACGAAGATGCTGTGTCTGCCAAAAACTAAAAACAAAAAATAAATATTAAAATATTCTCTCTTTCTCTTTAAAAAAAAAAGGAAAAAAATACATTGACCTCAATCAACAAGTGCACAAAGCTATCAATTATGCTGTGATGTTCCAAATCATTAGTAATCAGAGAAAGAGAAATTAAAGAAAACAATAATGTTACTTAATTATTAGTGTATTAACAAAATTAAAGGTTCACAGTGCCAAGCATAAAAGTATGAAGGGGTGTGGCCTCTTCATACAGCAGAGCAATCGGACATTTCTTCATTACTCTGTTTTTGTATATAGTACAAACACAGACATCTTATAGTAAATGCGTAGAAATGAAAGGTGCATGTTAAACACAGAGAAATCATTCCTGCAAGGGAGAGAAGATGAGAATAGAACATTTTGTAGAGTTTATTCAGTTTTATTATATATAGTCTTACATTTTGGGTTCATTTTTCAAGACTGAAACTGAACTCAAGCATCTATTTATATATAGTTTGACAGATAATTTAAGTTCATAATCTAGTCATATAATTTTCATATAACTATTTCTCAGATGACATCCTAGTTAAAATGATTTAATGTTGAATTTCATCTGTATATAATATCACCATTTCCCCATCACAGAAGCATTAAGTAATTGGTGGGGGATAGGTAGAGTAATTATAGATTGCAAAGATTCCATATCTCTATGCTCTGGACCTGAGATCTTGAGTGTGAATTACTAAGGGGACCCAAGAAGAGGAATGACCTGAAATTGTCCATTGTTTATTAGTTTACAGCAATGTGTTTTTAATGAAAACTTTTGTTTTATCTCTAATATTTAAATTTTCCTACAATGTAAGCATAAAGCAAGTAGAGATCAGTGTAGAGGTATGGATCTGAACAACAGGATTCTTGGAGAAAATATATTTGAAAAACCATATTAATTGAAACTCTACTAGAAATGGAAATTTATGCAATCAGAGGTTTTATTTTCCTTTGGTACTGGAACCTAAGCCTTGTTTAACATTGCATTTCTCAAATTTTGGTTCATAGAACACAAATCTCTCTTTTATCTTATTTCATTTTCATATTGAATATCACATCAATATTCTGAGAAAAGAAAAGATTTGAGGAAAACACTACTCTAGATATTTTTACCTCAATGATAGTATTTCACTGTGAATTAAACTAGATTAATTTAGTTGGAAGAATTCCATTTACCCCTCTAAACAATTTTTTTAAACTTCTCTCACCTTAGTAAAAGAATAGAAAAGACATTTTGTATTATTACGTTTGTACCTTTTGTGTTCTCATTTCTCTGTCAGTGACCATTCTTCCAATCAGATAGAGGGATCTTTGTTACTTTTTTAACACTTCTACCATAGAATCTTGAATGTCTTTCTGGACACAGAAATATTGAAAGACAAAACATTTGCTTTGGGGAATTCAGACTTACTTTTAAAAAAGGCACAAAAACAAAAAAGCAAAGCCTCCTATGTGGTGAAGAATGTTCTAATGTCAGAACAAACTGCTGAGTTTATGTAGAGAAAGAACCAAATAACTTTAGTATAGAGAAACCTAGATATTGTGACCTTGTCAGGAGGAAGAGGAAGAAAAAGATTTGATAAGGTAGGTGTTAGAACCCAAAATAAATTTGTTGGTTGAACCTGACATGATTTAGACTTAGAGGACCACACTGAAGGGACTGGAGACAGCACTGGGCTGTGGACTGTGCCCGCCACAGTCTATTTTCTACTAGGAAACACTCAGGCAAGAATCTGAGCCAGCACTTCAGACCATCTGTAACCATATGAGTAAGCACCAAATACCACTTGTCCTCCTTGACACCATCATCCAGGGATTTTATAACAAAATGGTTCTGTGTCTTAGAACTTTGCTGACAGATAGAAAATGCCTAGATGTCCACTTCTCTTTTTAATTATTGAACGATACCTCGCTGCAGAAAAGAGGAAACTATGGAAGAAAGGAACCTGTGCTTAAGTAGAAATGCACACCTGTTATCCACTCTACTATGCTTATAATGCATGTAGGAAGACAAATCTTGTGAAAGAGAATGATGGAGAGAGTCCTTCTTCCTAAGGCCTAGAATATTTACAGTGATTTTCTACTTCATAATTTTTTTTGTGGGGGGGTAACTTTCCCTAAGTGATCCAATATATTGGGTCAATGAATGCTATCTAAAGAAGCATATAAGATACCAAACACTGAGAGAGAGAGAGAGAGAGAGAGAGAGAGAGAGAGAGAGAGAGATATTAAAACATATTTTAACTCTCCCAAGAAAATTTCAACTTTAGAGCACCAAAATTATATCTTTAATTGCAGACCTAGGCAGGGGGATTGAAAGGGATTAAGATCCCCTTGGAGAGTGCAGTATGTAACTAACAGGCAGCTGTTGTTTCACGATTAGGAATAAAAAACTCAGAGACGAACTAAAATATTTTACTGCAGCAAAAAATAAAGGGAAAAAGAGGCAGAAAAATCCTCCTCTCCTCCAAATTTCAGAAAAGCAAGTGACATACTTATTAGAGATAATTTTGGCTTAAAATAACAGAATCTAACTACTAAAAGTCTTGAATTTCTCAAAGATATCTTACTGTTTCTGTGGTTGTTGCTGATGTTTACAAATCACCTTTTCAGTTTCAGGTAGATATTAAACATAATGGTTGAAAAATCTATGAGGAAATAATACAAACACCACCATTCTCATGTTTACTGATATCTATCTCCTGCCAGAAAAATACTGCTGGAGATAGCTTGCCACATCTGAAATTTTTATTTTTATCATATGAGAATAAAACTTGTAGAAAGAGGGCAACAATATTTTACAAAACTTAACTCAGGAGGAAGATAGGAAACATTGGGTACTAATACTTGGTTTTAAAATAGTGGTTGCTATGACTACTTAAATCATTTCTTAAGGTGATGTCCTTTCATTTCATGAATGTTTCAGAAGTTTAGTTGCCCTAACAATAGTACTTAGACTGAAGCAGTGAGTTTAATGAATTTGTTTTTGTTTACAAGTACTGTCTCTTTCTTACTTTCTATGTGTTCTTTTAGATTTGAATAAAATGATACAAAAATATGGATTAAAAGGTGATTTGAAATAACGTCTACAGTCTAGATCAAATAGCAGCCCAAGCAGCACATTTAAGATGGGTACACTAAGCTCCATTTTCTTTATAGAAAACAAATGGACAGACTTTTTTAAAATTTTTAAATTAAAGCAGCAGAAAGACAAATCATAAAATTATTAAGTTTTATTTGATAGACACAACAAAAGAATATTTTCTGTGAAATGTTACGAGATTTATAATTCACAAACATAAAAATCCTTGTGTAAATAGATATTGAACACATATGTATGTTTGCATATGTACCTATATTTACATCTATCCTTATTAATCAGAGACAAGAGCAATAGTAAACAGAATTTGTAACTGTAAATTGGTTTACCTATTAAAGCAAAAAATTTAGTAATATTCATAGTAATGATTTTGAAATTAACTCTATGACTGAGGTTTGCCCTTCAGAAAAGTAAATATTACAATATTACGTATACATAGAAACTCTGAAAAATAAAATAATTGCCTATCAATTGGATTGAATAATAAACTACTTATATTCAAATAATGGAATATTATATTGTAATATTATATTTACATATTTATATTATTTTTGGTGGAAAAGTTTTATCTTATAACCAGGTTAAAAAACAATTTCATTTGTGTTTGGAAACAGACCCAGGTATTTACCTGCTAAAACTTTTGCTTGGCAAATTTATATAAATCACAGTATTTTTTCTCCAAGTAAATAATTCAAAAAGGAAAAGAAAAAGCAAAATGACAAATGTATCTTTCATCTATTATCAAGTTATCAAAGTATATGTCATGAACCATTTACCAAAACTATTAGAACAAACAATAGAGATTGAATATTTTATTTAGTAAGTAAAAGTTATTAGATGGGTAATTTTTAAAAGTTAGCTATAAAATTTACTCTATTCAAGCAATAAATAAGCTATCAACAGAATAATAATATTAATACAACTATTCAAAAAGAGAGGATCAAAAGGAACTTTAATGTTTTTAATCTGAATTCCTTTGAACTATTATTTCCTTTCCTATTGTGTTTATTCATCCTCTACTTTTACACTGAGTATTTGCACCTAGAAAACAAATAATATTAACTCTCTTGGGGGACTATAGATGAGGAACATGTAGCTTAGATATCCTCAAACAAAACAGTCTGTATACCCATCTTTCTCTCCCAGTGAATTCTTCTTCTATTGAGGTTAAGAATGCTTTCAATTACTGGTTGTGACCTCAGATCTAAGACAGTTCTGTATATACAGAATGTGTTCTCTCTCTGCTCTGAGTAATATGCAAGAGAAAAAAATTCATACAGAATATCAAAAACTGTGGAACTTGAAATACTGTGGCAGAGATGACAGATGGAGATGATGGCATTTGTAGTGTAAAGAAGCCTTTATCTTTTAATAATTAAATCAAATTTGCTTCTTGAAGTTATCCCTTCATTCTCCCCATCAAGGCCATTCTTTTTCATTGTTTAACATCTAGCCTGGGACACAATCAATAATGATTGCTGGAAAAAACTTGGAAACAAATCAAAGCAATGGCATGAAATTAATTAAATACGCTTATAATGGGAACCAGAGAAAAGGAGAGAAGTATGAAGAAGAATTCGATCCTGAAAAAGAAAAGGCTGTAGGATAGTTAATTAATGGTCTTTACAGGTTCAAACTCTGGAATTAGAAAAATAGTTTTTTGTGTGCTGAGTAAAAATAGAGTTGTATATTAATTAAAATGGCATTTTTGAAAGATATAAAAATGTCACCACTCTATAAATAAAAGATGGTGGTAAAGTTGAAGGATTATAAAACAAAGGTATTCGAAGACATTAGTAATATCTAATTCATGATTCTCCACTCCACCTTGTGTTGCAAATTTTTCACAAATTACTACATGTCTTGATTTCCAAGATAGAAATAAAAATATTAGTCATTACTTGGCATTTTTATATAACCAGGATTGTGTAATCTGACACAAGAAGTCATGGATGACTTTTTAACATTATAATTTGTGATTAATTCTAAAGAAGATATTATTTTTGTATCAAAGCAAATATGGGTACTAATCATTGAATTCTGTTATTAAAAGACTTAAGAAACAAAGAAGATTGCACGTATTCAAGGTATATATTGTGATGATTTGACATGTGTGTGATGACTGTCATCTTCAAATGAAATAATGCTTCCATCACCACCCACATTTTCCCAATCATGAGCCTCTGGTGACTATTCTGTTTCTATAGATTCACTTTTTTCCCATGCATATGTGACATCATGTGATATTTATCCTTCCATGTCAGGCTTAATTCATTTAACATAATGTCCTGAACTTTCAACTGTATTATCACAAATAAAAAAGATTTTCTTATTTTCTTTACAGCTGAATAATATTCCATGGATGAATATCCCACAGTTTGTACTTTTTTTAAGAGAGAGAGAGAGATAGTGTGTGTGTGTGTGTGTGTGTGTGTGTGTGAGAGAGAGAGAGAGAGAGAGAGAGAGAGAGAGAGAGAGATTTAATATTTATTTTTTTAGTTATCAGCGGACACAACATCTTTGTATGTGGTGCTGAGGATTGAACCTGGGCCTCACTCATGCCAGGCAAGCGCGTTACCACTTGAGCCACATCCCCAGACCCCACAGTTTGTTCTTTAACTCATATCATAGTGGACATTTATGTTGACTCAATATCTTAGCTCTTGTAATGCTGCAAAGAACCAGGGAGTGAAGATATCACTTTGAGATGCTCTTTTTGTTTCCTTTGAACATTAGATAGATAATAATTCTATTTTTAATTTTTGAGGAACATGCATACAATTTTCCATAATTGTTGTACCTATTTGCATTCCTATCAACAGTGTACAAAGTTTTTCTTTTGTCCACACCCTCATCAGCAATTATTTTTCATAATAGCCCTCCTAGCAGGCTTGATATATTTCACTGTGGTTTTTACATGCATTTTTCTGGTTGTTAGTGATGTTGAATTCCTTTTCATATACCTATTGGTCATTTGTATTCTTCTATTTGGGTCTTTTTTCAATTTCTTAATTTTAAAAATTGGCTATTGAGTTCTGTAAATTCCTTATACATTTAAAATATTGACCCCTTGTCAAATGTATAGTTTGCAAATCATTGTTTCCTATTCTATAGGTTACCTTTTTATTTTGTAAATTGCTGATCTCTGAGTTCTTAGACAATTTAGAATATCCTGGATTTATAATGTAGACTCATTTATGTTTCTTAGCTCCCTCATCTGTAAAATGAGAATGACAATCATACCTATTCTAAGGGCAAAATAGATATATGTGTGAAAAGTACTTAGAACATTGCCTGGTACAAGTCAGCAGTCTATAGTTGCTAGAGAGTTTTATTACCATGTTTCAGGCTTTATCCTGAAGACATTACATATTTAGTCTCATGTATTTTATTATTATTTTAAAATTTTATAAGGGAAGCAATCAAAACTGAGATTGCTGTTATTTGATAAAAATTAGCTAATAACCATTATGATAATAGTAGGATGTGAATTCAAATTTAAGTCTGGCTGATCTCAAATATGAGTATTTTGTATTTTGTAGATATACTTGTCCTTCCATATATGTGGGTTCTATATCTGTGGGCATACTCTGTAACCATGGATTAAAAATACTTAAAAACTTGATTTTTTATACAATATATATACTTTTTTCCTTCTTATTATTCTCTGAAAATGCAGTTCTATAACTATTTACATGTAATTTACAAAGTACTGTGAATTATAAATAATTTAAAGTATATGGAAGATGTGCATAGGCTTTATGTAAATGTTACCTCATTTTTATGATAGTTAAGCACACATGACTTTTGATAACCATTGCAAGGAACAGTTTCAAGACCAATCCTCCAGTGGATTTTAGGGATGACAGATAATTTTTTGTATTTTCCATCCAATTCATACAATAGCCAAATTATGAAAGTAGCCCAGGTACTGGTGAACAGCTGAATGTATAATGAAAATGTAATGTATATACCCAATGGAGGTTTACACAGGAACAGGAGAGGGAGGAGTAGAGGGAAAGAGAAGGTCTGGGGCCGGAAATAGAGAAAATTGTATGTTATTTTGCAATCAACATGTGCATTGAATGTTGTATTCCTTTTTTCTCATTCTCTTCCCTCGATGTTATTGACAAGTTTTCTAACAGATACATCCTTTTAAACTGTCCATAATTGTACAACATTATGGCAAGCCAGCCTTGGGCTGTGTGTGTGAGCTATGAGCAAGAGCGCAGGAGCAGACTGGACTGCCATGGCCGCTCTGTCTGTGCTGTGCACCTACGTGTCTTTTTTGCTCACTCTGCCTTTTGATTCCACACAGCACCTGAGATGCGTGTGGTCTTCCAAGATGTCAGTTAGTCTGTTAACTGCAAGACACCAGGAGCTGGACTCAACCCCCTGAAACCTGACTCCCTCATTGGGGTGGAACTTTGTCCAGTGACTTCCCCTCAATAAAAAGGGGCTTCAGAACTTCCTCCCTCTCTTTATTGTCTGCCTCCCTTGTGGGAGCTGGAGCAGAGGAGCCATGGCTGAAGAATCCCAGGAAAAGGTACTTTCTCTGTCTCTGTGTGGTTATTTCATGGCAACCCAAATTCACCTGCAGCGACACTGAATGACTTGGTTGCATGTCCAGGCACATCATATTGAGGTTCACTTTGACAATGTAATTGCAAAAATTCTTATAGATTATTTTGTTCTATCATAGACATTATTCTCTATCAACATATAGAGATACTAATTTTTAAGTTCAGTATTTCCTATTTTGACTGTAATAGTTTTCAAGTAGTCCTTTACTGTTGGACATTCCAGTGGCTTTTTTCCCTCATAAATGAAACAACAACAAAATCCTGTGTTTATATCATTAAGAGGACTGCTAGAAATTTTGTAAAAATTTATTTGGGTCATTTTTTGAGCAAACCTTTACTCTCTTAGTGTGTTTGTAATTCAAATGGATTGATTTTAACTTACCTCTGTCTCTCTATGAAAGAGAATTGTGAAGTAAGAACATTGGCCAGAAAAAAATAGAACTATGGGCACATAGTTTATAGAAAGTTGGATGTTGCTGAAGTTATTTCCAAGGAAGAAGACTATCTTATTATTTTACTTAGATCTCTTTAATGTTATTACATGTGTATGTCAGATAAGGCAAGAAAAAAAAAGTTTTACAATGACATATTCAAATAGCAGTCCATGAAAAGAATAAAGAATATAAAATAGATAAACACATAAAGTAAATGAACCATTAAAAAGTATATTTATGTCCCGAGTAACAACAATGGTACCAACTGGCTCCATTATGGCATGGTACAAACCACCTACTTGTGTAATATGAATCAAAACTTAAAATTATCTGAATTTATGTTTTCATATGAAAATCAAAAGAGCTATCAGTGCTCACACTAAGAAGTGTATCTGACACAGATTAGTACTGAAAAATATGTTTCAATGAATGTATAAGGTTAAAGAAGATGATGTTTTGAAAGAATTAGGAATTCCAAAATTACTTGGAAAATATTTGTAAACTCTTAGCTATTACTACATACAATGTTTATTTCTATGTATCAATCTGACTGGGCTAGGGATGCTCAGTTAGTAAAATATTCTTTCTGTGTGAGTCTATGAGGATGTTTCTGGATGTTTCTCTTCTACAGAAGAGATTAGCATTTCAGTGCATAGACCATGTAGAGAGAATTATCCTCATCAATGTGGTAGAAGTAGGGCATCATCCAATATGTTGACTTCCCAAGGTAACAAACATGGAGGAAGGGTGCATGGTATTTCTCTACTTAGGCTGGAACTTTCAACTTCTCTGCCCATGAACATGGTACTAGTGTTGTTAGGTCTTCAGACTATGATTTACACAGACATCTTCCCTGGTTCTTAAGCTTTTGGTCTTGGACTTGAACTATATCACCAGCTTTCCTGAGTTTCAGTTTGCAGATGGTAGACTATAAGTCTTCCAGCCTTCATAATCTTGTGAGCCCATTATCTTACAATGAATCTCTTTCTTTATATTCTGTTAATTCTGTTTCTCTGGGAAAAACTAGGTAATACCCTACAAAAGCTTATTATTATGAATTAGCTATTTTGGGGCACTAGTTGCAGAAATAAAAATATTAGTAATTAGTGCTCATCCACGTTTCATCTATAATAAGAATATAGATGTGATTCAAGATGCACAGTAATTAAACTTTTTGTTTAAATGCATTTCTTAATGGTTAGTTGAAATTAAACTTTTTTAAAAAAGAATTTTCTCAATACTTGGAACTATGCCCCAAACAATAGATGTCAAAACAAATAAAACATATGGTGTTTGCCTCAAATTTTTAATCTTATTTCTCTACTGCTACGCTTCCACTTCTACAATTATTTGATTTCAAGAGAATCCTGTAGCTCATTTGTCTTCATTTTTGCTCATGCAGTTTGCATTATTATTTCATTGCTTCATCTAGCACTCTCACTTCACTACCCTCCTGCTTTCTGGAGCATACATACTTAAAACAACAACAACAACAACAAAAATCTGTTTCTTCATTCCTAAAGGGAAACATCAGCGAACTGATGCAGCAAATCAATTGACTGAGGCTGACTGTTCTGCAAATTAGTGAATATCAACAGCAAATGAAATCTTACTCTGCTTAGAATATGTACTATTTCATGTCTAATCACGTTTTTATTCACACCAGTCTTACTTCTAATTCATCAATGCCTTCATTTGAGCTTTAAAATCTTGCTAGTATGGTCCAAGAACCTGTAGCAATGATTTCACCTGAGTGTTAATTCTTTTTGGCTTGAAAAGCTGATTCAAGTCAATGTTATATTAACATCATTAGTGTACTGTGAATTGGTACAAAATGCTGTGGGGGTTTTTCAGAACAAAGATGTGAGGTTTCAGCCCTTGAGGTTGTGAGACTTTCATACTACATAACAAAAACATACTGAACAAAAGAAAGCACTCAACTAGTAGTTTATGACTTTATTTTATTTTATTTCTTCAATTAAATAACTGATCGTTTTTAAGGTCATGGCTTCATCATTTTTCTAATCCGAGGCCCTAGCATTCTGAGAGACTAAAAACGTGGCATACAAGGTACTGATAGATAAGCTGTAGAAAGATATGTTCTTACTTCTCTGTTTCATTTGTACAGTTGACATCACCTAGAAGGGTGCCTTGTGCATAGTGAACATTATCTAGTTTGAAATGAAACTGAGAAGGAAACTCAAATAAGCTTTCAGTTGTACCTTTAGATTTAGAAAGAAAACAATGCTTGGGGGTGAACCTTTTTCTATGTTACTGATGTGTCCACCTTGGTATAAGAATGAAAAATTTTCCAATGTTTTGACTCACCTATATTTTGTAGGACTCAAAGGGAGAAATAATGATTAATTTTTTCCCAAATTATTGGAAAACTGACATATTCTTGGCCATCATTCTTTACTAAGTTGAGTTCATGAGTGAAAGGTCAACATTCATGCATTGACAAGATGTATTGACTTTAGTTCTTCACCACTTTAGCTCTGATTTCTACGGGACCTGCTTTAACCCAACCAGTTTGTATTCTTATAATTCCTGTTTTCCTATGAAAAGAGCATTAGGCAGAATTTATTTCAGCAGGAAAAAATTATGCCATTTCACATAGGTAGGTAAAAGAGGCAGACCACTGAGTTCCTGGTTGTATGCAGAGTACAATAGGAGAGAACAGGCTAAACTGTAAACAAACTGTGTTTGTTCATGCAGAAATTTTTAGGGAGTCCTGCATATTGGTTATTAAGTTCATGCTACTAATTAAACAGATATTTTAATTACTTTGAATATTCAAAATTTTCGACTGTTAGATCGTGGAGGAGAGGACATCCAAGATGTCTAATTAGTTTTATTATGCGCCAAGCCTTATTTCAGAACAACATTCATGAGATATATACCTTACATGTCTGCAGGTTGAGACACAGGATGAATCCAAGTCTCTATAGTGAATGCTTTAACTCAAGAATGTAGACCTTTCTCCTCTTTTGAATAGAGAATGGGATTATTAAAATGGGATTACTTTAAATAAATATATTTTTCTCTTGTAAACATTTTTTTATTGTTTTTCTTTTTCTCTGAAGACAGAGTAAGTAAAGATCTATGATCATTGTTCACATCAGCATGCATAAGATTAACCAATATACGATCTCAAGCTACATCTCTATACTCTCATTTCATTGACTACACAAAAGATTACATTAAATATGCTTCTCAAATGGGGCAGAAAGAATTAAAGGCCAGGATACAAAAATATGAAAGATAAAAAGACAAAATTCTAGATTTAGTGTATTTTTATTTTGCAGTGTGAGTTACAGTGACCTGGATATAATATTTAAGATAAAGAATATCAAGAAAATTTCTTTAGGTGAATGTATAATATCCAGGTTCAGATGACATTTGTGAAGAGACACCACAACAAAGAAATCCATTTTGACTGAAATAAGAATTGCTGGCATCCTTTGCAATGAGTATGGTAAGAAACAGTAATACCAAAACCAAAACCAAAAGCAGCAACAATAAAAAGAAACATTGACATCATTGAATGTTTATGTAACTTTGAATCAGTATAGGGAGAGGCAATTAGTGAAGTCCACCTGATATTTATACATGTATTTTGTCACCAAGTAAGACTGTTTATTAGTGATCAATTTCAGGTAGTAGAAAGAAAATGTGCTTCAGTGAAAAAGTGGAAGTCACAAAGTAAATAAAAATAATGTTTTCTTAATATTATCAGTATGTTAAGGACAATTGAAAAGCTTAAAAAAAATGTGTACATCTGAAGAGCTCCAACAGAATGAGTAAAACAAATAGCCAGAAATAGGTTCAATGATTAACAACGACCAAGTGCTTTTAATAAACAAACCATCTAATTTTAAGTTTGTGACAATTGGTGAAGGTCTTGTGGTCCAACAGGCATTCAAGCTGTGCAGAATTACAGGATTTAAAGCAGGCAAGGGAATTGCTATAATAAAGCCTCATCATTTGGCATACAGTAAAAGTAAACATGAAGAAACTTCATTAGAAATTCCACACTCCCAATCTGTGCACAGCAGAGAGCTAAAGCCTGATCTAGGAATAGACAACTTGTTCCTACTGTGGATCAAAATGGGAAACCTAAACAAAGAATAATAAAAACACCAACAATGGTCACATCAGAAAAAAATAATGAGATGCATTGCATAGAAAGAAATGTTGGGGAAACCCCCCCCCCACATGTTTTGCACCTTTTCGGTAAGTTAAGAAGAGAAAATTAAGTAACTATTAGAAAAATCATATAATTTTTACTGATGCTGCATAGAGGGTTGTAAACAAAAATAAATCCTGTGCCTGCATACTATTGTGTTTCTTGTATGTGTATCTGTGATCATTTTCCTGAAGATCATAATTATGAACTTTGGAATATTGAAGAGTTTGACAAGAAACATAGGCTGAGCCAAATAGAAACTGAAAATTTTAAGGAAAGGTCAGCAAAAAAAAAAAAAAAGACTAAAGCTGGCAGCCACCAAAACAATAAACCATATTATTCCTTGAATCAACTGTGTGGCATGAAAATAGAGACAAGCTTTGTCACATTGGACAGTCTGGATGCTATGGTCTGTTTTTTTTTTCTCAAAGGTAGTTGTAATAAGCATGGACTTTGAGATTTTGTGTGACTGTTAGCATCTGAAGACAATGGAGAATTTCAGGGAGAAATAAATCAGTTCACCAAAGCATTACTCAGTTGAAGAAACTCATTTTCCAAATGGAATGGGTGTTAGTAATTTTGTGAACAGAATCTATTGTTCTATCCCATCTTTATCTCCATCTCTATATGTGATTTTCCTTTTACCTGAGTCACAATTCCCAATTTTTGGAAGGAAATACTTTTCTATCAATATACATGTTGTTAGTCTATGAATTAACAGTCTGTGAGTTGTGCTCCACTAATCAAGGTATGGAATCTGATGTAGAATCTTATTCCCCACCTTTGCTGCTGAATAAACACCCACACTTTAACACATCTCTAGGTGATGAATATGCACATTAGCCTTGACAGGGGCTGGTCTATAGTAGGCCAGTGCATCCTAGCTCCTAAATTTTACAACAAACATTTTGAAGTTGATGCTGAAATAGCTTCAATATCTTTAGAAGCCTGTGGATTAGCTTCCACTTTAGTCTTTGTCATCCATCTACCAGGCTGCATACCTATCTTTAGCTCTTTTGTGACTATCCTTCTAAATGCTTGTGAGAATGCCATTTGAAATTTAGTCCCGATTTTGAGACCAATGGTGCCACACACATAAATAAGAGGGTATGAAAAGATTTATCAATGAATGAATCTCTCAAGGGAGAGAATAGGAAGCTCCAAAGCAGGCTTGGAGACAACGTGAGAGAAGAGGAAGAGTTAAACTCCAGGTTGTTATTGTAGTCAGAGATTCCAGATGGGTTGAGGGATCCCAGCAAGGGAACTTGCTTCTGTGGTTTAAAGCTGACAGTGGTATAAAGGAGGGTGAGTCAGGGATTTCTTAACTTTGCTAGAGATAGGAAATAAGGGGAAGATAGTGGTCAGGCCTAAAATTTGTCAGTAACATATGCCAAAAATTGGAGACACTCATCATTACAATTCACTGCTGATGTTTAGCAACTGAAGTTTGCTATTTTTCATTTAATTAAATTCAAAGGTGTGTATGTAAACTATTATGGTGCTATACATAGGCAGCAGTCTCACACTGGCATGTGAGTTAAAAGTTTTGTTCAATATCTCTGGAAAGAGGCCAGAACTATGTATTCTGAGAAGTGAGTTTGCAATGGTTAATATCAGGATTCTGAGATTCGGTTACAAATGTCTTGATTAGGCCTTGCATTGTGACTTCAATGGGTATAGAGACATGTTTGACCTTGAGTTATATATTTTGAGTTCCTATGAGGAAGGAAATTTCCAGAGTTCTTTATTCCAAAAGACAGACTTGGAAAAACAAATGTTGATACTCTCATGGGCTGAATCAGATGGTCAATCCATTCATAATGATCCAAGAGCCCCAAAGGACATGCAAATGGGAAAGTGTCTGCAGCAGAAAATAAATTATTCCTTTGAACTCCATAGTCCTGGACAGCTTGACTGTGGCTTCCAGGCATCTTTCCCTGGGAAGGTGTAGAAAGACACGCCCATTTGCAGGCGGTTGCTTTAATGGGGACAATTCTGTGCCTGTCATGGAATCTAAGAGTTCAATAACTTTGAATTTAGATGCTTGCTAGCCTTGGGTGAAAGAGATACCAGTGTGTCCAAACAACCTTGAGGCGCCTGCTGCCTGGAGGGGGAAAAATTACTGTGTAAGTGATAAGTCCTAGACCAGGCCAATTTCCCACAGCCTCTTCCCTCTTGTATATATATACACAAATATACACACACATATACGGGGGATTGAACCCAGGCTCCCTTAACCACTGAATCACATCCCCAGCCCTTTTAAAATATTTTCTTAAGTTTAGCGAGTTGCTTAGGGCTTCTCAAAATTGCTGAGGTTGGTTTTGAACTCCCTATCCTCCTGCCTTAGCCTCCTGAGCCGCTGGGATTATAGGCATGCTCCAAGGAGAGCCTCTTGTTTATCTTAAAGAACCCTTCCTAACAATAAATTCCTTTGTTGTGTTCCCCCATAAAATAAGGTTTTTCAGGCTTTCTCCATTAGTTAGGATCAGACCCATCAGGTCTCCCTGGCCCCCACCCACCCTTGTCAAGCCCATGCTTAAACTATATATTTTGTGGCACTTTATTTTTTAATACTAGTTTTTCAGCCTTTTTTTCCAGATGGCCCACACTTCCATAGGGTTTACTGATTCTCTGGCCGTGTGGGTAGTGGCAGGAGGGACGATTGTTGGCCAAGGAACCCAGTGCTAAGATGGCTACCTGGTGTCCAGCCAATTGTGTCAGTCTAGAGTCTAATCGTTTTTTAGATTATCCTGGAAAAGAGATGAAAAGTTCACCCCACTGATGTCCAACACACGTGATGAAGGTGATTTTATAAAATGCAGATCCTCATTATTGATCATGCTATTGAGCATAAGGAACTTCCAAGGAGCCAATAAGTTCAGGAAGATCCTTGGAGACTCTTTCCACTAATGTGGCAAGGTACGTAGGCTACTCCCTCATCAACAGGTGTTTATACATGAAAGACCAGGTTTGGCTCTATCCCTTAAGAGGCAGAGAGTAGCTTTGCCTAATTTACATAAAATTACTTCCATGACCCAAAGCATTACGGATATGGAGGGTCACAGGCTGAACTGAGATTCTGTTTCCAGGAAAGTACAGTATGTGGCTAGCACACGCAACTCTGATGACATTAAGTGGGACTGAGAAGAGCAGTTAGATGAGTTAAACACCCGAGAAGAACTCATGGCCATCGTAAATGTCCCACTAGGCATGAAAGTAGGTAGTAAAAGTCTCTACAATGAAGAAATCGCTTATAGGAAGGCCCTAATGAAGAAGCTTTATGTAATACAATTTAAACAGATTTAGAGAGACTTTTGAATGCAGAATTTTCCCACTCAAGATGAGACAATGTGTAAGTAATAACCATAGGCTTAAGTAAATTTTAAAATTAGGAATATAGTGCATCTAGAAATAAGAGGGTATAAAAAATGTTTTGGGTCATGTCTCATACACGAATTTCAGTGGGACACAACATAGTCAACAGCACCCTATATCTGGATTCCCCTCCTTCCCCTCTCTCCCTTCCTTTCTTTCTTCCTTCCTTCCATAGTTACTAGATACTCTTTGGGAGATTACTTTTCCTATTCATATTTTCATTTTTTTCTTCCAGAGAGCATCAAATAATTGCCATCAGGGTTAAAGTCATCTCCCATGTGATGCTTGAATTAGCCTCTTGGCTATCACACAGGGAGTTGTAATGCTTTCCCTGTAATCATGAGCATAAGGATCTTTTTGATGACAGGCACAGGCAGCAGTAACAGGAAAATATTATCTTGGAGGGTATAAATGACCTCACATAATGCACAATGACAACATCTCTCTCTGTCTTATGACTGCTTGTTCACATTTCAATGACTGATCTTTCATGAGTGACCTCCCAGTGGTATCACACCTTGCATGATGTTTCTCTCCCCCAGGCATCCTCCTCTTGAGTCATTCCTTGTAGCTGCCATTGGTCAGCTTATGTAGGAACAGAGATATTCATTCTGAGACACAGGCCCAGGCCAAGACACATGACCCATGGTCACTTTAAGGAGGGCCCCAATATCATACTCCTATTCCTATATGCCAGTCTTCAAACTTCCAAATTATGTCAGTTAAATCTGTAATGGTGGCTTTATAGAACTCAGTAAAGGCAGCTCAAAGCAGCACTGTTCAAAAACAAGCTGTGTGCACACGGCAGAGTAAGTGAGTGAAAGCAAGTGAATGAAGAACTCTGCTAATGGTGTGGTGATTGTGCTCTGGAGATCCCGCTCACTGTACCTGTTGTGGGGACTTTTTCTCAGAACAGGATGCTCCCCACTCGCAACTTGATTGGATGTCAAGACCAGTGCTAGCACACACAGACAACAGGGTACACAGAGATTTATTGCTTACATAATGAGACTTTCTGAGGAGAGCAGAGAAGCTACCAAGTGCATCTGAATATTGTTTGGCAGAGCAGGAAAAAAAAACTTTACTTGGAATTTTTATTGGATTTAAAGGGTAGAACAGAGATGGAACAGTAAAATATCCAAAATACAGAGCTAGATTTCATTATTTTATCATCTTTATATCTATCTTTTTTTTTGTTATCTGCCTGCCTATATATCATCTAATTTATTAATTTGAAACATTCATTTTTGCATTTTAAAGTTTCCTAGGTGTAAGCTGTAGTAAATAATCTCATCAGATGTCTTTGTTTTGGGGAAAATCTGAATGAATCTTCTGGTCATACACTTATAAGTAATGCACATTTTTTTTCAGAAATAATAAGAGCAGCGGATTTATTTTTATTGGTGGCTTAATAAAGAACTCAAGTTCTAATAACACTTGGAATATGAGCTTGCTGTCAACAAAAGGTATGGGACTTTGAATGTGAACCAAGAAGTTTCCTGGCAGCAAATTCAATTTGAATGAAAGACTTACTTCAGTATGAGCTTTCGTGTGATCTGAACTATCCTGACAGATTTAGATGGTTCAAAATAACGACTGACATAAAAGAATGTGTGCTTGCAGATAATTTCAGAACATACTAGTATAAGCTACAGAATACACAGGAAGTGCCTTTAACTGAAATGTAGATAATTCTCAGTCCATATACTATCATCAATGATTAAATAGTTGTAACCGATAGAACTCTTGAAAGTGACAACAGCTGAGAATGATTCTCGGATGAAAGATTGTGGCCTCTTTTCACTATATCCAAAGAACATATTGCTAGGTCAACAGTAGGTTCACTATTCCAACAAAGAGGAATTATGTGCATATATCTCAGAAACCAAGTCAGATTGGCAGGAGAAATTGCAGGAGAATGGAAGCCATCTAGTAAAGTGAACAGAGCTTTCATTTTTCTTTCTGAGAGCAGATTCTATGTTTCCTTTATTTTTGTTTTTATTAAAAAAAGGAATGATCATTTTGTTATGAGTGATCCTTGTGTATTTTTAGATACCTTGTTTGGGGGAGGAGATACTGAGAATGATTACAGTGGACTTTTGCTATTTAATGTGTGGGAACATGTTTGTAAGACATGTAACAGTGTGTCTAGATTTCAAAATCCAGATGCAGGTGATAAGTTACATAAGTGTATGTCTCATCTTCTTTTCTAGACTGTAAATTCTCCTAAAAAAACCCTGCCATCTTCCCAGTCCATTTTTCTAAATGTGACTTTATAAATGATCAATTCAAATTCTTTAGGAAATGAGTTCTAAGTTTGCTTTTTAACATTATCATTTGAATCTTAGAAATCTTTTTGTGGTACTACACTTTAACGTGATCCTAGTCTATCATCTTCCTTGCTAAAATAAAACTAAGATGAATGTGTTAGGAAATAAAATATATTCAGCATCCAACATAAATAATGAGAGTACTGTGCTGCTTTTTGCTGTTCTCTGTGGATATATTCAAGTTTTTATAAGTATTATTGCCATGAAGGTAGAGAAGGATAACAGAGGAATTTGGTGGCTCACATGCAAACTTTGTTCTTTGTTTGCCATCTACATCTAATTTCCTCCTTCTCTGCTATAACATAATTAGTGTAGCTTAGTTCCCTTATTCAGTTTAGCAAATGGATTGCTGCTGAATAGAAACCTGTTTGGATGAAGAAGTCCTACACTGTGTGTGTGTGTGTGTGTGTGTGTGTGTGTGTGTGTATCTCCTTACACTGTGTGTGTATGTGTGTGTGTGTGTGTGTGTGTGTGTGTATCTCCTTATATATCTTCACAGTTTTACCTGTGAAGTGAAATACCTGCTGGTATAATAAAACATAAACTATTTCAGGTAAAATTGTTTCTGATAGTATATTTTTGGATTAACCTAGACTGCATCTGCCCCATATCTTTCCATAGACTTTCTACTTCTCTGGGAAAGTTCTTGATCTCTGATGTGATTTTCTTCAACTTTAAAATTATTCTTATCTATCAATTTGACTTCATTTTCCTTATATCAAATGAAAGAATGTCCATTTCTTTTTTCAGGGATAAAAATATCATGTGTACACAGGCCTTGTGTTCATGCACCTCAGCACAAGTGCACCAATATACTGTTACCATTCCTTCCTGGTCATGATTTTTCACTCCTTTTGGGTAGTTCTTCTTAGCAAATATATTCAATCACATCTGCCTTACAAGTAAAAGTGAAAATGATATTTATTCTCCCCAGCTTCTTCAAATCTTGCCAATGGTAGCTAATAGGACAATTTCACCAATACCAAGCTTTTCCTGTTTTCTAGGCACAGAGGAGAATTGTAGGATTGCCAGTGAATATGAGGTATCTCTCGCTTGAGCTCAAGCTTTTTTGGGCCAGTAAAAGATTCTCCATTTTTTCATGCTCCCACCAGGCAATAGGTATTCCAGTAAACAGATGTTTGACTAAGTCTCTTAGTGATTATAATGTTCAATAAACATTTCTACTGCCTTGAGATAAAAATAGTGAGATGTGAGTAGAAAATGAGGCTCTTTATTTTTAAGGTCTAAAATTTTGGGGTTGTTTTTTGCCAAAGCATAATCTTCTTCATCCTGGTTAATATAAAAATGTATTCCTAGAACTTGGGCACTACTATAACAAAATTCTAACATGATATACAGACAGTCTCACTGTTCATATGAGTAGCAAAGAGTGAACTGTTATTTAAGGTTGAAATGAGAATGATTTACATAATACATTGGCAAAACTTTTGATGAAATATTGTTGTTTATGACTTGGAAGGTAGATCATGCATATAATAGATCCATAGAATTAAAGAAAGTCATCCAAAGCAGAAGGAAATGGAGTATATTGTTACTCTTCACCACATTTACAAAGTGTTACCAGAAAATCCAGACTTCGAAATATATTAGTTCTCAAGAACAAATGAAAGGGAATAAACTATTTCCACACATTGGAGGTTCATAATGTTAAAAAAAATTTTTCGATTAATCAGTAGAAAAAAATATTAGGGAAACATTAGAAGATCAAATGAAATGTCCATCAAAAGTAAGCCTTTAAAAATAAAAAAAGTGAACCATTTACAAAAAACTAAATTGTCTCAGAACTATAATAAAATTAAAGAACTCAACATGACAGTCATATTTCAAAACCTGGACTAGATAAGATATATTAGAGAAAAAACTTCCTAATTAAGATTATGAAATCCAGTAAATTATTTTCAAATGAAAAAAAAGTTGAAGGAACAGAGACTAAGAATGTTGACATAACAAGCCTGATAAGGTCCAGTTATTTAAAGTTCATTAAAGAGACAGAATGGGAAAGGGCAATGAAATATTGCATATATGAAATGTGTGCTTTAAAAAGAAATACTTGTGTGACTGTTGACAGATTGAATTGAAACTGACTAGAATCAAACTGATAGGAGTCCAACTAAATGTTTTAAAGAAAATATACTATCAAAAGTATGCTATCAGCTTGGGTGATAAGGGGCTGTTGTTATTTGAGACTTGAAATGCTTCATGACCCCCACTGTCTATGGATGGAAAGTAACCTAAGAAAAATATACAGCATCCTAGGAGAACATGTTCTGTGATGTCCACTTCATTAATGACCATGGAGGAGAGAAGCAATGAAACTTAGTTCCTGATGTGGGTTGCACTCTTCTGATTTCCAGATGGGCTTATGATTTATAGTTCATTGTGGTTTTACATGTCTTCTTTGCCAATTTTTTATTGGAATATGTTTTGGGTGAAAGATAATGTATCTTTATAAATTCATTTAAACTCCAAATTACAAGTAGCCATAACCATCGTTGACCCAGACATGGTGATTTATCCTTTTAACAGAAGGATTTTTTTTTTAAACCAGAAACTTCCACACCATAATTGAATGGGACTTATGACTAAGATAAATTAGCCCCAAGGTCAGAAGGAAGAGTAAATAAAATATTTGGTGAGCAGAATAGACCACAGCAGTTTTTATATTTTTCAAAATATTACCGAATTATATGTCATTCTTAGAAATGCATTTCTAACCCCTTGAATGCAGGCATGAATTGCTTTAGTCATGAAACATTAGCAGAATTGACATGTGTCACCTCTCAGGAGAAGTCCTTAGTACCTAGTGCACAATTTTTTATATTTCTTTCCCTTGTCTGCCATGATGAAGTTCCATCAGTTTGGATAATAAGCAAGAAAAATGTGGGCTAGGATCTTCTGCTGATTTGAAAAGGATATCAAATCCAAATAAGAAAAACAAAACAGAATAAATCAAACAAACAAAAACATGGTGTTTAAGCAGTATAAAATATGGTTGTTTGTTATTGCAGCATAACTTAGCACATTCTGATGGCTACATTTTCTATCTTGTGTTTTTCTTTCCTTTCTACATTTTTGAAAAAGTTAATTTATGAGTGCTGTTTCCATATTTTTACATTTTCCCTGAACTCCGACTTCTGTTGCTCGCACAGCAGTAACTGTGCTATTAACTTCACCAAGCACTGATTTAGTTATATTCAGTGGAGGCATTTTAGCCAATCCCATATTGATACAGATGCATCATTATTTTATTAAATTTTATGACCTAAATTTTATCTTTCCCTGGGATTCTGAGACAACATTTCTGTGTATCTCACACATTCTCTTGGGTTGTTTATAAATCTTCTCTTCTACTTTATACCTTTTAAGTTGTATTCACCTAAAATTCAAAGGAATTTATTTCAACACACTTCTAGGGAAAGCACTTAATATCAAAGATGTCAACCATTTGCAATTTATGGGTAATACATACATCTCTAGTCCAGATTATTTTATTGAGTTCCAGAGAACTATGGCCACTGTCCCCTGAATAACACCACTTACCTCTCATTTTCACTATGTCCAAAGTAAACCTATTTCCATGTAATGTTTTTCCCTTTAATTTCCCTTATTTTATTTGTTCTTTTTGGTCATACATATCAGTAGAGTATATTTTGACATATTCTTCATACAGGAAGTATAACTTATTCTAATTAGGATCCCATTTTTGTGGTTGTACATGACGTGGAGTTTCATATACAAACATAGGAAAGTTATATCCTATTAATTCTACTGTCTTTCCTATTCCCATTCCCTCTCCCTTTCTTTCATTCCCCTTTGTCTAATCTAATGAACTCCCCTTTCTTGGTGGATGTTACCACTGTGCCCACACCTGGGTTAACTATCAATTTCAGTACACCCATGGATTATCCCACTGCACACATCTAAATAATCACAAGATCCTGATTATTGTAATCCTTTCATGTGGATGATCATACTATTTCCCACTGCCACTATTTTATTCTAGGCTTTTGAAATATCTTACTTGATTTTCTGACCAGCTGCCTTACCACTCTGATTCTATTTGGATCCAGATTATTTTCTGCGTTCTAGCCTAAATAATTACACTAATATAAATGTTGGCACAAATTACTCTTCTTGAAGCTCTTCAAAGCCTCCCCCTGTTTGCAAAAAGGATTAAATCTATGCTCTTTACTGCATTTATAAAGACATTTTATGTCATCTTTGATTCCATCTCAAGTTTCGTCTCTTCCATCTCCCCCTGTAACATGTGTTCGGTCCACACTGAAGTGTCTATAATTACCTAAAACCATACATCCCCATCCTGCCATTGTCACATGTAATTTTTCCTCTACTTGACATTAATTTTTTTCATCTGAAACAGCTCTATATTATTCAATTTACAAAAATAGTTTTTCCTTCCTGCTATTCTCTATTATACTCTGCAACCTTATTATTCTCTTATCCTACTGGGTTATCATAAAGCAATTTTCTATTTCTTTTTCTCCCCCTTTACTCTAAGGTCTCTTACTCCAGAGCTTGCTGTTTATTTATTTTGTGTCTCTTGTAACTGACTACAAGTAAAAATTCATCATTCATTTTTAGTAAATAAATTAGGATTTTTTTTTTTTGATAGGAAATTTTCACTGTGCTCAAACTTGGAACTAAAACTACATATTCTTCGAATTTGCTAACAAAAACATACTAATCTACTGGGCAATTTATTTGATCATAAAGATATGAAATTTCAGTTTTGGTAAAATATGAATTCCAGTGATATTAAATATTAAAGTATATCTGTATACATTATTTCTTTTAAATTTTATTCCCTTAAATCAAACAAATAGAAACTAGCATCGTATGTCATTTTATCTCAGTCTTCTCCAGCAGGATCCCAAATCAGAAGCTTCTTATTATTCTCTGCAATACTATTCTGTCTTATTCGAATTATCTCTGTTCAGTTAAAAGATATAACATTTTTGGCCCATAAATTTGATGAAGTATCTCTATTTAACATAATAAAAAAAACTTCTTAAGTTATTTTCTTCTTACACTTTTGATGAATCTGTTCTTCCTTCTTATCTACACACAGGAGAGCAAAATCTCATTTACTCAAGGATATTTAAGATCATAAGTAAATTTTTTTTAGAACATTCGATAGATGGATCATGACTAGCTATAAAATATTTAGGTAAAATTTGAGTAATCATCTTGTAACTATTAGTAAATTTAGTTCTTTGTGAACAGAAAGTGTCATTCAAATTTCAAAGCTGTCTATTGGACCAACTGCTCATGACAAATAGAACTTTGAATATGGTGGGTTGTTTAATCAAACTAAACTATAATACATACACTATCTGTAGAGTACAACTATATGTAAGTAAATTCATAAGATTCTATGATACAATCTATTGTAGTTGTAAATATTACCCTCAATTCCTGACACATTATTAAAAGAGTATTTTCAAATGGACTTTGGAAGATATCATTATTTTTTGAGTTTATCGTACTATTTGAAAAAAAAATTAAACATGTGATTTCAAAAGTCCTCATAAAATTCCATACATTGAACATACAAATCATAAATTTAAAAATGTAAGAAAAGCTTTAATATTATTCATTCATTCACTAATGTAACAAATTACTATTTTGTTTTTTATTAAACACTCTTCCTTCAAACTGAGTAAAATGTAGATTATATTCCTATAGTGCTCCCAACATAGAATTTTTAATAACATATAAGTACATTTAAAGAGATGAATCAAATAATATTATAGCTTGAAGTAGAATTCATTCAAAAGAGAAAAACTGTCTTTAATGGGAAAATATTTTGATGAAATGTTTGGAAGTCATATCATTTAGTTTTTAAAATTTTCTTGGGAAATATGTCAAAGTTCATGATAATGAGACAGTGTAAGACAAAACACTGGGTGGTAATCTGCAAAGGATAGGATGAGCAGAAAGGAGAGAACAAACCAAAAGATTTGAAAGGTGATAAGGTACATGACAGGAAACCAGTTTCTCCAAAACTCCACTAAAATGTATTGAGCATTTGATTACCTTATTGTTGCTATGGAAAGTAGAGTCTTGATTTTATGTTACTGTTGACAAGAATAACCTATGAAAATATTCAGTGTAAGAAACAGATAGGATCAGAAAAACTTAAGCCTTCCTCATATTGAGCAAAAAAATATAAGAATTTAGGAATTTCTTAGGATATGAATATCTGATCTAGATATCTGATCTTTTAACTTCATTGTGTCTATTTTTATTTGTTCTTTATAGAGTCTTGCATGCACGCACACACACACACACATACAGCAGCAGAATGTATTTTGAAATATTCAACATACTGTGAGTGTTATTTATTCTAATTATGATCCCATTCTTGAGACTGTACATGATGTGGAATTTCACTGGTGGTATATTCATATATGAACATAGGAGAGTTATATCTGATTCATTACGTCCCCCTGTCTTAATGACATATCCAACACTAAAAAATATTGGAGTCAGGAGAGCTGGCCCACAATTGTCATCTCAGCAACTGGGAGGCCAAAGCAGGAGGACTGAATGTTTGGGACCAGCTTCATCAATTTACAGAGACCATGTTTCAAATAATAATAATAATAATAATAATAATAATAATAATAATAATAATAATAATAAAAATGTTGGGATTCAGCTTAGTAATAAAGTAGCCCAGGTTTTAAAAAGAGAAATAAATAAATATAGCATAATTCACATAAAATCTATCAAGTGATTCTGGATTTGGAAGAATAGAACAATTATTTCTGAAAATAGTAGTCTGGGTACTAGGCACAAAGAATATGCTACTTGATACAGGTACTGAAGATGTAAAATTCACAGGCAGTCTTTATATCTCCAACTCCTATAACATTGCCTGGCACATTCTTGGAACTCAGTAAATATTTGTGAAATAGCAAGTAAATGATCTTAGAAGGATGAGGAATTATGACATTAATAATCAAATATGGTTTCATAGATAGCATTAAAATGGTAGGATATGGATCTAGAAAATAAGACAATGGAAGGATATATCTTTTTCAAAATAACTATATCTATTATTTGGAAGAAATTATGTTGAAAGAATCAGAAAAGCACAATAATTAACTGCAGATTTACAGTCTCAAATTAACAAGAGAAAAAAATAATAGGGATATAGATGAATGAGTGTATTTACTATCAAGAACTTTGGCACAGTGGCTAGAGTTTTGATGGTGATAAATGTTGTAGGCATTTAACATGATTTGAAGAATCATTTGGAAGATTCTAGTCTTTCAGATATCTAAAACTTCAATGGAAATCAAAAGGATATTTTTGATTGCACCCTCTTCAAAACTACAGTTTTTACTTAATTAAATTTTAAAGATTTATTGTTTATATATTGTCTTGGTAATGACAAGAGAACTGGGATTGCAGCTCTGAGCAGGTAATGTAAGGACTCTAGATGGAATTGAAAATATAGAGCTCTTTCAATCACTTCTACAAATGGCATTGAAAAAACACCCTCCAAGCTGACACATAAAATTAACCTTTACAGTTAGGAAGATGGTAAAAGCTATGAAAACAATGTTTTCAGAGAAAAGTCTGAAAAATCTAAAATTTGGAAGTAAATATGCATAAATGCTAAAGAGGTACTTAAGAGTTTTCCTTAAATACCTGGTGGTCTGTTATAGAAGATACATTAACACATTGGCATTTTTTCTTTTTTTCTTTTTTTTTTTTTACCTCCTATATGTCAAGGACTATTTTAGGTATTTAAAGTACATCAGAAAAAAAAAGAAAAGAAAAGAAAAATAAATCCTATAATTTTAAGCTTATCTTCTAGTTCTCAAAACTCAGAAACTTAGGGCTCCATGTAAAAACTAAATTTCCAATAACTAATGTTTCTGAAGGATTAAACTTATTGCTAAAATAGTAAATTTTCTAGTTAATAATATATTTAATACAATTGCTTAATGACCAATAAGTAGATCATAGAACAAAATAGATTAAATTATTCCTCTAGTGTCTTTATATTTTATTCTAAGATGTTTGAAATATTTTCTTTACTACAGATTTCTTTAAGAAACAGAGAAAATTTGTTTTCTTTATCCATCCATCCATCTGAAAAAATTATGAAAAATTCAAGGAGATATATTTTATTTTAAAAAACTCCAGGATACTTCATAACCTTATAAAATCATAATAATATTGACAACAACAAGAACAGCAGCATCAACAACATCAATAACAATTGATAGGAAATTCAAAATATACTAGTGTATAAATTCTGAAGGCCAGTTGTCATCATTAATGAAGTAAAATAAACAAACAACACAAAAAAATTATGAAAATGAAGGGTTAATGCTTTTTTTTCTTTTTCTGTCTTTGTGGCATAAACTGGAAAAAATAATTTGAACAGATTATTTCTAACTACTAGCACTGATATAATAGAACTTGTATAGTACATGGAAGAAGTTCTTTCAGCAGCATGCTTTATTATTTTTTCCTAAGCCACAGATGTTACTTGTTTTCACATCAAAATAATGATGTTAGTCATCAGTTTCTTGGAAAAGCATTTTTAAAAAGCTTTTGAGTAGATGAGATGGAGATGTGATCTTCAGAGAAAAATGAAAAGAGTCATGTTTTCAGTAGAATATCATGAGCAGAAATTCTTTGGCAATAGCCTTTGAACAGATATTTTAAGTGCTTTCTAAAAAGTTGGCAGAGAGACACTCAAAACTGTAACCGAACCAATGAGAAGTGGGGTATCATAAGGCCAAAAAAGAACCCTGAAAATGACAAACTTTTTAGAAAGCAAAAATCCAAGAATTATTCAAGAGGATAACATACACTTGCATTCACATATTTTACACTCTGTGTCAAAATATATCCCACATGTAACAAAATGAATATATTACAAAGCCTAAGGCCCTGAGTTCACCAAATGTGAATACCAGGGTGCACCCACAACTTGTGTCAAATTTAGAACAGTACCATCACTGCAAGGTCCCTTGAAACTCCTCTCCAGAGGTGGTTGGGACCCTGAATCCTGCTCAAGAATCATGTTTTACAACTTAAACAAATAAAACCAGATAGAAATGATAGTGTGTGTGTGTGTGTGTGTGTATGTGCGTGCACTTTCGACATTGTGTCAATGATTAAAATAGGTTTTATATTTAGAATCAAGTAATATTTTTCCTGTTGTGTGAAATTCTGTCTTATGAATATATTAAAGCTAATCCATTCTGCCATTGCTGGACATTTGGGATATTTTTCACTTTTTAGCTAATAGGAATAATACCTCTGCAAACAAATCACTACTGTATACAGCTCATGATGCAAATAAGAGACTGTCTCAGTAGCATGATTTATGTTCACTTTTAGTAGGTGCTGCCAAACACATTTCCAAAATAGTTAAAATAATTGATACTCTCACAGAAATGCACTGGATTTCTAATTGCCTATATCTCACTGTTTCAAAGTGATGCAATTTTCTTTTAGCCATTTTGGTGCCTATGTATTTGTATCAGATAGGATTCAATTCACATCGCTTTTATCACTCACATATTTTATATAATTTCAGATGTCTGTTGACCATTTGAACCTCCTTTTACCTGCTGAAAGTGTTTTTTGTTGTTGTTGTTGTTGTTGTTGTTGTTGTTGTTGTTGCTTTTTTACTGAGTTGTCTTTTCCAGTGATGTGTGGGATTTTTTTTTTCAAATCTGGCTCTGAGTCTGTCATTCATTCAGAATTGATATTACAAATGTCTTTCATCAACCTACAAAATTTTCACTTTCTCAGTAATATCTTTTAAAATTCAGAAGTCTTAATTAAGAACTCTATTTTTTTCCAAATAGAAAAAGATATTATCCTCTTTTATTATTTTATCTTTTATACTTTTATTTCTAATAAATATGGAATTGTTTTGTACTATATGTCATATAGATGGATGAAATATTATTTTTTCTCCATGTGGACATCCTTTGTTGGTCTGCTTTTTGTATTATCTGTCAGACATCGTTATAGAATTTATACTGGCCTTATACAAAAAATTGTTGATTTTCCCCATTTCTTTCTACCTGGAAACATTTCATATTGGTAAAAATTTTTGTGCAACATTTGAAGTAATTCACAGAGAAAGTTATTTGAGCCTGGAATTTTCTTTCTGTTTGAGTTTCAGTTAGAGATTTAATTTTTAATTAAGATTTTCACATTTGTTCTTATATCAGATTTATGAAGTTGTGTGTTTCAAAATCATTGCCCATCTCATCATACATTTAAATCAGCTTTCAATGTTGTTGATGTTATTCCTTTAATATCTTTATACTAGCAATACAATATGGAGAAGGTTTGTTTTTCATGTATATTAGTGATTTATAATTTTTTATTGATCATTCATAATAATTTCTTTTCCCTAATTAATCTTGTTTTAGACAACCAACTTTGGCTTTGCTAGTTTTTTTTTCCTTTTGGCATTTAATTGATTTTGTTTTTTTTATTTTATTGATTCTATTTCTGGTTCATTAAGATAGATTCTGAGATAAATTATTTTTCATCCTGTAAGATTTGGCTATACATTTTATTCAAAACATTCCATCATATGCTTTTTGGTTTATTTTTATTATCATGTAATGCAGAAAATTTCCTTTGTGCTGTTTTGATTTTGACTATGGACTGTTTATAAACATAATAGTATTCTCAGTTTTTTTAAAAAAATTCTTTTAATGGTATCTAGCCTAAATCTTCTGAATTTAGAGAACAAACAAAAATTTCCTTAATTTAAAATGGGTTAGAACTTGGTTTATGGCTCAAAATAAAAGTATGTTTGGAAAATGATTCAAGTACATTTATAAATAATGTAAATGAAACATATTTTTGAATCTTAATTCAACCAAATTTGCTATTCATACTGCTTAGTTTCTAATTCTTTACTGATGTTTTTATCTGCTTGCTCTATCCAGCACTGAGGAAATTTTGTGAAAATTTTAATTTGACTAGAGTTTTACCTCCTTATTTTTTATGATATGTCAGTGTTTATTTATGTTGAAGCTATGCAAATGTGTAATTACTGTTGAGTGAACCTTTGTATAATTGTGAAATATTCTTCTATATTGATACTAAGATATGTTGCCTTTAACTCTAGATTTCTTGTATAAATCTAACAATGCTAGCTCTCTTACAACTTTTTGCATGTTTTATGTTTTTTTGTACCTTTACTCTCAAATTTTATAATTCCTTATACTAAATGCAAGGAGCAAAACTTGACTCATATTTTGGACACAATCGTACTTTTTACTGGATCTATTCATTCATTTCACTTGCTTTCCATACTTAAATTATTTTTCTAAATGATTTTGAACCTTTTACATAACTCATTTTTCTGCTTTCTTATTCCATTTTTCTCTTTACTCATCTGTTAGCTTTCTAGTTATGCCTATGTTTGTGATTATTAGTGACAATTATGAATATTACAAAATGTTTTCTTAATAATAATTTCTTTCCTCATACACACAGTCCATATTTAAATATTAGTTATTAGTCTTCCACCATCTATATTAATATCATAATATATTCAATTTTAAATACCTTTAAAACCACACAAATATTGTTATAAATTTAAACAATCAACATTAATATTCATTTACTAACATAGTTGCACATTTAATTTATTGCTTAGTGCATTACTTTGCTTCTTTCCATGATTTCTTTTACCTGAGAAAATCCCCCAATTTCACATCTCACCCATTTCTTCTTTGTTCAGCACTAAAGGAAGGATGTTTTCATTTTTACTTGTCTGAAAATTCATTCAATTCACTTTATTTTGAAAAAAAATTTGGAGGAATATAGAATTCTAGTTACCAATCATATTCCTATACTTTAAAAAATATCATCCCCAGGAAGGTGCAATGGCACATACCTGTAATTCCAATGTCTCTGCAGGGTAAGGCAAGAAGATTGTAAGTTCAAATCCAGCCTCAGAAAATTAGTGACGTCCTAGATAGACAACTTAATGATATCCTGTCTCTAAATAAAATATAGTAAAAACAACAAAAAAGGGGGAGGGAAGATTGGCTCAGTGATTAAGCACTCCTGGGTTCAATCCTTGGTACCAAAATAAATAATTAAATAATAAATAAATAAATAATCACACCCAATGTTATCTGGTTTCCATGATGTCTATTTGTGAAATCATTTGCCAGTATTCTTGCCAATCACTTGAAGGCAATGTGTTAATTTGATTACTAATTTTCTTTTCTTTCTTTCTTGTGATGTTTTTTAATGACTTTTATTTGAGTTTCTAAATTATGGTTCCTTTCTTCCTTTTTTATTCATTCAATTGAGAAATTCTGGAAGATATAAATAATATTTTATGTTCATCTATGTATGCCTCTCTACAGTTCATAATTATAGTAGAAATGATGAAATACATACCATGTGACAAGTGCTGAGTTAAGCATATTATTTCAGGTTTTTTCTTCTGATATTCTAGACAAAACTGGGAATTTCTTTGCTGTTGATAATCCCATGTTATAGAAAAGAGAACTTAAAAATCAATTAATTAGACCAATGTTGAACATATAGGGCACAGAGCAAGAAGTGAAATCAGTTTGACACCAATTCCCATCTTTACTAATAGTAAGAAAGTCCAAGGTTTATTGTAACTATTGGTATGGTGATACTTTAAATCAAGTAAAATAATGATAGCTAGAAATATCAGAAATGTGTGGCATATTAGAAAAAAGGCTTTATGTTGTCAGGAATGTGTGTTCTAAAGTTGTATCTAACACTAACAAGCTGCCAGTTCTTTTGGGAAAAATAACTTTGGACCCAAAACCTTATTTGTAAATGACAGCATTGTGTAAGTGATCCTTATTACTTTTTTCTGGTTTGAAAATTCTATGAAAATGATTTTCTCTTAGGCAAATTTCCTTTTTTCTTAAAGAATAAATTTGTGCTTACACAGAATCCATGATGAGCATACATCTAATCATGTTCTGGAGATGTGAGAAAAACACTGCTGTGAGCATTATCTTATTAAATATACCCTTTCCAGATCCCTGCCCATTATTGTTTGTCTTCTCAGAAATCTGTCTGGGCTTTTTATATTCTGTTAAAAATGTGATTTCTAAAATTGAATGCATTTTTTTATGCAGTGCAATACAAGTAAATCAGATAGCAAGGGCCTATTATCTTGCAGCTTCATGGTATACCTCTGGATATATAATGCAAAACACACACACACTCATAGTATTTTATAAAATTTATATGTAATTATATGAATCTTGACATTAGAATTATTTAGATTATTTTTGCACATTTTTGTTTGTATCTGTTTATTGTAATGAACTTTTTAGAATACATTTAAATACACTTTGTTGTTTGGTGATTACCCTCTTTCCGTTAGAACTTCTTATGAAAGCAGTTGTATTAATTGTTTTCTCCTTTTTCAACAACAATTGTATTAGTATTATTTACATTTTATAAATTTTCATTTTACTTTGAAAACAAATTCATAAGCTGTCTTGAAAGGCTGCTGAACCATTTTTATTTCAGAGAAAGGCTGTTTGAGACTAGGAATATGGTATTGTTGTTTGTGTTCTACCATGCAACAGTAGTGGATAGTTATGCTGACATGCTTCTCAGAGCTCAGCAATGGCTTTAGTGTTCTTGTGCATATTTCTAAATAAAACAATAAGCAGATTGAAATTATGTATACATGATTGTAAGTGAAAACAAAATAATTCATCTTTTACTAAGAAAAAGTTCAGAAATAGTATATTTATTTTTTTTCTGCTGTAGTTGATGAAATTTAAGAGCTCAAAGACAGTTTGATTACCATCTACATTTCTCTAACAACCTTCCACATTTTGGAAATGAATATATTAAAGATGGGCTTGAAATTCATGCCATTAAAATTCTTTGACAATTTTAGTTTATCTCACAAGGAATAATTTTAATAACTTACATTTTAGTATATGTTACTCTAAAAACATTTGGAATGTCTTAAATGAGATACCAAGTGGATACTTAATTTTTTAGTCTATTTTTCCACTGGGAATAGTAAAAAGTCATACATCTACTTTCAAATATTCTATGCACAGCGAAGTATAATTTGTCAATATTAAAACTGTTTCCTCATCTTGATAAAACAACAAGTAAATATCTAAGGAGATAGAATCACGCAGGTTTTGAATGCTCAGTTCATTGCTGAAGCAAGTGTATATTGATCCTATTATTATTCTTGTTCTACAAACAACTTGTGCTGTGCAGAGGCTCAATTTGCCATAAACTTCCAAGCACTTTGTGTCTCAGAGCTTACCTGCATAATCAGAGTGCATGGGGATTTGGCCATTAAAATATAATAATAGAAAAATAGTAAAAATAGATTTAAATACTGGTGGCAGGTCTGGCTCTGGAGTGTCAGTTCCTAAATTAGGATCCTGAGGGAAAGTATGTTTTTCTAAAAATGCTAATTAAACGACAATTTTTTAAAACAGACACTAAAACAATAGAGCTCTAATTTTGCTAGTTCTGTTGTCCAGCAGTGTTATTGTGTTTTTTTTCAATAGATTTACAATGATGGTAAAATTTAGCTGTAACCAACTAGAGTCCCTAGTTTGCGTATTCTGTCATCCAAATATATTCTAATTTATGATAAAAGAACTCTGACTAAAGTTTCATAGCATGACACTAGTGTCCATCAGTGTAACCTGTATTTTCTAGGTCCTAATTATGTAGGAGAACAAAAATCAATTTTAGGAAAAGTAGCAACAATTATTTGTCTTACATTTAGTTGCATTATGTTAAGTAAAGATCTATGATTTTAGGGCTAGGCATGTGGCTAAAGCGGTAACTCACTCGCCTGACATGCGTGGGGCACTGCGTTCGATCCTCAGCACCACATAATAAATAAATAAATAAAGATGCTGTTCCCACAGAAAACTGAAAAATAAATATTAAAAAAATTCTCTCTCTCTTTTCTCTCTCTCTCTCTCTCTCTCTCTCTCTCTCTCTTAAAAAAGAGATCTATGATTTTAATCCTATGTTTGTGTAAGACTAAGATTAATAAATAATAAAAGTTAATATTGATGATATAATAAGATATATATATTAACTTTTTTCTTTTTTAATACTTTTATTTTATATGTGGTGCTGAGAATTGAAACCAGGGCCTTGCAGGAGCTAGGCAAGCATTCTACAGCTGAGCCACAACCCCAGCCCCTGAATTTTATATTTTTATATGCTTTCGAATTTTTTCAATTCTGGCATGAGGTAAGTATTCTTTTACTTAAGAGATAAAATAGGGCTGGGGATGTGGCTCAAGCGGTAGCACGCTCGCCTGGCATGCGTGCAGCCCGGGTTCGATCCTCAGCACCACATACAAAGATGTTGTGTCTGCCAAAAACTAAAAAATAAATGTTGAAAGTTCTCTCTCAAAAAAATAAATAAATAAATAAAATATTTCATTGGAAGAATACGTCTGGCAAAATTTCTCATTTTTAATCTTAAAATGACCCTGAGAAATATGGAAAATTAAACAAGTTAAAATATATACACAATGTAAGAAAAATTAATTTTGTTTGACCATGTTTTTTACATGACCACACAATAGTTTCTTTAATTTCAATAAATTCTCATCTGTATTTTTTTTTTTTCAGAAATTGAGCCTGGGAGAATGACCTGAGCAATTTCGAACTTTCTACCAACCTCTAAAGAAGTATTGATTTTGACAACTACTTATGGACAACAGTAGCTTGATGGATGTCGAGTTGAGAATTTCTAACTCATTGTTGAAGGAAAAATCTGAGAAAAAGTTCACTGATGAGGAAAATAACAGTTTCCCGTTCCATCATCACCCCTCCTCACCTTGGCCTGCAATTAATTCCTCTCACTCTGGAAACTGACATGTAATGAGTGAGTGAATGGCTCCACCAATGCAGGAAGTTTCCTGAGATCCACTTGCTTTTTCTCCACCCAGAATACTGAGGCAGTCACCAAGCTGAGTACTTTGAAGTGGTTTATGGACAGATGATTTTGTGAAGTGACCAGTGTGAAGCTCAAGTGGAGAAGATTGATAAGCAAAGGTCAAAAAGAGGGAATGATTAGAGATAATTAGCAACAAAGCAATTTCAAGAAATATGCTTTTGAGAAGAGTAGATTTAAAGGGCATGAAGAAGTGTGAGATGGATCTTCTAAGGGAGTTATACAGATGTGATCACCCATGAAGAGATAAATGATGATTTATACATGGCTTTTCCCCCCTATTTAAAACAAACAAAGAAAAAGTTGTTTTATCTGTCTCTAGAATGGGTACTAGACTCTAGGGGTCCTAGTTAAAAAAAAAAAAAAGTTACTTGAGTTTTATGAGAGTCCCCTGGAGCAAGTCAATTGGGACTTTTATATTTTTGCATACATCTCATTAAGCACAGTGTTGAATAGTCAAATTAAATAATAAATAATCAGTACTGAGAAAATGCTGGCCCATCGGAACCTTTGTACTCCTTGCTGAATTCTAACATTAGAAATTGTGGACTGTATTTAGTTTCTTTGAGCCTAAAGAAGAAAAAGAGTAGATTTACTGATGAAATGAGTTTGGCTAGAAGTTTCTTAAAACTGATTGTAGGAGTACAAAGGAGACAACTATGCCTGTGGATTTGTTCCAGGTGGCTCAAAAGACTAATATTCATCTTTCTTGCTTCTACAACTTTAGCACATAGGAAAAAAAAATAATTTCATGTTTAACAATTGGGAACTGACAGTATCAATGAAATAACTCAAATGAGCAGAGTTAGAAAAATAGCATACACTTTTTAAAAAGTCAAAAGTTAAAGTTTAGAAATTAGCAAAAAGGAGAGAACATCCCTAGTGACATAGAACTGATAGAAAATAATGTTCTTTTTGGAAAAATATTTCTCATTCTTAATAAGCATGATTTTACAAAATAAAAATAAATAACAACAAGTGAGGATGATGATTGCTGGGGAAAACACAATTATTGATTTGAAATATCAGATGGAATATATATCTTAGATTACATGGATAAAATATACCTCTGCCTCTCTTAGCTTTGTTGATATTTATTCATATACAAAAATCTGTCAGTTACCTGGGACTCACTAATATCAGTAAGAATCATCTGAATTTAGATTCAAATTAAAAAATTATACATTTGATTCAGTATTTCTGATATCTCTTTGAATAATGTGAATAGTAGTTCCTGTATGTAGAGTGACCATGTGATTTACTATCATAATTGGACACTTTTGGTAGTAAAAGGTGAAGGGCATTAAAAAATTTGCTGGAACCACACGAATAAAATGGGGATGTGCTTGGCAAATGGGAATACATAGTTATACTAGTCATAAGAATGGCAAAAGATACAGATAGAAAAGGAGAAGTATTTGATAAAATATACTAAAAGAAAATTACCTTCATATAAAGAAATATTCAAACCTACAGATTAAGTGACTTCCTGAATGTTAGGAGTGATTGATGAAAATGAAGCAGAGCACATAGTGATAAAAATATTCATTTGAAAGATACAGATGATTACTAATAAGCTGCTCAAAAGAAATGAGTTAACTATACATGAAAAAGAATCATCCTATACTCAGTGCAAAATGTAAGAACAAGCATCAATGTCCTGTAATGTTTACCTACATCTTAGAAAAAGCTACTAAAACCCCATCTGGATAGTATTCCCATATCAGAGCAAAACAAAGTAATTCAATGATTTTATTATAGAATTTTATCTTATTGGTGTCAGTACTGGAAATGAGGAGGGAGAGATAATTTTTAAATAAAATATTATTAAAATACGTATTTAACTAAGTATGTATAGAAAGAGAGGGAGCCACTGAAGTAAAGGTGAAAGAAAGTAGGAATTCAAAACCAATAAGGGCAAGAACAGGCATACGTAGCACAGTTCTGTGCTTCAATATGCTATCATTTTATTCTCACTCCTTTCAGTGCCTTCTGGGTGGATATTTGTATCCCCCTTATGCTGATAGTTCACTCACTAATTTACTAGTACTGGCCAATAGAATAGAGTAGATATAATGCAGTCTTCTTTGAACAAAACTGCTAAGTGGAAGGGTGTGTTCACATAATTCTTTTTTTCTCTTTTCCTTATTCCAAATGCAGGTGGTGTTTTCCTCTTGGGTGATAACACAGGAAGATAGGTTGTGAATGATAAATAAATGTTTTTTGAGGACACTGATTTTTAAGATTATAGTTGCAGCAAGCTGAATAAAACAGAATTGTTTCTAAAAATTAAAACATATATACATTCATATGTATATATATGTATATGTATATGTATATTATCTATATCTAAACATAAAACATTGGAGGTGGCAATTAACTTATTATGTGAGGCTAGAAAACAATTACTCATCTTATTCACTCCTATATATTTATAGGCTGTTGCTTATATAAACATGAAGTGGAATACAAATAACCCATTGCTCCTTTGGAAAATCAACTGAATGGATTAATATGGCTTTTATTAAATGCTTTCAATGGACAAAAGAGTTTAGGGAAGAGAACTAAGAACACGGAATGTGACAAGATTCTAAACTTTTTAAGTTGTTGTTTGGTAGCATGGGGTTTTTAGCTTCTAACTGCCCCCTCCTCTAACCAAAAATAGTTGAATAAAATGCAAGTGAGAATACTGAAAGAAACCTCAAAACAGCAGCAAAAATATGGAAAAAGAAAATGAAAAATCAACAAAGGAAAAAAAGGTTAGGTGAGAAGAAATATAATTATATCACAATCCTTAATGTAAACAATGTAATTCTTTCATTAAAAAAATTAGGTGACTAGGTGGGTCAAAAATACTACTGCTGTATATGCTCTTAAGAAGAGTACAAAAAAATTTATGTATAAAATAAAAGGAGATTGAAATTATATAGAATGAATAAGGAGACATGGGACAAATATACACAGTAAAAATGTCTAAGAAATATACTAGACATGCTAAAGCATTAAGGCGAATAAAAAGGATATTTTTGATTCAAAATTACAAGGATGATAAAATAGTTTAAAATATTTATACAACAAGTAAAAGCCAATGTACAAAATTTTAGAAATACAAGAAACACCAAAAGAAAATGATTAGAGCTTTATATTTCAATAATCTCTTTAAAGTTTCAGTTAAGTGCAATGATATGCATCAACACAGAACAAGACACAATTAATAAAGTCAATGTAGTAGGAATACATAGAATTATAGATATATATATAATGCATATATTTTTTATGTGGAAAATTTGTAAAACAGCTCATGTAGTGAACTTATAAGTAAACTCATAAAATTAATCTTCACAAATTGCATAAAGTTGAATGTTTTGGGTCCCATTTTTGGTTTACCATCTAAAAGAGTAGAACTAAAAAATTTGATGACTGAAACAACAACAACAAAAGGATTTTGAATCTAGAATCAGTTCTGGAATTTCATTAAAGTCACATTAAATCCAAAAGGAAATTAAAACCTATACAGAAAATGATATATATGAGAACACATCATATCAAGACCCATGGGATAAATATTATATACTAAGAGGAAATTTATAAGTTTAAATACTACCATTATTTTTTAAGTGACTGTTTATTTTACTAGGTTTATGTCTTTAAAGTAATTATAAAATGAACACCAAACCTTAGCAAAATAAACCAAAGGAAATAGGAAGATAAGCTTAAAGGCAGAATGAAAGCTAATACTAAGGGGAAAAAAAAGCTCAAATTTTACCAAGTCTAATAAAATTCATTAAAATGAGAGAAAATAAACTTGTAGATGAATGGGAGTGAGAAAAGAGAAATTACAACACATATAATAAAAAATTAAAAGCAGTAAACATCATTACACATGAAACTTTGTAGCACATATATTTGTAAAACTTCAAGGGTTGAATTGTCTCTAACAAATGCAAATTACTTAAATTGATCCAAGAAGCAGAAAACTTGAAAAGATCAATTGAAATAGAAAGATCTAAACATGTTTATAAGACCTAAACTATATTAGTTTTTGCTGGCTATTAGATGACCTGATTCCAATTTTGTATAAACTATTCCACGCTATAAAAATAAATAGGAAATATCATAGTTTACTCATAGTGTCTGGACCCCACAACTAAAGCACAGTTATTTGGAACACAGAGAATAAAAAATAGAAGTGATTGTTAAGCAACTCAATGTCAAATGACCAAAATTCGGGGTCTAATTGTCAACTACACCTTAATATAGTATTCTTGACTAACACTTTTCAAGTTTTTATGTTCACAGGTCTAGACCAGGCCCAGGACCGCCCCTCTACTAACCTGTGCGAGAGCGGAGACCCAGGACCCTCTCCCCTCCCAGTGCAGAGTGGAGGACCACCATGTGGCTCCCCATTTACCAACGCATAGCTCCTCCAGCCTGCTTCCATGTTGGGACACTGTAGCCATCACCATAGCCTTCCACACATTAACCTCCAGCTTGGGACAAAAAACAGGGCCTGGAGACAGCTGCCTGTTGCAGCACAGCTCACCACAGCATTCATCTTCAAACAGGAAGACCAAAGCCATTGTAAGGCCCGCCTTCCAGCCCCATCTCTGAAAGTGGTTACTTCCATCTTGGAACATCCCCACAGCTATCTTGTGTTACCTCCACTACTGCCACCAATATTTTAGTTGCAGTAACATCCATCTGGGGACACCGTTCAGAGACTGGAGGTCCAAAACCAAGGTGAGGCACAGGTAAACTGCAGGGACATTACAGATTATAGGGTAGAGACTGGGATACCTCAGATCTGCATTGCAAGAAAGGAAGACACATAGAGAATATGATAAAAAACAAGGAAAGAAAGTTCTCCGAGAAAACCCAATAAACAACAATAATATAATTCATTAACAGCACAGTTAATGAAATGCTAGAGAAGGAGCTCAGAATGTACATAATATAAATGATCTGTGAATTAAAGAGTGACATACAGGCAAAAATTGATCACTCCAATAAGAGAGAAAATACAAGCAACCATTGGTCACACCAAGAAAGAGCTATGGGAGCAAATACAGATAACAAATAACCACTTTAAAAAGAGATAAAGATTGTGAAAAAATAAGTCAGAAATCCTTGAAATGAAGGAAACAATAAATCAAATTAAAAACCCAATACAAAGCATCGCTTAGAGACAAGATCATTTGGAAGACAGAACCTCAAACAATAAGACAAAATGTATAATCAGTAAAATAGAGGTATCCATACAGTGAAGATGATAAGAAACCATGAAGAGAACATCCAAGAATTACGGGGTAACATCAAAAGACCAAATATAAGATTAATCTGGATAGAGGAACACCCAGAGTTTCAAACCAAAGGAATACACAATCTCTTCAATGAAATAATATCAGAAAATTTCCCAAACATGAAGAATGAATTGGAAAATCAAATACAAGAGGCTTATAGGACTCCAAATGTACAAAATTACAACAGATCTACAGCAAGGCATATTATAATGAAAATGCCAGGAGTAAAGAATAAAGATAGAATTTTAAAGGTCACAAGAGAGAGGAATCAGTTTACTTTTAGGGGGAGACCAATTTGGATCTCAGCAGATTTTTCAATACAGATCCTCAAACCCAGGAGATCCTGGAACAGCATATACTAAGCTCTAAAAGAAAATGAATGCCAAACAAGAATCTTATATCCATCAAAAATTAAGCTTCATATTTGATGATGACATAAGAACATTTCATGATAAAGAAAAGTTAGAAGAATTTACAGTGAGAAAACCTGCACTGCAGTGCATTCTCGGCAAAATACCCATGAGGAGCAAATGAAAAACAACAATGAAAATCAGCAAAAGGAGGAATTACATTAAAGGAAAGGCCAATCAAAGGAGAAAACAAATTAAGTTAAAATCAATAATAAACCAAAATGACTGGGAATACAAATCATATTTCAATAATAACCCTGAATGTGAATGACCTAAACTCATCAGTTAAAAGACATAGACTGACAGATTGGATTTTCAAAAAAGACTCAATAATATGCTGCCTCCAAGAGACTCATCTCACAGGAAAAAATATTCACAGACTGAACCTGAAAGGGTTGGATAAAACATCACTCACATGGACTGTGTAAACAAGATGGGGTTTCCATCCTATCAGATAAGAAGGGCTTCAAAACAAAATTAATCAAGAAGGATAAAGAAAGACAATTCATATTGCTTAAGGGAATCATACATCAGTAAGACATAACAATCATAAATATCTATGCCCCCCCAAATGGGGTATCTATGTATATCAGAAAAAACCTTCTCAAATACTAGAATCAAATAGACCACAACACGATAACAGTGGGTGACTTTAACAAATATCCCTCACCACTGGATAGATTTTCCAAATAAAAACTAAACAAAGAATAGAACTCAATAAAAAAATCTATAATTTAGTCTTAATAGGCATATATAAAATATTACATCCATGAATGAGAGAATACGCTTTCTTCTCAGCTGCACATGAATCCTTTTCCAAAATAGGCCATATCTTATGCCACAAAGCAACTCATACAAAATTAAAAAAAATAGAGCTATTACCCTACATTCTATCTATTCATAATGGAACAAATTAGAAATCAATGATAAAATAAAAAAATAGAAGTTACTCTAATATCTGCAGACTAAATAATACATTATTGAATGATGCATGGATAATACAAGATATCATGGAGCAGATAAAAATATTCTTAGAGGTAAATGGGAACTTCAATACAACATATCAAAATCTCTGGGACACTATGAAGGCTAAGAGGAAAGTTAATTGCATTAAGATTATTTCTTAGAAGAATACAAAGACAACAAATAAACGACCTGATATTTTTACATCTCAAAGCGTGAGAAAAAGAAGAACAAACTAACACCAAAAGTATAGAAGACAGGAAATAAAGAAAATCATGGAAGAAATCAATGAAATTGAAACAAAAGAAACGATTCAAAAAATTGACAAAAACAAAAAGCTAGTTCTTGGAAAAGTAAATAAAATTGACAAACCCTTAGCCAACCTATTGAAAAGAGAGCAAAACCTCAAATTACTGAAATATGTGATGGAAAAGGAAATATCACAACAGGCATTATTGAAATAGAGAAGACAGTTAAAAACTATTTTGAAAATTTATATCCCAAAGACATCGACAAATTTCTAGAGGCATATGAAGAACCCAAACTGAGTCAAGGGAACACACACAATTTAAACAGATAAAATTTAAGTAAGGAAATAGAAGACACTGTCAAAAGCCTAACAACCAAGAAAAGCCCAATTCAAGATGGATTCAGCCAAGTTCTACAAGACGTACAAAGAACAATTAATACCAACAGTCCTCAAAGTATTCCATGGAATACAAAATGAGGAAACCCTTCTAAACTCATTCTATAAGGCTTATATTATCCTGATACCCAAATCAGGCAGAGACAAATCAAGGAAAGAAAATTTTTGATCAATATTCTTAATAAATAGATGCAACAATTCTCAATAAAATTTGGGCAAATTATGTACAAAAATATATTTTTAAAAAACAGTACACAATGATTGAGTGCTGGTCATTCCAGGGATGCAAGGTTGGTTCAACTTATGGAAATCAATAAACATAATTCATCATATCAATAGGCTTGAAGATATTAATCATATGATTATATCAATTGATGCAAAGAAAGCATTTGACAAAATACAGCACAATATCATGTTCAAAAGAGTAGAAAAATTAGGGATAGTAGGAACATATGTCAACATTGTAAAAAATATCTATGCTAAACCCAGGGCCAACATCATTCTAAATGGGGAAAAATTGGAAGCATTCCCTCTAAAAATTGAAACAGGACAAGGATGCCTTATTTCACCACTTCTATTCAACATAGTCCTTGAAGCTCTAGCCAGAGCAATTAGAGAGACAAAATAAATTAAATGGACATGAATAGGAAAAGAAGAACTCAAACTCTTATTATTTGCTGCTGACATGATTCTATACTGAGAGAATCTAAAAAGCTCTTTCAGAAAACTTCTAGAACTAATAAATGAATTTGGCAAAGTAGCAGGATATAAAATCAATATCCAAAATAAAATTTCTATACATTAGTGATAAATACTCCAAAAGAGAAATTAGGAAAACTACCCTATTCACAATAGCCTCAAGAAAAAAAATACTTGGGAATCAACTTAACAAAAAAGGTGAAATACTT
The DNA here is from genome assembly GCF_048772815.1 of Callospermophilus lateralis. Lineage (NCBI taxonomy): Eukaryota > Metazoa > Chordata > Mammalia > Rodentia > Sciuridae > Callospermophilus > Callospermophilus lateralis. The sequence goes on along the minus strand of NW_027512465.1, from coordinate 1,385,920 downwards.
CTAAAATGAAAACTACAGAACACTAAAGAAAAAAATTGAAGCGGACCTTGAAATATACAAAGATCTCCCATGCTCTTGCATAGGAAGAATTTATATTATTTAAATGGTCATACTACTCAAAGCTCTATATGGATTCAATGCAATTCCAAACAATATCTCAATGGCATTCCTTATAGAAATAGAAAATGTAATCATGAAATTCATTTGTGCTGGGAGCCATCAGCCAAGTAGGTATGACAAATTCCTTGCCAGCTTACTCCCATGCTGTCTAGTGGAAGGACTTCTGAAAGGTGACCTTGCTCAAGGACCAGGGCAGGATCCGTGTTTAGGGTGTTCCCCCTTTAGAATAGGGCGGTTTAGCATAATAGGAGATTAGGGTGTTCCCCCTTTAGAATAGGGCAGTTTAGCATAATAGGAGATTAGGGTGTTCCCCCTTTAGAATAGGGCGTATCCTGCTGCTGAGTTCCTCTTGAGTGCTTAGGGTCAGACAGTATATTTTGGGAGACAGAAGCCCATGCGGAGTGGATTTGGGCAGAAGTGGATTTGGGAAGAGAACGTGGATTCCCCCAGAACGTGTTTGTAGACGGCCGGTGTGAGATCGGGAATAAAGAATTGCTGTTTGAATCTACAAGCTGTGTGGAGACTCGTGATTTGTGCCCAGCCAGAGACTGCGGTACATTTGGAAAAATAAGAGACCCAGAATAGCCAAAGCAATCCTTAGCACAAAGAATGAAGCAAGAGGCATCACAATACCAGACCTTAAACTATATTATAAAGCTATATTAACAAAAATGGCATGATATTGGCACCAAAATAGCCATGTAGACCAATGTTACTGAATAGAAGACACAGTTACAAACCCACATAAATACAGTTATCTCATACTAGACAAAGGCACCAAAAACATACATTGGAGAAAAGAGCCTCATTAACAAATGGTGCTGGGAAAACTATAAATCTGCATGCAGAAAATGAAACTACACCCCTACCTCTCACCTTGCACAAAACTCAACCCAAAGTAGATCAAGAACCTAGGAATTAGACCAGAGACCCTGCACCTAATAGAGGAAAAATTAGGCCCAAATCTTCATCATGTTACATTAGGCCTTGACTTCCTTAACAGGACTCATAAAGCACAAGAAATAAAATTAAGCATCAATGAATGAGATGGATTGAAACTAAAAAGCTTCTTCTCAGCAAAAAAAAAAAAAAAAAAAAAAAAATCAATGAGGTGAAAATAGAACCTATATTTTGGGAACAAATTTTTGCTACATGCACATCAGATAACTACTGATCTCCAGAATATACAAAGAACTCATAAAACTTAACACCAAAGAAAAAAACAAACCAATCAATAAATGGGCTAAGGAGCTAAACAGACACTTCTCAGAAGAAGATATACAATCCATCAACAAATATGTAAAAAACTGTTTAACACCTCTAGTAATTAGAGAAATGCAAATCAAAACTACTCTAAGATTTTGTTGTGGTGTGAACTGATAAATACAATCAATAGGAGTGTAAGATATAGGTTACAGATTAGTAAACAATATAGATTATAGATGTAAGATTTTGATAAGTCAGATAAGACAATTATAAAGCAAGAACTGTCATAGATCTAAGACTTCATTTTGCTGCTGTTATGCTCGAATTCGGGACCCCCAAAGACCACCAGAAACCCAAGATCGATGTAAGCAGCAAAGAGGTGTTTGTTGCGAGCTAGCTCGGTCCTCCGCGCACACACACAGCAACTGGTGACACTGAGAGGCCCTGAACCCAGGGTTTGCAGCATTTTTATACATTCTTTGGAGAGGGCAGGGACTTCACATACATCATAGCCTCTTTTAGCAAATCATCACACACAGCGGGAAAATCAAATAACAACTCTAAAACATGATAAGCACATTCACTGGCGGGAACAAGTTGTCTAGGGGTGATTGGTCAGTACAAAGGAGGTATTTGTTTGAACTGATTGGTTTAAGCCAAGAGGGGTGTTCATGCTGAACTACATGGTTTCCCAACACCATAAACTACTGGGAGGGACATCTGGCATCCCAGGTATTTTCCTGTCTCATGCTGATTGGTGGCTGCTAGGGGGCTGCTATGGGTCCCCACCTAGCCTGACTGAATCAGGGACACCTGGCGCAGCAGATCTCTCCTGTAGATAAACAACTTAGCAGGGTGGGAATGTGCCTAGGAGTGCTCTGTGGGTCTTTCCAAGGACAAAGGTCATGTCCCTTCCTTGGACAGGCTTTGCTCTGAAATAGAGGCTGGTTTTTCACTGCCTTCTATAAAAAAATGTTACAGAACTGTTTCTGAGAAACTGAAATGAAAGTTTTTTTTTTTAATTTTTTTTTTAAATTGTCTTTTTGTACTTTATACTCCACAATTTGTACCCTACTCAGGATGCAGCAGAGATTGTGGTGAGCTACATCCTGGGTTTGAATGCTCTTGTAGGTTTACATGACTTTGAAGTAGATTCTCACCCTGCCAAACCCCACCCAAATTCAGGATGCCACTGTCTAGCATGTGCTTGAACACGGGACTGTGGTCAACTGAATTACAAAGTTCATGCTTTTTCTGCTTCTGTTTATTGTTTGCTTGCTGACTGGAAAATTCCAGTCCCACCTAGAGCCCACAGGTTCCACTTATTAATGTTTTAATTTCTATGATTAGCTAGCTTACATGATGAGTAGCAAGTCACTGAGTTGTGGGTTTTGTGCTTATATTCTCTTTCGATGGACTAGGAAGCTGCTGTCCTCCCACAGGGCTTGAGTCTCTGTGGTGGGTGACAGTCCCTGGCCAGGCAATTAAAACTCTCTTTTGATTTGAAAAGCGGACTTTGAGTGATTTCTGGAGTGACTCCCCATACCAATTTCATCTCATGTCAGTCAGAATAGCAGTTATCAAGAATACAAACATCAATAAATTTGGCAAAGTTGTGGGGGAAAAGGCACATCCATATATTGCTGGTGGGACTGCAAATTGGTAAAACCAATCTGGAAATCAGTATGGAGATTCCTGGAAAGCTTGGAATGGAACAATCTTTCAACCCAGTTTTCCCACTCCTTGTTCTATACCCAAAGGACTTAGTAACAGCATAATACAGAGACACAGCCACATCAATGTTTATAACAGCACAGTTCATAATTGCTAAATAGTGGAATCAAAATAGATGCCCTTCAGCGGATGAATGGATAAAGAAACTGTGATACACACACACACACACACACACACACACACACACGCACGCGCACACACACACAATGGAATATTAGTCAGTATTATTAAGAGAATAAAATTATGGCATTTGCAGGTAAATGGATGAAGTTGGAGGATATCATGCAATTGAAAAAAGCCAATCCCCCCAAAACAAATGCTGAATGTTCTCTCTATAAATGGATGCTGATCCATAATGGAAAGATGGTGGAATGAGATGAACATCATTACCCTAGGTACATGTATGACTGCACATGTGGTGTGACTCTACATCGTGTACAACCAGAGAAATGAAAAGTTGTGCTCCATTTGTGTACAATAAATGGAAAAGCTTTCTGCTTCCTTGTATAACTGATTAGAACTAATAAAAAATATATAAAAGTTTTTATGTTCAGGCAAAATAGATCCAAAATCTTTCCATAATAACAGCTACATTTTTTTGGTAAATGTTTTAGTTTATTATATATTGAGTAACAACTTAGGCAAAGACATTACAGAGCATTGAATTAAAAGCAAGATTTATCCTTAAGGAGTTGACTGTATATGTAGTATCAGATAGAAAAAGGAATACAAATAGCTATTACACAAGTTGGAATCTCCTCATAGCCTAATAGATAATAGGATGAGAATTCAATCTCTGAGGAAGTTTTTAAGGTGGCATGTGGCTATATTCCCATTTTTTACACTTTGTAAAGGATTCCTCTTAAATGAAAAGGAAAATAAATGATAAGATAGAATTTGTGAAAGTTAAAAAAGACACATTTATAGACACAATGTCCCACCTCATAGTGGGCAGAATATATAAGAAGTAGAATCACAACCATACACACACATACACACATACACACACACATATATGCAAAGGATACATCAAAATTAAAAAGATAAAAAATCCATAAAAATAAAAAGAATAAAAAAATTTAAAAAAAGAAACCATAAGAAAATTTACAATGAAGAATCAAGTTATCACAATATAAAGAAATCTGAAGAGATAAGTTTTCCGAAAAATACAATTCTTTTCTCATTAAAAGGTTAGAATGATTTCATATGTCAACAGAAATTATTATGTAAATTTCCATGCCTTGCCAAACCATCAAGTAATTGTGAGAATAAACTCAACAGTAATAGTAATCATGATACTGAAATTAATCTGACATTATTACCCTATGTGCATATATGATTACATGACTGGTGAAACTCTACATCATTTACAACCAGAAGAATGAAAAGTTATACTCCATTTATGTATGATGTGTCAAAATGCATTCTACTGTCATGTATCTAATTAGAACAAAATAAAGCAATAATATAGAGTTAAGTTTTTTTAAAAAATAGTAATCATTAATGGACTAATAAAATAATAACCTTTACTAAGGTTCTTTTATTATAAAAGAATATTAAGGGCTGGGGATGTGGCTCAAGTGGTAGTGTGCTCACTTGGCATGCGTGCGGTCCAGGTTTGATCCTCAGCACCCCATACAAACAAAGATGTTGTGTCTGCTGAAAACTAAAAAATAAATATTAAAATTCTCACTCTCTCTCTCTCTCTCTCTCTCTCTCTCTCTCTCTCAAAAAAAATAAATAAATAAAATAAAAAAATAAAAAAAGAATATTAAGTGATGTGCTGCTGAAAATTAAAATGTTTTTGCATACTTATAATAAGTATCTATTTGTTACATAAGTTATTTTGGCATATATTATAAACTCTATGAGACATTATTGGTTTTGTTGTTTAATCAACGTTCCCTTGCATTTTACCCATGTATTTGTTCTTTTCAGTGCTCTTTATACCCTCCCAGTCACATTTTCTTTTGCTTTCCCCTAACTTGTGTATTTGAAAAATTACATTCATTTTATTATGAATAAGACAATTGTGTAGATCCATATAATGCATTATTTCACCAGAAAGATTTGTCCTTTCCCATATTAGATGGTTTGTGAGTGTGAGTATCATTAGTCCAATCAACAACTGCGTTAGGTTGTGATGCAGTTTAAAGATGAAGCACCTTTGATTCCTCTCTGCCATGTTTGTGGCCTTCCATTGCATTTGTTCAAAATATGGTGGTTTTTAATTTTAACCATCCGAGTACAAGAACCCTATGAGAAATTCAGTTTTTCCCTCAAGGCATTTTCAGCATAGCTCGGTATATTTCTTACATTTCACATTTTTAATATTTGGGAAAAGTTCTGATGGCATATTGACCAAATTTTTGAAACAGGCCAATACACTCCATCAGGACTTTATATTATAACATCATGGGGCTCTTTCATTTTTCAGTTTTCCACTTAGAAATATTTTCTCAAGAGGCCCAGCAACATTCCAGCTCTAGTACTCAGCAAATATCTCACAAGAAAACAGCTAAGTTTGAGGCTTGTCTAATTTTCAACCTATCATTCAAGAATTCCCTCTATTCAACTGCTACTTTTCTGCTGGTTTCAATTTCTCCCTTTGAGTTTCTCTGGACCAGACCAAATATCTAGGCTTGCTACAAAATCAGCATCTGAAATTAATAAGGAAGTGGATTCAGATGACCATCTTTTACTTATAATAGAAGAGTTTTCTCCACTTCACAATTTTAGTTTAATATATCCATATTGCTTCCAAAGGTATTCTTTGCCTTTTAAAATATTTTTTTCCAGATGTTGCATTTCTTTACTATGATGTATTAGAACTTTTGTGAAGCAGCAGTCCTCTCTTCAGTATGTGTTAATAAAAACATTTGTAGTCCAGTTTATGCTAATAAAAATATTATTTTTAATATTTGCATGAGCTTCCTTTTACCACTCAGTTTTATCTGTTTGTGTTATCATCAAATCAGTTCCTCTATAAATGAGGTGATGATGTTATATCATACTCTGGCAATGGGTAACATTTACTTTCTGTGTTGAATGTAGTTTACTGAACATAACTTACTACTTTAAATGAATAGATACTCTTTCTTTCAACAACACTTAAATACAAATATTTTTATTTTCAAGATTAAAAGACAATGGTTCATCTAAAAGTTCTACCAATTCTTCACAAAACATGGGAAACCTCTTTATCCTTTATATAGTCAAATAAAAGTATAAATGTGATTCTATGAAGCTTTGATACATAAGACCTATAAAACAAATATCCAACTATTTCTGGAAGTTAAATATTTCTTAAGTATTGTGTGTATAATAATGTACAATGACTGGCTAAGCTCTTTGTAAAATTGTGTCAATAAGTTCTCATTGTTTCAAGATTTCTTATAAAATTGTTTCAGTAAAGATGAATTTAAGATTTATGTTGCTCCTGAGATGGTTTTGTCTGACTGGATTCATTATATCCGCCATTCCAAACCCACGGCAATTTGTTCATATAGCCATGTATGATGGCTAAATTAGGTATCAACTTGACTTGTCTAGGGAATACACGGAAACCTGATAAAGCTTTATTTTTTTAGTGTAGCTCTGAAAGTGTTATTAAAGGAGCTTAGATGGGGAAAGAACTTTCCTCAGTGTGAGCAGGCACCATCCAAATAGCTGGGGGCTTAAAGAGAGAAAAAATAGAAAAAAACAAAACAAAACAAAACAAAACTATGTGTCTGTCTTTTTATCTGGCTGTCTGTCATCTGTTGTTTTTGTCTCTTTGAAGAACCTGACAAATCTACAATCTTCACTCCTAAGTGAGGCCAAATGGAATGTGTTAACCTGGATATGGGCATATGAAGTGTCTCTTGACCAGTGTCTTCCTGAAAGACTAAGATTAAATAAAATAGGATTTTTTAACAAATGTAATTTCTTTGGGGTAGTTGGAAAATAGACTTCAAAATCTAAGTCTTTACTTGATAGAAATGAACTACTACTTCTAATGTATCACATACACAAAAGCAAGAAAATGACAACAAGAAAAATCATCAAATGGGCTTTCAAAAGAATCCTGGCTTCTAGCACCATGTGTCATTGTGTAGTCTCTAAGAGTGGATGCTGGATTTACACAGCCAATGCATGATCCTAGCTTTGCTATAGAATAAATGTATCACCCAGGAAAAAATATCTGAATATTTCTGAAATTGAATTTCTCTCATTTTAAATAGTAATTATGATAAAAGCAAGAATATTATGAGAAGTAAATGAGATCATATCCATAAAGTGGATAGTTCAGTGCCTGGCATATAGCAATCATTCAGTAGCAGTTGAAAGTAATAATGTGATTTTTATCATTACTGTTATCATTATTGGCTTGAATTAGAAAACAATCCACATGTAAATGACTTCTTATATGATTTTTTTATTGTGTGGTATACATTGTGTCCATTTTTTATTATCCATAAAAAAGAATTTGACTGCAATGATCTACTTCAGTTTAGTTTTACTTCTTGGAAAACTTCTTCCATGAATTACTTGTCCTTTTTCTGCCTGCACCATATAATGTGTGTTTAGGAAACAAAAATTGATTTTATTAGTAAATTGGAGTAAAGTAAAAAAAAAATGGAGGTACCTATATTGCAAAATTTACATGATTCATTTAAAATCATCATTGCTTGCATTGACTCACATTTTAAAATGTTTTCTTTATAGGAGTAATAAGGATGATGCTACATTGGCATATTATTTTACAGGATTGTTTTGAATACTAATGAATTAGAAGTTCTCCTATTCTGCCACTTAATGAACCAGAACCACTGCTTTCAGAATGTGGTTCAGACTTCCAATTTTAGGCAACACCAAAAATCATGAATAAACATTGTTATGTCTGGAAAATATATTTCAATATTAGCATTTAACAAAAAATATAATTGAGAACATATTCTTGTGATAAGGCATGCCTTGATAATTCCTTTTACTTTTATAAATTCTTGCAGTATTACCTCAAAATATTATTTTTATAAATATTCTCATGTACCTTTTACCTATAATTCAATCTGTAATAGAATATATGTTTATATAAGTGAGAAGAGATATATCTAGATGTCGGTTTAGACAAGTCATAGATTTCTGTGCAGTGAGAACACATGCTAATAATCTTCAAGAAATGTCTCATTATATTTATGCTGTGGACACTAATAAAATGAACCATAGCAACTAATGTTGTTTTGTTTTTGCTTGGTGTTGTCAGGATTAAGAATTTTTCCCTTCATTTAAATGATAGCAAAGCATTTCTTCCTTAGAAATATGACAATATAGTGAGGTGTTTCATGTTTTGACAGAATAAGCTTGTTCTTTTTGTTTCAAAGAGAACCCACACCATTAAGATTTTTGAGTCATAAATGTAGAAATGAGAAGAGAGAAAAAATGTTACCATATTCATAATTAGTAGAGCACAGATGACAAAGAATTAATGACAAACAATAGTATTGAAGCCATTTGATCTAATGATTTTGAGGCATTTCTTCTGGAATGGCACGTATTTTATCCATGTTGGCCAGTATAGATTGTCAGAATTATTCATGGAAAAACATAATGTAATATACATCCTTTCATAGAAAGGATCCTAGAATCACTAGGAAATGGGAATAGTGTCTTCATATATATATATATCAAATTGGTCATTTAGTTTTGGATCCATATATGCTCCTGAAATATGTTTTATTTATTATTAAAAATATTTATTATTGGGAATATATTATTAATATTAGCAGGCTAAATTTAATGTGAGTTAGAGTTGAAATAGTACTTGTAAATACTGAGGAGAGCCATAACTGGATCACATGGTACTTCCAATCTCTTGTAAAGATGATGATGACGATGATGGCAACACCTTGAAAATAACTATAAATTTTGCCCATATTTTCTAACAGATTAGTTAGTTCTATAAAATAAATTGTGTCCATGTAAAATTGAAACATTTTAACTTACTCACTCAGAGTAGGATAAATATTTATGCTTTCAGCAAAGTGCTTGCACTTAGCAGTAAGTTGCTGTATTGTTAAAATGCCCAAACTAGCAAAAGTGGTACACAGATTCAGTGCAATCCCTATCAAAATACCAAGGACATTATTCATAGAATTAGAAAGAAACAATTTTTAAATTAACTTAGAAGAATAGTACAAGCAATATGAAGCAGTAAAAATAAAATAGGAATAATAACTGATCAAAAATTATATTACAGAACTGTAGTAAGAAAAACAGCATGGTCTTGACATTAAAATAGACATTAAGAACACCAGTGGAACAGAATAAAAGACACAAGAGACGAATGCACATACCTAGAGCCATCTGGTACTTCACAAAATGGCCAAAAATGTATTTGGAGAAAACACACCCTTTTAAACAAATGGTGCTAGGAAAACTGAATAGCTTTGTGTAGAAAAATGAAACTAGACCCTGATCTTTCACCCTGCACAAAACTCAAATTTAAGTGAATCAGACACTTAAGAATCAGACCAAAAACTTGCAACAGCAAGAAGAAAATAGAGGATTAACACTCTATTATATAGCTGCTGGCACCTACTTTCTTAATAAGAACCCCAAAGGGCAAAAATTAAAACCAAGAATCAATAATTGGGATGCCATCAAACTGAGAACATCTGCACAGCAAAGGAAATGATTAAAAGCATGAAGAAAGAGCCTACACAATGGGAGAAAATCTTGGCCAGCTATTCCTCCAATAGTAGATTATCATTCAAAATATATAAAGAACTAAAAACAAACAAATAAACTTAAAAACTAAAGCAACAACCCAACTAATAAATGGCAAAAGAACCAAACAGGAAGTTCTCAAAAGGAGAAATGCAAATAGCCAACAAATATATGAAAACATGTTCAAGATCTCTAGCAATCAGGGAAATTCAAATCAATACTACACTAATATTTCATCTTACTCCAGTCAGAATGGCAATGATCATGAATACAAACAATAATAAATGCTAGAGAAGTTATGGGGGGAAAGGTAGACTTATATACTGTTGGCGGAACTGCAGAATAATACAACCACTCTTGAAAGCAGTATAAAGATTCCTCAAACTAGGTATGATAAGTACTATATGATCCAGTTATGGCTTTCCTTCCTATTTTCCCAAAAGATCTAAAATAAGCATACTACAACAATAAGTGTTGTCAAGGATGTGCGGAAAAGGGTACACTCACACGCTGGTGGTGATAACTGAAATTGGTGCAGCCAATATGGAAAGAAGTATGGAGATTTCTTGGAAAATTGGGAATGGAATCATAATTTGACCCAGTTATCCCTCTTCTCAGTCTATAACCAAAGGACTTAAAAATAGCATACTACAGGGACACAGATACATCAATGTTTATGGACATTTGAAGTGTGGACATTAAGGCTGACTTAACTTAAATAGCTATTTTATATAAATGCCTCAATTTACCATGCCAGGGATTGATTTTGTGAGTAAAGGGAAATTATTTTGACTGGAAAAGACTTTATAATCAACATAAATAAGTGTGTATTTATCACTATTTCCCATTTTCTCAAGAGATTTTTCCAACACAGCACAATTCACAATAGCCAAGAGTCTGGGGACAGTGCACATACCCTTCAGTAGATGAATGGATAAAGAAAGTGTGGTATATATACTCAGCCTTAAAGAAGAATGAAATTATGGCATTTGCAGGTAAATTGATGGAGTTGGAGATTATCATGCTAAGCATGGATGCTGACCCATAATCGGGGCAGGCACTAGGAAAGAGTGATGGGAATTTGAATTGCACAGAGTGGAGTGAGGGGAAGGGGACAGACGTGGGTGGGAAGGACAGTGGAATGAGACCGAAATTATTATCCCATGTACGTGTAAGATTGCACAAATGGTGTGATTCTACATCATGTACAGCCTGAGAAATGAGAAGTTGTATTCCATTTGTGTACAATTAGTTGAAATTCTGTTATATATAACTAATTAGAATATTTTTTAAAAAGTCTTTAATATAAAAAAATATTGAGTCTGAGAAATTTTAGGTTCCTTATTCATTAAAATATATAAATAAATGCACTTTATGAATCAAAACAGAAACATGAAAAAAGATATATTCAGTTAGTGCTCATGTTGCTTTGGTTGGAGGAAGTTTCCATAATTTGAAAAGAAAATATTATTTCTCATCTCTTTAACAAGTATACGTTTATTGTCTCTAAGCTTTTTATTATCTTCTGAATCATTTTCATGAAAACTGTAGTGTACTAATGTCAAAGTAATCTATTTTTAAGGATGAGACTGGATTACTGCTATTTTTGATGGGATTTCTCCAAAAAATCTCAAATTTATATACAGCAGTTATCTTTTTCTCAACCAATGTGAGATTCATGTTTCCTTACTTTTGATCTTTTTTTGGAATAAAAATGGAATTGATTTTATATTATTTCATTCATTTTATCTACAAGTTGTTTTGAATCTATTTGTTAGGGTTATACCAAACACTATGTATGTCAAAAGGATGAGTTAGCAGACAGAACTTCATTCCCCAATTCATTTTTTAAAAAAGCTTCATGTAGAAATCATTTTGTTTCAAAGATAAGAATATTGGTATGTTTTGATTTCTTAAGCAATAAAATGGTTAAAAAAATCAGTTTCTACCTTTCTTTTTTTTTTCCTTAAGAAACACTATTTCATTCTTCTAAAACTTTTTCAAATCAGAATGGAATTTAGAAGTGTGGACTTAAAGGCCGACTTAACTTAAATAGCTGCTTTTATAAATAACTCGATTTACCATGCCAGGGATTGATTTTGTGAGTAAAGGGCAATTATTTTGACAGGAAAAGACTTTATAATCAACATAAATAAGTATGATATTCATCACATTTTCTCATTTTCTCAAGAGATTTTTCCAAGCATTCACATGCATGCATGTGTGTCCAACCATAATTAAATTATAAGCACTAATTAAAATAAAATTTAATATTAAATATAGACATAGAAATTTATAAAATTCTACATAAAATTCTGTGTGGCTTTTTTCAATACTAAAAATGAGTGGAAATGTTACCTCAATCATTATCAGTACAATTTTTTTGTCATGAATAAATTATGTAGGTTTGAGCAATAGGGAAGTTAATCCTAGAAAAGCAGAATATTCTTAAAATAAATAGTAACATTTACTATTTGTTTACTTTGTTGAAAATGTAACTCATGATTTTTTCTTTCCAAGGTTCATCACTATATTACTAAAAAGATCAAAATTTGAACATTCCTGGAAGTTCTGAATTAATTAGTTTTAATCTGGATATTTGAAGGTATGAATAAATTTCAGAAATTTGTGAAAATCATAGCTGTCTTTTTTTCTATTAAATATTGATAATATCCCCATATAGTGAACCTAAAATCCATGTAAAATTTTCACATTCTCCAATTCATAAATAGCATGAGGTATAGAGGTATAATCAGGCACTGAAGCCTAAACTAAGTGTCATCCTGGAATTTTCTCTTTCCCTCAGAAGTTCTTGTTCAACATGTCAACTAGCCTATTACTTCAACATCCAAAGCCTGTTTGAAATCCCATTATTTTCATCTTCCCTGAAAACCAACATTTGCTGCTGCCTTCACTTGTTCAGCATTTTTCCATTCTTGACTCCCTGTTATTCATTTCTTATTTTGCAAAAAAGTTGAAGTTCGATTAAATTCATAAAATATGGCATGAAAGACAAGAGAGAGAAGTTGTTCAGTAATTAATTAATAGTGGGTCAGTTATAGGCTATTTTGATATATCAGTGAGGGAGGAGTGAATCATCACTCTTATCTCGTAGCTTACACAGAAATGAACTGCAGATTGATTTATTTAAATATAAAATAATGAAAAATCTGAAAATATTTGCAATGATGTTATCTAAAATGCTTATATCCTGGGGCTGCTATGGCTCAGCGGTAGAGTGCTCTCCTAGCATGTGCAAGGCACTGGGTTTGATCCTCAGCACCACATAAAAATAAATAAATAAAATAAAGGTATTTTGTCTAAGTATAACTAAAAAATATTTTTTAAAAATACTTATATCCAGAATTTGTTAACTGAACTCATTCATTGAGAAAAAGATAATCAAATACCCCTACCCACTTCAAAAATGAACAACAGAATTTGAACAGGAATTTTACAAAAGAAAACAGCCAAAATAACCAATAACATTCTCTTTAGAAAGTGCAATTCAAACTGCATTGTGATATTGGTATACAGCCAGCATGTCAGAATTTTAAAGACTGAAAATATTGAGTGTTAGAGAGGATGTGGAAAAAAAGAAAACTCACTCATAAGTAGGCAAAATGTTGCAAGTATTTGGGAGAGCCATTTTTATTCATCTGCTCTCCTGAACACAAGCTTTCCCTATGACTGAGCAGTTTAACTACAAGGTATATACATAACAAAACTACTTAGGGGGACTAACATGTACAGGAATGTTCACAGTAGCATTATTAGTAATATCCCAAAACAAACTGACTAACTAACTAACTAACTAACTAAATTAGTCTAAATGTCCTTTAAGTGTCCTTCAGAAGAATATGTGGATTTTTTTGTAATATATTCTTCCAGTGGTATACTATTCAGTAATGAAAATGTAACTACTATTATAACCACACAGTGGGTGAACTTCACAAATTAAGGAACAAAAAGAAGCCAGAAGTATTGAGAAAAGTATTTTGGACATAAAATAACTTATATTGTAATACACACACACACACACACTACAGCACTGTTTAAAATACGAAAACTACTCTATAGTGTTAGAAGTAATAGGAAGGGAGAGGAACACTGGGATGTGGCATGTACAGACTTCTGAAACACACTCAATGATAATTTCACTTTCTTTTTTAATCTGGGTGATGATTCTTCATATGTTTCTTTTAATGGTGTTTCATTTAGTCTTCACACAGGATTCTTACAGTCTCTTTTTTTATATGTTACTCTTCAATTAAAAAATCATAATAAAAGCTAATTAACCTGCTTAAGACCTCCAATGATTTTGGCTCCTGGGTTTATTCCTTCTGTAGATCCATCACCCTTCATTCTCAATAAAACCCACACCACAGAGATCATGTGTGTGGTCCTCAACAGATGTAGATTTTTCCTACTTCAGGATGCTGTTGTAAAATTGTCTTGTACATATTTTTACAGCATTTAAGTTTATTCTGGCTCAATTCCAAAGTTACTCTCTTTTACAGGCTGTTACTACTCTTAATTCTGAAGGTTTAAATTGATTTGGAGAAAATAACCAATCTTTGAAACAAACAAGCATATAAGCAAATCCTGTTTCTTTCTCTGTGACCCACACAGGTCTATGTAATAAATCTCTCCCAGCTTCCTTTATTTTAGCTCAAGCATGCTCTACTTATACTCATTACTCCTGTTGCCTGACCTGGCCTCTTTGGCCGGCTTTAATATGTCACACTAGCTCTGGACTGAAGTGCTTTTCCTTTGTTCTAAGAGCTCTTCTTGTCTGAAATAGTATTAGTCTTTTTCCCCCCACATTCCACAGGTAGCTAATTTTGTCTAATCAATCTTTTCTATTCGCTTTTCTAAATACCAGCTATCACTGTAAGAATGCATACATATAAATAAATATACATACAGTTACAAAATTTTAAATGTAAATTATAATTATACATAAACAAAATACAAGTATATACCTCTTTTTCTGATCTCTTTTGTATTTCTGGAATATCAACTCCATAATGTACGAGACTTCCATTTGTTATTTTACCTCTAAATAAGCATATAATTAGTACCTGGTTCAGAATGAACAGTGAGTAAATATTTATGGATTTTTAAATTGAAAATTAGAATAAATAGGTTAATAGTTACACAGTTTCATGGGCATGGTTGAAACTCAGAACAATGACATGACCAAATAAACACTATTCATAAACAAACCAGAAAAACTCCAAAGTCATTGGTTTTGTTTTTCAGACACCATGAAGCATACACATTGATTGAAGTAGTATTGTTTTAAACCCTCCCTTTTTTATCTTCCATAATCTCTGACTCATCAGATTTTATTTTTTCCCTCCTCAATCCATCCTGTAACAGTCTTTCCTCTCATTCCTGTTTTGTCCAAGTTTTAAATTACACAAAGAAAAACACAAATCAACGAAAGCAGCTGATACAGGAAATAAACAATGACATCAACAAAACCCCAACACAATTAGTCAGACAAGCAGTATTTTTTTCTCAGAAATTGGGGAAATGGAAGTAAACACCTGGTATTAGTCACATAGTAACAGCGGTGAGTCACGTTATCCACGACACAGATTCAGTGTGGATGTTGAAGGAATTCTCAAATGAATTTCAGCACTTTAGAATGACATAAAGAGAACCAAAATGGCGAGAGAAATCATATATAACAAGTTCCCCCTAAGTATAACTGAAATTTAATGTGAATAGCTTTATGTGCATTTTATTTGCTGTTATATACACTGGAGTATATTAATGTTTTTGAAATAAGATGCACATTATAATCTTCAAAGAGTCAGACCACATCTTATACATATTTGAATAACTACATCTTTGTATGACTGAGTACAAAGTATATTTTGCCACTGCTGAGACTATAAATGATAATTCATTACAAGAAGTTTAGGGTTGTTTATGGAGTCAGAATTTCTTGAAGAGTAGTTAGTGATACCACCTTGTCATGGATATTGACTTAGTTAGCTACAGGTGTCTGAGCTGCAGGCATTCCCAATTCTTGTTGACTAATCATAACCAATTGTTGGATACACAAAACTTTCCAAATATTGGGTTAGAGTAAATAACTTCAGGCAAGCACATTACCCTGGGTATAGTGTCACATAATGAAGATACAAGGATAAAATAAAATTACTGAAAAATAAAATAAAACAACAACAAAACTGTATTAAAAACTTTATTGCTTTAAACTTTAGCAAATTGTAATGTGTATTTTTTTCTGGAACTTTTCATTAAAGAAGTCTGAAATCCATTAATTCAAGAAAAGATACCTTATTTTAATCTAAATAAAAATAAAAGTTTTCATTTACAGTAGATTCAGAGGAGATGAATTTCAAAATTAAGGTTGTCTATAGAAAGAAGGATTTTATTAAAAAATATTCAATTCATTCATTTATCAATTAACTTCTCTATTCAAGACTATTGAAGATTTAAAAAAAATTCATCTACTATCTATTGTAGTAGGTAGCACTTGGGTAGGAAACAAGTAAAACATCTTTCAGTAGAAAACTTGGATCCTAATAAAGGAGATGCCAATTAAACCAGAAGACAAGTAAAATTTATAATGTCAAAGATCAGGATTTGTTAATAACTTTCAAAGGAAAATAGGGACAAAAGTGTGCAAGACAAGTACAAATTTAAGTTACCAGGAACAAATAATACCTTTCTTAGGGAATAATACATGGCTGTGTATGATTTTGTGTATGCTTATGAGCTAAATTAATCAGTCCCCTTTTCCCCACAAAGTGAGGTAGAATTGGGAGATTAGAATAAGAATTGAGGGGGGTTAAGAATAAGAATAATGGTGCCCCAAGTGGAGAAATATTGCAATTTTGTGTTCTTCAGATGAGTTTTACCAACTCATCTAAAGTTGTCATTTCAGATGAAAACTCCTGATGAGATAAAATGTGTCCAGTGATAATGAAAATATGAGCTTCATCACCATGAGTGAGGAGATAGCACATTCAACATTAACAGAGAGGCGGGGTTTTACTATGATTTTGTCCTGTTCTTCACAGTGGAGGCCTCTGTAGCTCTTCAATTAGCAAAGTTCTGTGGACCCAAGGTCCCTGCAAGGAAAACAGTAGTGGAAGGAGAACTTTAAGAGAATATTCTTCTCCTAAGAAGTGTTGAGGATACAGGGAAATGGAAGTGACTCTATTGCCCTGTGTTTATAACAATTTCTTAGGATTTTTTCTTCCAATCTCTATCTAGCAATAAGATATTTCTTTCATTAAAAGTCACAACAATGTGGCCTTATGCAAAGAACACCAGCTCTCTCTCCCCAGATCAATCTTCTAAAATAACCAATAGCATTCAAAATTGTGCTGGATTGATTTAGCCATTACATTAGTAAAAGTTCTCAAGAAAAACAGAACAGTACATGTTGGCCAGATTTTTCTGGCCGTTACCAAAATACCTGACAAGAACAACTTAGAGGAGAAAAAGTTTACTTAATTTCACAGTTTCAGAGGTTTCAGTCCATGGCCTACTGGCTCCATTGCTCTGGGTCAGACAGAACACCATGGGGGCAGCACATGGCCAAGGAAAGCTGTTCAGCACCTCCTAGACAAAAAATAGAAAGAGAGAATGAGAGGCCAGGGAAAAAATGTAATCACAGAGAACATGCCCCAGGCCTAATTCCTCCAGATATGCCCCACCCATGTAGAGTTACACACCTAATAGAGTAGTTCTTTCAAATTATTAATTTGCAAAATGGATTAATCCATGAAATATATTAAAGGAAAAAATCCATATAAATAAATAAATCCATATAATGGAGTAATCCACTGATTAGGTTAAAAAGATTCTCATAATCTACATTTTGCCTGTGAATGAGGCCAAAATTTAGATCATAATTCCTGCTTTGTCACATGAAGTTTTCAGGGGAAATCTCATATCCAAACCATAACAATGATATATTTATAAAAAATCTCTCTCCCTGCCCCTTCCATCTTTCTTTCTCTGTGTAAGGAATTTAACATAAGAAATTAGCTCATGTGATTTTGTAGGCTCGCATATCCCTAATCTGCTGTATGAATCAGCAGCCTGAAGACCCAGGAAAGCTGCTGTTTCAGTTCCAGTCCAGAAGCCAGAAGAAGACAACCAAGGGAAAGTGATGGTGCAGATGAATTTTGTAAGCAGTCTGTGGGAGAATTCTCTTGCACTCTGGCAAGCAAGCTTTTTGTGGAATTTAGACCTTGAATTGATTGTATGAGTCCTACTCACACTGTGGAGGGCAATTTACTTTACCCAGAGTTTACCACTTTAAATAATAATCTCATCCAAAACACCCTTTAATTTGACACATAAAATTAATCCTTGTAACTCTTGAGAAATATTGCAGGACTGATGCAATATTTGTAAATATAAAAATACTACATATTTGACATTGTCATGTTTGAATACATTGAGATATGTAGAACAGTATACTAATTTTTTCTACTGTTTTTAAACTGTTTATATAAATTGCATTTACATTCATAGGATTTATGGTTACATATTGAAAATTTTATATAAAATTGAATATTTTAATTTACTACTGTCACTTGCATTTTTTTATAACAACATGTATATTTTATAAATAAATTGTTCTTTTTTATGTAAAGAGGGCACAAAATCCTAATGCTGATCATTTTGATAGAGAACTTTGGGGACTTACAATTCTTTCATCAAAAAGACATAACATCATTTTCAGAAACTCCTAATATGACCGAATTTTTATTTAAATTGATAATCTTTATTATTAAAAAAGCACAATGATGGTGGAATATGATGATCATTATTATCCAAAGTACAGGTATGAAGACACAAATTGGTATGAATATACTAATGTGTACAACCAGAGATATGAAAAATTGTGCTCTATATATGTAATAAGAATTGTAATGCATTCTGCTGTCATATATAAATTAAAAAAAACACTCAGCAAAATATTTTCAGATTATGCAAATTAAAGAGATTAAGACAGACATTAAACATCATATTAGTTTTCATATCAGGAGATGATTTTTTTTCAAAAAAAATGAATTTCTTTCTAACCTATTTTAAAAATATTTTCTTTTTTTCCTAGGATTTCACAGTTTCTATATCTGATCATGTTGAAATTATAATGAGGAGAATGTATTCATTGAAATACTGTCAAATAAATGAAAAAATTTTGAGAATTTTCCTCTGTTCATTTATTCAAATAAGCAGAAGCAAGGTTTTAATTTCCCCCAAAATAGGCATATCAATATCTTTGAACTACGAGGAATTAATCATGTTTAGCCACAAAATATATATTTTTCCCACAACATTCTATAATCTTCCTTACAAAATATTAATTCTGGATTAATGTTAAAATATACAAGGCACTCAATTTGGTTATGGAAATTCTCAGCCTCATAAAATGTATAGGAATTACAATGTAAAATATTTGATATCTCTCTCTCTCTCTCTCTCTCTCTCTCTCTCTCTCTCTCACACACACACACACACACACACACACACACACACAAATTTTCACAGTATGTGTCTATAGGATTCAGTATAGCACAAAAGAGTGAAAATTCAGATCAGAACCCCAAAGAAACTGAATTGCTGGTGCTCATAAAAGCTTACAAGAAATCTAAGAAAAGTGGCTGTTCATGAAGAAGAAAAAAGAAAAAAATCACAGTGTGAACTATAAATTTGGAAGGATAGGTTTCTGAGGAAAGTAACAGATGCTGTTTCTTTCAAATTATTTTAAAATGGGATACACATTTTTTAAAAGAAAAAAATGTGTTAAAATTTGTAGCACTACTAAAACAAAGAATATAATAAGCCTCAAAGGTCTGCCACTGCTGTCAGTCTATTTCCCAAAGGCACAGAACTGTTTCTTTCAATTTTTCCTACAATATTTTCTTATGATTTGACCAGTCAATTGTTAAGCTTCCCAGAAAAGGATACTCCAATACTTCATATGAGAAATTGATAGCTTTTGCTGTCAAGTGTCTACTAGAACCGAGGAAAATGATGCCTCCGCGATCATCTTTTTTCAGATGAGATCAAAGTCCATTAACAACATCACAAAATATGTTCAAGGTGAAGAAAGCCAAAGGCCGAGAAGGTGCAGTAAAGCCAGGGAACCAATTTTAGCTTTGTTCACAGCCAGGCCTGTCTTCTAAAAGCGGTCCCTGCGCTGTCCTCCCCTTATTCCAAATTGAAGTTAATACTTAAAGTTCGTCCCTCCCTCTTCTTTCCTTCCGTCCCTTCACTCTTTCTTCCTTCTTTCCTCCTCCTTCCTCTATCCCCCCTTCTCTCTTTTTTCCTCTGTTCTCTTTTCTGTCTTCTCTGTACGACTCTCCATCTCTTTCCCTCTCTTCCTCCGCCCAAAAGTTAGCTCTTTCTCAAGATTCATCAATGAAAACTATCACCAATGTTCTTCTCACTATTATCAATGTTGATGTAATATTATTTTAATTTGATTTTCTTTTTTTAAAATATTCTTTATTAATTAATGTATCTTGACAAAACATGTATTTGTGTGTGTGTGAATGTATATGTGTATATATATATACACACATTGGGACATATATATTTATGATTCATGTTATAAATATATAGTAGATTGTGAAAACATTTGAAATTATTTTACAATATGGCTTCTGTGGTTTGTAAAATTAGGAAAGCCTCAATGGAGACAACCTGATCTCTATCTGTATTTAACTGTAAGAGCTTTTAATGTCCCTTTCTATCATTTTACCACTTGTTGAAGTTCCTACTTCCTCCATAATCTGGAATTATGTTAAAATGTATTTAATATTTTTAAATATTCTCTTTTATTTCACAACAATGTAATAAATACTTTGTATATTGTCTTCTTTACTTTCCACTTTATCTAACAAATACACTGTATCAAGTGCAATGTATTACCCTATTGTATACAAGAAAATTATTAAAATTAATGTATTACATAACTTCCTATTAAAGGATTTTTATTGATCAGATAAGCTGAGATGCATATGGTATATAGAATAATACCTCATATACACGGAAATTTTAACATTAGTTATATTTAATTTTCTTAGTGAGAGCTCCATATTTGGAGACATACACAGTCAGAAAAACTCTATAGATAAGATTTTAATGTCTGAAGATGTACAAAATAGTTTTAATGACTGAATTCCAATTTTCAGACCCTCAAATATTACTAAAGGCCAGCAAATAAGACTTGGAAATAATCCTGCATTACAGTAGTCATTTATATATATATATATATATATTATACCAACAGAATTAAAAGAGAATAGAATGGTATTATATGCATCTGTACATTTGTTTGCCACATAAAATCATATATATGTGTATATAATTTAATACAAAATATACTAACATTTGTATCATGGTAAGTATGTGTAATATTGCTAATACACAGTTTATAGTATTTAATGATATATTATACCTAACAGAATTATACATTTTATATACACATATAAGTCTGCTATATACATATGCACAGATAGGTATACTTTGCAAGAACAAATTAATGAGAGTCAAAGCAGAGAAGCAGGGAGAAAGAAAACAAACAAATGAAGGAAAAAACAAACAATTTGTATAGATAAATAGAGATCATTTGGGAAGCACATCCATTTTGGGGTATGAGGCTCATTTCTGCTCCTGGGCAAATAATTTTAAAAGGGGCTGATTCAGATTAGATGAACATTATTTTCACTCCTCTTAAATAACATTTTTTACAACATTTGGAGTATTTTATATGATAAAAAGTTGTTTTTTCACGAAATTTCAATTTATTGAATAAAATTTATTTTTTGGCTGAAAAATATGTAAGTCGTGTATGGATTTTGCTTATTCAGCTTTCAATATGCTGTATTATTTCACAACTTGGTAACTCTGATCTAATTAGGAAAAATGAGGTAGCACTTATCAACATAAAATACTCATTTTTGTACATTGTGATTTTAAAATGTATTATTGGGAAGTATATATAAATATCTACTTTTATGATCCCATACTTTTAGCTGTTTTTACTCATAGTGCTGAAATCAGTTTTAAGGAGTAAATAAGTATTTTATTGTGCCTGTTACTATATTTTAACTCAATGAAGTTTATTGAGTATGGAAAGGTAGATATAGTACACTGGATTCCATTTACATTTTAAAACAAATTCATAAAATTATCATTTTGAATGCATTTATCAATTTATTAAAAGTAAGCTAGGAATTTCAGGAACTTATCTATCTAGCAAATATTCAGTGACCATTGTTGCTTTGTACTACATTTAGTATCTCTGGTATATAATTTAAGTTGCCTATAGAATTTTTAAAAAGATGGCATTGGGAATTGTGTTTATCACTTGAAAATTCTGCTTTTCAGCAAAATTAATTCACTGAAAACTTTACAGTTGATTCCACAATCAATTGAACAATTTGTATAGATGAAATCATTTGTGAAGCACATCCATTTTATAGTGTTTAGTATAAAATTCAGCATTTTTTGGTGTATTTACAACATTTTGCAAAAACTAGTTTTCTATAGTTTTAAAACTTTTCATCATCGTTTTTATGAAAAATATCCAATACCCATTAAGTAATTACTACCTATTCTCTTCTAATAATCTCTAGTATTTTTCTGTTTCCATAGATTTGTGTTATCATGTAAAAGTAATGATACAAATATATTATTTTCTGTGATGAGCTTCTGTCCTTCAACAGGATATTTTTAAGTTTCACCAAAGTTGTACCATGTATTGCACTTTGTTCCTCTTTTATTTTGATGAAGAATATTCTATTGTCTATATTTATCAGACTTTGCTTATCCATTTATTCATTGATGAATGTTTGAGTTATTTCCACCTTTAGTCTTCTATGAATAAAGTCACTAATATACATTTTTGTGAGCAGTTTCTGTGTGTAAATGTTTTCATATTGCTGAATGTTCTGTTTAGCTATTATTATTATTATTATTATTATTATTATTATTTGTTATATATGACAGCAGAATGCATTATAATTGTAATTCATATTACACATATAGAGTATAATTTTTTGTATCTCTGATTGTACACAAAGCAGAGTCACATCATTCATCATACATGTACTTAGGATAATGGTTACCATCTCATTCCACCATCTCTCCCACCCTTATGTCCCTCCCTTCCATTCCCTCCCCTTTTCCCTATATGGAGTTCCTCTAATCCTCCCATGACCTCCACTCTCAACCACAGTATGAATCAGCATCCTTAAATCAGAGAAAACATTCAGCATTTGGTTTTTTTTGGGGGGAGGGGGATTGGCTTACTTCACTTTAGCATTATCTTCTCCAGCTCCATCCATTTACCTGCAAATGCCATAATTTTATTATCTTCTAATGCTGAACAATATTCCTTTGTGTATATATACCACATTTTCTTTATCCATTCATTTACTGAAGGGCATCTAGGTTGGTTCCACAGTTTAGCTATTGTGAATTGTGCTGCTATAAATATTGATGTGGCTGTGTCCCTGCAGTATGCTATTTTTAAATAATGCTTAATCAATAAATGGGCTAAGGAACTGAACAGACACTTCTCAGATGATATACAATCAATCAATAAATGCATGAAAAAATGCCCAATATCTAGCAATTAGAGAAATGCAAATCAAAACTACTATAATATTTTATCTCACTCCAGTCAGAATGGCAGCTATTAAGAATACAAACAAGGGTCTGGGGTTGTGTCTCTGCGGTAGAGCTCTCAGATAGCACATACAGGGCATACTGGGTTCAATCCTTATCACCACATAAAAGAAAAATGAAGGTATTGTGTCCAAATACAACTTAAACTATATATGTATGTGTATGTATATATATATATATATATATATATATATATATATATAATACAAACATAATAAGTGTTGGCAAGGATGTGGGGAAAAAGGCTCTCTCATTCATTGCTGGTGGGACTGCAAATTGGTGTAGTCAATATGGAAAGCAATATGGAGAATTCTTGGAAAACTGGGAATGAATTCACCATTTGACCCAGCTATCCCACTCCTAACTTTTTAAGAGTACATAAAATTTTTCTGTTTTCCAGAAGTTTGAAGTTTCCTTTATCTCCAAATTATAAGCAAGGTCTGTTTCCTCTTCTTTTACTACATTTATATTTATTAAGTGTAATAGTATCTCATTGTCATTGTGATTTGTTATTTCCTTAATGACCAATTATTTTTTATTTTCACGTGCTTATTGGTTACTTGTATATTTTCTTTGGGGAAGTATTTACTTAATTCCTTTGCCAAAATTTTAACCGAATTGATTATTTTTGCTGAAATATAAGTGTTTCATATATACACTGGATAAACTTTATTAGGAAATACAATTTACAAGCATTTTCTCCATTTCCACATTCTTGTTAGTATTATTTGATTATTGAAAATTGTAGTGGTATCCAAGTACAATTTATTACATTTTCATCTCTTTGTTCTTATGCTTTTGGTGTTAAATCTGAGAACAAGTTGCCAAATCTAATATCAAAAAGATCTATCCCTCATTTCTTACAATTGATTTATATTTTAAGGTTCGAGATCTAAATAAGTAATGAATTTCAAGTTAATTTTTATCTATTGAAGTGTGATGGTTTGAATATTGTTATCCCTGTCACAAATTTCTCTGATGGAATAATCACCCTGAATGTGATGGAGTTAGGAGAATATAATTTGTGGCTTTTGAGAAATAATTAAATGAAGTCAGAGACCTCATTGGAAAAGCACTTCACAAAGATTTCTCACTTTTTCCACCATGGGAGCTTAGAGTGAGAGGATACATCTCTGAAGAAGTAGGCCTTCACTAGATATTAAATCTACTGGTTACTTGACCTTCTAGGTTTCAACTTCCAGAATCATGAAAATATATTGCTATATTTTATAAGCCAATTAATTGCTGGTATTTTGCTATAGCAACCCAAACATACTGATACATCAGAAGAGATAGTGTACAAATGGATTACTCTGCATCTGGAATTCAGCGGTGCTAACACTATTTCCATTTTTTGAAATTATTCTGTCTGTATGATCCTGGAACTCTTTTGAAATCAGTTAACCAAAGATATTTGGGTTGATTTCTCATTCTTACTCTACTGTATGTCAATTATTATATGAGAATCACACTGTTTTGATTATCAGAGCTATGTGGTAATTTTTGAAATAAGAAAACATGAATCCTTCCACTTCATTCTTTCTCAAGATATTTTAGCTACTGTGAACCTCTCATATTTCCATATTAATTTGAAGATACACTTTTTTCATTTCTAAAAAGAAGGGTCACATTGAAGGTGTAGATTGCTTTGGGAAGTATTGACATCGACATTGGGGTTGTGCAGTAAAACAGAATTTAGAGAATATAAAGATTTTGATATGCTAGATACATAGATAGGATAGATTTATTATGGGAATTGTTCATGCGATTGTGGAAGTTGAGAAGTTCCATAATATGCCCTCTGCAAACTGGAAAACCAGTAGAATTGGTAGTACAACTCAATCCTAATATGAGGTACTGAAAGTCAGGCAATCTGATTTAACTCTTAGCCCACTTTTTTCTGCTTAAAATATTCCATTTAATATCTTTTTGTGGAACATCTCTACTAGTGGTGAGCTATGATATATTTGTTTATCTTAAAACATTTTTGTTTAATTTTTGATTGACTATTTCAGCAGATAGAGAAACTTTGTCAGGATTAGAGTTTTCTTTCATCACTTTACATGTGATCAGCTTTTTATGTCCACAGGTTACACAATCCTGGATTCCATCAAACATACATCAAAAATATTCAGAATAAAGGGACTAGTATTGAACATGTACTGACTTTTTGCTTTGCTCTCATTGCATTAAAAATAACAGAAAAAAATGACTCTTTACATAGCAAGTACAATATAGTAGAAATTATAAATAATCTAGAGATAATTTAAAGTATAAAAGAGGATATGCAGAAGTTAAATGCAAGTACATTATCATTTTACATTTTGAAATTTATTATCCACAGATTTCTTCTGTTTCTGTTGAGAAACCCATAACAAATTTCACAAAGAAACAAAGAGATGCCTGAATATCCTGTGGGTGCTTTCTAGTCTTCAAAAACCTATTGAGAAATCACCATTATTCTCAATGAGGATTTCTTCTATGTGAAGAATTGCTTCTCTCTTGCTGTTTCCAAGATTCTCTGTGTGTTTTGCATTTTAAGTGTGAATGTGTTTATCATTTATTTTATTTTATTTTATCCTTCATTTCATTTTCATTTTAAGTGTGAATGGGTTTATCTTTCTAGGAATTTTTTATGCTTCTTGGATATGCAGATTCATTCTTCATCAAGTCTGTGGAGTTTTCATTCATTATTTCTTCAGATATTTTTCTTGGTCATTTCTCTTTCTCATCTCATCCTGAGACTCCCATAGTGAATATTTTGGCACATTTCATAGTGTTCTGTATTTCTTTTGAGCTTTTGTTAGTTATCTTTATTATTTATTTCCTCTCTGATTCTGAGACTGGCTATTTCATATGTTTTATCTTCAAGTTCTCTGCTTTTCTTTTGTGCCTGCTTAAGCCTATTTTTTAACAACTTCTGAACATTTTCCCCCAAACTATTATAATCTTCAGCTCCAGAACTTCCATTTGATTCCTTTATGTACATATATTACCATTCCCTAATTACCTATTTACTGTGTTTTTTTATTTACATCTTTATCCATAGTTTACTTCATAGCTTTGAGCATATTTAAGACAGTTATTTTAAAGTCTTCATTAGGTTCTGTATCTGGGATTCATCTATATGATTTCTAGTGATTTACTTTTTTCTTATGATTTGCCATACTTTCATGTTTCCTTGTATGATTGCTGTTTTTGTTGTTGTTGAAGCCTGGGACATTTTGAATATTCTAATGAAGTAATTCTGGACATCAGATTTCCCCTGTGTCCTTGGATTGATGTAGGTATTTGATGAATGCCACAGCTGTTTGTATAGGAACTTTTGAAAAAAAAATGGGAAAAGCTTTATTAACTGTTGAGCGTGGCCACTGAATTCTCTTTTCTTGTATGACTTTGGTCAGATAATAAGTTGATAGAATTTCTTTATACACTTAACTAATAATAAAAAAAATTAAAAACAATTAAGAGTGTATTGAACCATGATGCAAAGAAATGATCACCGGCTTCAATTTTAAACCAAATTAAAGCAAGCTTGTATTGTGTACATAGGAGCATTGGCCAGTGGCTGCCTCACCCAAAATGCAGGGCCTGAGTACAACACTCCAGATTTTGAGGAAAAAGGTTTTATAGCACAAAAAGTTACAAATAAAGGTATCTTGGGACTTACAGCTAACAGGGTTCTGGCAAACATAATACAAAGGCAGATAGCAGATTAACGATCTACTTGGCTTAACATTTCAAGGTAGGGAGTAAATTGAGATTCCAACATCAGAATTTATGAGGGACTACTAAGGTTTTAGGAAGGGTTGTTATCTCGTCAAGGAGAGCTAGGCTTGGGTGAGTTTAGAGCACAGGCAGGAATTCCAAACAAGAACATGGTCAGGGAAAATAGAAATTTTAGTAAAACAGAAATGAACTTTTCATAACTTTGTGATGAGATGGTTCCCAATCTTAGTATAGAATTAGGCTGGGTTCATCAAGTGTTGTAGCTTTAAACTCTTTTATCATTGATCCCTTCATGGTCTGTTTCTGTGCCTGATCCTTAGTAATCAATACAAGCAATCAAAATGCAGAACCTGAATTTCTGGAGAAGATTCATATTTACCTTTCTAGGACCAGCAATTCATGGCAGGATTTGGCCTTACATTCCCCTAGGCCTCCTTGGAGAACGTTAGGGACAATGGGGAACTCAAAATTTAATAATATTTATGAGCATTTCTTCATTAAACACTCCTATGAATGCTGTAAGAATTCAAGTAGAGTCTAAAATTAAAAAGTACTTGCTTCAGACAGTACTTGTCTTTCCAATAGTATCTCAGTGGAGAGACCACACCAAAGGCTTTCTACTATATCTTCTCTGATGTTTAGTTATCACATGATGTTGATATTGAATTACTACATATTTTATTTTTAGAAACACTTTTCAAAGCAACATTTTGCTTTTTGTTTTAATTTTAATTGAAAACAGAAATCTTACAGATTGGACTGCAAACTTTCAGAGGAAATGCTATCCTAGCTGCCTAAAACAAGATTGACAACAGGAACCAAAAAAAAAAGATTATTTTCTTGCAGAAATTTTGAGGCAATCCACTTAGTAGGGTCTCATGTGCTTTTATTTAAGCCAAGATTGTTGGATCATGGAGAGAGAATCTGGGACAACAAAGACCTAAAGGTATCAGTATCTATTTCTTAATTTACTCTGCCAAAGATATTAATCATAAGACCCTTGAGATTTCAACATGTCTGGGTGGCGTTTAAAGTAAGATTTAACAATCTGTGCAGCCAGGGATTTGTATTTCTTTTGTCATTAAGAATGTAAAACTTAAAAGAAAATACCTAATAGTATAAGAGAACTGTGTAGTGCAGAACTCCTCTTACATCGTGGTTAGGCATGCATTCATCTCTCCTGACAAGAAATCTATAATTAATGTCTTCACTTTTATAATAGAATTCTCATATGTTTCTGTCAACTAAGTTATAAAAGCCTTATACATTTTCTTTTGTAATCTTCATTCGATTTGGGATACTGTGATTTTGCTATTTGCCATTGTAGGAAGGATCTGACTCAACTATTTTGTAAATATTTAATATTTTGACATAGTCTCAAAGAGGAACTAGATTGTTAGGAGAAAAACTCTATTGTCTACATTGTTATCATTCCTCATTAGTTTTATATGTACCTATATGTATATGCACATTTTAGATTATCTGTTTATAGATACATGCACTCTGAATTATTTTATGACTAATGTTAACATTTACAATATCAAGTACTAAAATGAAAGGGAGACTCTGAGCAGGGCTGTGCTACAGTAATGTGAGAGAGTGAGGTGGGTGAGAATCTTACTTCAGGGACAAATTTTGAGGGAGAACTTCCAAAAGTTAATAAGCAAGATAAGTAATATTAAATATAAAATTTTAAAATAAACATTAATCCCAAATAAGTCATGATGAACAAAATATTGAAATTTTAGATCCAGACTGGATCAACAAAACTGAATTGATTAAACATATTTTCACCTGAAGCAAAGGAACCTTTAGTTCTGTTGCATTAAAATATTATTTATCTCAGTTACTGAACTGAGGAGAATTTTTGTTTCTTCCTTAAATCTGGTACCTGAGACCAACACCTCACTCTCTTTACATTACCCTTGCTTTATCTGAATGTGTATTCTCCTGACAACCTATAGCTGTCTAGGTTGGGAAGGAGCAAAACTAATCTATTGTTTGCACAGAAAGAATTTTATATTCAAAACTTTGTCCTCCCTAGAAACTCAATTTATTGAATTTTGTTGCCATTTAGTTTCAGGAGAAGGGTATTTGATGGACCAAAAATTTGAGGAATAGAATATTTACAGCCTCAAAATAATAAGAGGAAAGAGGACAAATTTCTAACTTCACCTTAATCCAATGAATGATGTTGATAAACCTTCAATAACATCTATTGATACCATGTATTAAGTTATGATGCATTAAGAACACAGCATCAATTCCATGGCTTCCATGACACACAATACACAGTCTTAACCTACTGATAAGAAAGGTTCAATTGATCTAAAATGTTAGACAGTCTATGAAACAAAGGACAGGTACTCTTCAAAAAATGTGAAAATCATGAAAAGACTGAAGATTAAGAATATATGGCATCTTAAATGGACTGTCAAGTCCTAATTTTTAGTATTAAAGGATTGAACAGAGTATAGTCTTTCCCCCCTCTGTTTTTTTTTTTTTGGCAATATAGCCACCACAATGTTTATTTTTTTTTCCTTTTTTTTATTGGTTGTTCAAAACATTACAAAGCTCTTGACATATCATATTTCATACATTAGATTCAAGTGGGTTATGAACTCCCATTTTTACCCCAAATACAGACTGCAGAATATAAGCACAATTCTAAATAGCTAAGTTATGGAATCAGCCCAGGGGCCTGTCAATAGTTGAATGAACAGATTGTGGAATGTAAACCAATGGAGGTCTATTCAGCCATAAAGAAAAACAAAATCATTTCATTTGCTGGTAAATGGATAGAAATGGAGAATATCATGCTAAGTGAAATTAGTCAAACTCAGAAACTCAACAGTCTTATGTTTTCTTTCCTATGCAAACTCTAGAGTTAAGTAAAGGAAAGGAAGAGGGAAAGATAGGACATCATACGGATAAAGGAAAGATCAGTAATGTAGAAGAAGGTGATCAAGAGGCAGAGTACAGGATTGGGAAGGGGGAGGCAATTATGAATGAATTCTTTTTATTTGTTTGTTTGTTTATTATTTATATATGACAGTGGAATGCATTACAATTCTTATTACACATATAGAGCACAATTTTTCATATCTCTGGTTGTATACAAAGTATATTCACACCAATTCGTGTCTTTATACACATACTTTGGATAATAATGACAATCACATTGTATCATCATTTCTAACCTCACACCCCTTATCTTCCCCTCCAACAAGTTAGCCAATCCCCCCAAAACAAATGCAGAATGTTTTCTCTGATATAAAGAGGCTGACACAGTGGGATAGGGAGAATGAGCACGGGAGGAAGAGATGAACTCTAGATAAGGCAAAGCGGTTGGACAAATGAATTCTTAAAACATCATGTCATGTGCATACATAAATATACTACAGGGAATTTCACCATTTGTGTAAGTAAAAAGAACTAATCTAATATAAATAAATAGATGATTGAAAGGAAGTCTAATAGAGTAGAGGAAGGAGAAAGGGAAGGAGTTTGGGAGAGAAAAGGGGGAGAGAAAGTGGGGGGATTATGAACTGAAATTGAATCCCGTATGTATATGTGTTTGTTTGGATGCTTGCCATTACTGTGCATCACGATAAAGTTCTAATTTAAAAAAAAAGAATGAATAAGACAAGTCTGCTATATGACAAGTGTTATATTAAACCAAAGAAATAAAGTTGTCTTAATTTTAAAATTACATAGGTTTAAGGAGATTAAGTTTTTCTCAACATTTTGTAGCCAGTAAATTCTACAGATATGAATCAAAGTTAGGCCTATACTTAAAATTATGTTGATAATTGTTTTCATAGGCAAGTCCTTAGCTAACCAGAGAAACAAAGGCAGTGGATTATGGTAGTCAATGCATTTTAATCCTTTTCCTCTATTCATGGAAAGTTCACAATAACATCTATATGCAACTATTTCCTTAGGAAAGAAATCTATTTACTGAAGAGGACAGATAAGGAATTAATGTCAACAATACTTACAGACCATCAACCTAATCACCGCTACTTACCAACTGTGCCCTCCCACTCTGGGCCTCCGGCAGAACTACAAATCTGTCAAAGCTTTCTCTTTAAAAGAAATTGAATATTCTCTTAGTAACTTAAATTAGTAGCTTTTTCCGAAGAAATGATAGAACCCTTGATTTAATTTCTTTATCTTTGTATCATCTGTCTACCTAACTTCCATCTCTCTCTCTCTCTGTATATATCATCTATCTGTCTTGTTGCAGAGAAACTAAGAACCAAGTTGCCTCTGAAAGCATATTAATTACAACAAAATTGTGGTCTTACATAATCCTGTAATCTTTTAAATTGTTCTTTCAAGTGATTCAGCTTTACAGAAGATGCTGTACACAAAGTCAACACATCAGAAGTGAATTAGCTCCTCCTATATTGGTGCAGCAACAATATAGCGAAGCTAGTGACTAACATGTTTTTTGTTGTTAGCATTTGTTGCCTAGAATGAAGCTCTTTCTGGTTATGCTATATAAAATCCCATAAATCTTGATCTCCTACTTTATATACTAAGGCCACCTAAACATGAAATTTACTGTACCATAAATTCATTTTATACACTCTTCTATGAACTTAGGGGAAAAATAAAATTCTTCTAATTTACAATCTTCCAAATGGAAATAAATAGTTTCATTATCAAAACATCTGCAGGAAAAGTTTTCTATTTATTTTTAGATATTATGCATGTTCTAATTTTTTAAATACACCTACATATTGCAGTAGAATTTATAAAAGTTTACTTTTAAAAAATAAAATACTTCCCCAAAATGATCACCCACAATTAAAATTTATTTGGCTGAGCTAAATAATAAAGAAACATGTACATATGTGTGTACTGAGATAGTTCAAGTAAACAGAAAATGTTATTTTATGCTTTCAAAATTTATTAAAAGCTTGAGAAAGGTACAATTTTCCAAATGATTGCATACTTTTCATACTTACATAAATCTGTTAAATTTATTACATGCATCACAGGAGAATATTGCTTTTTTTCTTTTTAAATCATAGGTCATAAAGATATACCAATTTTTATGTAATTTTTAAACATTTTTTTATTACTGAGCAGATTATTGTTCTGAGTATTCTATGAATTCAAGATTTTCCCAAGAGAGCAGTAATTAATAAATATCTATATAAGCAAAAATTCTGAACAAATGCTTCATACTCCAAAGTAAGTACAATGTAGTATTTGCCACCAAACAGGTTAACTTCCAGTTTTCCTCTTTGCAAACATGTATCATTTTCCTTCAAAGAGTACTATATCACTTAACTGATAGACACTCATTTTTATAAAATTGAATGACAAATTAATTTTTCAAATATGCCAATTTATGCAGACATATGGGATTATTTCATGTGATCATGCAGTGGTCATGCACCTCAGATCAAAGAGCTCAGATAAAGAGATCTGTGGGGATTGAAATTCAGTAGGTCTTTTGGTGCTAAGCTTGGAGAGTGAGATTGTGGAACTGAAACTTTAAAAAAATCACTGCAGTGCTATAATTCACACATGAAGGCATATATATAAAGTGATTTCTTTAAAGAAAATAACATGATTTTATGTTTTCTTAATTTTGACTTGTTTTTGAAAATCTGTTCCTCTTCCAGTCTTTGCCATCTTAGCGAGTGAGTCCATGTTATATATAGTTATTCCAATCAAACTTGGAATCAAGGCTGAAGATGTGGCTTAGTGGCAGAGTGCTTGCTTAGTACACACAAGGTCCTTTGCATCACCACAAAACAAAACAAAAAGCAATAAAGCAAAATCTGGAATCATATTTAAACTCTACACTGTGTGCCTTTCATCCAATCAACTAATACTATCGGTTCTATATTTTTTAAATCTTGAATGTGACCTAGTGTAACTACTGCAGTGCCGCTGTAGTTCATACACCACAGGGATGCAGCATGGTGGGTAGAATATGTGAGTTCAAGAAAGCCCCAAACATTCTACTTACTAATAGTCTCATAAAACATTTAGACTGAAGGTCAAAAGTTCTTCTTCCATTAGACCTTGCACTGTTACTTCTGTAACTCTCTTTTCTCATCCCTAATCCTATCCTTTCAGACTTCACTCTGCCCACTTGGGCATTCTTGCAGCTTTTTGGGCTTGTGGAGTACTCACTTGCCTTCCTGTAATATATTAGTTGCTCTCTGTATCCAGATTGCTGCTTATATGTCATTTTTCTACAAAGATTGTCTCAGTTTGTCCCAGCTAAAATAGCACTCTCAGTATCCTCCCACTAACCTGCTTTATTTGTCCATATCACTTGACAATATAGCATGCATTTGTTCATTTATCTCCAATCACCTTTTCTATGATGTAAGCTCCTTGAGGACAATAGCTTAGTTTTATATATGGTTGTTGGTCCAGAGTAGAATAGATATCTCATAGGATCAATATTTTGTTGCTTGAGTCAATGATTAAACAAAATTTATTGGGAACATTAAAAAAACAGCTGGGAACAAAACCTCAGTCGGTTCATGCTTTCCAGACACACTTCATTGTTTTCTAGTACTTATTGTTGCAGAAGCCATTCTGACTATTATTGACAGGACCATTCTGTTGATTACTTTGTAGGAGCTGCTCTGAGTGCTGTGCCAGGCAAGGTGTTGGACATGCTCATTAGAATGTTCTTCCCCTTCTCTCTCTCTCTCTCTCTCTCTCTCTCTCTCTCTCTCTCTCTCTCTCTTTCTCTCTCACGCTCTCTCTCTCTCATACCAGGAATTAAAACCCGGAGCACTTAATCATTGAGCCACATCCCCAGCACTTTTATTTATTTGTTTTTTTTTTTATTTTGTTTAAAGACAAGGTCTCACTGAGATAAGTTGTTGAGGGTGGCATTGAACTTGGCACCCTACTGCCTCAACCTCCTGAGCTGCTGGGGTTTCAGATATGTGCCACTGTGCCCAAGTCTTTTTAAAAGTAAATCATACTTCTTCAGAACCCTGTATACCATCACTTTTTTTAGAAAAGTTACCTGTGAGCTCTTGTTAGGTCTATAACACAGGTCACTAACTGCCCATTGCTGCTGTCCTGGCTTTTACTGCACTATGTTCCCTGACATAAAGAAATGTGTCATTTGACCCATACTCTTTCCAAACCATAAAGCTCAAGATTAAGCACATAAGCATCAGTTAATAAATATTTATCAACTTCTCAATATTTGAAGGTAACTTCTTTAACTTATGTAGTTCTAGGAATTTATATATACAGGTAATTATGTGTATGATTTTTTTAATATGGCAACCCAAAATGGGTAAGTGTGGGTCCTCTTTATTTTACATAAAATATATTTAGCTATTAGGTACTTCAGCATATCATTATTAGTGGTATTAGTAGCACTAGAACTAACAATAACACTTGCCTTTCTTCCATTATTTTCCACAAGTCTTACCTTATCCTTCAACATTTACTTTTATGCTACAATTTATCCCAGGATTGGAATAATATGTACTTTTTCTAAAGCACATAGCCACTATGAAAAAGCTAGATACCTAAATAGAATTTGGATTCTTTCAGCAGGAAAAAGGAGGAAACCAGATTTAAGATTGAAAGTCAATGCAAAAAAATGAAAACTTTGTGAAAATAGACTGTTGAATCTGTTTCAGTTGCTGATGTATCCCAGGCACCTAGAAAACAGTGTGTTACATAATAGGTACTCAAGTGTGATTGGTTATGTTGTGGTTGCTTTACCATGTGGTTCTCTTTAGATTACCTTACAAACTTAGGGTATATGGTAGTCTGAGGGATACAATTCTTTCTCACATTCTAGTGTTAGGTGCATTTTCATTTCTCCTTAACCCAGTGCTCCCCTAACATAATAGCTAGACTACTTGAAAAAGAATAATTGCCTAAGAAATATTTCTTCCTCTCTCTCTGTATTCCAAGCTACTGTGGTTTATTTGTGGTGAGGACTGGCTACGACACTGCATGGAAACCAAAATATTTCCTGTTCAGTATTTTTCTAGGATAGTAGACACACAGTGACTAAAAAAATTAAATGTACAAAGTAGAGCTAGTAAAGATACATATATAAAAAAATAATTGGTGCATTCCAAACCTTGGACTTCAACATATATTGTCCCACAAAGCAGGGAGCTCAAAGATTACAGTGTAAGGTGGGGGGAATGCTCCTACTTGGGCAAAGTAGGAGAACAAAAGATTCAGGATCATGGTATAAGAGCAGTTTACTACATTATAAAAGACAAGATGTACATAAATAACCCTGGTTTGGGAAAAGTATTTTAAAAAATTAAAGTAAAATAATAGAAGTGAGTTTTTATGAAGGAGCAGGTTTTATGGCTGGTGTGAATGATCGGGAATAGGATGGTGTTAAAGAAAAAAAAATCTGAAACTCATTAAAATGATAAAAAAAGACTTTATTAAGACTACTACAATGGACATAAATTAGGTTTCTATCTTGGTCTGGT
The DNA here is from genome assembly GCF_048772815.1 of Callospermophilus lateralis. Taxonomy (NCBI): domain Eukaryota; kingdom Metazoa; phylum Chordata; class Mammalia; order Rodentia; family Sciuridae; genus Callospermophilus; species Callospermophilus lateralis. Next base: position 1,350,254 of record NW_027512465.1, on the reverse strand, counting down.
CTTGGTTTTGCCCAACCCAGTGAGCAAAGAATCTTTGCAAGTTATCCCTTTTACTTACTCTTGATATCAACTCCCTCTAAATATCTGACAAAGTTCTTCATCCTCCACCTTTTATATCTGAATTTTCAATTACAGGTGTCATTTATTGAAGAAGGGAGAGACACCAGGCTCCATTGTGAATATTGTAAATATGAAGAGAGATATACAACTGAAGAGCAAAGTGGAACTTCAGTGCTTGGAAAATTGGTGTCTAAGAGGTAGAATCATGGGTAGGGTGATTTTTTATAAAATGGACTAACAGGATTCTTGCTAAAAGTGAATCTAAAAATTAAACATCAAATGTATAGGATAAGGAACTTGACAAGGTATCAAGGTTGAAGAAGGACAATGTTCTTTTGTTTGCTTAGACATGCATGGCCAGGACAATGAGAGAACTAAATTGATGCCTATTGGAGACTCTGAGGAGCCTGACTATAGGTTGGTCAAAAGACTGTCTGCATCAGTAGCAGGTTTATTAAACAAATTTTATCAGTCTGATTTGTGACAATCTAGGCATAGTTTAAGATAACAAAAGATTATTTCCAAAACTCCATTTTAAATATATGAAAAATGTATAGATGCATATATGTCAGGAATTGCTGAGAATCTCACACACATCTATATGGTAATGGAGTAAATAAAGATTTCCTGTGAGCTGGTGGTCCTAAGTAGTACTGTTTGAAGCAAGGAGACTTCAAAGTTTGTGGTTGACTGTGAGGCTGATGGTCATTTCGGTAGGTCCACAGACAAAAGTCACAATATTTATAGAACCTAATGAGATATCATAAAATAAAAATGTACTATGGCAAGTGTCAGAATATAAGACTCAGCCTAGCAATTGCTTTCCAATTCCAGAATGACACATAAGCACCACTACCGACTGCAGACTCAGAAAACCCCTAAGAAACCAGGAGATATAGAAAATAAATAAAATGGACTTGAATCAAGTTGATATTTGAATGGACCACACTTAGAGTTGCTTGCATGAATTTGAATTGGCAATTTGAAGTTTTAAATATTTTTCTCCAAATGAAGTTTCATATAACTCATTTGCATTAACTTAGATGAACATTTTTTTTTATAATACTCAAGCGTTATGTTGTGATTGTAAAATTTACAAATGGTAAACACCTGTAAATGAGATAAAAAATGTTTCTGGAAATAAGAATTTAGGATTTTATTTTTGTCATGTTTAAATAAAGCATTTAAAAACCTGCAATAATTATTTACCCATATTTTTACTTAAGAGGACATAAACTTACCAATGGCTAACCTATGACCCAAGTAATAAGTAGAGGTCAAATTTATTTACATATAAGGCAGATATCTTTCAGTGATTGTCCTTTACCTAATACCTTTAACACAATATGTGATACAAGTCTTTGGTTAGTTTTTAAAATTAGTGGCAGATTGTATTTGTATAAGTGAACTGTAACAAGTCTTCATTATTTAAGTTATAAATAGAACTCTTCTATTGGCCTGAGTCTAAGAATCTGTGTTCCGGGGATCATGCTACTCCAACAGCTCCTTCTGAACAATAAAATATTTCTTTATCCATGGCATTTAAGTCATGATACTTTGACTATTTCTACTATTTTCATGATGTCAAAAATCATGATGTCAGTAGTACTTCATGAAATCATGGAATCTATGCCTTAAAATTTTTAGTCTTGAGTTTTTACTATGTATTACTTCCTCTGGCAACATTGCCACCAATTCCTAGACAAGGATAATCTATACAAATCTAAGGGTAGTGCGAATCTTCTTATAGGTTAAATCTTATCTGAGAGTCTGTTTTTGTTAAGGGTTTGCATGTAAAAATGCTTGTGGCCAGGACTTAACTTCAGTTACTAAGGAAAACTCTTATTTGAATAATTTGTAAGCACTACTTAACAGCTAGATTTCTCTTGGGAATGGGAAAAAAGCCTATGTCCTTTGAGAATAGAAAGTGTCTATTTTATGCTTGAAAAAATAATTTATTGTGACTGAGTCTTTGGGAACACTACACAATTTTGATCTTAACCATCTCTCTGCTATAGAAGAACAGGTTGGTTAAATTAGGAACAGATTTGCATTTATAGTTGCAAAAGGCATGCTATGTTTTTCTTTTATTCTTCTTGAATGTCCCTCTTTCACATGAGAAAAAAAAATACTGAGAAGACAATCACAGTGTCTACACAGAAGACAGACTTTCAGAATCTTTCTCAAATTTAAAAAAAATAAAAAAGCAAAATACTAACAGACAATATAAACTATTCTTTGGTTCTGAATCAAAAAGATAGAAGTCAGACCGAACTAAAATAACTTACATTTTTCTGCTAACTTTACTTATGGTATGAAGCTATAAATTTACAGCTGTAAAAGTTATAAATAGAACTCTACTATTGGCCTGAGTCTAAGAATCTGTGTTCCAGGGATCATGCTACTCCAACAGCTCCTTCTGAACAATAAAATATTTCTTTATCCATGGCATTTAAGTCATGATACTTTGATTGTTTCTACTATTTTCATCCAGTTTCTAGTTCTGCCACTTCTTAAGTCTTCTGAAGTCTGCCACTATCTAGAATGTATGTTTCAGATCAATAAAATCAGTCTGGATATCTCCAGGCCCTCCTGGAGGCATGATAGGCGCTAGATGACCTTCATACATTTAATACATCGACTGTATACATTAGAATCCTTTTGTTCCCAGTCTGTTTCCTTTTATTACACTCCTAGTCTTTAAGGCCCTAGTATATCATGTTAAGTCCCTAAATATCCTACAGCCATTCTTTATTAGACAACATGATACAATCAACACGTTTTATGTTTGTATCTGGACTAAATCACCACACCTTGACACACAATTTTTGTAAGGACTCTAGCCGAATCATTCTTGCCTGGCAGATTATATGTGACTCAGATATGAAAAATAAAGATAACTTAAGAGTCTGGGAGCATTGGTGAGTCTACAGATTCACCTGTGATCTAAGTCAGCAAGGAGAAGCAAGGATAAAGGAGGAGAAAGGGAGTGTGCACCAGCCTGAAAAGAATAAATATTGATTTGAAATTGTCATCATTGTTGACAAGTAAAGAGAACTTGTACAAAATAATATAAGGTCAACACAGAGAAGGAGAGAAAGGAGAAGGAAGGTAAACATGTATGTTGAGAGAGGGAGGAAGATCAAGTAACTAAGTTGCTCATTGTTTGAATTTTTGCATGCAAGAAATACCAGAAATCACCTCCACTTGTAGACTTCCTGATTGTGAAAATCAAGGAAATCTCCATTCACCTACATTTTGGGAAAGGTGCTTATTTTTTTTTTAAATTAACATTTTGATTATTTGAAAGTGAAATATGTAAGATTTGTAATACTGTATTTGAAAAAAAAATAATAAAATTATCTGGGTGTTATTTCTGCCTCTGATATTTATTATTTATGTGTTCATTGGCAATTCACTAATGCATAATGAATATGAATTTCCTTATCTCGTGTGAGAAAGACACCTTATGTTATACTTCATAGCACGTGTTGTGAATTCAAATGAAATTAAATTGGTTGAAATGTGCTGATTACCTCCGTGAGATTCAAAGCCCATGTTCTTTCCACTTTGCTACAGAGGGTGTGGGGGCACTTATCTGTGTACAGGCAGCTACCAATAAAGCCATCTAGTGTCACATTCATAATCCTTGTATAGAAAACCCTTTCTGGCTTAGAATCTCTTTCTGCTCTCCAATGTTCAAAAGTACTATTATGTCAATAATCTTTTCCTAAAGAAAATCACTAACAGGGAATCATTAACCTACAAACTACATTAACCTAAAATTCAACATCCCTGGAAATTCCCCAGTTTTCAATAAAGAAAATTAAAGGAAAAGCTGGATTCATCAGTTCTAATTCTCTGGGAGTATTTTTTGGCATTGACAATGTATTCATATATCTGAAACTTCCATGATCATGTAGCCTCCAGCCTGTTTAGTTGTTGAGGGTGCTATTCTCAGAGCAGAGAAGGTCAGTGAGCTCCCAGGGCATGAACAGAAAAATGGAACTAATGAATTATACTGCAGTCAGAGTGCCCATATTTCACATTAAACAGATTGCACTATTGGATTAGTTCAGTTACACAGCTGGTCAACTCATTGCATTAATCAGCTGACTAGTATGCTTAGGCAAATGGCCAAACTGATTGTTCAGAATAAAAAATGCTTAAAGAACCATCTTTTTCAAGTTGTCTTAATGAAAAATTTGTATATAACAGCTCAAAGAAAGTGCCTTATATAATCGATTGGCAGCATACTTTACCATGCACTTGAGAGAACCAATTCATGATATTGCATGCATTTAGGTAATTAATTTATAAATTTTATAATTAAATCTGACTTTTCTCATAGACCTCTGTTTATTTTTTCATGTAGGCAATAAACTCAAGGAAAGCACTGATATTTTAGATAGAATCATGATGAATTCTAAAAGGTTGTTGCCTCTGCTCTCTCCTCCTAATATCTAAGCAATCTTAGCCCTGAAGATATTAAGAAAGTGAAGCCACAGGACTTAATAAAAGTAAATATCCTGGGGGTAATTTGCTCTTACAACATTATGTCCTTTTAACAGCCACAATTTCCTCACCATTGTGCCTCTCTAAAAATCACTTTGAAAATTATGACTTTCTGATATTTTTCAATGTTTTCTTTTAAGGTAGAAAAACAACACATACATGCAACTTTATAGACAAGTATATTTTTGAGGTTTTGGAAGATAAATGCCTGCATTTCCCTCAAGGCAAGGTATTCCAACATAAGGAAGGTAAATAAGCACAATGAAAACAAAAAGCATCTTTCATAGTATTTACTGAAAATTTGTGATATATTAATAAAAATATGCATTACATTATAGATTCTCTTTTGGGAAGTGACTTTTTTCTTCCTTTATTTCTGCCATATTTAATTAATATGTTTTAATTTAGCATTTCACTGCATCAACTAATAGGCCATTTTAAATACTCTCTTTAAATATTCCTTCCTGGTACAGATTAAGCAGAAGACAAGCTTGGTATCATAGACCTAAAGAGAATTGTAGAGATCATTTAGGTCACCTCTGACTTTTAATTATATTGGTACCTAAGTCCCAGTGGGATTTAATGATGTGTCTTCCACTAGCTAATGGCTGCGGGAAAAGAAAAAACATGAGAACTCAAACATTCTCCCCTCCCAGTTAGGTTTTCATTAGATAAAATAATTTAAAGAGATGTCTTTTAAAGCTTTTTCAGGTAAAACTCTGCCAAAGATTCTTAGGGATATGAAAAGACATGTTTGTATTTCAGTGCAGTTTTAGTCTATAAGCTAGACAAGAAATATTTAAATTGAACTTAAGACTGAGGGCATAAAATAACTTTATTTTTCACAAACTCTTCCTATTGTTCCTAGAGATGAGAAGATGAAATTCAATATCTTTTGTGAATATGCCTGAATATGTTATCACTCAACTTTGTAATCAATTGATGATGAAACCAAGTTTATCCCTTTGGTGACAAAATAGGTTTTCTACTATAAGTTATTATCACCAGTTCAGTATATGTATGCCATCTTGTAAGTGGGCTTTGAGTGATGCAGAATAATAACTGTATTTGTGATTTAAGAAAAGAAATGCCACATGTAAAATTAGAATCATTTTCATATTTAAGGGGAAGTTAAGTTCATCTACTCATGTTTACAATTGGAGATATCATGGGTTGCAATTGTGAACATTTTCTAATAAATCAAATTCAGTATCTAGATTACACACTGCTTTTTCACAAGCCAATAATATTACTTTCATACAGAAAATTGAAAATTTCTTCTTGGTTTCTCTAACAGTCAGAAATAACACTAACTATGAGTATAAGAGGATTTAACCCACAGAATTATTAAAAAGTAGGCTCTTAGCTATACTTCAGTACATCACATATTGAATTGGCCAGCCAAGGGAGATTCAACCTCTGACATATTCAGGAAAGTGGAAAATCAGGAATCTACCACTGGATCACTGGGTTTGACATTCTGTTCTTAATGAATTAGGAGGTAGCTGACAACTTAGAACTACACATGCATACCAGTCTAGCTGGAGACTGCACACTGAAACACAGACACAAAATAAATCATGCCATCACAACTTGCTTCCCTTCAAAGCACAGCCCAAATCAGTGAAGATATCTACTTCCTAAATTTCTCCTTCAAATCTCTGATATAAATTATTTAGTTATTAGTACTACATTTGCATCCAATACTTGCAAGGAAATTTATGAAATAAAGTCTTTAGCTTTCTTACCTTGCAGTACAGACAAACACATTGGAAGTTAGTTGGAATGGTTCATGTCAATGGGCCATGTCCAGCACAGCTTTCTAAAAAGTAACACCAGTGTACCTGTGTGCCATGAAACTCTTGTTCTGATTTGTTTGTCTGAACTATTGATATCCAGAAATATTGTTTACTCTCTTCGAAGAGTAGAACTATTTCTTATATACAAACAGCCATTTTCTGAAGAGGAGTGAATGCATATTACACTCTTTGTGATTATGTTTCTGACATTCTACTTTCAAACCCTGACAGTATATGGGAATCTCTTGTTACCCAGGATTTCTTATACCTAAACCTGCCACGTTTTTAAACCAAGAATTAAAATCATTGGCTTTCCATTTTTAGCCAGTCATCATTTTGAATTCAAATGTATTACTTTTTTGGTTTCAGGTATAAAACCATTTTGAAATTTAAGCTAAAATAATAAATTACAGACATGTGCCATGTAACAACATTTTGTTCAACATTGTACTACACATATGACAGTATTTCCTTAGGATTGCAATGGAACTAAAAAATTCCTAATTCCAAGTAAAAGTGACATTAGTGTCATAGTACAGCATGTTGTTCATGTGCTTGTGATAAAGCTGGTGTAAGTAAACCGATTCAATTGACAAATTTTATTGAAGTTAAGTAAAATTATTCTAATAACTCAGATAAAATAAGTGAAAAATCCCATATTTTGATCTTTATCATTACATTTTCCAGTCTAATCCCAACTCAATTAAAAAAATAATTTTCTTTTCTTTTTTTTATATTTATAATATGTTTAGGAGAATCTTAGATACAATATACCTTTTGTCACTACTTGTCTGAGGCAATATTTACTAATTAATTATTAAAAAATAAAATTTGAGTCAAATATTTCTTTGAATTCTTTTATAAAAATCAATTGTTTCCTCTAATTCTCTCCCTCCTGCTATCTGTAGGAATGACAATTTTATTTTTTTAAGGCAAGGGTTAAGATCTAATCATATGAAAATATGGATTTCTTTCATCTCATTTTTCATTGATAAGTATCTTATAGAAATACAGAAGAATAAATAGAAATGTTTTTCAAATGAAGTACTGACCTAATATTGTGAACTCTTGCTAACAATTCTGTTTGCATTTAATTCTTCTCATCAAAAGTAAGTTGTATATAAAATCATGAATCACTCAATGACAGGAATATTTCTCATTCTGAGAATGGTCATTAGGTAATTTTGCCATTAGGTGAACATTATAGACTGTACTTACACAAACCTAGATAATATAACCTAATATGTACTTAGGCTACATAATAATATTATGAGACCACCATTGTATATTCTGTCCACAGTTGACTAAAATGTTCTTATGCAGTATGGGAATTTACATGTCTTTATCTCATCACAGACTCTATTTAAACATGGGAGTTAGTTATCATACAATGTGGTTACTTATGCATGCAAAGTAATGTGAGATTATTGAGGTTATCTGCTATTGTTCATTGTATTAAAATATGTTGAGTTACCAGTTAACAACTAGGTGTCTACTAATTCCTCCATATGACTGAATTCACCTACTTTTGATCTTTCTTCAATTCTTCCCAGCATGCTCAAAACACTTTTTTCTAAGGTTTTAACTTTCAAACTTTTAGTCATGTTATGTAAAGATAAACTTAATTTGCAATTTGAGTATTTTATCCAGATGATCCTCAAAGAATGGTTCTTATGGATTTATGTTCAGAAATGTGATATTCATTAAGGACATTCCAAGATCATAATTCCACACAAAAATCTTTTTAAAAAAATTTAACATTACCTTTTCTCAGAGAAAAGCACATTTCCAGACAATTTACATGTAGAATGACTACATTATGAGGAAAGAGAAACAATAATTTCCTGAACAATTGGTTCTGAGAAGTCATTTAAATGAATTCACTGGTGAATTTACTTTTTTATGGGTAGATTTTTGTGGTACATGTAATTACGATTGTAGTTAAAAAAATAGGAAAAAGAGAAAGAACAGGTCAGTTAACTTTGGGCTTTCTTTCTTTTTCTTAAATTATTCAAAGCAACAACTGAATAAAGATAGCATAGGACATAGGAAAAGTAATTTTATTAAATTAGTTTGAAGAACTTAATGACTTAAAGGGTCTCACTTTATAATTTTTTCAATACAAGACTCTGCTATTAGGATGTTAATATGGCTATTCCTATAATGGCTGATAATTGTGCACAGCTTTGATATTTGTGTACAATCATATCAAATTATATTTATGGCTTACCATCCCAGAATATGTGATAGTGTCACTAAATAAATTTAACTAACACTGTCTGCCTTCAATATGATTAGTTGAGATAAAAAATTCATTTTCAACTGAAGACTACTTATGCATGATTTTTAATCATTGTTCAGGAGAAATAATGAAGGCAAATTGATAAAAGAGAAGTTCCTCAAAGAAGTTACTTGAAGAAAATTTCACTGATAATCTTTATCCAGGAAAAAGCAATTCAGACATCTTTGTTAATTAACAGCTGATCCTGAGAGGTAAGAATCAGCTTTCCGAGATATGTTCTAGAAAGTCTTTGTACCTCTTAATCTTACACATCACCATTTGAACAACATTATCCCATGAACCTTTTTTTTGAAAGCTGGTTATTGAAAATTTGAAAGAAAAGGCAGTGATCTAGCCGGGGCAAACAGCATTGAAGCAGAGACAGAATTAGTGGGTTACTTGGACGAAAAGTGGCCACACAGCACCGAGTCACAGACTTTTCTAATTCAGAGATTTGCTTAAAAAAAAGTAAAAATTATGAGCAAACTTCTGTCATATACATTCTCAAATGACATTTTTTAAATAATCTGCAGATTATGATTTTAAGATATGTGCACATAAACTATGCACTTAATTATTCCAATTTTATGATAGGATATATTGGCAAGTTTATTTTAAAAAACTTTCAATGCTATTGGTACTAATATTTCAAAGAATATCAATGGTTCTGAAATTAAAATTGAAGTAGGAGGTGTAACATATACTATGTTAACTTTGTGAAAAATGCAATTTACATACTTGATTTCAGAATTAGAACAACAGGATTATATGATAGAATATTAAATTAATTTTTATCCTATTAAATTTTTCCGTAAAACCTCATGACTTAATATAACACTTATGCCCATCTGAAATAACAGGAAGTTGATAAAGAAGCCAAGATATTAGGCAACAGTAGTGACTGAAAATTTAAAATGGCAGAATAATGAGAAAAACTAAAGTTGAACGTACATCTAAAAATAATCATAAACAACAGGTGGAAATTAGAAAAGTTTTTGTGAATTTGAATAATATAAAATAAGAAAAATAACTAGATTTTACAAATCTATCTAGATTTATATACCTAGATTTATACTTGTCACAAAATTAACAAAATGATCCAAGTTCACTGCTCCTACAACACTCTCCCAATCTAAAGTTTTCTGTTTGGAAAAAAAAAAAAGGTAAAGGCTTTAATTCTTAATTCCATCAAAGAAGCACTACAATTTGTAAACATGATGTACAATAGCATTCATTAACTTTCCAAATCACAAATAAGATGTTGAAATATGTCTTTTACAAATGTATGATATGCTTCAATACTTGTTCAATTTAAATTGTCCAGAAATAAGATTTGAGAAATTTAAATGTACTTTATTATCCTATTGATAAATAAGATATAGGTTAGTTAGTAAGGGACATAAATGTGGAAAACTAATTTAAAAGCCAAAATTTCCCTAAAACTATGATCAGAAAAACAAGGTCTAGAACAAAAAAGGTAAATATTTAAAATAATCATATAGGGAAAAATTATATTTTAGGTATTTTATTTAGGCGTTTTAGGAAAAGCACCTACCAAGTATAAATATCCGTAATTCTTAGCAAGAAAATCAAAAGTATTAGACAAAACACATATTTTTATAGATACAGTTCAATACATTTTAAAGAGAAGTTTTGAATTAATCCTTTGAAGGACACTGAAGTATGCCTGTGATACTCTCCTTGAACGGCCAACACCCATTTATTGATTTAGGGAAATTTTTAGATAGTGGCTCACTTCATTTATTATTCATCTTTCCCTTCCATAAGAAAGTACACGTAAGTATTTATGTACCTTTTTTGATTGACTGAGAATTTATATTTGCATAGTATAGAAGTTAAACTTATTTACATTAAAAACAGACTACATTGAATCAAATGCTATCCTTACTACTTTACAACTTTATTACTTCCCTTAGACAAATAACTATGTTTCCATGCCACTTTACAACTTTATCACCTCTGTAAAGAACATATTTGGAGGACTTATTTCAGTGCGCAGTATGCCCTGTAGCTATGAGTAGAGAACATACAGTTTAGGGGTAACCAGAAACACCCCTGGGAATAACCCAACACAGCCATAGGCATAACTAGTGAATGTTGAGTTCAGCACCAATTTAAACCGAGAGCAAAAGCCCACCATGGCTGCATCCCAGGACACCTCCCAGAAACTGACCACCCTGTCATCATTCAAGGACACTGACCCACCAACCTGTCATCTGAGTTGGCTGGAAAAAACCACCAGACTACATTTGCCTTTTGGCTAAGAGATGTCATATGGCCTTGGAGGAATTCTGGGACTTGTGGTTGTCCTTAGAATTGAGTTTAATTATTACTTGAAATGTTCATCATATTTAATATCTGTATTAAAATTATTACTGTGTGATGTTAATATATACATTACACTGAAAGGCACTCCGACTCTTGCGACAACCTACCTTAGGGAGATACCTATGTTTCCATTCCTCAGTTTACTCCTGTTGAAGTGTGGGTAGTGCAGGTCAAAGTGGTGACAGCCTGCAATCCCAGCAACTCCGGAGATAGAGGCAGGAGGATCATAAGTTCAAGACCAGGCTCAGCAACTTATTGAGATCCTGTCTTAAAATAAAACTTAAAGGGCTGAGGCTGTGGTTCAGTAGTTAGATGCCCCTAGGTTCTAAAAGGAAAAAAAAAAGTAAAGACAATGTGGAAAGCAACAATATCTATTCCATGATTTGGATGTATAGTATGTGTTTGTTAAATAAATAAAAACAAGTATTGGTAAATTATGTGCTTATAAATATAAAAAGGAGATCACATATCTTAAACAACTTTGAAGATTACACTACACAAATCTAAATTGGAAATACATTTCCTATTAAGATAAGTAAGTAGAACTATTTAATAAACAAGAATCCCCTCTTTTTCATTATATAATAATTTTGTGGAAACAAATGGTGTAAGAATATTTATTTGTTTTATAATGTCTAAATTTTTCACTTATAACTAATAGGATCTTAAATAAGCAATTCAGATGTTTTGAGTTTGTATTTTTATCTATAAAATGTCAGAACAAAAAAAATAGTTAAGAATAGCAAACATACCATGTATTTTGGAACAGTATGCAGAATTTTAAATTTTGCTATTAATTTGGTAGGGCCTACCTCAAAGTACTTTAGTTATAATCACAGATATTATTCAGCAAGCTAACCATTATTTAAAATGATGTAGAAATGAACATATTAATATTAAAAAATAAAACTAATTTTATTTTCTAGATTAAATTAAATTATGATAATTTGAAGCTTTTGTTTTGAACATTTGCATAAATGAAATTATTAATTATTCCATTGACATCTTTTAAGGTGACTCTGAAGTAGAAAAACATCATGAATATTTTAAATGAAAATTTAGTTAATTCCAAATTTCTACTGCAACTTACTTTCCTTTTCATGCTGTCTATCACAAACAGACCTATAAATCTTAAACTGAGCTGCATTTATGAAATTCACTAAACCTATCATAGAGCATGAGAAATATGTGATAAATCATGCTATTGAAATGGCATTTTTTATAAGCCATCATATTTCATTTGTCAAAAATGAGTTCATGATAGTAATTTTCTATTTCATCTGTTTTTTTTTTTCAGGGAAATCAGATTAAAGAGACTAGATATTGCATAAAATATTTAAAGGCATATCTTTAAAGATCTATCATTTTTAAAAGATGATAACAAATAAATCATCATAATCAGCAATACTTCCATGAAAAAAAGGCCTCTTGATTGGCACCACAGAAGCTATTGAAACTTTAGGACGTGGGAACTTTAGGCTCACAAATTTGTTCTTGTTATGGTTCAAATTGCCCCTTTTCGAAATTCATATGGTGAACTCCTAACTTGTAGGACCTCAGACTGGGACTGTGTTTGACAATGTAGAACATTTCAAGGGGTAATTAAGTTAAAATGAGGTCAGTAGTGTGAGCTCTAATCCAATATGACTCAGGTCCTTATAAAATAATGTGATGAAGACATACAGAGAAAGAAAACCACATGAAGGGACAAGGAGAAGAGGGCCTCTGGCATTCCAAGGATTGTACACACAAAAGAAATAAAATGAATCCTATTGAAGTTTTGATTTCAGGTTTCTCGTCTACAGAACTGTAAAAATAAAATACTTTTGTTTAACATATTCAGTATGGTGAAAACTGTAGGAAACTAATGTACTACTTAAAGGGTTAAAATTTCATGTAACAATGGGCACCATCTCCTTTTCTATGACTACTTATTTTCTTTTCTGCACCTCTTTTCTTCTTCCCATGTGCCTCTTTTCTTGATTTAATTAAACCAGAGGATATCCCTTATCTATATCCTATTCCTTTTAGCAATTTTCCACTTCATGAATTTGTCTATACAAGCTGCAATTGAAATAGATTCTCAAAGTTATTTTCAGATAAATGAATCATTTCATCTTTTGGATAACATTGGTATTATTGAAGATAATGTATTTGTTTTTACTGTTGTTGCTCTTGTTAGTAAAACCGGGATGTCTCTTTTCTAACAATTTCTTCATTTTCATAAGCATAGCTCTCACTATTCCTTGATGGAGTATTGTCTGGTTTGCAAGACTACATTTGAAAGATTTTGTTATATGAAAATTATTTATACTGATAAGTTATTAATAATAAAACACTGTGTGGTGCTTCTCACTGAGGCAAGAACAACAAAATTTAACTTCCAAACTTTCCAACCAATGGTCATATAATTCTTTATGTTTGCATAAAACTTTAATTTATTCTTATTCATATAACCTGAAATTCTGCCTCTGACCATAAATAACTGCTGCAAACTAATTTTTTTTTAATTGTAAGCAGCTAGTAAAAAGGAGAAAGTATGTTAAGAAATGTTTCTAGAATCCGGTCAACTGGCAGCAAAGAACTGACTTCTGAAAAAGAGAAAATAAATAAAGTAAGCCCCCATAGTTGTCTAGGCTTTTTAGTTAAAAGTTTAGAAGATCCTAGCAACAGGGGGGAAATTAAAGCATAGTACAACTTTCAGAACTAATTAGATTTAAACCTAAGAGGGAGAGATTCAGGTTGTAAGAATTTATGGAATAGACCTGGAGGGAGAAGGGATCTATTCACAAAAGAAAACTTCAAAAATCTGTTTAAGTGTTCCTTTTGTGTCTTTAGCTGGTACCAGGATGAGCATGTGTATGGGGAGACTTGAGATCAAAACAGCTACCAGAGAAATAATTGCTACTGGGGAGTTGGCACAAGGTAAGTTATTTGATTTCTGACAGATAATGGAGTCTTTAGGGACTACGTTGAGTAGATACACTAATAAAGCCATGTCTTAAAAGCAGGGTTTAACTAACCCTGGCATGTAGACTAGAAGCTCATTTAAACCCAAAAAACAGCTTTAAATGATCACTTTAATCTTCTATCAAATTAACTATCTGGTTTAAAAAGAAATGATCTAACAATCTTTAAACAAAAATCTAAATGTTCTTCAAAACAAAATACTTGCAATATCTAGCATTCTATCAAATATTACTCATCTTGAGGAAGAAGCAGAAATACATGACCAAGAGAAAAAAAAATTCAATAGAAAGATAGAAGTAACAAAGAAAAAGGAATAATCAGATAAGAATTTTTAAAAATGTCAATTGTAAAGACTTTAGATCACTCAATAGATATTCTGAGCATAACAGAATGGATGAATCTTTAAAGAAAATCAAAAATATTTTGTAAAAAGAAAAATAAAATAAAATATCTGCAGTTAAAAAAATTCTATGGGGTTGAACAGTGTAGAACACAGCAATGAAAACTTTTCAAACTGAAACATGGAGGGGAAAATAAGTAAAAAAGAAGACATATATGAGAAAACATCAAGCTTTTCAATATACGAACAATAAAACTTTTAGCAATATAAGGGAGCTGGGGAGGGAAAAAAATTGCAGAAATAATGACCAAACTTCTTCCACATTTTCAGAAAACTATAGAAAGCACATCGTAGTCAAATAACCAAAAATTATAAGGAAAGGAACCATGCCAGTATCTAGAGAGGAACGTAATCCATTATACATAGGGACAAAAAATAAAGATTATGTGAACTCCTCTCCCAGAAATGTCTTTCAGAGACAACAGAATGACCTATTTTCTTCTGGGAAAAAAAGTACCAGTGAGAATTCTTTCTCTATACAAAATGTCCTCCTAAAATGGATAGAAAGTAGAATACAAGAGATGTGAAATTTTAAAAACATGGCAAGGGTTACTAAAAGATGTTATATAGGCAGAGAGTAAATGATTTCAGGTGGAAACTGATCTACCAGAGAAAAAAGAAGAACGCTTCATCTGGTGAGTTGTGGGAATTCATTTAGAACGGGATTTAAATGATATCTCACTACTTACTTCAAAGTGGCAAAGTAGATGTTGGATTTTATTGGCAATGTACAGAACTAAAATGATTGGTAGTAACAATTTATGGGACTAAAGGTATACTGCTTTACGTTTTGTACACGAAGTGATATAATATTAATACTTCTTTTAAGTCCTTTAAATAACCCTTGGAATCCCATAAAATTCATCTTAAATTTGATGTTTCCTTCATTTCTTACTCTCTTTTTGGAAAAATTGTTCTATCTGTTTGAGATTTCTTTCAGCTAATTTCTGTGTTTTCAAATGTTCTTCATTCAATTTTGAGATTAACTAGGATTAAATATCAGAATATTTATTATAACAACAGATATATTTTAATAGCTATACTTTGTATAGATCTATTTAGCTTTATTATTATGTTGACTTTGAACAGTAATTGCTCTAAATTTTCCTGTTTCCAAATCTCATGAATAAAAAAGAAAAACAAAAATAAAAAAACTACTTCTTTTATCTAGCAGAATCTATTATAACCTTATATTCCACCTGCCTTGATATTTGTATCTTTTCATATCATCATTCAAAATTATTCATTGTCTCTGGAATTAGGCCTTAAATTGTGCCTATTTGTGGAATTATAACAAAAATAGATTTAATTAGTTTTGAGAAAAGGTCATGAGTCTCATTTCTTCTTCTGCTTTATGCCATATGTAGAAATGAAGAATATATGCTTCTGTGCTTATCAAAGCAGTCTTCATAGATCAAATTAATGAAATAGCATTTGAGCAGGAAAAGTATTTAGGTCTAAATTGTCTTAATTGGACATTTATATAGATCACATTGAATGTCTATTGCCTCTACTTTATAGGTTCAGAGAACCTATGAAATGGTGTGGAACCACACAGAACTATGATGCTGACCAGAAGTTTGGATTCTGCCCCATGGCTGGTAAGAGGAAGCCCTCTGGGCTGCCCATGTGGACAACCATTCAGAGAGCAGAGACAGATGAGTGTCCTGTTTACTCGTACTTCACCCAATAAGACAATTTGGAGAAGAAAAATCTATGTGATATATGTGTACACATGTTACATCATATACATTCAAATTGAAAAAAATATGATTTATATAATTATCTGAATCCTTTAAAAATCTCATTGACATGTTTTAATGTCCAAAATACACAAAGACAATTGAAAATGTTTTTTTTTTTTTTTTTTTTAGAAATCTGAAAATATAAAGTTGCAAAGGTTTGACTTTTGTCAAGATCACACTTTGGTGTGCTTGAGTCACTTAAAACAACTTGACTGCTGTAGTCACAGAGCTGTAGTATTGACACGTGACTGTTTGGCTGGAATTAGCTTTAACACTTATTAAATACCAAAGTGATAGAGACAAATCTGAAAATTTGTTTTTGACAATCGGGAATTATTTATCAAATCTCCAGTTTATATGGAGAAAGGGGAACCAGTATCTTTTATTTGTTTTCAAATTTCAAGAGTTCCAAACTGTACATTTGATTTTTCTGGTTGTAGAACCAAGAACTTGTATACTCTGCAGCATCAACCATGAACAAGACTCAAGGAAACCACCCATGCATTTATTGCTTTCTTTGCAACAAAAGATCATATTGAGTTTAAAAGGAAAACTCACTTTTGCTTACAATTCAACACCCAAACACAATTTTCCTTTGAACTAGAATAAACTGGAATTAGGAAAATTAAAAGCAGTACTCAATCCAGGCTTCTAACTAAAGCCTGGTAGATGAGTGAACATTCAGGTATCATCTTAATTTAACAACCTTCACCAAGGGACCAAATTGTATTCTGTGCATGTATGAATATGGTATCGTGAATCCCACTATTATATATATTTTAATACACCAACAATAATAAATTAAAATAAAAAAACAAGCAAACAAAAAATCACACTTTCCCTTTGGATGATGCATCCTCTCTCCAGAGCTCAGAAAACTCTGCCTCTGCCTTAGAGCTGTAGGTATTTTTGAGGCACACAAGTCTTTCCAAGTGAGAATTCTTAGGAAGACTAGACTGAACTGATAATGGTGTTTGCACACCTGCCTTGACCCTGTGATTGTTTATCAAATGCATTGCTTCTCCATTTCAAAACAGCCCATGAGGAAATCTGCACAACCAACGAAGGAGTCATGTATTGCATTGGAGATCAGTGGGATAAGCAGCATGATATGGGCCACATGATGAGGTGCACGTGTATTGGGAATGGCCGTGGAGAATGGACATGTGTCGCCTACTCCAAGCTCCGAGGTATGTCGCCTTATTAACCAAAGCATTTGAGAGAACAAAGGGTACACAGAGAGACTTTAATGTGAAAACTTGTACTTTGCCTAAAGCAGAGCAGCCCCCAATGCCACTCCATTAGTCAGTCTGCTATGCTGAAGAAGTTCATTTTGGGGGGGCAGCCAGTTAGTAAAAGCTGGCATGATGATTCTTTTCTTTTCTCAAAGAGATTTCCATTTATTACATTTGATGGGACATTATCACAGTGAAAAGATTTTAGGAAGATTTTGGAAAAACTTTATAGATCTTTGTGATTTTTCCATTTTTTAATATTTCTCTTTCTTCGTCTCAGTAGCAATGAGAAAAAGCACAGTAAAGTGGAATGTCCGTGTCATTGAAGGACAGAGGAGGGGAAAATTGATTCTATTTGTGGGGGGAATACCAGGGATTGAACTCAGGGTCACTCAACCACTGAGTCTCATCCCCAGCCCTATTTTGTATTTTATTTAGAGACAGGTTCTCACTTACTTCCTTAGCACCTCAATTTTGTTGAGGCTAGCTTTGAACTTGTGATCCTCCTGTCTCAGCCTCCTGAGCTTCTGGGATTATAGGTGTGCACCATGTACCTGGCCGATAATTGATTCTTGAAAGAGGTACATTGGGTGATATCAGCTCAGAATAGAGGACATGCACCAACTCTCTAGATCTCCCCCAAGAAGATAAAACCCAGTAGAGTCAGACTGGGCTTGGGCCTTGCTCTAACTTTGGAATCAAAATGCCTGTGTGGTTTATGAACTGGTAAGATCCGGCACAGTAATTCTAAGACTCTGAAGCATTCCAAGGATGGAAGAACTTAGGCTGAGCCAAAAGGGTGGCTTCAAAAGCAAGAACACATTTGATCCTCCGAACTTTACATGATACCACAGCATTTGTGTCTAAAAGAGATTGAATTATTTCTACAAAGAACAAACACTGCCATTCTAAAATCAGACTCTTGTAGATTTGAATTTAAGAATAATTTAAGAATACGTGTTCAGATTACTTTCCCCGCTTTGAACCCAAAGATTCAATATGAGGAGGTGTTGATTCATTCAGATTTTCAGTTTTCCACTTCTTTGATTTGAAAAGTAATATTCAGGTAGAACTCTGAGCTAATAAATAGTCATAATAGTAGCTAGTGAGTAGATATTGGCTTGAGCTTATTCCTTTTGTGGTGTTGAATGGATACACAATCCAGGAATAATAGTAATTGCATATGATATGGCAGAGCCAAAAGGAGCCTTACTTACTTAGTATGGTGTGCAAACCAAGTCTTCCTTTTACAAATGCAGACGCTGAGACCCAAAGAAGCAAAGTGATTTTCTCAGGATCAAGTGATTTTCTCAGGATCTCTCACGGAGTGAGACACAGAGTTGATTTAATTTAATTTACAAAGATTCATTGATGTAATTTTATTTCCCTAATCCAATGTCTCCTCCCTTCTCCCCATTCCAGGGACCAGATCACAACACTGTGCTGTGTACTATATATTATGTTAAATCATCTTCTTATGGCAAGCAGAGATTTAAAGAAAATTATCACCTGAGCAAGTTTCTTTTCAGAAACTAAGACACGTATTTGTTTAAAAATTGGATTTAGTTGCATATGCTATAA
The DNA here is from genome assembly GCF_048772815.1 of Callospermophilus lateralis. Taxonomy (NCBI): domain Eukaryota; kingdom Metazoa; phylum Chordata; class Mammalia; order Rodentia; family Sciuridae; genus Callospermophilus; species Callospermophilus lateralis. Next base: position 1,331,319 of record NW_027512465.1, on the reverse strand, counting down.
ACTTGAACATTTATGTCTATAAGAGAAAATTGGGGGAGGGCAAAAATTATAGTACTGACTAAGCTTTGAAAAAAAGTTTATTCTATACCAGTAGAAAATTCTTCTCATGCAATCTGTTAATAATCAAGAGGGGGGAATATGCTTTGAAAAGTTTAATTCATTTTGTTTTGTCAGTGAGATTTTGAAAGTTCCTCACCCATCTAACTATTCTCTAAACAGATCAGTGCATTGTTGATGACATCACTTACAACATGAATGACAGATTCCACAAGCGACATGAAGAGGGACACATGCTGAACTGTACCTGCTTTGGTCAGGGCCGAGGCCGATGGCAGTGTGATCCCATTGGTGAGTAGCCCTTCTCCTGGGATGGTTTTGGGTATGAAGCATGGCCAGTCAGTTTTAGATAAGGAAAGCTATTCAATGCTACATGACGGAAGTTGATCCAGAGTTTGCCCAGCTGTTTACAGAGCTTTGCAAACTCTTCTCTGTCTCAATAGTGGTAATCATCTGTTTTAATTCAATAAATTTAGTTCTTTAGTTCTGACTCATGTTAGGAAAAGGCACTTTTATTTGCTGAACGTGCATTAATATGGGCAAAGAAGTATGCCAGCGCTACCTCCTTCTAGAACACTCCATTTTTTGGCTTTCTTTTAAAGTAGCACTGAGCAAAGAGGAAAGGTTGGATCTTAAAAGAGCTGTGTTCCTAGTGCTCCAAAGTTTAGGGTAATTCATTAATACTTCTTTACTGAAAGAAGCAAGTTGCTCACCATGAAAACAAACTAAGATTGGCCAAGCTGGGAAGGTTTTCTTAGAAGCTGCTCAGTGGGTACTCGTAGTTAAAATGTAGTTCCCCCAGATTTTAAGGAAGTATTTAAAGTGAAATTATTGCAAATTTTCCCTAGCTATTCAAATGGCAAGCCAGTTACATTGATATCATTAAAATAAAATATGTAATTTTAAAAAAATTAATGCTCAGGGGCTGGGGATGTGGCTCAAGTGGTAGCACGCTCGCCTGGAATGCGTGCGGCCCGGGTTCGATCCTCAGCACCACATACAAACAAAGATGTTGTGTCTGCCGAAAACTAAAAAATAAATATTAAAAAATTCTCTCTCTCTCTCCCTCTTTCTCACTCTCTCTCACTCTTTAAAAAAAATTAATGCTCAGACTGATACTGATCTTATTCTTTTCATTTTTACTCAGAAACATATCCGTTTTAATAAAACTAAATATTCCTTCCAATGGATATTTTTTAAACTAATAATCCTGTAAGGAAAAGAATGTGAACGAAGTGTTTTTTAACTGCATATAATTATAAGGAGAGTTGGACATTTTTATTCAAATTTCCAAGAATGCATGCTCTAGCACCCTGAAATTTACTTGGTAGACTTAAATCTTCAAGGCTATTTATCTTTTCCTTGCTTGTATTCTAGATCATTGCCAGGATTCAGAAACCCAGACATTTTATCAAATTGGAGACTCATGGGAGAAACATGTGCATGGTATCAGGTACCAGTGCTACTGCTATGGCTGTGGCATTGGGGAGTGGCACTGCCAGCCCTTGCAGGCCTATCCAGGTAAGCAGCTCTGTAACTGTCAGTGGGAACTGTCAGTTGTTATAAAACTGCAGGCAGCACTAGTGCTCATCATAGTCTGAGGTCCAAGGCGTGGGCTTCTCTCTTTTCCATCCATTTCTCATATCATCGTCTAAAAATGGATTAAATTTTTGAATAAAATGATTTTCCTTTCTCCCCCACCCAATCTATCCAGTGAAAGGTACGAAGACTCTGAACAGGCATATATATGTAATTTTCTTTTTTATATAGTAGAACGCTCCTCTAGGTTATAACACTGACTCATTTTATCTTCATACCCATACATGGAAACAGAAACCATGGAGTGAGTGGTGCTGGGGGTTTGGGGCTTTCTATCCTGGTTCTTGACAGAGAAGTTGCCTAGAGAGGGGATGAAGTGCAACACGGGGCATGTGTTCGCTCCCCATGTCACCTAGGCCCTCTTGGTGTAAAGCTTTCATTTGTTTGATCAGTTAGAATGTAGAACAAAGTATCCTGGGCCAAGAGTTGAGTAACTTGGTCATCTTTGCCTACACAGTTCAAACACCCTCAAATGTTGTTGCTGGTTTTTTTCAGGACACAAAGACATGATGCCTAACTATAGGTGTTATGAATTCATTTGGGGGAAATTTAAAATTTTTAAAATTTGCTGAGTGATTATAATAAAACATTCAATTATGAAAGTCTACTTATTCAGCATCAGTTTTGTGAGCAAAATCTGAGATATAAAATCTCCCAAATCTCTATTAATTTTAGAGAGAATATGGCCCACATCAGAAAGAAAAATATTTTAGGGGTGTCAGAATCTGTATATGACAGAAATTAAAATTTAATTGATTTCCTATCTGTGGAACATGATAACAGAGTCTCTCTCACAGGGAATGAGCTATGGGAGCCATTTGGCCAAAGGCAGCATTAGCCAAACCTTGGGTCTAAACTCTATGTGTTACCAAAGGGATAGCAGTCAAGCTTCTGTTCTCCATTTCCTCATCTGTAAACTGGGGGGATTGTAGCTAATTACCTTCAAAATTCCTTCCACACTAATAATCTGACAGTTTGTGATCCTAAATAACATTCACCATTGCATCCTTTCTATGACCCTGGGAGATTTAGCTCTTGCCAATCTTCAGACATTATCAGGTCTGGAGAAGGTGACTGCATATGCTCAGGGCACAGACCCACCTGCCCTTTAAGTTGTGTTTCTTGGTAGATTTAGGCTAAAGAATCACCTTAATTTTTTTTTTTTAATTTAGCTAGGCACTGTGGCATACATCTGTAATCCCAGTGGATCAGGAGGCTGAGGCAGGAGGATTTCAAATTCAAAGCAGCCTCAGCAATTTAGTGAGACCTTGTTTCAAACTAAAAAATAAAAAAGGGCTGGGGATATGACTCTGTGGTTAAGAACCTCTTGGTTCAATCCCTGGTATCAAAAAAAAGTAAAAAAAAATTAATATAGTTTTACATCTGATTACAAAAACACTATAGGTTTGGAAAATATGCATTGGGTTTATTTTAAATGATGCAACCAGAGGATAGAACCTTGTAAAGAAATATTCTTGTTTTTATGTTTATGATTACTCAAATTGATGTGGCAATTGTTGGAAACTATTTTTTCCTGAGTGATTTACAGAAATCTTTCCTCTATTTTTTTTTTTTAAATAAACCTGTCCACACACCTGCTTGCTTGCATTTAGGTGGATCTGTTAGAGATGTAATTGGGGTGGAAAGGAGTCTTTTGGTTGTAGTTTTACCTGATGCCTTTGTTTCTGTTATCTGAAAAAGAGGAGGGTCAGGTATCCATTGCGCAGGGGAGACCTTGGGGAAAGGGGCTCAGTCTTATTCTTAGGTGTTTATCTCTTTGCTCAATGGCTCATGTGAAGCATGTGGTGCTTTAAGAGTGTGGAAAGAATAAAGGGACAACAGATCACCAACAGATAGTCTCTGAGCCCTGTTGTGTTTGTTCCTCCTACAGAGGACTGTTAGAGTTGTTCAAACTAGCAAAAGATACATGGCTTTTGGTTTGTTAATAAGCAACTAGGAGAACACAGAGTTTAGCAAATTAAATAGAGGAAAAAGTGACTGAGTCTAAAAATCATGAATGCTTAACTTCTACAGGGTCACCGTTACTGGAAATTATTCATTTTGACCTTATTTTAAGCTGTTTTTATAAGGGTAGACCTGGTGTCTATCTTAACTACTTTATTATTTTTTTGATCATACTAAAGAAGAAAGGGAATAAAGATTTTGGTGGTGAATTATTGGCAGTATATTGCTACTATATGCCAGAGAGGTTAATTGGAGAATTTCTACCAACCAGCCAATATTAAAAGAATGAGCAAATCCAGCGTGGCTATGCACACTGTAATCCTAGCTACTGTAAAGGGTGAGGTAGGAGAATCTCAAGTTCAAGGCCAGTCTGGGAAATTTTGTGAGAACTTGTTTCAAAATAAAATTTAAAAATGGCTGGTGATGTAGCTCATTGGTAGAGAGCTTGCTTATTAGCACATGGGAGTCCCTGGATTCAATCCAGCATCACCAAAAAAATTAATAGATAAAGGTCAAAATTTAAAAATTGTCAATGGTATCTGAATTGTATGTAGTATAAAGTAGAGTGTGGTGATTAAAAGGAATTTAATTGACTTCACAAATAACTGACACAGTTTCTTTGCTTCTTGAGCAAAAATATGCAAAGTCCCCATTTGTTATTCAGTGCAGTTCCATTAAAGGTGTGCCACGGCATTAGCCTCAACATTAAAACCTAGAATTTCAGAACAATGAAGTAAAAAGTGCAACTCTAGTGTGCTTCTCTTTGGCTAGGGTCAAACCATCATGGTAACCTTTCCCCATATCCCTTCATTTCCCTTTGTCAGCCTCCTCCTAGTGTCCTTGTGGACATGGCAGTATAATTATTCTTAAAGGTGACTTGTATTGTCTTTTTAAAAACTATCTTCATATACGTTCATTCTTCATACACTTCCCCCACCTCAAAGTCATGATTGACACCCTAAATAAAATGTATACCTAGTGTCTCTTTCTCTGAAGAGTTTGTAGTAGGATTTCTTTCAAGGATCAATATTTATACAACCTAATGCCAATGATCATAAATAACTTAAGGATCTGATATTCCTCTATTTACGGACTTATATGAAAGTACTTTAAATACTCACATCTCTAAAACTTTTCTTAAATATTTATCTTTAAAAACATATTCATATTTATGAGAATCTCCATGAACAGAGGAATATTTCAAAGAGGGTCATGTAACTTTTGCCAATTGATTAAAGCAAACATCGTGCATGTTCTGTGAAATATATGTCACTTTAGAATGGAAAACTGTGAATTTTATACATGAACTTTGATAGCCATGTGGCCAGGAAATATGTACCCTCAATGAAATTAAGATTCAAAGAATATTTGGATTTCCAACCAACTTTGAATTTTTACCCGCATGAGAGTCAGTGTATTATTCTAGGACTTTTAAGTATACCTAGATTTACAAGTTAGATAATTATTCTGCTAGAGAATACTTTGTTTTCAAAGATAATTTAATGGCTAAGATACTAAATACATTTATAAATAAGTTTCTATATATTCGAAAATAAATATACTTTTCCCTGAGACTTTTCAGGAAACTTAAATCTGTTAATAATCTGGTGAAGTGCTTTATTAAACATAAAAAATTCTTGGAAAGGTTATTTATTACAAAGAACTTTTTTTTATTTCTAGAAAATTGAACATTGGCTGACATTATAGAGAATACAGAGTTTAAGAGAAAGATAGTTTTCTGTTCTATAAACCTAAATATTTCAGGACTGTTTTGTTTTATCCTAAGTGGAGTCTATTGTATTAATAAATTGATTCTTTTTCCTTATTTTTCCTTTTTCTTAAACAAAAGAACCAAGTCCATAACAGTCACACATGCCAAGATGTGGAAACATTGAATTTATTATGTACTTCATAATGTCATTTTAGTTGTTAACTCCTTTTGAAAAAAAATTTTGATCTTTTAATAATTTGGCCAGTGGTGTGATTTTAGAGTATACTTTTTGAATAGAAAAAAAGCTAGATTTCTTTTTCCAAACTGACAGAATGCTTAGGCTGATGAGAAATAAAACTGGGTTTTTAATTATTACCTTTGTCTATTTGCCTAAGATTCGACACCATTTAGAAATGTGTTTGTTTTACATCATGTCATATGGCCTTTGGAATGTTGTTTTCTTCTCAGATAGCAGAGTCTTTGGTAATGAAACTTTCACAAATTAGAATTTTCTTTAAAGGAAACAATATAATCAGTAAATGAAGTTTGTATTCTGAATTACATTGTCTGTGTTAAAGCAATTTCACAATTGTTTCACAATTTTCCTTTGAAAATGAAGAAAACAGATTAAGGAGATTTTTTTAAAAAATGTTTATTATAAACATTTGTGTTTCTCATTTGAAGAACAATAATAATCATCTAAGAAAGAATTTGTTGCATTGATTTCCAGTGTCAGGAATCCATGAACATTAAATTTTAAATTGGAGTGGATACTCTATATAACCAAATCTCATCTTTTAAAATTTTTAGGTACATCTGGTCCTGTCCAAGTAATTATCATTGAGACCCCCCGTCAGCCCAACTCTCACCCCATCCATTGGAATGCACCAGAACCATCTCACATCACCAAGTACATTCTCAGGTGGAGACCTGTGAGTATCCATCCAGAAACCCTGAACATCGACTATCCCGACCTCACCAAATTCTGATATGTTTCTTTTGTTTGTTTCTAGCTTTTGAGTCAACAGATCTGATTAACTGTCAATGTGTTTTCTTAGTGAGAATATGTGGTCAATCAAATTGACTGTTTTTTTTTTGTATTTAGAATTTAGAAATTTATGTTGCAAATGATTTTTGCAAGGAATTAGAAATGATAGCATAAACTTAATCTTGCCCAATGTGGGAAGATAATCTAATTTTTTTGCATGTCTTTCAACTCTATTAAAGGAAGAACTTATTGGAATCTGTCCTGTAAATTAATTCCTTTCTTTTTTGATTCACATTTTAAACCATATTTTTGTGTTTTGGTTTGTTTTGTGTGTGGTACTGAGGATCAAACCCCAGGCATCCTGCATGCCAGGCAAGTGCTCTACCACTGAACCACATCTCCAGCCTAAGATTCATTGTTTCAAGCATTAATTTTATCTCCTAAGGTTATTTAGATAGAAGAGAAAGAGATGATGAGAGGAAGGTGTAGATGAGGGATGATAGTTGGTTTATTTAAAGAATGAGCCCTGTGATTTTCTAAACATCTAGAAACTGAAGAAACCATACCAAGGAAGATAATGTCCATTAAGCTTTAGTTTTTCTTACCCTCTCAAACCTACCCCAATAAAACTTTTAAGTTCATAACATGATTTGAGGAACAGTACTTTAAATACAGGAGAAAATGTCTATTAAAATGAAAACTTTTTGATTGTTTCCTTATGAGTATATTTTCTAATCTTTTCTTCTGATAGCTAATTTTAAAAGCTCACATTGAATACAAGTTTACTACCAATTTGGAGCTAATTTTAATGACTAATTTCAAAATTTTTCACAGTGTATTTAAGTTAAAATTTAAATTCAAAGGATACTAAGATCACTTTCATTTATCCCCAAAATATAAATGGGCACTTGAGCATTTGAATTAAATCTGTAAACTGGTTGATTGGGCAATTAAAAAGAAAAATCACTGGGGATACAAAATGTATTTTGATACTCATACTACTTTGAATATTTATACTTAAAAGGATTTCTTCTTGTTTGAAGTTAGGGTGTTTCTTTTCCACACATTCTATTGCAGTGAGCTTTGTGATCTATGACATACTAATGAAGTTGAACAGGATGTGAAAATGTAAACCAGGAGCAAAAGATTAAATAAACTGAAATTACATTCTTCTATAGTCTTGCCCAAAGTTGGCTGACCACTTTTGATGGGATAGTTTGTATCCAAGAATGAGTCACAAAACCAGACCAGTTGAATCTTGTTTGTGCTGTCCCCAGAATCTGAATCACAAAAAGAGTATGGTGCCTTTGGACACTTCTGCAGGGCAAGAAACTTGAATTGTATTCCACCAACTTAAAAGATGATAGAACATATTTCCCATTTTAGAAAGGAAGCTATCTCTGCTTATTGTAAAAGTGGAAAAAAAAAGTGGGCAAGATGAACATTTAGGATATCATAATTGTATTCACCAATATTAAGTAATTGCTCTGACCAAAGCAAAGGTGTTCAGTGCTTGCAAATTCATAACCTCCAGCATGTCACATAACTCTTGGTTTTTCCACCTCTAAAATGAGAGCAGTGATACCAACACTACTGAGTAGGATGCAGGGAGGTGAAGATCAGTGGGAGAAAACAAGCAAAACAGCACAGAGCTGTAAACTCCCAATAAATAATACTTATAATACAATTATTAACATCAAAAACTTTACTACTAGCCCCTGTTCTGAATTCAGTTTTCCACGATCGTCCTCCAGAGTGGAGCTGAAAATCTCCTCATTTGTCTTTGAAGATTGCTCACCCTCATCTCTGAATGTGCATCCTTGCAAACTCTTGTGTGATTTTTTTCTTTTTTTAAATTTCATTTAAATTTTCAGAAAAATTCTGTGGGCCATTGGAAAGAAGCTACCATTCCTGGTCACTTAAACTCCTACGTCATTAAAGGCCGGACCCCAGGAGTGATATATGAGGGGCAGCTCATCAGTATTCAGCAGTATGGCCACAGAGAAGTGACACGCTTTGACTTCACCACCACCAGCAGCAGCACCCCCAAAGGGACCAGTACGTAACTAGCATCCTCGTGTCTACATCTGGGTATCCCAGACTCGGGCTCCCTGCAGGACCTGCTTCATTCTCAGTTCAATTCCTTCTGTGAATGGCACCTACATTTTTTAAATTACAATATTCTTCAGACAAGAAGGGTGAACATTCTAGAAAACTCAAGGACTGCTCTCTCCCTTTCTGTGGCACTCTAGGCAACACTGTGACAGGAGAGATGACACCTTTGTCACCAGTAGTGGCCACGTCTGAATCTGTGACTGAAATCACTGCCAGCAGCTTTGTGGTCTCATGGGTCTCAGCTTCCGATACTGTTTCTGAATTCCGGGTGGAGTATGAGCTGAGTGAGGAGGGAGATGAGCCACGGTACCTGGGTAAGCTAAACACGTTGTCTCAGGACAGGTTTGGAGGGGTGATGGTTAGACCCCCTGGGGACAGGGCATCGCATGTGGTCTGAACACTCTCCCTTCTGATAAAAGTCAGGGAGGGGCTAACCCTTTACAGAACTGGCTGGGTTCCTATGAGCAAAGACACTTTGTCCTGGTCCCTGATGTGAGCTTCACTGAGCACCAAATATTTGCCTGGACATAGGTTTGCCCAACAGAAGCTATTTTCTCATGGCAGTGATTGTATATGAGGACTACCTCTGAAGATTGTAGCTTTGAAGAGTGCTCAGGTCCTTTGCTTATGCTTTCTAGATTCCCCTGGTTAGAGATCTTTTACAAAGTTTGTTGAACTCATTCATGGGACCAGCATCCAGGTCAAGACAAAGAATATCCCTCCCACCCCAACTCCCATCACTTTCTGCACATTGCTGCTACTAGGACTTATAACCACATAGAGCTATTTTCAAAAATTTGGGGGTGCATTATTAAGACTATGCATCTTTAGGAGAAGATTTTGGAAAAATGAAAGAAGAAATATCCCATGGTACATTAATAATCACTGATGATCTTTTACTACATCTCCTTCTAGTCTTTTCCCCCCTGTGATATGTCGTTCGTTCTTCTTGTATCAGCTGTGGAGGCATTGGTTTGCTATGATCAGTGACCTTTCCTTTTTTATTCCAAAGAACTCCCGAGCACGGCCACTTCTGTGAGCATCCCTGACCTGCTTCCTGGCTGAAAGTACATTGTAAATGTCTATCAGATAGCCGAAGACGGGGAGCAAAGTTTGATCCTGTCTACCTCACAGACAACAGGTACCTGTGTGCTACGTGGTGTTCAAGGAATCCTTTTGTACAAGCAGGACTACAGCAAAGTTGCCCAGCTGCCTTACTTCCTCCTTCCTTTCTTTGTTAGCTCCTGATGCCCCTCCTGACCCTACTGTGCGCCAAGTTGATGACACCTCCATTGTTGTTCGCTGGAGCAGACCCTAGGCACCAATCACAGGTGGGCTTAGCCTTGTTCTTTGGCTTCTTTGTTAATCTTTATGGCTAAGTGTGGCAAGAGCAGATTCATACTGCGGATAAGTGTAACATTCCATTTTACTAACTCCTTACACACACATACACACACACACACACACACCTGCAAAGGCAGCTCATTGGCCATTACAGCAAGCATTTCCAGGGCTGCAGAGGTGTGGCATTTCTGAAAACCTTACACTAAGACTTAAAGAAGAGCTAAGTTGCCTATTCAGCCTCATAATAGAGGTTCCTCAAAGACACAGACAGGGCTTGAGAGCTCTGTGTTCAGACTGGTTCATTAATTGCTTCCATAATCCAGAGCTCAAAGAAGAGAAATCAGCCTAGCATGAATATTTCCACCTACTGGCTTTTCTAATTGACAGCTATTAAGTATCTCATGTCTTCAAGGATGATATTTATTATTAAAAAGTTTGTATGGCTCTTCTTATTTTATCTTTGTGCTGAATAGTCATTAGAAGTGGTAGCATTGAAAGAATCAAAAAGAATCTTGCTGATTCTTAACTAATCAAGCAAGGTGTAAGGGTGACTAGAGAGGGGATGATTTATGATTTTCTTAGCCTCTGTTTTATAAAACAGCCCTTCATACTTTTCTCCGGACCTTGCAGGGTACAGAATAGTCTATGCACCATCAGAAGTGGGCGGTAGCACTGAGCTCAACCTCCCTGAGACTGCCAACTCTGTCACCCTCAGTGACTTGCAGCCTGGAGTTCAGTACAACATCACCATCTATGCGGTGGAAGAAAACCAGGAGAGTACTCCTGTCTTCATCCAGCAAGAAACCAAGGGCACCCCACGGTCAGGTAATGCTCCCTTGTGTCTTCTCCCCTGGGGCAGCTAGATAACAGGTAGACCTCCTGGGATCAAGTTCATTCCATTAGCCTCCTGGGGAGAACTGGAGTACACAGACTAAGGGTTGATTGTCCCTGAGAGAGGGTTGTTTTCTCTCTGTCAGAAGTTCCTACATTCAAATCATCTGAAACTAAGGATATTCCGCTGAAGTGCCCACAATACAAGTTAGGGAGCTTATCAAAGACAGCTATTGGAACGACTAGTCAAAAAACAATTTTATCATCAATTTTTCTTATTTTTTTTTTCTCGGAAGCCTAGGGTCATTTTATCTGTTGCTCTTCATTATTATAAAATAGTTCAGTAAGATAAGACCATCTTATCTTTTGGGCAGTTACCTTAAACTCTATTTTTTTATGTTTAACTTCTCTCTCCAAATTGATACCTCTTATGTTGTAAACTCATACATTTACCTATGTATTTTAGACACAAAACTTCAAATTTCATAATGTAAGCAGTATGACTGAACTGTGAAAATCTATGCAAAAAAGCCAATTATCTGGTTAAGAGACAAAATTTAGCAGTGCTCTGGAGGGTAGCCCCATGAAGTGCCTAACATGTCCAGGAAAATGGCCTTAAAGACAGTTTTCAGCTGGCCATGGTGGTGCACATCTGTAATCCCAGCAACCTGAGAGACTGAGGCAGGATTTCAAATTCAAGGCCAGCCTCAGCAACTTATCCAGGCCCTAAGCCACATAGTGAGACCCTGTCTCAAAATAAAAAAAAATTAAAAGGGCTGGGGATGTGGCTTAATGGTAAAGTTTCCCTGGCTTAAATTCCCAGTACAAAAAAAAAGTTGGAATTGTGAATGACTTGCTGTTTCTTGTCTGTTAGATAAAGTTCCCCCTCCTAAAGACCTGTAGTTTGTGGACGTGACAGATGTGAAGGTCACCATCATGTGGACACCCCTGACAGTGCAGTGACCGGCTATCGTGTGGATGTGATCCCCGTCAACTTGCCTGGGGAGCATGGGCAGAGGCTGCCCATTAACAGAAACACTTTTGCAGAAGTCATGGGGTTGTCCCCCGGGGCCACCTATTACTTCAAGGTCTTTGCTGTGAACCAGGGGAGGGAGAGCAAGCCTCTGACTGCACAACAGACAACCAGTATGTACTCTTCCTACCTGTGTCTGCCCCACCCCCCAGCTTCTCCACCCTCACATCTGACCTATGTGGAAGTGCAACCTTGCTCTTCCCTCACATCTGACCTTTGTGGAAGTGCAACCTTGCTCTTCTATTAACCTCCTGGGTTTACAGTTTAGCAGTAGAAAAATGCCCAACAGGGAGACTGTGTATTGAATGTAAAGCTCACTAAACTTGGAATGAAAATTCAGATAAGCTCTGTGGATGGTAAATGGTAATCCATTTCCAATACTCAGGGGGATGGCACTAAGAGAACCTAATTTCCTTTGCTAATGGAAACATGGTTAAGTAATTTGAGTGCATTTTTTATTTAATAAATATATCTAGATCTAAGTTAAAATGTAAACTACTAACACTTTTATAGTAGAATTTTAGAATTGTAGTTGCTGGGCTAGGGATGTAGCTCAGTGGTGGAACACTTACCTAATATGTTCAATTTCCAACACTGCAAAAAAAATGTGGAAATGAATAAGTGTCTACTATTTTGAACACTGAGTTGTCTGCTCAGTTCTAGCGAAGTACTCTACTCATATTTAATCTTCATTTTAATCTTATAAAGGAAAATATTATTATCTCTACTGGATTCAGAAAGAAACTTAAACATTTTTGAAGTTCTGCAAGTTTTAAGGTCATAGAGCTAAGAAGAGATAGAACTGGATCTAAAACCTGACTTTTTGATTCTGGACTCCCTGTTTTCAATTATACCCAGCCACCTCCTAAAGATTTCTTGTATCTGAAATGTGTTCTAGAATTCTGAGGGGAAACTGCTAGTTGTCATACTCAAGAAGAAAACCCACAATGGATGTTTCCATTCCAATGGATGTACTAGTCTTTCAGATAGTACAAAGTCACCCATGTCCTACTGAGAATCTGAGGTTCTGAGCCTATTCTAATAACTATAATTATTGTCTACTCAGAACCATGCGAAAATAACATTTATTTCTCCAGCAAAGGACTATTCATTTAATAAATGCATAGACTCTTCCTTTGATCCATAGGGAACTTCTGTCTTGCTGTCCTTTCTGTTGAGTTTATCTCTCTTCCCATAACCTTTCTGGCTCTGAGCAAATTGTGGGGTTCACAAGTATTTGTTTTGCTTTTTTAAGAAAATGCCATCACTTTAATGTAGTTGTAATTTCTGAGTGTGATGGGAGATCTTGCTGAAAATGAGACTGTCCAAAAGATAACCCTCAAGGGGAAAAGGTCAAGGGCTTCTCATGGCTGACACAGTGTTTAGGCACAGTTGTACAAAGTGCTCTGTCTCTTAAAGGCTCATTTTCTCCAGAGTTTTGACTTTTCCTTTTTCTACCTTGAGTAGAAGAAACGCAACACTGTTTAGTCAAGCCTTAAGATTCCAATGAGATAATTACTGATCTAAATATTTCTTCACATGTTTCATCTTTTTTTTCTAGAACTGGATGCTCCCACTAACCTCCAATTTGTCAATGAAAGTGACACAACTGTCCTGGTAACTTGGACCCCACCTTGGGCCTGGATCTCAGGGTACCGACTGACGCTGGGCCTGAACCGAGGGGGCCGGCCCAAGCATTACAACATGGGGCCCTCTGTCTCCAAGTACCCCCTGAGGAACCTGCAGCCTGCATCTGAGTACACTGTCGCCCTCGTAGGTATCCAAGGCGACCAAGAGAGCCCCAAAGTCACTGGAGTCTTCACTACATGTAAGCCAAAATTTAGTTCTTTTTTTTTTTAAATGGTGCTGGGGATTAAACCTAAGGCCTTGTGCATGTAAGGCAAGCACTCTACCAACTGAGCTGTATCCCCAGCCGTATCATAGGTTCTTTACTGTATTTTTGCAGTCTCTGTTCTTCCATTTTTAAAGGTTAACTTTAAAAACTTAGTACATCATTTAAAGCAATGCTACTAAAAATGTGCTCTATGGATTGGCTGCTGGGCCATAAATTGTTTATTATTCATCTGCTACAAGACAAGGAGCTTGTGCCAGAATGTAATTCAAAAGCATGCTATTTCATTTAGCTGATACAATTTTTGAAGAAAGATCTTCTCTATGAGGGCTGGTGATGTGACTGCATCAGCAAAACACGTGCCTAGCATGCCCAAAGCCCTGGGTTTGATCTATAGTAGCTCCAAAAAAAGGAAAAAAAATTTTTTTTTTGCATACATTGCCAAGTTCCTTATTTCCTCCTAGGCTAGCACTTTGAGTAGCATAATGACCCTGCAATTAGAAAAATTAAATTGTATCAGACAAAATAAATTTACCAAATAGTTAAGACAAAATAAATCAGCATCTCTACCTATAGTTTATTACAGTGGGTATCAAATGATAGCCATACAAGCAGAATAAAAAATATCTAGGGACTGAGTGGAAACCAGCCAATAGACCAAGAAGCTGAGGAAATTTTTTCTCCCAAGTGTTGTTGACAGCAAAGCGTTAAGTACTTCTATAGCACACAGAAACGAACTTTCTTTTCTTTCATTCATTTTTTTTTTGTTTTTTTCCTTTTCCTTAAAAAACTCTTGAAGTTCCACAGAGGGTGAAAATTCTAATAAATTTTGGTCATGTTTCTACTTTTGCTCAACATTTTAGAGTAAATGGTCTTAAATCTTCTATATATACACATCACAATAAAGGCCTTTATTCACAAACTGATTTCCACTAAGTACATTCCATTTACATTACAAAGAATTATGAGACGCCTTATTGCTAGCCGAATATTATTTGTTATTTTCAACTTGACATTTTGAATTATGAACACATCTAACATAAGCACTTTTTTAAGCATATATTGCAACCATGTACTAGTTTTCAATTTCCCAAAAGCTTTCCACAAATCTTCCTCTTTTACTAATTTAAAAATATAGACATTCAAAAGCAGTCAAAAAAAAGTCAAGACAACCCTTAGTTTGTACATAACTCTGGAATTTATTTCCCAAAGAAATCTCTCTATAAATGTTTCCCCATAAGAATCCCTACTTCACCAAAAACTTATTTCCGTTTAAATTTGGTGGCTGGCCAATGAAGGCTTTTTCCTAAATGATTGTTAATCACAGGCAAATGAAATTTGCTTTTAATTTGAAAGAAAGTTCACCTTCAAATTTCACTCTTTTATGTCATCTGGTTCTGAGAGAGCCTAAAATCTACTCTCATGAAATTGTCTTTGTATTTTCTTAAGAAAGGCCTTCACTGAGTTAGAATGGAAAGTCCTGTGCCTGCTTCCTTTCAACAGACAGCCTTTTTTACTGAAATGTAGAATTATATAGTTGTCTTTTTCATTACCATGAGACATTTTATGTACTTTTCTTTTTTTGCTGGATAGAGTAGAGTGCCTATGAAATGAAAGAGAATTTTTAGTGAAGATAACAATAATTAAGTGGAGTGAGGGGATCAGTACAGAAACTTTTTGGCGGGGGGAACTTTGATATACTTATTGGAAATGCTATTTTTTGCTTTCTTGAATATGTTTATATATATATATATATATATATATATATATATATATATATATATATATATACATATATATATATATATATATATACATATATTTACTTAAATATAATTATATTTGAATTAAAATGCTAATAGCAAAATTAATATTTATTATGTAAAGGTTAAAATAGTACATTGCAGAGTATACTTTCAAAAACCATTTGTTGAGATGATTGATTGAGAAAGAAATGATAATGAGAACCACTCAGGCCAGCTTATATTTAAATAAACCAATGTAAACAAGTAGTTATACAACTTCATTTAAACCTCAAATACTCCTGTGGCTGTAAACATCTGCAGAGCTTGCTGTTTTTGAAATTACTTGTAACTTTCTGTAGCTTTTTTACTGTCTTACTAAGCTGAATTCTGGGAATAACTTTCCTGAGTTTTATAACTTGTGCTGAATTCTTAAGAGCAAATGTGAGAAAAGTGGGAAGAAGCAGCTATTTCTGGGGAAAATATGGCTCATTCCTTTATTGATAGGGCATATTTTATTTCTTTAACAGCCAGGCAGTTCTTCACCTAACAAGACCTTCCAGAATCTGTAACTCATACTTAACAGTCACATCCGTTGTTTGACATCAGTTTGTGGGGTTGTGGTTTGGTGATTTTCCTGTAATGGTCTTCCCAGACAGAGAGGATCATCTTAAACTTGGGAAGATTTTCCCTGGCTAGCTCAAGCAATAGAAAATACCCAGTTCTAAAGTCCAGGACTGTTGGAGAGAATGTAACTTGTGAAAAAGTTGTGGCTTTCACAGATGTTCAATAAAAGAAATTGACTGTTCTCTAAATTGTTTCTTGTGGGTCATTAAAAATGGTGACCCCCTGCTGGCCCTGGTATTTTGGCAAAGTGAGCCACAGCCACGTAATGTATGATTTCAGAGGTGCTGGAGAGCACCAAGGATCACCCACCCCCGTTTCCCCAAATGCCACCAGAATAATATACTTAACAAAATAGCTCACTAAACCTTAGTTCAGTTCAGTCATTATAGCAGTCTCTGCAAAATGGCCCACACAGATATTTGACTTTTTCCCACAAAGTATTTTAAAAATAAAAAAAAGAAGTAAGACAATAAAATCCAGACTGAGGGGGAAAAAAGGAAGAATTGCAGTGTTGAGTCTAAATTCGCACATGGCACAGAAAAAACAAAATACAACATTTGATTTGAGCTATATAGACTAGAGTCTGAAGACTTTTTAATCTCTGTTGGTGTAATTCTGGAGGATAACTCTTTGTCTCACTAGCCATTCATGATTTAGAATAAATGTTTTCAGTAGTTATTTTTCCCAGTGAGAACAGAGTTTGGTTGGGACATAAAATGGAAGGAACTGTGAAGGCATAACCCAGGGCTACTAATGTGCTCCAAACCCTTGAACTTAATTCATCCAACTCAAACTTCTTGGCTTCCAAAGCCTCATCTTTCTAAGTTTATAACAAAAATTTGCAAGGCTGTTGGGAGTGCCTGCCTTAACTGTGTACACATGCTCTTTCTCCTCCTCGCTTTTTTGAAGACATTTAAAAATTTTGTCCTTTTTAGATATACATGATATAGAGTGTATTTTGACATACTATATACATATGGAGTATAACTTATTCTAATTCAATTCCGGTTTTTGAGGTTGTTCAGGATATGGAGTTTCACTGGTGGTATTCATATATGAACATAGAAAAGTTATGTCCAATTCATTCTGCTGTCTTTCCTATTCCCACCCCCATTCCCTTCCCTTCATTCCCCTTTGTCTAATCCCTTGCTTTAAAAAATATTTTCACTAAGAGAAATAACTGGTGCTAGGATGCTAGGAGATGCAAAATAAACCTTTGTTATGATTTCTAATTCTAGTGGTAGGATACTAAACTTCTATAGAGTTCTTATGAATGAACAATCATATATTAAAAGGATGAATTTTTACAATTAAAATGCATTCATGATTTCAGAATTTTTTAACTTTTATATGGCATCACTTACCACAACCAAAAATATAGTCACCATTGTGGAAAATTCAGCAAAAAGCTATTTTTAGATCACATCTGTAATTTTACCATTGTTCGTAATGTTTAAGAAACCAAATGATTCTCTGTTTGCAGTGACCAGTTACATATTTTATAAGGGACTTTATTCTGTTATAAGAAAATTTATTGTCACCAAACTCAAATCCCAACATTAATGAAAAGCCACAAATCAGAATCTAAGGAGTTGAAAGTGTTGTCTAGCCACCTGTTATACTCAAGTGTGATTCACAGACCAGAGTTGGCATCGTTGGCCGGTTTGAAAAGCTAGCTCCTCAAACCCCAGGCTGGACCTCCAGAATCAGCACCTGGATTTTCACCAGGTTATTTGTGTGGCACATTGATCATTGAGAAGCACTGCTCTTCCCACCTGATGAAGTAACTCCTTCTCCATCTACTGGTTCATTAAACTCAAGTTCTAGATAAAGATACTTGTTTTTTTACATTTTCTACCATCGTTTACAAGTTGAAGGTGTTGAACACATGTGTTGGTTCATTTCACAGTGCAGCCATCGAGCTCCATTCCACCTTTCAACACAGAGGTCACTGAGACCACCATTGTGATCACATGGATCCATGTTCCAAGGATTGGGTTTAAGGTAAACTGCAAATGTTCCTAAATTCTTGTGATGCAGGCTTGATAGAGCCATCCTATTTTTGCATGCAGTAGATAGAAGCTGTTCAGGAGAGGAGACCTGGGTGTTGTCACCTGCCTCTGTTCACACCTGGAGGATCCCCTTGCTTACCTTGTTCAGTTGCTGCAAGGATGGACTGAGGGTGTGTGTGTGCTTTGCAAAGGAGAAAACATTAGCATGGACCTGTTAGTTGTTGCTCTTTTTATTTTCTCTATCCTTTCCCCCAGGGAACTACATGTAAGAAAAATGTAGGAGAACTCCATTTGATATGTTGTTCTAAATGGGTGCCAAGCAGTTCACAAAAGCCAATTTGGGGAGAACAATTAAACTCGGAGTCATTTAAAAATCACACTTTCATCCAATCAGTTTCCTTTTGACTTGTTCAAAGCCACATGGATAAATCTCTTTAATAGAGATTAAGATTGAGGTCTCCCCTGTAGATATCTGGATTCATGTTCTTTTAAGTAATGATATTAGGGAAATGATGAATACAAATGAATATGCTTGAATTACTTTTGTTGTTTATGTAGAGAATGGAGGAAGAAATAATTTATCAAGACTGGAAATTAAGACTAAACCCCCAGGATTATTTTAAAAATAAGCCAGAGGTAATTTCCTTTTTGAGTATGTAATGGCCATATTGATGATTAGGCCACTTATTGAGACTCCTTTTTGAAGTGTGCCGTACCTTGTGGATTTCCTTTAATGGCACCAATCTAACCTTCAGATGCTGCGTAGCATATGAAGGATTTTTCTGAGGTCTAACACCATTTCATAACACCATAACTATGGGCACATTTATTTTAATTCTTCTTTTGGAACATATCCTGCAGCTGAAACTATGAACATAATGTCTTCAACAGGAGGGTTTTTTTTTTTTTTGTGTGTGTGTGTGTTTTAATAAGAGGTGCTACAGAGGCTGGTGCCCTGAAATGGCAACTGAAAAGTGAACTAGATATAAATAACTCATTTAATAGAGTGCCTAGGGAATTTCCTCTCACACAAAAGAAAATAGAAGTGAACTATATCATGTGGCCCAAAGCCCCCTGTTTATACCAGAAGGTCCTTTATCAAGCAAATCAGCATTTTTAATAGAAGGTTCCAGGCATTTCTCTGGAACCATCCATCACAAACTACCTTAGTGCCATTTGGAAGATACCTTAGTGCCATTTGGAAGATACCTCTTCCACCCTGGCTCCAATCTAGGGAATTTCCAGCTGAGGTTGGAAATAGAGCTACGGCATGTCCCCAATGCCTCCCCAGTGAAAGTACATTGTGTGTTTCTGAGGAGCCATGATATATAAAGTCTAACCACAACCTCTCAACATGTATCTAGATTATAATTTAACTATTATTTAACCAGAAATGCTTGTCCTTTGTGTTTATGTGCTCTCCTCCCTCTAGCTGGGTGTGCGACCAAGTCAGGGAGGTGAGGCCCCACGAGAAGTGACTTCAGACTCAGGAAGCATTGTCGTGTCTGACTTGACTCCAGGAGTGGAATATGATTACAGCGTCCAAGTCCTGAGAGATGGGAAAGAAATCGAACAGCCGATTGTCAACAGAGTGGTGACACATAGGGAGAGTTCTTGTGTTTTTTCTTTTCTTTTAGCTTTTCAAACTGTTCTACTTTTAAAAATCTGTCAATAGCACTATTTATAAGAATAGTATGGGGGAAAATCTTATTCCGACTTACTATTTAGAAATTTGGAAGAGCGGATCCAACTCATGCCAGGTATTTTGGGGCATATGATATGTTCTTTCCATGTCAAGAGTATTTGCAAGCTGGAAAGTTGGAAATAATTCCGTTAGTAGTAAAAAATAATCATGCACCATGTTTTCATACTATGACTTCTATAATTTCACCAATTCTGGAAGGAAGGCTGGGAGGGATAAAGGGAAAAGAAAGAAGGGGAAGAAACATTCCTCTGGCCAAGAACTTTGTGTGAGCTCTCATTTTTAATTTAACATTTTCTTTTTGCATAGCACTGTCTCCACCGACCAACTTGCACCTGGAGGCCAACCCTGATACTGGCAAGCTTACTGTGTCCTGGGAGAGGAGCACCACCCCAGGAAGGTCTGGGACCAGTCGGAGGGTTTCCAAAACCAAGATTTTATACTAAACCAAAGTTTCAGCTAATGTTGGTTGCATCCATACCTGCTATACTTAACTTGAGGAATATATCTAGTTTATTACTTAACTCGTACTTATTTTACTGTTAAAATTTTTGTAAGAAGTAGCTGGGTGCAGTGGCACATGCCTGCAATCCCAGTGGCTTAGGAGACTGAGGCAGGAGGATTGTGAGTTCAAAGCCAGCTTCAGCAACTTGGTGAGGCCCTTAGAAATTCAATAAGACCCTGTCTCTAAAATGAAATATAATATTAAAAACAAAATAAAGAGGCTGGGATATAGCTCAATTGATAGAGTGCTTGCCTCACATGCATAAGGCCCTGGGTTCAATCCCAAGGATCACAAAGAAAAAAATAAAATACAGGCTGCAGATATGGCTCAGGGGTACATTGCCCCTAATTGCCCCTAGGTTCAATCCCTGGTACAAAAATAAAAACCTGGAAGAAGTATTTTTTGCACACCTCTACTGCTATGTGGGTATAAAACTGAGGTAATTATCTCTAAGTCTGATCAGTTTATACAATCACACAAGGTAAAATAAGCTCAAAATATCCTTTCTAATCTCCCTCTGAAGTCTAGAATGATTTTGGTGTTTTTTTGTTTGTTTTTAAATATATGAACACAGTTTAAGCCAAAGCTACCCAGTTTCCAACTGAGTTACTCTGGTTTTGAAACTTTCTGCTGGGGAGTTTCATGCTGGCTGGCAGCTAGTCATTAATCTCCAGTCTCAATGGTCTCATCAGATGATCACAAGCCAATGCAATGACCTAAATATTTTTTCCCATCCAGCTGGATTTCCTTGTATAACACTTTAGTGTTCACCTTGTTCCTAATGATAAAATAGACCCTTGTTTCCTTGTCCTTTGGAAAGTTTAACATCATCACTCTTCCACCTCTTATCTTCGGGTCCTGAAGATCTCTAGTTGTCACCATCTACTTGAATCTCTCCCTTCTCTCCCTCAATTCTTTTACTGCCCAATTTCCATGATTCCTGAAGTCTTAAATAATTTATAGACTTTTTCTAGAATCAATGGCATCACCTTGGTTTCTCTTCCTGAAAATCCCATAGGTCGAGAGAGTGTTTTGTACCATGCAGGTAAAATGGGATGGCCCTCAACAGTCCTACCAAGACTTGATCATTAAGAGAAAGCTGGGGAGAGTGGTAGGAGGAGAGGAATTTGGTCATCATTTCCCCTTTTTCCAAGATTTCCTTTCTTTTCTGTTGTTACTGAAAGGTAGCTTTATTTTTTGTAGTTGACCCACAAAATTTGTACGTATTTTGGGTGTACAGTAAAATAATTGAATACATAGATACAGTCTGTAATGATCAAATAAGCTTCTCCATCTCCTCTTATTATTCCTGTGTGTTGGGCATCTTCAGTCTCTTCTAGTTAGTTCAAAATATATTATAAATCATTATAGACTATAGTCACCCTGCTGGGCTGTAGAACGCTAAAACGAATCCCTCCTATCTACCTGTATTCTGGTACCATTTTCTTACCTACCTACCTTTTTATTTTTCTTCCTTCCCTCCTTGTTTCTTCCTTCCTGCCTTTTTTCTTTCTGTTTTTGGTAACAGGAATTAAGCCCGGGGTGCTTAACCACTGAGCCACATCATCAGCCCCCTTTTTAAAAAATTTTCATCTTGAGACAGGGTCTCACTAAGCTGCTTAGGGCCTCATTTAATTGCTAAGGCTGGCCTCAAACTTCAGATCCTCCAGCCTCCCAAACTGGCTGTCACTGTGCCCGGACCATTATCTAACCTTTCTGTATCTCCCTTCCTTGCTACTCTTCCTAGTCTTTAGTGATGTCCATTCTACTCTCTTCTTCTATAAGATCAACATTATAATTTCCACAAATGAATGAGAATACACAGTTTTGTCTTTCTGTCCTAAGCTTATTTTATTTAACACAAGATTTTCTTGACTGTAATCAAACTCTTGGTCAACCTCAAAGGGTTGAATAGCAGTAGAATCCTTAATAAACATTCAATCTCCTTCGTCAGTTCACCATGGAGTCTTGTTTAATCCTCTGTGGGTCATCAATGCTCTGTGGTAACTTCCTCCTTTCTGTTCTTTCCAGGTATCACTGGCTATAGAATCACCACCACCCCTACAAGTGGACAGCAGGGTAATGCTTTGGAAGAAATGGTTCGTGCGGATCAGAGTTCTTGCACTTTTGAAAATCTGAGTCCCAGCCTGGAATACAATGTCAGTGCTTACACTGTCAAAGATGACAAGGAAAGTGTCCCTATCTCTGATACCATCATCCCAGGTAATAGAAAAATAAGCTGTTCTCCTCAGAGTGCCAGTTTCAATAAGTAGGGATTGGAATCTTAATCCCCAGATGGCTGAGTGTGTCAAGTGTGTTTGGGATTTAATGTCAACCTCCCAACCGCACTTTCCAAAACTACGCAGTCAAAATGACTGTTTGGACAAAGGCTTGCTGATAACACTGCTTCACTGTCTGTGCTTCACTGGGATGCTCTTTGTTGCTATGAGTATGTAATGGAGTGGCAACCGTGGCATGAACTCTCTACTGTTTGCTCACGTGGAAATTACTAAAACGTCATGTGTCTGTACTCAGTACTGATGGCCTAAAAGTAATATGGTAAATGCATCCCATTGTGACATCTGTGCCTGATTTTACAGTCAGTTTCTGCTTTTAGCAGCCATCTATAAAATATTTTTTTGTCTCCATGTGTGAGCACAGATGTAATGTATGGTTGACAATATCCAGTTCCTTATCTTGCAACTTCAAAGTTTTTTTTTAAATTGGAGGAGGGAAAAGAGAATGAAGAAGGAAATCAAGGCCATGCCCACAGGGCATTCCTTCTTATGAATTGAAAGAAAAGACCTATCTAGGGATACATTCGTTGTTTGTCCAAAATTGGATGATGACAGAATGAAATTACTGCACAGACTGTGTCCTCTTTGGCACTGTTTGGTATGTGTTTACTAATGCTAATTAAATAACTTTGATTATGAATTAAAAGATTGGCAGTGGCCTTGGACGCAAGCCTGTCTGTCCTTGGCCTGAATGTGCTTTTTTGGGAAAGGCACATTTCACACCGTACATCCATAATGCATTAGTATTATCACCATGATGTTGACATGAGTTTTGTATGAGGCAAAAAAAATTTATCAGCCAGTTTTTTAAAACCTTCATGCAAGCTTTGATTTTCCTACTGAGACAGCTTGAAATTTTTTTTAAATCATTGCTGATACTTAATGTGGATATTGTGTCTGGGTTCATGGTTTTGACATCCTAAACTGGCCTATGATTTTTAGGAATCTGAGAAGTCAAACTTTACTGTTTAGGGACATTTTCAAAATGCAAGAAAATCCCTAAAAGAATATTGTAACCTGTTTTATTTTCCCAGGAAAGCAAACTATTCAGGATACTTAGGACATCTTTTCAGATCATTTGAAATAGATTGCATATTACCATCATTGCTTTACCAGTCTATCAATTTGACTATAGATAACCTGATATACACTGCTTTATTTTTTCCTCTTTTTTTTTTTTTTTGCTTCTATTTTCCTGATGCCCCCTCTTCGCTTTGTAACTAAATAGAGGTGCCCAACTCACTGACCTAAGCTTTGTTGATATAACCGATTCAAGCATCAGCCTGAGGTGGACCCCGCTAAACTCTTCCACCATTATTGGGTACCGCATCACAGTAGTTGCAGCAGGAGAAGGGATCCCTATTTTTGAAGATTTTGTGGACTCCTCAGTAGGGTACTACACAGTTACAGGGCTGGAACCCGGCATTGACTATGACATTAGCGTTATCACTCTCATTAATGGCGGAGAGAGTGCCCCTACTACACTGACACAGCAAACGGGTGAATTTTAAAAACTTCTGTGTTTGACACATGGATGGTGTTGCATGCTGCCAACAGCCACTCTGGTTAAATATGGATGTTTCAAGGGAGAAGCCAGCAATTGGCCACAGAGATGAAGATGGGAGGGATTGAGCCTAAGGAATCTAAAGCATATGCCTGACTAATTGAAGTCGTATGCAAAGAGTCTTAAGTGCACTTTCATTTAAACTGCAAGTATGCATAAAACTAGAGGAATCTAGATGTCAGATCTAGTAAATACAAAGCAGCAGAGGTGAGTTAAATTTGTAGACCTAGCATTTTTTTTAAATTCCTAACATAAATACCAAATTTTAGGATGAACACCAGTTCATGCTGAAAGGTACTTCCAGAATATGCCATTACACTCTTCCTTCTACCTCTGGATAAACTCCACCATGTTCCTTTTTTGTAGCTGACTATAAAGCCATCAAAATTTACAGTAGAATGGAAGGGGTTGTTTTGATGTACAAGAAAAATAAACTTCAACATATGCTAGATTTTGTTGCTATCATAAGGTAAAGGAACTCCTCTTTAACCACAGTCTGGGGACAAGCATGCAACATCTTAAAGGTTCTCTGCCCTGCATGGTAAGAAACGTACTGAGAACCAATTTGCATGAACCCTTCTCACTTGTAAGTAGAATTCACTGAATGAAATTGTGGCTATGCCATTAGATCATAGATATTTCATGTCTGGGGGACATTTAGGACCTTCTTGTCTTTTGTCTGTGTGCATGTGTGTTTGTTTTTTTTGGAACATACCCGCTATGTTTCTTTTTGCTGTGTGGAAACTTAAGCCTCTTTGGCCTGGGATAAAAGAATCTTAAGTGGTATTCATCATGTATGTAAAAATCAACCTATTTAAAAGTAGATTAAAATGATTCTTCAGAACACACCGATGATGGCAGAAAGGTTAAAGGAGCCTAACAGTACTGAATGTAGTGTTTGATTTTTTAACAGTAATCATTAGATTTAGATTAGACTATTTGCATGATTATGACTCTTTTTCCTTTATGCATGAAATATTGATTTTTTTTTTACCTTTTCAGTGGATTTGTGAGCTTTGACTTTAAAAATCATATTAATATAATCTTCCTTTTTATTTGAAACCAGCTGTCCCTCCTCCCATGGACCTGAGATTCACCAATGTTGGTCCAGACACTATGCGCGTCACCTGGGCACCCCCTTCATCTATTGAGCTGAGCAACCTGTTGGTGCACTACTCACCTGTGAAAAACGAGGACGATGTTGCAGAGTTGTCGATTTCTCCATCAGACAATGCAGTGGTCTTAACAAGTAAGCAGTCGGGTACATCTGTTGAATAAACACTAGCCTGGAGCAGATGTATTAATTCTCAAAGAGAATTAACGAAGAAGAGCTGCAGACGAGCTCCAAACTAAAGTCCCAAGTCCACTTCTGTAAATTCTGAAAGACGTAATACTTATTGCTATCTCAATATACTGTTGATATCTACAACTTTAGTGGAAAACCCTAAAAGTAATGTTCCAAGACTTCAAACACATTCTGCTTTCAACTAAACACATAAAATAAGTGAATTTCAAGAGAAATTATTTGACTAAATCTAAGTGTTTAGAAGAGAAAAAAATAAAGATTGAAAATAGTGTCCCCAAATCTGTTGTGTTGTCATTTTTTCTTGTTAAAGTATCAGTAGATAATCTACTTAACATTTGAAAACTTAAAAACAGTGACTGATTGCTTGGGATAGATCAGGATATTGTGAGGACAGAAGTTTAATTTGTACTTCAAAAAGCATCTGTTGGCAGGATTTCTCAGAAGGCTGAGGTCTTAGAAAACAACTGACATTAAACAGGTTATGGAAATTGTCTCTTTCTAGTCCCTGCCATTTTGAAACAGAATATTTTTTTAAAGAAAATAAGAGTAGGCTGCAATGAGGTGCTGTGTTTCACATAAACATTTCTTATTATATTTCACTATTGTGATACAATGTGTGAGAACATCAAAGATTCCACATAAGCAGAAATGGCTTACATTTAGGGACATTCCTAAATGATGGTCTCAAAACATCCTCTTCCTTTCCAACATGTTCTAGAAAGCAAAACACAAAGAAAGGCAGCTATGTGTGACCATGATCTTGATTTCTTACTTGCTGGCTGGTGACAGAGAACATCCTTATATTTGCATGATAGCGTCCACAGCACTATTTTTGTTGTAGAGCATTCTGGAACCATTGGTGACCTCATCACCTGATATACAGTAAACCCTGCATTGCATGTTGGTTCCTGCTCAACCAATACCTATTACATGTTCATGTGTTCTAAGACCTTCTGGTCCTAATGCTATGACCTCAAGGTAGCCATTTCCCCCTTAGAGAATTATTATTATCCTGTTTAAAGATGAAACAACTGAGGTCCCCAGTTGTTAAGTTACATTGCCTCTGGCAACTAGGAAGGAAGATGTGATGTTCCAGCATCTAGCCCTCCCTTCTGGTCCTTTTCCAAACCTTGCAGGACCCTCTGCAGAAAGACTGAAGAGTCAACAGTATATAGGGGAATGAGGGTATAGTGAGCAGAAGTTCAAAGGTTGGAAAGCTTCCTCTGTACCCTTTGGTTATATCAAAATGGGAGAAAGGGTTACTCATGGATGTAGGCTAAACTTTTAAAATATATTAATATGGCTCAATTGATTGCTATACCTTTATCATGTGACCCTTTTCCAATAAAGCTTATTAAGACAATTGGTCCTGACCTGGGTCAATCACTGAATGATCCTGGGCAAGTCATTTAAAAATGATCATTTCTGTTTGCCTCAGCTTTCTTCTTTGTAAAGTGGGGGGCGGTTGTCACCAACCAAACATCCAGAGGTACTGGTTATAGGTGCAGATAGAACTAAGTCATACAGAGGAAGAACTTAGGACAGGGCTTGGAGAGGACTCAGGGCAAGGTGACCCTTCATCATCACCTGCTTACAGACCGTCTCCAGGTATCCATGTTTACATAGTTGTAAGTTGTTTGCAGGACTGAAAGCTTGTATATGGTATCAGTTGAAATAGTCCCAGGAGTACTTTGGTTTTTCCTACCTTCAAGCACAAGTGTAAAATGAGTCTCACTTGCCTCTTCAGACCCCTTGCCTGGGACTGAATATTTAGTCAGTGTTTCCAGTGTCTACGAACACCATGAGAGCATACCTCTTAAAGGAAGACAGAAAACACGTGAGTCTTGGAGCAACATGCTTATCAAGTAGCCCTTGCCTACCGATTTTAAAAAACAAAATGAAACACTACTTCTAAATATACACCTTGTCTTTTGTGGTGATGATGGTGTGGGAAGCCTTGTCATTACTTTTTCTTCAGTGGTCTTGAAAATTAAAAGACATCTCACTCAACAATTAGTAATTTATAATTAGCAATTCAGTCAGTGACATTCTACTCCTGCTTCCACAGTGGACTGAAATTAGTTCAGAAACTTTGCTGTCTATGCTTTAAAAAACAGAAAAACAAAAACAAAACAACAAAATGAAACTCCCAAGAAGAATATCTCAAAAACTTTATTATTTTAGAGTTGCTGGACATTTCTTTTCATGAGACAGTATGTTCTTTCTTAAATATGAATGCTTTTAATTTTTCCCTTAAAAAAGCCTATTTTAGTGTGTTTAGTTCTTCATAGTCCAAAAAGGACTTCCCAAAAGGAAGTTGATATATCACAATTTTGTTTGAGTATATTATTAAATAGAATTAGTGAATATTTCAACTCAAATAAAAATTTGCTGGAAGTCCCAGAAGGGTTAAATAATTTGAATCTGGGTTAAATAAAATGAACACTGAATTCTTATTAATTTTCAAAAGTTCTCAATTCATAAAGAATTACCTGCATTGGATCTGTCCAGGATAATGTCTTCAGTTTTAGAAAGTTTATGTCCAGCATCATCACCACTAACTCTGTTGACAAATTAGTCTCTTCTTGGGCACAGAAAGCTTCTTTGGTATCTTCTTTAACTTGACAGTGGGCAGACCTTGTCTTACTTTGAGAGATACAGGATGGAACTGGACTATTTGAACATTGAAACACTTGAAAATATTACTTCCCACAGTATTTTAAACACTGGTCTTCAAATGTGATACAGAGACTACTGAGCTCAAGTATTTAAAGTGTTTTCAGGATTTGAGAATTGGCAGATATAGAACACACATTTCAGCAAACTTTCTTCCTTTTGTATCCCTTCTTGTTACGTTCTCCTTCTGAATCTTTTCTGGACCAGGGAATCCTCTAATCCAACAAGAGCTATCCCTTCTACTTCCTGGAATTCACTCTATGTTCCCTTCTCCCCACTTCCTGTAAGATAATCTTTGACCAATGACCATCTCAACAGCCATCCCTGCTCCAACCAACCTGAGGTTTACTCAGATTACACCAACAAGCTTTAGTGCCCAGTGGACACCACCCAATGTCCAGCTCACTGGATATCGAGTACGAGTGACCCCCAAAGACAAGAAGACCGGACCAATGAAAGAAATCAACCTTGCTCCTGACAGCACCTCTGTGGTTGTATCAGGACTCATGGTAAGAAGTGACTTCTGTCATTGGAATAAAGTAGAGCCTCTCTTACATAGTTTATTAGGTGGTAGAAACATAATCTCATGCTTGATCCAACTGATCTTTTCCTCTCCTGTCAAATAATTTTATTGTGATTTTTGTATCAAGAGAATTGCTTTTTGTTGACCTAAGCTTTTCCAGATGACTATTGGAACAGAATTTTATAAATAGCTTTAGATTTTGTGCAGCTCTTTTGGAAGTATTCTATATATGTGGGGGCAATTTGCATATCAGTAGGCTGAGTACATAAATTCATTTAGTTATACATTTTTTGAGTGATGTCATCTTGGCAAGAAATGTTCTCCAGATTGTACCAACCAACTTGACCCTACCCTCATTAAAAAATGTTTAAATCCTTCTAGACTTATATATGGAAAACTAGCTAGAGTATCAGAGAATTAATATATATCTTAAGACCAGTTACAGGGAAACTACAGAAAAGGGTTTCAGAGACAGAAAATAAAATTATCTTTGTCTGTTACCATAAAAATTCTTGATTTACACCTGTCATATCATAAAAGAAAAAAAAACCAGGCTATTACCCATTTTTCTTATTTTTTCATCACCAGTTTTACATGAAAATGTGAGTTATAGCTTACTTGGGCATAAGCCCATTTTAAAATTCATTTAATTTCAGTCTGTTGCTGGTCATCTGTAGTATAGAGATGAAATTAATCTAGGAATTGACAGTGTTGTGAGATTTGTTAGTTTATTTCTTTTTTACTAATAACCACTGAATTATCTAAGCCATGGTGAAACTCCCGGGGCTTCTTGCAATGACACTGCTAAAGCTCACCAAGCCCTTATTTCTAGGTGGCTACCAAATATGAAGTGAGTGTCTATGGTCTTAAGGACACACTGACCAGCAGACCAGCTCAGGGGATCATCACCACTCTCGAGAGTAAGTAATCCAGTTTTCTAGTTTCAAAATTTTCTGTATAAACAAAGAATGATAAATGATCTCTCTGGTCACTAAGTTAAAAGTGGAATGAATCCCAATGTGGAAATTGGTGGGATTCCCTAACTTTTTGACTGTTACCTTTTTTGCCCCTTCAGAAAGTATTCCACTGATACCTAAAATGAAATCCTTTCATAATGGTATAACACTGGTGTTAAAGATTAGGACTAACAGCTACTTTAGGCTCCGCTTGTTAGAATTTGTTTTCCTGGAGTTAGGTCTGGGGAGGACATGTTGACTTCTACTGTATCTTAACAGCACCATAAGTATGGGATCAAATTTGGCCCAGATTTTAGTTTCTGCTCCATCAATAACTTGCTGTGCGCTCTTTCAGCCGTCACATAAAGTGTCAAAAGTTCCATCATCTATAAAATAGAGATAAAATAGAATCTTTTCTGTTGAGAGAAAAGATATGAAGCCCCATAAAAACAACGAAATACTAGCAATAATACTGGCTATATATACATATAATTGCTAGCTGGCCATGCTATTATAATTCCTACCACACACTTTTACAGTACAGTAAATTAATCATTTTAATACTTACTGAAGTATTTGTAGGTACTATAAAGTCAGACCTGGGAACCACTGGTAGTATTTATAAAGCTTTTCAGTTCTTCAAAGAAAAAGGCACGCAATGTAACTATTTCCATATTTTCTAATTACTGTTGAACATTCTTTGAATGCCAAGGGAGATAATCTACAAATTATTTAATCAATGTATTTTCTGAAGAGGATGTATTTTTAAAACATAAAGAAATGTTTTAAAAGATCGAAATCTCACCTATATGGGCCAGGCAGGCACTAATCTCTAGCTATAATCCCATGCAGATGTCAGCCCTCCCAGAAGGGCTCATGTAACAGATGCTACTGAGACCACCATCACCATTAACTGGCGAACCAAGACCGAGATGATCACTGGTTTCCAAGTTGATGCTGTCCCAGTCAATGGCCAGACCCCAGTTCATAGAACCATCGGCCCAGATGTCAGAAGCTATACCATCACAGGTGAGGGGACCCACCACCTTCACCACAAGTGACAGTCAATCAACATTCACAATGTAAACCAGCTTCTTAGTTATTCTATGTCTTATATGATTCAATTTATTTCCAATTTTTTATGATAACAAAGCTTGAAACAGTTATTCTCATACCATAACCAAAATAGTTTTGTCCTTTGAATCTCTGATTTTGGTCTAGTGTGTGGTCTCAGAGAAATGGCTTTTTATCAGATTTGTTCTTTCATCCCTATGCCCTTTCTTATTTAAAAAAAAAGTAAAATAATGTAAAACCAAAAGAAATAGGGTCTGAGGATTCGGTTCAATGGTAAAGCACTTGGTGAAGCTCTGGCTTCCATCCCCAGAAGCACAAAAAAATGAAAATAGAAAAGAAAAAAAAATGAAATGGTGGTGTATAGTTCTTAGCATTAATATAGATTTTAAAAAGACATAATTAATAAAGACAAACAACATTACTTAATAAAGGTCAAAGTTCAGAGGGAATTTGATAAAATAGATCAATTTAGGTCTTTTTGTGCTGTACAATTCTGATTCCAAGTACCAAATAATGACCACCTAATTACCCTATAGAGAAAGTACACTCAGTGGGGCACCCCTCATTCTCCAAGAGGACTGCTTCTAAAGTAGCGTTTTTGCATTTAAAAATTTATTTTAGTCGGAGGTCCTTCTCTGCATTAGTGATTTGCTTTTAAGTATGCTCCACAATAACAGTTAATGTCCACATTATGTTCTACTTTATTGTTCAAAGGTAGACCACTTCCATGGTCTGTATAAACATGGGTGGGTAGATGAGCCAAGAAAATTGCAGGTGTGTGCTTGAAAACTTTCCTAGTAAAGAAGAACACATAGAAACCATCTCCTCTCACATCCCAGGTTTGCAACCTGGCACGGACTACAAGATCTACCTGTATACCCTGAACGACAATGCCCACAGCTCCCCCGTGGTCATCGATGCCTCCACTGGTAACTGCTTTGTGCTGAGGGACACCACTGGCTTGTAGTATAATCAGACACATGAACTTAAGAAACAAATGAAGGGTGTTTGTAATATGACTCCCTGTGAACCATGGGAAGAGCTTACAGAATTTCACTCTCTTAAGTCTGATTAAAAGGGCTGGGGGGTGGATATGGGACCATTTTCTTGGCTTTTATTTTCTGAGACTTAGTTTTGCTTTCTTTTAGCCATTGATGCACCATCCAACCAGTGATTTCTGACTACCACCCCCAACTCCTTGCTGGTAGCATGGCAACCACCCCGTGCCAAGATCACTGGCTACATCATCAAATATGAGAAGCCTGGGTCCCCTCCCAGAGAAGTGGTCCCTCGGCCCCAACCTGGTGTCACAGAGGCCACTATTACTGGTATTGTGCTCCCTCCCTTTCCTCTTTACTCCCTCTGACAGTCTAAGTCTTGAAACTCCATCTGTATCTTTGATGCTATATCATGAGAACGGGAAGCCCTGCACTTCAAAAGACATTCTCCACACAGTACCCTCCATATGACATGACGTTCTATTCTGCCCATCAGGCCTAGAACCTGGAACCGAGTACACAATCTACATCATTGCCCTGAAGAACAACCAGAAGAGTGAGCCCCTGATTGGGAGGAAAAAGACAGGTAAAAAGCACTTTCCAGGTAATGAGAGGAACGTTAAGACTAAACTAATGAATGATGGATTTTGCATTGTGAAAAGGGTTTCTCCATGTTTTGATGCGTATCTCTTGGATGTTTTTTCTAATTGCCCAGTGTATATTTTGTACTCTCTGACAGGAGGAATAACTGAACATCCTCTGTAGAATTCCATTTTATTTATTTATTTATTAAAAGGCCAGTCAATATAAAACCTTGTTATTACCTTTCAAAAATTCATATCTGATATAAAATATAAAACCAAGTTGTTATTGCTATTCTTCTATACTTTGTGTTGACTATTTTTTTTTTTAAAAAAGGAGGGATAGAAACCCCTCCCATTGTCTTATTATTTGATTTCTGAAATTTGGAACTAAATAATGTTTTACTTTGTCATTCAGTCTTAGTTCAATTTGGAGAAAATGCTGTACATATGGCAATAGGAAAGCTTTCAAAACAAATATGTGTTCTTACCTCTTTTTACCATTTCCAACCATGAAAACTATTGATTTAAATCTCTGCAATGCTCATACTTCTGATTTAAACCTCTGTAATTCTCATACTTCTGATACTGACATGATCGCTGTGGATTCTAGTTCCTATAATTTGTTTCTCAGGTTTAAAGAGAGAAGAGAATGGGGTGGGGAGGCACTACACATTGCAGTTTCATTAGGCTTAATTTGAACAGAGGCAGCTTCTGTGGTGCTCAATGGTTCAAAGCTTTGTGTCTCTAACAAATTCATGCTAACACTTTCTTTTTCTAAACTATAAAGAAACCTTTGAGAAAAATCATAAAGTTTTCTTTCTGGGAAAAAGTGGTTTTTTTTGTAATCTGAGAACTGCTGGTTTTCCAGGGGCTTTGATCAGGTTGATAAACAATCTTCATTGCCTGAATTGATAATGGTTGCTACTTACTGAAACTTAACGCACTTTGCTTTTTTTGCTATAACCTCTCTTGGCTAGATGAGCTTCCCCAACTGGTAACCCTTCCTCACCCCAAACTTCAAGGACCAGAGATCTTGGATGTTCCCTCCACAGTACCAAAGACCCCATTCATCACCAGCCCTGGGGTTGACAATGGAAACGGTATTCAGCTTCCTGGCACAAGCCATTGGCAGCC
Source organism: Callospermophilus lateralis (assembly GCF_048772815.1). Lineage (NCBI taxonomy): Eukaryota > Metazoa > Chordata > Mammalia > Rodentia > Sciuridae > Callospermophilus > Callospermophilus lateralis. The sequence continues at coordinate 1,298,124 of NW_027512465.1, read as the reverse complement.
CAGTTTGGGGCAACAAATGGTCATGAGGAACATGGTTTTAGGAGAACCACACCACCCACAGCAGTCACTCCCGTAAGGCATAGGCCAAGACCATACTCGCCGAATATAGATGAGATTCATGTCCCCAGGGAAGAAGTAGACTACCACCTCTACCCTCACATTAGGGAGCTCAATCCAAATGCCTCTACAGGACAAGAAGTTCTCTCTCAGACAACCATCTCTTGGACTCCATTCCAGGACAGTTCTGAGTATATCATTTCATGTCAGCCCATTGGCACGACAGAAGAAACCTTACAGGTAATCAGCTCCCTCCCTGCCTGTGGCTGGGAAGCTCAGAAAGGAATAAATTAGAGGAAAGAAGTGACAAAGTTTTCCTTCTGGGAAAGTGTTTTGTAATCTGAGAATTGCTGATTTCCCCAGGGGCTTTGATCAGGTTGATAAATAGTCTTCATTGCTTGAATTGATAATGGTTATTAATTGGTAATGGTTATCAATTCCCATGGGCTTCTTACTAGTAGGATTAAGAGGCTCTGATGTAAAATGGCTACTTCTAGAACTTTTAGAGAGATGGCACATTTAAGCACTGATCATTTATTAAAAGTCCATATGGCTCTACTTGGGAGGATGTACCAGAGAGCGTCATTAGCTTTTATTCAGTAGAGAATGAAATCATTTGTATTATCTTCACACATTGGAGGCTCCATAGTAAGATGAACAAAGAGATGATCTTAGAAAAGAAGAAAGATATTCCACTGAATTTACATTTGTGCACCATTCTTAGTTTGTCCTTGAAGAATCCCATTATCTGTAGTATATACAAGGAAAAAGAATGTAAGAGGAGATGTGCATGTCAGCTGTTAGAAGTAACGGATTCTCTTACTAAAACCCCATCCTTTAATTTGTCCCACTGGCACAGTTTTTTAAAATGACTATGTTGTGGGAGATTCCTGAGCTTAGAAACCTGAGTTTGAGGATGTGCCATTGTTTTAAGGACTCTGTATTGTGTTGTGGTCTACTGCCCACTGTGCATGGCCAGACTGTCTCCACAGAGAGCAGTGTCTGTGCTTGATGTGAAAGGATCATGCAGGGCTTCCATGGGCTTCTACAGAGCCACATCTAGTAGGATTAAGAGGCGGCTAGTGTTGTTGAGGGCTCCTGCTAACTATGGAGCACATAGGCAGACTTTGGGTAGGAAAATCTGAGAGAAGTGACTATTCCATGCTCATTCCATTTCTCTCCTTGGCCAGTTGGGACTCCTATATACCCCTGGTCTTTATTAGTTTCCCTTTGATTTGTTTAAACAGTGAGGGTTAATGATAAGGGACCAGGGGAGCCCGCATCTGTTCTTTACTATAATGCTCTCTCCCCATTTTGGCTGTACCAATAATTGCAGTTCCGAGTTCCTGGAACTTCCACCAGTACCACTCTGACAGGCCTTACCTGAGGGGCCACCTACATCATCCTAGTGGAGGCAATGAAAAACCTGAAGAGGCACAAGGTTCTGGAGGAGGTTGTGACTGTGGGCAACCCTGGTATGTAAATTCACATGTGGTTTAGGCACATGCTCCTTGTTGGACTGCACCAGAGAAGGCTTTTCCTAGTGACTGTTCCTTTGTTGCTTGTTGCCTTGCAACTGTGGGAAGTGTGCCTACCATCAATATGAAGTACATGAGCAACCTTAAGTTCATTTAACTTTAAGTGTCCTCACCAACACACATGCAGTGTTAGGATGACAGGCCAGTTTTTTAGCCCAAAAGTATTGAATCCTTCCCAGTGTCTTGAGTTGATATGAGGCACTGGTTTCCTGGTATACTTTCCCGTACCCCTTCCTTCTCACCATGCTGTGGTCCCCTAGAGTGATTCTTAGTACCAATACTAATGGGAAATTCTCCTCTGCAACCCATTTTTATCCAAAGAGCTTCCTAATTCTAAAGTTATTTCACTTTTTTTCTCCTGATGATATAGGTGTAAAACCATCATAAAGGTTAAATGACCATTGACTTTATTGTGGGGTGGGGAATGGGTATTGGGGATTGAGTTACATCCCCTGCCCTTTTTATTTTTTATTTTGAGATAGGAGCTTGCTAAGTTGCTTAGGGCCTTGCTAAATTGCTGAAGCTGGCCTACCATAGCCTCCTAAGTAGCTTGAGTTTCCAGGCATGTGCCACTGTGCCCGGCAACCACTCACTCTTCTTTGTAGCACTTTGCAAGTCCTTTCAAGCCAGTAGCATGCCACCTGGCTTTTACTTTGCAGCAGCTGATGTTATTCACCCAGGAACATGAGATAGGAAAAAATCAAAATCGTGAATCCTGAATCCTGAATCTTCCCATTGGAAGGGTCTCTCTCCACACCAAAAAGGAGTGGTAACTCATGTCTATGCCATGTGACAGAATTCCATCCTAGGGTCCAGTTATATAATTTCAGCCTTATTCTTCATCTGACAAAAGACTACTATTTTATATGTGTAAACTTTGGTGAATTATAGCAGCTAACTGCTGGCAGGCTGGGGGGAGGTTCTTTTGTCTTTGTTATTAGGTATTGCATTTTGTGGCTTTAATGGCAAAATTGTTGTGTGAAAGGAATTTTTGAGAGCATAAAGGTTTTTGTGCTTTTCCACATCTTTTTATTTTCTTTAAAAGATTCCATCTCCATAACATTAGTTACGATAGAATTTTAACTCCTGAATATTTTTGGAATAATGAATCCCCATTTAACAGTCTTAAGTTCTTTCTGTTTTTCTTTCCTACTCCGTATTCCTGGCAGTGGTGTTCTTCATGATAGCCAGGGTCTCTTGACTTTGGCTATTGGTATCAGGGACTGAACTCAGGGGCATTCAACCACTGAGCCACAACCCCAGTCCTTTTTAAAAGTTTTTATTTTGAGACAGGGCCTTGCTATTTTTCTGAGGCTGGCCATAAACTTTCAATCCTTCTACCTCAGCCTCTTGAGTCGCTGGGATTCCAGGTGTGTACCTAGCATGCCTGGCTTACACAAATTATTTTAAAACAAGTTTTTCTAAAACATAAGGAGACAAGATCTTCGGTCACATGATGAGACTGTTACTTAGTCCTAACTCATGTACTTCCCATTTGATTTCTCCTATTTGAAACAGTTGGTTTTATTAATAAAATCAGTTTTACTATCATAATAACTATTTTGCAAAATCTAGGATTTCCAAACTATTATGCAAAAAGATGCAATAATAAAAGTGAAGACTGCATTATAACAGTATATAAAAATGCTAAGACCTTTGCATCATAAGCAGAAGGTAGCCTCTGATAATATTTCTTAGTTTAGTGAGCACTTTCTACAGGTTGGCAAAAGGACAATACATTGGCTTCTTGGCCTCGTGAGAGAGATGTTAAATAATTAACTCAAGGTCACTCAGGTCCTGATGGAGAGGCATTGCTACCCTTGTTCTTACCTGGCTTAAATTGCCTCAAGGTCGATTCCATGTTCTATAAAGTAGATTTACCAGATTTGATCATTTTTACAATTGAAGACAAAAGTGAAAGATGGTCTCCTTTTCAGATGCTGGTGGCAAGTGTCCATTGGCTACACCTTTACATCATTTATGAGAGTGGCTGATACATCCATGGAGCAGATGGAATTTTAGAGCTACCGGAATTTTTCTGTTAGATTAAGTCATTGTATATAATGTTCTGGTTTCTTCTTCTTCTTCCAAACCACAAATAATAGGTCTCTTTTGCTTTTTCTTCCATTTGCTCATAGGCCCAAACCAACCTATTGATGACACCTGCTTTGACCCCTACTCGGCTTCCCATTATGACATTGGAGATGAATGGGAGCGAATATCTGAAACTGGTTTTAAACTCACGTGCCAGTGCTTGGGCTTTGGCAGTGGGCATTTCAGATGCGATTCATCTAGTGAGTAGAGTAGCTTGCTCTGACCATCCACTCTTCCTCCATCTCCTCCAGTTCCATACATTCGCATTAACGTACCAAGGAGTCATGTTTGGTAGACACAAGCTCTTCCAAATATTTGAGAAAACTGTTGGACTCAAAGTAACATTTTGCATCATTGAAAAATGATGGGAAAATTTACTTGTTGAATATTGCTTCATTTCAAGTCGTATGCTAATACAACTACTGATTAAAGCAAGTTGTTGGTGATGCCTTTGAAATTTTCTGTTAAGTCAAACTCAGTGGAGTCAGTTCTCATTTAGAGTACCAGTCAGAGAAACCCCAATTCTCTTTTAATCTTTAGTGTTAAATGTGGTTCAAGATGATGATTCATATTCATACTCATTTAGCACAAATCAAACATACACATGTACACACACACTCTCACATTATATACACACATCACAAATACACATTGAATATGTGTGCGTGCACACACACACACACACACACACACACACACACACCAGCCACATAGTTTGAATATTGCTAGTAATGTAAAGGAAAATGTACAGATATACTACTTGTCCATAATTTAAAAGCCACTTCACCAAAATATATTTGATTTTCAAATTATAGAGATTTTAATGTTTCAAATTACAGTGATCCTAGGATTATCTATTGTGCCTTGAGAGTTACTATTAGAATTTATAACCTTTCACTTATCCTTTGATTTTAGGAGATATAATCATTATTGACCAATGGTTCGTTTTTACAAGTGTTAACCATTATACCATATAAACAACCCTTTTATCAACTTTTACAGAAATCATATTCATGGAAGTAAAACAGAACAGATTTTTAAAGATTTCTTAAAAGTTGTTAGTTGACTTGTATACATGAAATGGCTTAATCCAGATTGAAATTCAAAAGCCAACTGATTTTTACAGTGTAGATTTCTGAGCTTGGCCACCTGAAAATGGTATATAAAATTGGGAGGCTGAGCAGAAGTATGGGTGTGCACTGCGGTAGAGTTGGGTGTGCTAACATGTGGCAGCAATGAGGTGGTTGGTTTTTAACTTCTGAAAATGAACTACTTTCTTAAAGTCTGCCTGTTTTTTTGCCTGCGTAAGTATTAGGTGCAATTGTGGGAGCAGAAGTCTAGGGTTGTTTATGAGTGTCTTTAGATCAACTTACATATTCTTTGCTTGAATGTCATAGTTGTTTAATGCCTTTTATTCCAATTTAAGAAGACTGAATTGTTGATTTTATAAATTAGAAGAAAAAATGCATTCTGATGTAAACTTCCTAAGTGTGTTCTATTTAGTATAAATCTCAGAGACTAAAAGTCATCTTTTACATATGGTAAAGGCATAGAACTTGTGGATCCTCTTCAGCACCAGGTCTCTATTTGTAGGGATGATAGCCAGGGTTTATCATTGTTTTGTCATCTATGTTTATTCTTTCTTTCAACTTACATGCAAGAGGTCATGGCAGAAAGAAAATGCTGATCTGTTTCATTGCACTTCTTTGTATCTAAGGTCTCTGCAAATCCAAAACTGACTTTAAAAAAAAAAAAAAAAAATATATATATATATATATATATATATATATATATATATATATATATACATACATATATATATATATTCCTAAAAGACTACTCTGATCCTGCTTTCATTCACCACAATTTTAAACCTTAATGAAAATTTAAATGGAAATCATTGACCAAGTGCTATGACATGATTACTGTGGAGTGCCTTAAAATGGCCTAGAAAATAATAAATAGTAGAAACTGTATTTTTAATTCAACTGAAGAATCAGTTCACAGTAGGGATTGTGACCTTTAACTTGTCATTCTTTCGAGATATGTGGATTTTAAAATCCTATATCCCAGTGTGCTTTTCTCTTGAGAGTCAGAACACAAATAACTCTGCCTGTGATTTTCCCACCCACATAGAATGGTGCTACGACAATGATGTGAACTACAAGATTGGGGAGAAGTGGACTCGCAGGGCAGACAACGGCGAGATGCTGAGCTGCACGTGTCTGGGCAATGGGAAAGGAGAATTCAAGTGCAATCCCGGTACATCATTGAGAATGGTTTCCGGAGCTCTATTGGCACACCCACTTCCATTAGGGGCTGTAACGCCCATTCACAGGATGGACTGGAGACTTTAGGTCCCCTTGAGGTTTGAACAGAGGCTTTGTTCATCTTTTGATTTGGAAAAGTGGAGGTGAGCCTCAAAAAGGAGTCATGATGGAATGTTATTACAGGCCACTTTAGCACTTTTCTGAGTATTTTGATCATTATCTGCAGTGAAAATGGTGGAAGAAGTCTCTATTGGTCTGTCAATTCAACTTTTAAAATATGATTTCCATTGAACCTATTAGATCTAGTTTGTGGAAATGCTGCCTTAAGATCTGAGAAGTAGTACCTCTCTTATGATGATTCATATAAATTTGAGTAATTTGGACTTTGATGATACAAATTTAGGATAAAATAGAACCCACCCTTGTATCAAGCTGAGTCTGCATTGCTGTTCTTGGTCTTACATGTGCTTCTGATTTGTGCCTACATGTAGATGGAACAACATGCTACGATGATGGGAAGGTTTACCAGGTGGGAGAACGGTGGTAGAAGGAATTTTTAGGTGCCATTTGTTCCTGCACATGCTTTGGAGGCCAGCAGGTAAGATGGGATGTGCCAGGTTCCCTGCAATTTAGATATGACACAGGGGAGGCTCCTGTATTTACATGCTGTGTGCAAGGTGCCTCCATGCCTCTTATGAAGAGTTGATAAGACTCTGGAGCATCCTCCCTGAGAATGGCAGACAGCCCCTCCCCATGTCTGCTCTTCTCAGGCTGTTCTGTTCTTCAGCACTGGAAGTGTTACCTGCTATGGAGCACTGAGTAGCCAGCTCTATGCTGATGGACAATTTCCCTGTGGCCTTGTTGTGAAATATTTCAAATAATACTTTGGGTCTAAGAAAATTCCACTTTGTGCCCTCTCTTAGTCCAAATATATATCCTTGTACTAGCTCTACCAATATGCTAAGTAAATGGGACAAACAGGAAATGAGAAGTGGTCATGGCTCTACTTAATGATATAGTCAGAAATTAAATTAGTATGTATTTAAAATCAAGCTAATTAAGGAAGGTTTTTGAGTTGAGTCTGACAAATACAGTTCTGACTATACTGGAGTCAGCAAGAAAGGGTTTATGGAAAAGAGAAGAATAAACTGGCTGGACTTGGGGTGTCTCAGATTTGGTTGAGGGAGCAGAAGGACAGTAAGCACACCCCCAGGGACAGGATGAACTGGCCCAGGTGGGCTCCATGAACCAAACCTCTGCCTAAGTGTCTTCTTGTCAAAAATTAGATGGCAAAAAAATCCACTATTTAAGCCAGTACTCCTCAGCTATTTCTACTATATGCCCTCCTTCATTGTAACAACAGAATGCTGTGCCTCTCCCAAATAAGTAAAATTTCAAAGGGAAATGACTCTTGTAACTGGAAAGTAATGGAAGGTCATCGTCCTTCGTTTTCAATGGAGACATGCCTTTCCTAACAACACTCCAAATTCTGATCCATGGGAAGGAAACATGCTTCCACCCCAGGCGAGGTCCACAGTATGATATATTTGGCATTAACCAGTTACAGATGCACAAGAAGAAAATGAGCGTGATGGAAAATGTACTTTGGGGAGATTCATCTGGCATCAGGGAAGCTTCTTCAGGGTTCTCTCTGCATCACCTTACCAAGGGACACAGTCCAAGGAAACTGATCTGATTCCATCCCTAGAGTGTGAAGTTGGTCTCTTTCTTTCAAACCCCCCCCTCTTTCTCTCATGAAGACCGATCATAGAACTCAGTCATCTTGGTATAAAAATGTGTAAAGGAGAATTTATTGGGAAGTAGACATTGGTCACACTTCAGTCACTTTGTTACTTAATGAACATGAAACCTTTCCCCTGTGACCCCTATTCTGTTCCAAAGTGCTCAATGAACCACTTATGACAGGAGTAGGAACATTCCTGATTCTGTAGGTAGACATTGACCTGCATTATGTTAGGTGTTATGGGAAGTAGGCTACAAAATGGAAAATGTCTAGAATATATAAAAGATATGAAATAATGTATAAAATATATTTAAAAAAATAAGAAAGAATATATTATTGTTCTTTGGGTTGCAAGAGGAAAGTCCTGTTCAAGTTAAGTGGGCAAAAATGTCTCCCATAACTGAAAAGTTCTGTATCTACCAGCTTGAGGGGCAGCTCCCACCATGGCATATGGAGTCTGTTGCTCTTAGGCTACCTTTTCTTTTCTAGTAGATTCCCTGCTTATGGTAACATCCATGACCAGCTTCAAATTTACCGTCTCCCAATTTAGGAACAGAGAAAGAGAACTCTCATTTCCTCACACTTCAGGCAAAAATCTGAGAGAGCTTTATTGGTGTAGCGTGGTCTGTTCCTATGCTCCACTCCATTGCTGGCCAGAGACAAGACTTCCATGTTACTGGCCAGGGTGGTTTAGGAAGGGAGTAGCCACACAATGCTGGAAAGACCATGGCTAGCATCAGCCCAACTCCATGGTGGCAGCCCCAAACCATGGCCCATTGTGTGACTTCCCTCTCTCTCTCAGCAAGCCACTCCTCTCCCCTGGATCTCTATTTCCTTTGCTGTATAATGAAGGTATGTGTCTATGTGGTCTCAAGTCTCTTTTAAAAGCTCTAGGATTCTTTGAAACAATCTCTTCCATCATCTAGTATTAAAAAAAAAAAACATTGCTGAGGATGTTGGGACTGCAATCAAACTTAGCAGACTGAGTGGGATTTAGATAGGAAGAGAAGAGAGGAAATTCCAGGAGAAAGACAAAGTGTATGCAGAGGCCAGTGTGAGCTTTGGTGATAAACCAAAATGTATTCCAAGAGTTGCAAATGCATGAGATTCTCATCAGTGCTTCTTTAGTGATTAACTGCTTATATTTGACCAATGCACAAGAGCTGAAATTCTTAACTCAAGCACTAATTATGATGCCCTTGGGATGTCTGTCATAAGCTCCATTTGTTTCATCTCTCTCCTCCAGGGTTGGCTCTGTGACAACTGTTACAGACCAGGTGGTTCAACTGTTCCTGAAGGCCCCTCCTCAGGTCACTCCCCCAACCAGTATACACCGAGATATCATCAGAGAACAAACACTATAAGTCAATTTGCCCCTGTAGACTCTCCCTAAATGTAATTGGGTGCATGACAGGGAATCTCTTTCTGCAGATTCCTTTCTTCTGAATGAACCAAATATTTGTTGTTGTTGTTGTTGTTGTTTTAAAGATCTCTTAAGTGACTTGTGTGGAATACTGTATCCTAAAGCATCATTGAATTTTTGAACATCTCTCATTGCTCAGTATATGGCTGGGATCTTCAAACTAGAAAGTTTCTTTTCTATGAACAGTTGTCACAAGTCTCCCCTTCCAACCCACACCCCCATATACTTTATAGAGTATTTGCTACTGATTCTCTTCTTCTTCCATTAACAGAATGTTGATTGCCCAATCGAATGCTTCATGCCTTTAGATGTGCAGGGTGACAAAGAAGATTCCAGAGAGTAATATTTGCAACCCAACGGAACAAGCATCTGTGTCTGCCATGGTCTATCCGAAGTCGAGTGATGTTAGCAGATCCCATCTTTGAATGTTTGTTTCTTTTCTTAGCCTTTTGCTCTGGAGACTCCAGCTTCAGCTCAACTCACAGCTTCTCCAAGCATCACCCTGGGAAGTGTTTTGAGACTTTTCTCATAAATGAGGGCAGTATGTTGCCTATTCTGCTTCAGAATAGTCAATACTGCTCAGTATTTTAAATGAAATGATTCTCTGTGTGATTTGGTTTGCATAATGTATTGAATAATGTTACCAAAAGTTTAAATAGGAAAGTTGCCCAAACACTTCTGCTTTCATTTAATTGTCTGGCCCACAATACTATAGGAATGGCGTGTCCTTGCTACTGTGATATTTAAAATATCCACAGTATTCACTTCTTCCAAATGATTCTAACAGTTGCTTAGAAGTGTCTTTCTCTTACCTGTTATTTATCAATTTTTCTCAGTATTTTTATACAGATAAAAAATTGTATTGAAGACACTTGGTATGCGGTTGACAAGAGAAATTTGGTATAATTATGGTTGGTGATTATTTTTTATACTGTATGTGCCAAAGCTTTACTACTGTGGAAAGACAACTGTTTTAATAAAAGATTTACATTCCACAACTTGGAGGCCACTTCTTTTTATATCAGGTATTTGGGGAGAAAATAATAATCACCATGAATGTTCTTTTTCTTTTCAATTCATCAAACATTTAGATAGCTCTGACATGCAAGGCTCTTTAATTCTTGGGTTACTTCTGTACAAGGCTTTCTGCTTTTTGCTGCAAAAACAGCTTCACTTTTGTCATTTCTCCACTCTTCAAGAGCAGAGAGATTTATGTTTTTTCCCTTAACAGATTTAAGTAGCCTCTCATCTTTATGAAACATGCCAGCTAGCACTTCAGAAGCATAATTGAAACAACCTTTAGTTGCTTTTTTCTAGGCATTATTATTCTTCCCTCCCTCACTCCCTCCTCCTCCTTTCCTTCCTTCATTGAATAAACATCTTTTCAAATAGATTACTTGTGAGGAAAATAAAAGGATAGCTGAGCTGTTAGTACTTCCCTGCACTATACTATCAAGTAGCTTTGTCTTAGGGAATCCCCACGGTATAATAACCTCATCCAATCTGTCTTAATTCATGTCGACTGACACTTTAGCATGACTTGATAAACTACCATCTCAACAGTTGCCTTACTCATGGTCTGCAAAGATCATTTCCTTTTCAATTTCACCTTGGGGAAGCAACAAAACTCTGAGATTAAATATGACATTCAGGGGTGGGGGTATAGCTCAGCGGCAGAATGCTTGCCTAGACTGCATGAGGCCCTGAGTTTGATGCTTAGTACCATGAAAAAAAAAGAAATAAAGAAAAGAAAAGAAGCTGGGCATGCCTCCAATCCCAGTGGCTTCAGAATCTGAGGCACAAAGATCAAGTTCAAGTCCAGCTTCAGCAATTTAGTGAGATTCTCTCTCAAAACAAAAGTGCTAGGTGCTAGGGATGTAAAGCTTCATGGTAAAGCACCTCTGGGTTAAATCTCCAGGAGAGAGAGAGTGAGAGAGAGAGAGGGAAGGAAGGAGGGAGGGAGAAACCCTTTAAAAATCTCACTTTCAAAATAGTAAATCATGGCATAGGAAATAGTTGATTAATAATTAATAAAAATTCAGGAAGCATGTTTTTATATTATATACACATTTGAATTGATTTAGTTTATAAAATGCTTTGACATTTAGTATCTCATTTGGGGGAGATTTTATAGAGACTACAGGTCAGATGAGTTTTCCTTAGCAATATACAGACCCAGACTCCAGATATCTATCTATCTATTTATTTATTTGTTTTACAATCGTCTTTTATATATTTATTTATTCTTAAATATTTATTTATTTATTTTTTTAGTTATCGGCAGACACAACAACTTTGTTTGTATGTGGTGCTGAGGATCGAACCCAGGCCACACGCATGCCAGGCGAGCGCACTACCGCTTGAGCCACATCCCCAGCCTCCCAGATATCTATTTAATATCACTAATCTTTCAGCTTTACCAGTCTATCAGTTACAGCCTAGCTGTTCCATGTCTATTAAAACAACACAAAAAACACAGATCAAAGTTATATTAAATGACTCTCAGACATAAGTGGGTTACCCCTGCTCATGGAAGAGAAGACTAGGACCTAGGACCAACCTACACAGTATACAGTAGGTAATTCTATCAAAGACGTCTGCCCAAGAGAAAGCAAACCCTCATAGGTGAGGGACCAAGCAGCACCTCAGCTTAAGCTTAAAAGGTATTTATATCTGAAAATAAAGTCTACTGGATCTTCTCTGACATAACTTTCCTATGTTCACATATGAATACACCATCAGTGAAACTCCACATCACGTACAACCACAAGAATGGGATCTTAATTAAAACAAGTTATACTCCATGTATGTATAATATGTCAAAATACACTCTACTGTCATGTATCTAAAAAGAATAAACAAATATAAATTATTTTAAAAAACAATCTACTGGATTTTCAAAAGCAGTATAGTAAACTTATGAATTAAACTCAGAACAAATCAAGTAAATATAAATGCTCTGTTCTGTCTGGGCATTACAATGCAAGACATGTATAATAATCTTTTTTTATTAACCATTTCTCGGCAAAATCATTCAAAATAAAAACTAAGTATTTCCAAAGATCTATTACAGTTTTTAATTGACTCATGTGACTGTTCCCACTGAGAATTCTCTAAGCAAGGCAGATCAAAAAGACATAATTAAAAGACCGATCTGGATTTAGGCAACAAATGGGAAGAAAAACCAGGTGAAAGTAAAAGTAATAAATATTATCAGGTTTTAAAAAGAAAAATAAAGGTTTTTAAGTTTTACAGTGCCTTGCTGTGCTTGATTTGTAGTAAAATTTGTTGTGTATTAATATTGTTTTCAGATCTAATGACCTAAAAGAATTATGCCAATTACCTATAATAATATCACTGTGTATGTAAGGCACACTTTCTGGGGAGGTGAATAGAGAAATAATCAGGTGGATACTACAAGTTTAGGAAATGACTTTTTCTATTTAATTATATTTCCATTGAAAATTCTATTCCATTTCTAGTTGTATGAAACTCATTAAAGTGATTAAGAAACATCACATCAGCACATTTAAGTGCTGAAATTGCTTCCTATTCAGTAAGTTCCCATTACTGTGGTAGGGAAAGTGGCAGGCTACAATTTTAAAAGTCTCATTTTCAGGGAATACAATGCTGTTTTTTTTTTTTAAAGTTTCCTGTTGGGACTCCTCATGTTTGGGGATATTTTAAGATTGTCCCCAGGACAGCAAAGCAGAAGCACGTACAGATGACCTTAGACTAAGAAAGTTCTTTTCAAGAGTGATGGCACTTAGGTTTGCAATGCGAATTGTTTTCATGATCATGTTGTCCCATTCCATAATCTCATTAAAATAAGATTCAATTTGAATTGCAAACAAAAATCTATATAAAATACAAATAAGGGAAAGAAAATGCCGTGTGTAATAAAAAAGCAAGAGAAATGGTGCTTCAGAAGCTAAAAGCCCCAAATGGAAAATTCCTTTTTTAACATTCCTCAGTAAAGCCGGATATAGATATTAAAGTGTGTTTTACATTAGCTTGAATTCTTTTTTTACTTACTCTTTAGAGACATACGGATTTTAACAATTCTAGAAGCTAAGTTTATCTCTAAAACAGTTTTTATGTGGGGTCTTCCAAAGGCTTTGAAATTAGCATTGGTTGGGGATGGCAGGAAATCACAGGAAGCACTCTGCACTCCAGGGTTGGAGTCACCTGTCCTGTGTGCTGTGCACCACAGTGGGCTCCCTTAGGTCAAACAAATTGAAGATCAGGAATTCTTCCAAGGAGCTCATTGTATGACAGTACTTTGGAAATTGCCATTTCCTTCCAGAAAGGAGGCACTACCTTTGCCAGGTGACCACTAATCAGGACTTTAAATGTAAACTGCCAGTCTCTGTCTCAGCGTTGGTTGCAAAATGCTCAACAACCAAATACTGTGTTATGGCTTGGCTAGGCGGTGTCCACCAAGAGCTCCTGTATCAATGCAGGGATCTTCAGATAAAACGATTATAGACTGTGAGAGCTGAAACCTAATCAGTGGATTAATCCATTTGGTGGATTAGTAATTTGAAAGGAATACTGTCCTAGGTGGTAACTGTGGGCAGGTGGGACATGGCTGGACAAGTGGATCTCTATGGTGTGCCATTGAAGAGTTAATCTTCTCTGTGGCCCCTTGCCCCTTCTCCCTCTGCTTCCTGGCTGCCATAAACCAAGCAGGGCTGTTCTACCGTACCCTTCCACCATGACATTCTGCCTCACCTTGGGTCCAGAGAAATAGAGTCAGCCCTGGATGGACTGAATTCTTTGAAACCATGAACCAAAATAAACTTTTCCTCCCCTAAATCATTCTTGTTAGGTATTTGATCACAGCAATGAAAAACTGACTAACACACACTGAACAGCTATTTTGACTCAAAAGCATCCTTGCTCTGGTGGAGGAATTGAAACCCTCCTACATTGCTGGTAGAAAGGAAAATGGTGCTGCTGCTCTGGAAAACAGTCTGGTGGCATCTAAAAAAGCTAAATATAGACTTACCATATGATCTTGCATTTCCACTCCAAATACCCAAGAGAAATGAAAATATAAGTTCGGATCAAAACTTGTACACAAATGCTCACAGTAACATTATTCATATCAGCCAAAAAGTAGAAACAACCCAAATGTCTATCAACTGAATGGATAAACAAAATGTGGTGTATCCATGTGATGGGATATTTGTCTATGAAAAGGAATAAAGTATTGGTACACTCTGCAACTCCAAGTTTCAAAACATTATGCAAAATAAAAGTTAGATGCAAAAACATTATGCTAAGTGACCCCATTTGAAAATGCCCAACATAGGTCAAACCCATAAAAACAGAAAACAGATAAGTGGTGGCCTAAGGCTGGGGGAAAGAGAAAATGGGAGAGTATGAGTAATAGAAACAAAGCTTCTTTTTAGGACAGAGAAGATATTATGGGACTAGATAGTGGTGATGGCTGCACAGCTTTGTGAATATACTTAAAATCACTGAATTATATACTTCAAAATGGTTAAAATGGTAAACTTCATGTGATTTTATCTTGATAAAGAAAAATATACTTTACAGAAAGTATCTTTTATATCCCTCTGCTTATTTCTAAGAAGTAAAAAACAGAATAGATGAAGGTTGAAAGAACTCAGGAACTTTCTGGTTACCAATCTGAAATGTAAGTAAAAATATCCAAAAATACACACTATTTTTGATAGTGATACCCATAAATTAATATCATCTCCCACTACTCCCTATGCCTCCATATACATAAAAATAATATGAAAAACAGCTTTTATCATGTCCCAGGTGATGTTCCAAGTGTCCTTAGTATTTTTTTTATTCCCTCTTTGGAGCAACCCTATAAAGTGAATATTATAGTTACCATCATCCTATAAGTAGAAAGTAGGAAAGGCTAAATGAATTGCCTAAGGTCCCCATGGCTTGTGAGTCATAGAGCTGGGACTCCAAGCTGATAGATTAGCTCCAGGGCACATGCTTTTAACCAGAAGCTCTTCAGTCTCTGCAAGGAGTGAATCTATCTCCATTGTACAAAAGCAGCAAACTCCAAGAGGCTAAGGCACCCACCCATGATCACCCAGCTGCTAAGTGGAAAACAAGGTGGCATTTATCCTAAAAGACACACAGCTGATTTTCTGGAAAAAGAGGTGTGATCAAGAACAAAAATGTACAGGGCTGCTGGCAAAGTTCTATTTCATGACCTCACTGATGATGAATGGATGTTTATTTTTTTTTATTTTTTATTTTTTTAATGAGAGAATTTTTTAATATTTATTTTTTAGTATTTGGTGGACACAACATCTTTGACTGTATGTGGTGCTGAGGATCGAACCCGGGCCGCACGCATGCCAAGGCGAGCACGCTACCGCTTGAGCCACATCCCCAGCCCCATGAATGGATGTTTAAAAGGTACTCTTTATAGATTTTTCATGCACTTTTTCCATGATTGCTTACAATTTGTTTTGTTTTGCTTTGTTTTAGATAAATTTGTGCCTTGCAATGTTCAGCAACAATAAGGTTTAAGAATATCTAAATAAGAAAGGCAGTAGAATGAACCGGACCTAACTTTCCCGTGGATACATGACCAGTGTAACTCTACATCACTTTTAATCACAAAAATGGGCAATTATACTCCGTGTATGAAAAATATGTCAAAATACATTCTACTCTCATGTATAACTAAAAAATTGTTTTAGATTTTTAAAAAGAATATCTAAGAATGGAAGTCACTGGGGAGCTTAGAGCCCTTCAGGTTTTTGTGCTGAGAAACTGACTAGGCTTCAAAAAGAAGGTGCTCCTGGTGTCATAGGACCAGGCAACAGACTGAGTGAAGAGCGGCTCCAATGGATAATACAAACAATAAGGGATGCTTCTCCCTGTGCCCCAGTACTCCCCAATTTAAAGTTTATTGATCTAGGTTTATTTTATGGGTCTTCTGCCCCTCTTTACCACTGAAATAACAGGCATGAGGTCTTTATGCTTTTCATTTAAACATCAGTCTTGAGGGGTTTGTTTTTATTCATCCCCTCTCCCATGCTGCGGAATTCAACCCAGGGGTATCCCCAGCCATTTTATTTTGGGACAGGCCTGACCAGGTTGCCCAGGCTGGCCTTGAATGTGTAATCCACCATCCTCAGGTTCCCGAGTCACTGGAATTAATGCTTGCACCACCATAATTGGCCAGTCTTGAGGTTTTGTTTGTTTGGGGTTGTTGTTATTGTTTTTGTACCAGGGATTAAACCCAGAGACACTTAACCACTGAGCCACATTCCCAGTCCATTTTGGTTTCTATTTTGAGATAGGGTTTAGTTAAAATGCTGAGGCTGGCTTTAAACTTGCAACCTTCTTACCTCAGACTCCCAAACTGCTGGATTACAGAGATGTGTTCAAGGTTTTTGATGTGTGAATAGCAGTAGAAAGACTAGGCTAATGGGTTCCAGTTTTCTCACCAGGTGCACCCAACCCTCAGTCCCCTTCCTGAACTCTTGCTGACCAGGATGAGGAAGCACCAGTCACTCTGACTCAAGCTCCAGCCAGAGCAGCCAGCACCCAGGGGCAATATGAGTGCAGGAACCAACGCACCAAGACCTTTCAAGATAAAGTGGCTAAATGAAAAATAACAGTAGATTACAGATTCACAGAAATATTCATAGATGTGAAAAATGTAAATCTGGAAATGATCAGCTCCATAGATGAGACAAACAGCATATTTAGAAAGAAAGTAATGAAGATCATGTATTGAGTGTGCAGCTGCTTCTCAGTGTACGGTGAAGTCACGTCCCAGTAAACCCATTCTAAGTTGAAACTATCGCACATTGAAGATGCACTTCATATACCTACTGAACACCGCAGCTTACCAGCACAATATGCTGCAGAGGTCAGTAGTTTGGAGCCAAGATCAATGGCTGGAAGCTACAGATTGCTCTTGTTTCCCAGCTTGAGTATTGCAGTGTGTACGGTTCCTACTGAATTCATCTTTTTTGCAATGTTGCAGAATTTAAAAATTATGACTGGTCTTTTAATGCTTTTTGAATATTTATTTCCTAACCATGCTTACACAAATATTCTTAAAATAGTACTACAAAACACAAACACTGTTGTATAACTCTTCCAAGTTAATCCATTTCTTCTTGCTATTTAACATTTGCAGAAAAGAGGACTGTGTAAGAACTGAAATTTCATCATTACCATTCATATTACTTCCTAGGCTGGAGGCACAATACATAATTTTTAAACTCAAAATATTAATGGTTGGTGGAATTACATGTGTAAGCATGATTAGGCAATATAGTGTTAAATAGAGCAAAAACTGTTTCAATAATTATATCTTCTGTGTGTGTGTGTGTGTGTGTGTGTGTATTATTAGGGACTGAACCTAATACTACATATGCTATACAGATGCCTTACTATGCTACACTTGCCCCCCCAAAATTATGTCCTTAATATTAACCTTTGGTCAAGATAAAAAAATACTCAGTAGCTTGGGAAAGACAAAAAATATACTTAATAATTTATAATGGCCCTCAGCACAAATCTATTAACTATTTATTGCTATATAGCATATTATTCCAAAACTCCATGACTTCCAACAGGTAGGTGTCTCTCTATTTGTTGGCAGGAATTCATGGAATGCTCCAGTGAGCAACTGTGGCTCAGACATCCCAAGAGGTAGAAGCCAGGTGTTGCCAGAACCTGGAGCTGGAAACTCTCCTTTCGGGGTGACTCCCTCACAATGCTGGCAGCCAGTGGAACCAAGGAAGGTTCTTTTCTCAAGCAGGTCGCTGAGACCTCCTTACAACAAGGCCTGGGCCCATCCCAGAGTGGCAGGTCATCCAAGACACTAAGGCTGAGGCTGCAATGTCTTCTGACCTACCTGCTGAAGTTATGTATTTTTTTCTGCAATACTTTTAGCCTGGGTCAATGGGGCAGAGTACTACTAATGGATGGAAGGTGTGTTAATATATAAATGACTCAAAAAGATGACCTTGAAGAATATTTGAAAAGTTCTAAGGGAATAGATTAAAGACATGAGAAATGGGTAGGATTTATCTATAAAGGGGAACAATGCCAAAAGGTTTTAGAAGACCAGATGTATGATGTAAGTAAGCAGTCATGACCACTTGCAGGACACGTGCACACACCATCCTGCCTGCTTCAGGGAGGCATTGCCCTCTCATAGCCCTAACCTTCAGTACAAAAGGAGAATGTTGGGTCTATCTGGGAACCAAAATATGGACTACGTGGAAAGTTTATTTTTGATGCTAGGGATTGAATCCAGGGTCTCATGTACACTAAGAATACACTCTATCACTGAGCCACACCCTTAGACTTCTATTTTTCATTTTTTTTGTGGGGGAAGAGGGAACTAACGATTGAACTCAGGGGCACTCGACCACTGAGTCACATCCCCGGACCTATTTTTTGTATTTTATTTAGAGGCAGGTTCTCACTGAGTTGCTTAGCACCTCCACTTTTGCTGAGGCTTGCTTTGAACTCATCATCCTCCTGCCTGGGCCTCCTAAGCTGCTGGGATTACAGGCTTGCATCACTCAGCCCAGCTCTCTTTTGTTTTCTATGTTGTTCCAAAGGACAGAGGTTGATAGGCACAGAAATGCACACCAGCAACCCCAGTGACTCCAGAGACTGAGTAAGGAGGATCATAAGTTCAAGGCCAGCCTCAGCAACATAGCAAGGACCGAAGAAATTTAGCAAGATCTGTCTCAAAGTAAAAATAAAAAGGGTTAGGGATGTGGCTTAGTAGTCAAGAAGCCCTGGCTTCAATCCCTAGCACCAAAAAACAAAACAAAACAAAAACCAAACCCCACAAAACAAAGCAAAAAATACCAAAAGGAAGAGATCTTGGGCTCCTAAAATTATGGCCATCCCACATAAAAGAAAAGTATGCACTAGCATTATCCACAAAGAGAGTCAACATAACTTAGTAATGAATCCCCTCTAAGGGTCCAGTTCATCGGGGATAATTTGCTGATTGTTTAGGAAGTAGAACACCATGCCACCTAGAAGTATGGTAAAAACCCATGTCGGAAGACTGTGGCTCAGGGGGAGAATGCTCATCTAGTACGTGTGAGGCCCTGGGTTCCATCCTCAGCACCACATAATAAAAAAATAAAGGTACTGTGTCCAACTACAACTAAAAAATAAACACAAAAACAACAACAACAACAACAACAAAACCCGTGCCTGAGAGGAACCCCCCAGGGAAGCTTGAGGAGCAAGGATGGTACCATCTGCTCACATGCTCAGCCTCTGTGGCTCACTGGCAGATTTGTTTCATTCAGGGAACGCTGTGGATGAGCCAAGCTCCAACAGGTAGGGATGCTCCTGTGCTCTGCCCAAAAACCCCCATGCATAAAGTGCCAGTGTTAGAGTAGATTTCAGGTAAATAAAACCCAACCATCTAAAACCACAGATCTAATCATTAAAATATTTTATTTTCTAAAAAGGTATTTTCAAAGTTTCACACGATTATTCCCTTACACACGAGCACACCACCGAGGTGTGACACAATCAGTGATGGAAGAGTCAAAGATCCGTATGAGCCAAGAGGATTCCCAGTTCATCACAAGCCTCAATCACAACCTTGTCAGCAGCGGAACCAGAAGGGGGTGCAATGTACGCCACACCACTCTGAAGGAAAAATTGGTATTGATTTTCAAAACCAGTTTATGCAAAAAACAAAATCCCCCTCCACAGAGCGTAAGCCAATGAAATCTCATTCATACAGGCCAAAGAACAGCATTTGGATGATCCACACATCAAATGATGAAGTCAAATAATCCTCTAGGTAGTACTGGTTTATATCACATATCATATGTAACTCCAAGAAATTTAACAATCAGAAGCAGGACTTTGGAAATCATTTCTACATGATGCTCAATCCAATGCAAATGCACAATTCCTACTTACCCTTTTAGCTCTGTCAACATTATCCCTGAAAGGGAAGAAGGCATCGGAGCTGAGCGAAACCTCATTTAGTTTGTCCACCCACTCTTTCTTCTCTGCCTCAGTTAGTAACTCAGGGACTTCCTCGAATAGCGCCTGCCACTTCAGCAAATCTTCACCCTGGTGGGAGTGAGGACAAGTTAGTCCAACACCATCTTTAGTTCTAACTGAAGAAGAGCAAAGCAACAAGGACAGAAACGCACTTGGGCATTTTAATGACACAACTAGACATATTTTAAGGAGTTCTTTGATGTTTTTAAAAACATTTTCATTAAGGAAGAAAAGTGATTCTAAGTTTACCAAATATAGACTATATCATTTTTACTTTCTAAATCAGTTTATTCCAAATATTTGCTCTCAAATCTCTTAAGTTAAACCCACTACTTTTTATCCCTGTACTAAAGCAAATAGAAATTCATTTGCCAAAGGGTTTCCAAAGCAATCCTCCATATATAATCTACGAAACAGGTAACAGTCTAGCACTACATTTCCACACAATTTTAGATTCAGGTATAAAGTCAGATATAGACAAATCAAAACACCATTCACGTTGCTTAAATGTTTGTATAAACCCCAAATTTATTAGTCCCCAATACAGTGGTACTAAGAAGTGGGACCATTATGCCATGAAGGCAGTCATGAATTAGTACCTTGTGAAATGGCTTCAGGGGGCAAGTCCACCTCTTTCGTCTGTGAGGACACAGTATCTGTCCCACCACTGCCAGCGATGCACCAAAAGGTGTCATCACTGAAGCACAGATTAGCCCTCACAAGACACCAAGTCTGTCAGCAATTTAACATTAGAATTCTCAACACCCAAAACTATAAGAAGTAAGTTTCTATGGTATAAATTAGCCAGTCTGTGATAACATTGTAGCAGCACAGACATGACAGTTATTCAAATTTTAAAGAGTACTTCCGTTTTGACTTTAGCATATTTTTCTTCTTATTCCTACATAAAGATTCTTCCAGGACTGTTAGTAGGTGTTTGCTGGGTAATAGCAAACTGAAAATTCCAAGTATCAAAGTGAAAAAGAAGAGTGTTTTAAGTACTTGGGGCACAGTGTGCAACCTCACTCTTCAATGACACTTGAATTGCTTCCTGGTCCTGAATGGACACTTTAGCATAGTCAATTCACCCATTCAAAAGAACACCTGGTTTTTGATTACCAGATCCATTTTCTATCCGATATTTTGTTAAGCACTTGCTGTGTCCAGAAACTCGGCTAAAATCCTTTCCTCTGGCAGGCTACCTGATGTTTGCAATTTAAAACCTCCCACATGCCTTCTTCAAAACAGAAGGCATTAAAAAACAGGAAAGACAACAAAACTATATGGAGCTGTTAATGCTGCTTGTTAGAAAGGTGCTGGGACAAGAAGAAAGCCACTAGTTACCTGCTATCAGGTAATTGTACTTATTGCTGGATACACACCTATCATGCAGGAAGCCTCATGCTCAGCACCTTAAGATGGATGAAAAACAATCCTGGTCATGAAAAGCTTGTACACAAAGGAAGTACAATCATCCAGAGTTAAACCAGTGGTTATAACTTAAAAAACAAACAAACAAACAAAAAAAAACAGTAGCTCTGGGGTTTCAAAAAAAGATAAAAAACAATGAAGTGAGCCAAGAACAGCACACCTGCAATCCCAGAACCTCTGGAAGCTGAGACAGGAGATACTTAGTGAGACCCTGTCTCAAAATAAAAAACAAAAGGGACTGGTGTGAGGGGAGGGGGGATAAAACAGGTAATAGGGGGTACAAAAAATTGGTAAAAAGCTTCAGTTGTAAACAATACAGAATTTCAAGAAAAACGTCTTCTCTCTAGTGATGAAATTGAAGTCTATTACACATAAAAGGGTAAACAACAGTCTGATCAGAACCCAATGACAATCCTTTTACCTCGCCAACAGTGCCAGTCACATACTGATCGATGGCATTGGAAATTTCTGCTCTCTTCATGCCTGTTTTAAATTTCATTGAGAGCACTTGTGGATGGTGTCTAAGCCACCAATAGTTCGCTTTATCCCCTGCCAGGCGTGTACAGTGTATCCGCGACTGCAGTCCTGCTCCGATGCCGACAACCTGGGAAGATAGACATTAAAATGAGTACCTAGTGAAACAAACCTTACTTCTCAAAGGATGTCAGCAGTGAAGCAATCATTCTACATGGCCTTACTGGATTTTATCAGAATCTGAGTCCAAGACATCAAGAGCCACACCTTCCAAAATTGTTACCAGAGACTGGCAATCTTAACCTCTGGCAACCACTAAAGGATCTTTTAGGTCACATGCTAATTATATTCTCTTGCTTATACCCTCCCCTGAATTTATGGACCAAATAATTTAACAAATGTCAAGAGCCAAGCTGAAGACACTCTGAAAAGAAAGGGCTCCCCATAGAGCTGAAGCTACAGCAAAATCAAGTTCACCCTCGAGTTAGGAGAGACCTTAATGATAAACCAGTTCAATCTTGCATTCTGTGGTTTGGATGCAGGGAAGTTTATTTTAATAGTAAGAAATGTTCTCCTATTCAGGCTTGAACTGTGTCTGCTATTATGATCATCTAGCCCTAAGTAACAGATCTTTCCAAACAGAGGTTATGCCAATAGAGAGATATTTTACAAAAGTCAAAGGGCATTATATTTCTTAACTACTATTATAAGGGCATCTATGACATTATAAAAACTGTTACATTTACACTCCTGATAACTCTGATAATGTGACTAATATTAAAGATTCACATTCACAAATAGAGGCTGTGTCCTCACTGGCCTTGTTATGGGAACAGCTTCTTAGCTCTTGCACCTCCTGGTGAGAGATTACGGGTTTCTGTCATCATCATGATATTCACTGACATGTTCTGGATGCTCCAACATTTATTATGTATTAATCTCTTTCAAGCATTCATGTGTTTTTGTTTCTCTCAGAGAAGTACCCACTTCCCAGATAACTTTACAACCTGTTGCTTCCAAACCAGGCTTTTACCAGGGACCCCCCCCTGACTACCCCCAAAACATTCCTAAAAGGGAAACTCAGACTGCTTGCCCATGTTGCCCCCTCTCAGCCCCAAGCAGCCAGAGTGGTCATGGTCCACTTCCCCTTGTAGGAGTAAAGGGTTCCCTAACCAAAAGGGAGACTGTGGTAGTTGGGGGGTGAGGGGCAAAAGGACAGTCAGCTTCAGTAATGGATGATTGGGTCAGAAAAATTAGGGCTGATTCAGAAGGAAATAATACCTCCAAAGCACTTTCCCTTCCCCCAACCTGTTGACAAGGTTATCTGCCACTAGGGAACTGTTCCTCCCTTCAAGGAGATGTTAGTGAGCAGCCCCTAGAGGCTTCATTCAGGCCCTCAGATCACTCCACATTTTGAGTCATTTAGGCAGGATGGGAAGACAGGGCATGAGAACAAGGCAAATCTAAAATATATAAAGGGCAGGACATCCCTACTCCCTCGGGCAGCAACTTGGCCCCCCTCCTCTGTAGAAGAGTCTGTCTCTCTCTCTCTGTTCGATCCTTTAAAAATAAATAAATAAGAAATGTTCAACACAGATGCTCTTCAACTTATAGTGGGCTTATATCCCAATAAACCCTCAGGAAGCTGAAAAGATCTTAAGTCAAAAATGCAGAGGCTGAGGCAGAAGGATTCCAAGTTTGAGACCAGCCTCAGCAACTTAGCAAGACTCTCTCTCAGAGATAAAAATTAAAAAGAAACTGGGGGTATAAAGTGGTTAAGCAGCCCTGGATTCATTCCCCTGTACCAAAACAACAACAACAACAACAAGAACAAAGTAAGCCCCTAAGTACACCTACCCTACTGAAAACCATGGCACAGCATGGCTACCTCACACTCTCAGAAGACTTACATTAGCTATAATGTGCAACATCATATACCTGAAGCCTATTCTATACTGAAGTACTGAATATCTTAGTTTGTATTGAGAGTGAAAAACAGAATGGTAATCTGGGCATGCTTAACACCCTCATCAAGCCCCCAAATCCTAAATGTCTGGGACCATCTGCATCTTGACTAGGGCAGTGGTCACACAATGGTACACCTTGGGAAAACTGGTCTAACTACATTTTAAAAGGATTGAGTTTTACTGTGTACAGATCACACCCCAATAGACCTGATTTTAAAAGCGTGGAGGAACTCCTCTCTAGAAGTGTTTCTATACAACAGATTTGAAGGAAGATATTATAAAAGGCTGAGGATATCACTCCGTGGCAGAGCGCTTGCCTTGTATATGTAAGACCCTGGGTTTCGTCCCCATTACTGCAAAAACAAACAAACAAACAAAAATAAGAATGTGAAAATACCCAGAAAGCTGCAAAAAATAGAGCCTGCAGGGTCCCAGACCTTCCTTCCTCTCCACTGGAAGTATTACAGTGGGGGAAGGGAAGTGAAGGAACCAGAGTTTCAACAGCTCACTGATCCAACACATTCCAGGCAAGAAGCACCACAACTAATTTTAGTACTTGGTTCCAAAACTCCTTCTTAATCATCATTAGTTTTAACAGTCTACACCAAGGCGCGGAGTAAATACTGACAAATCCAGAAGAAAAAAAACTTGGCAAGCGTTCCCTTTCAAGCTGTCCAGTACCAGAGGCAGATGGATATTTGAATATCATTTTGTAAAACAACAGTTCCCCTGAGGTGAATCTGATAGCCTGGTTACCTGCTCGTTCTTGGCATAGCACACGGAGTTAGACTGAGTGTACTTGACAGCAACGGTGGCCACGATGAGGTCTCTGAGGGCAGACTCCAGCACCTGAGACAAACACAGGATGGAGAAGTCACATCAGGCTTTTAGAACTTAATGTTAAGCTTCTTCCATGCCAGTTAAAGTAACAGACCTTTAATGTAGTTATGCCACTCAAATGGCAGAGTGAAATTAATTGTCCTGGCTATCCACTACCATGTTTTACTAAAAGGATCAACTATTTAACATATTCATGGCAGAACTTGGCACAAGCCCAAGGTGTCACAGATGTAAACTAATGCCATTTTGTGGCAACTCTGGATTAAGCTCATGTACATCATGTGAGATGTGAAATACTGCACTCCCAAACTGACGAATGATATCTTCTTGACAAGAATACCTTTCACTCTCTGAAGACATGGTAAAATTTATGTTGAGGAATATGGTTGAGATTAATTTTCACAGCTATTACAGACCTTTGTGGTGCAACAGCCAAAGCTGTTCCAGGAAAATCAAATAGGATCCTTTTATGCTTTGCTGAGAATATGGTGAGCAGAACTATCCGCCCTAATACAACAATATGTACCACAGTCAAAAATGCCACCATCTTTAATAGAAAGAGTGAACATG
Organism: Callospermophilus lateralis; assembly: GCF_048772815.1. Taxonomy (NCBI): domain Eukaryota; kingdom Metazoa; phylum Chordata; class Mammalia; order Rodentia; family Sciuridae; genus Callospermophilus; species Callospermophilus lateralis. The sequence goes on along the minus strand of NW_027512465.1, from coordinate 1,272,694 downwards.
AACTGAAAAAAAGGACAGTGATCCACACTGGTAGGCTAAGTGGACACAAGATATGGCTGCAGCTTACTGAAATGTTAGTGACTGAAAAATGGAGAGTTTGATTTCATCAAAGTCACAGATTCTCTTTTGTGAAAGACCATTAAGAAGATGAAAAGAAAAACTAAAAACTCGGAGAAAGTACCTGCAAACTATATAACTGGTTAAGAACTGTAAAATATTAAAAAAATTTTCAAAGTAACAAAAACAATAAGCCAATTTGATTAGAAAATGGGCAAATGATACAAAAGACATTTTGCCAAAAAGGTATACAGATGGTAAATGAGCACATAAAAAAACGTTTAACATCATGAGTTATCAGGAAATGTACATTAAACTTAAAGTCAGTGGTAAAAAGTGACACCAAAAGTTGGTAGAAGCTGAATCATTCATCTGTTGTGGGTAGGAAGGTGAAATGGTATAGTCACTCTGAGAAATGCTTGGCCTGTTTTTAAAAACTAAACCTACAATTACCATGCCACAAAGCAATTAACCAACAAAATGAAAATTAAGTGTACGGGAAACCCAGCACACAAGCGTACAACGAATGAAAATTATACAAAGGGAAAACAGATTAACAGTTGTCCAAGGTTAAGGAGGGGTGGATGCAGCAGGAAAGTGAGTCTGGCTACAGAGGAGCAGCAGGAGGGACCCTGGTGGTAATGGCAATGTTCTGTATCTCAACTTTATGGCTATAGGTCTGGACTACATGTAGTTCTGCAAGAAGTTATCACTAGGGCAAAGGGGACAAAAGGGACATAGGAACTCTTACAACCACGTGTGGACCTACAATTTTGTTTTTAAATCTCAAAATTAAAAATTTGATTAAAAACATTTTTAGAATTTATAAAAGATTTATTATTCTAAGATTACTAATGTTATATGTACTTTCTTATCTCTATCTGCTATCTGAGTCACCAACTACAAATTTGATTCTTTAGGTTCCAGGAAAGATTAATAATGAGAGCCAGCCACCGAGGTGTCTACCTTCAAATATAAAACTGCTTTTCTGAGTTAGAGCCAGGAATATGAGGAAATGAGAAAAAGTGGTAAGAGTGAGAGAATCTAATAAACTGAAGCACTTCAAGAAAAATGGGAAAAGAGAAAATAATTCAAACATGTTCAATATTACTACACACTCATTCCACTGTCCAGCTATTGCAGGACTGAACCTGTTCCAGATTTAGTAATAAAAACTAATGATTTTGAAGCACAAATGTTAACAAAATTTGCTGTAAAATAAGAGGGACAGAGGAATCAGAATATAAAGAAAAATGAAACTATCACTCTCATCCTTAAATTTCCAAATTTCTACTAAGAATACTTTGGAAAAAGAAAAAAAATGGTTAAGAAATTAAGATCATACCCTCCACCCTTATAAAAAATACTCAGACACAAAACCTATCAAAAATTGCTGAATTATTAATCAGTCCAATACATCTGGACCTATAAAAAAAACCCAAAACTTGAAAAAGTGACACTCTCAACAGGAACAACTGCCAACATAACTACCATGGAATCTAGGTCCATACCCACTCAATGTTTTAAAAAATACATTGGATTAGGATACAAGCACTTGCCTAGCATGCAGGACGCCCTGGGTTCCATTCCCAGCATTGTAAAATAAATAAATTTCTTCAAAAAAATTAACCAACCAGGTCAATAAAGTGATTCAAATTAAAAAAAATGTGATCCTCTAATGCTAATGCAAAATACTGTTTCTATGTGGAAATTTCAGAACCTCACAGACCTGATAAAGAATGAACTCCCAAGGGCTCAAAGATATCCCTATGTACAATGTCTACATGTTTCTTTGCATTGAAGCAATGCTAATAATAAAAGGAAAAAATATACATTAAATCAATAAAGAAAAACAAGAAAGATATCTTATTCACCCCATGCTTAATAGACAGAACTATCCTGATAAACACTTTAAAGCTTATTTTCATTCTAGGTGCAACTTCATGAATGAGAACTTCTTTTTCTTCCTTAGTAAATAAACCGCTTGCAAAAAGACCAGTCCTTTTCCAGGAATGACAAAAAGATGGACCCAGAGCTCAGACAACAGCAAATACTGACAGGAAAGATTCTAGAGACTGGAGCAGGAAAATATAAGCCTGACAACCTATGGTTTCCCCTCAAGGCACTTTCCAATAAGCTGGGCATAGATGCTGCCAACTTCAGAGCTAAGGACACACTTGGAGTCCAGAGGAGAGGATACTAATGGATGCCCATGGCTGCTGCAGAGCACAGCTGACCCATCAACAGACCAGTCCTCACCAACTGAAGCCCACATTCCAATCAGCTCAACTCTTGACTGACACCTTTTACTTGCCTGCCAGAAGTATAACTTGGCCTTCTGGAGCAAAATGCCACCATCGAGACCCTCAAAATCTCTCTCCAGGTTTTCATACCAAATCAACCAGAAAACAAAGCAGTGGTACCTTTAAAGCACTAGAAAAGCCAGGCACTGTGGTACACACATACTGAGGATCCCAGCAACTCAGGAGGCTGAGGGACAAGGACCCCCAAGTTCTAGGCTTGCCTCAGCAACTTAGTGAGACCTTCTCTCAAAGTAAAACAATAATATAAAAAGGCCTGGGAATCTAACTCAGTGGCAAATCATCCCTACATTCAATTTTTTAATAACACAAAAATAAAGAAAGAAAACAAATCACTGGAAAAAAAGCAGTACACACAATTTTAGATACAGAAAAATATCCTTCCAAATTGAAAGCCAAATAAAGATTTTTAGTGTCCAGGGGGTGTAGTTCTGGGTTCAATTCCCATCACCAAAAAAAGAGAAAAACTTATTTCATGGGCTAGGGTTGTGGTTTAGTGGTAGAGTGCTCACCTAGCATGCATGAGGCCCTGGGTTTGATCCTTAGCACCACATAAAAATAAAATAAAGATACTGTTTCCACCTAAAACTAATATTGAAAAAGAAGTTATTTCAGAAAATAAAAAATAGTTCATCCACTTTCCTAATGTGTACGCTGGGCAATATTTTTTTGGTGGGGGGTACTAGAAATTGCACTCGGGCAATTCCACTGAGCTACATCCCTAGTCCTCACTAAGTTAATGATGTTGTCTTTGAACTTGGGATCCTCCCACCTCAGCCTTCCAAGTTGTTAGAATTACAGGTGCATGTCACTTAGCATGCTCACTTAAGCACATTTTCAAACTGAACCTAATGTCACAATTATGTGATATTTACAAGAGATGACAGACATTGCCCCTAGTGCCCTGAGATTAAATGAGATAAAATACATAAGCCTCCCCAAATCACCATTACCCTAATACATTCCTCCTTCAAAGAAACAAGCCGTACAAGTATACAAACTATCTACACAATGACACTGATCACAGCACTGAGAACAAGCACTGAGAAGCAACCTAAATATCCATCTCAGTACAAAGATTATATCCATTTGCATATAGTTGCAGATATGGCCCTTAATGTTAATTTATAAATGCTAAAAACAGACCTACTAAAGTTACTAGCATTCAGTTGAGATATTTTCAAACTTACCTCTTTATTCTTGGTAACAACATTACTAAATAATGACTTGTCGATGACACCACTATTTCTCTTCTGGCTTAAACGAAGACCAAAGAGAGTTCGAACTTCATTCTCATCTGGTTTGTAAGACTGATCCATCTAAGACACAAATTTAAAAAGTTAAAAGTTTTAGGTCCACATTTTTAAATTTTTGCATTTCATTTATGTTTAAAAGATTTCATCCTACATAAAATTACATTCATTTTCCTAATGCAAACATGAGATTGTTTTAATATAGATATAATACTACACCCAGGCATCAATATTTTGTTCCAAAATGTTTAGGTATTAAGTTACAACTTATATACAATATATGAAAAGTAATTATTCCAAAATGGATGGGAGACCAATAGAATAAAGAAAGGGCACAGGGAGAGGGAAAAGGAGAGTGGGAGGAGGAAAGGAGAAGTACTAGGGAACAAAACTGACCAAATTATATTGTTATATTATGTGCACATACAAATGTTAATGAAATCATTATTTTGCATAACTGTACAGCACCAATTAAAAAAGTGTGGGGAATATATAAATAAGAAAAAAAATTAAAATAAAACCAATTATTCCAGGAAGCGTATGTGCTCAGTTACATTAACTACTATAGCAAAAATATTACATTCTAAGCAGGCACAGTGGCACATGCCTGCAATCCCGGTGGCTCAGGAGGCTGAGGCACAACCAACTCAGTCAGACCCGGTATCTGAATAAAATACAAAATAGGGCTGGGGATGTGGCTCAGTGGTCGAGTACCCTTGAGTTAAATCCCCAGTAACCAAGGGGGCGGGGAATTACATTCTAGTTTTTCTTTCTTTCTAAAAATCTATTACAAAATACCTAGCTAACATTGGAATTAGAAGTTAAGTTGGAGAAAATAGAACTGGCATTCTGTGCCTTTGCTGTCTGGAAGGGAATTTGTTATTTACTGTGATCTTCTCTCAAATTTTGAACCCTTTGTAAAGGGAGTTGAGCATCCTTGAACTGAAACCAATCCCCCTAAGATACTCAGGAACAATAAACTGTACACTTAGCAACTTCCAGCATGTAAAGTTGGGAATTCTACAGATTTTCTAATAAGACCTTGTGGGAAATTGTATTATGAGTTTTTACTTTCATAGGCTGATCGTACTGATACAGAAGAATTCATAAAAATCAGTAAGGAAAGACCTCAAGAACCTCACAGAAAAACAGATAGAAAATAGTTTATTAAAAAAAGTAAAAATACTCTTAAATATGAAGACAGTTACTCCAAACATAATGAGAAATTTAAACTGCAATGAGATGCTACATTCACCTATCTGTGAAGAGGAAAAAGTTAAAAACATACAATGTTGTCGATATACTGAGAAAACAGGCACTCTTACAATGCCCATTAGCACATTAAATTGGTTATACAGCAAAGCTCAAAAGGCTGAAGCAGGAGGATTGCAAGTTCAAAACCAGCCTCAGCAACTTAGCAAAGCTTTAAGGAGTGTAGTGAAACTATCTCAAAATAAAAAATAAAAAGGGCTGCAGATATGGCTTAGTGGTAAGCACCCCTAAGTTCAATCAAAAAAATAAACATATGAATTGGTTGTGTGACCTCTAAGAGGGGTAGGATCTATCAGAATCATCAATATATACAGCCTGTGATTCAGTCCTATTTCAACTTCTAGGACTTTTTCAAGTTATTCACTGAAGAGGTGTGTGCAGAGGTGACTGGTGACTAGCTAGTAAGTTAAGATGTATAGAATGGGAAAAACTCCTAACTCAGAAGCAGGGTATACCTGTCTCAGTAAGAAAACAGAAAAAAAGAAATGCAAGTGCTATTGTTTGATAAATATGTATATGCTATTTCAAGAAAGATAGCAAGAAAGTTACTTCTAAAAAAGAAAATAGAATAGCAGAAAAGGATGAGGAGATTTTCTCATGCAACAACACACCCTTTGAACAGGAAACCACATCAAATTCTTAAAAAAAATCATGAATAGAAAGGAAGTTATATCCTTACCAAAGGAAGTTATATCCTTACCTTAAACCCCCAAATTAATAAGAAACTGCAGAATTAAGGATAAAGATGTCACAGTGGAGAGGGATAAATTAAGGTGTCTGCATAAAGGAAAGATTAAACAAGGGGAAAGAGAAACACAAAATAAGAGCAAATAAATGTTTCCAACTAATTTCACTAACACTAACCTGGAGAACACAGTAGTTTCCATTTTTCTTTTTACAAAGTATTTTCAAGGCTTCTTCTTCGTATCCTGGGGCAACAATACCATCAGACACCTAGAAGTACATTAAATGTTAGTTTCTATATTTAAAAAAAAATGACTGAAAAGTCTAGCAAAAATTATTTGTCTTAAATATTATAGCATTTACAAGTTTCTACCAACAGATAATGCTGATACTAAAATTCTTTAAACTTTATTTTAATAGAATTATTTTCTACAACTGACCCTATCTCCTTGCTTTTCTTGTAATTTTGTTGTTGTTGTTGGCTAGTTTTCTTCAGTTTTAACTAAGAACATGAGGGTTTGCTCTACTACATATACCACAGGAAGAAAACCCAATTCTTATTATTCTTTTCACAAGGTGATGTTCTGCACTAGGTGACACAGGTTCTAGCCCAGGCTCTGTCAGGACCTGGTTCAAGAGCATCAGGTAAAGCCTGCTCTTCCACAGCAAGACAAACAGACCAGATGCAACCAGAGATATAACATTTTCCTTTTCTGTTTCCCCAACACCAATGGCAACATCACCTTTATGGAATGTTTGTTAGGTATTCAAATCAATTTATATTTTTGCCAATTATGGTCTCTTTCAGGATCTCCAAAGGTATTTCATTATTTCATTAGCAACCAAGATGGCCCGGCTCTGCAGAAACAGCAACATTGGCAATAATACTCACTAGAGAACTTAAAAGAATTACATATATAAAGAAAAACTACCCAAACATCAGATATCCATTTAAAATCAATTTACTACATCTCAAAATTAGAAAAATAAGCATTCATGCACTACATAAAATATATGAACATTCTACATGATATACTTCGCTAATTTATAGCAGGTACAAATATAAATACTATATAGGTTATAGCTTCAAAAAACACTATGAATGAATAATTCTTTACTCAGTTACACACAGATCAAAATACATGAATGTCCACTTACTTCTCTGGAGATAATTTTTGCAGTTAGGACATCACAAACATCAGATAATGCAACAACATCACCAAAAGAAGACATCCTATCATCCCCTGTAAATAAAAATAAAAATAAGGTATTCACTCAAACTCGAACAGAAAATGACATTTAAACCATGCCTATATGATCATATAAAAATCCGTTTTTCTTATTGTTTACATAAGACAATTAACAGATCCATCAATGTCATTTAACTGAAGCAATCAGCAAGCTTTCATCAATTTTACCTTCTAGAATGGCACTGAACAATTTTTCTGTGAAGGGCCAGACAGTAAACATTCTTTAAGCTTTGCATTTAGTGGTCTCTATTGCAACTACTCAGATCTGCAGCTGGAGTTCAAAATCAGCCACTAAAAATACACAAAAATGCATGTGGCCGGGATCTAATCAAACATTATAAATATAGGAAACAGGCTGGATTCAGTCTGAAGGTTATAGTTTGTTGACTCTGCTATAGATGATGAACTACAATAGGTTCCTCAATAATCTTTTATACAATTACAATGAAATCCATGTTAATAAACTCAAGAATTAGATATTTCTGAAGTATATAAAACAATATAGTTTTATAGTTAAAGTAATATATAGTTTTATCATATAATAATCAAAATGCATTCAATGTCAAATTATATGTACAAAATTCCATTTATCACATTAAAATCTAACATAATTTTATGAACAAGTTTGTTCCAAGGTACTCATACTCATTCTTAAGTATTAATAAAAACAAATATAACTTGAAATTTTATACTGAAACAACGACATCACTATTTTATTCTGTTTAAGATAAAATATTGCTTTTTCTCCCCCCAAAATAAAAATCCTATTATTCTCACCTCTTGATATTGCATATGCAGTTGATATGGGTGTAAGGGTTTTATACATCTCATAGACCATGCAGACTTTGGTCTCATCTTCACTGAGTGGCATTCCAACCGCAGCTCCTATAGCAAAAACCACAAAATAATCAATAAACTTAAAGCCTCAAGTTGCTAGTAGTCATCTCCTAAATCAAGACTCTTTTAAATGTCTAGTCTATGCAGCACATTTTTTACCACCTGTGCCAAATAAAATCCTACTTATCCACAAAATTGAACACCAAAAATAGAGTTGCTGGGGGAACCAAGGCAGCAGGAGGGTAGGGTTGGGGCTTTAATCTCCTCTCTAGCCTCTGCAAACAGAGTCACTGAAACTTGATAGCACCCAGTGTATAGGAAGCTGGGCTACTTCCTTATTGACTGTTTCTGTTTTGCTTGGTAACACACACCAATTATTTCTTCCCTGCTCCTATTGCTTTAACAAATAATAAATACTGAGAAATAATTATATGTTGTACTGTCAGCAAAGTTGGTGATATGTGTGTGTATCCATATGTATATTCTTAATTCTATAACACATGTGCGTGTGTGTGTGTGTGTGTGTGTGTGTATATATATATATATATATATATATATATATATATGTATATGTATATGTATAAATGAATTAGGGTTTAAATTCAGAAGCAAAAGGGTATCTCATACATGGCTATAAAAAGTTGTAGTAATGCAGGCCTGTAATCCCAGCAATTTGTGAGACTAAGGCAGGAGGATTGCAAGTTCCAGGACAGCCTTAGCGTCTTAGTAAGACTCTGTCTCAAAATAACATTTAAGTAAAAGGGTTGGGGATGTAGCCCAGTGGTAGAGTGCCCCTGGGTTTAATCCTCAGTATTGGGGCAGGGGGGCGGGGGGAGCAACAGATGAAGTGTCATAAGAACAACTTCTTCATCTTTTATTAAGATTCATTTTTAAACATAGAAAAACATTTGACTGATAAAATCATGCTTACACAGCAAAAAAGGCCTGATTTTCCTATCTCATAATACAGTCAAATAATTATATGTGTTATCGTATTTTATGATATTATTATATTGATACTATTATCACTAGACTCACTGAAACCTTCACAGAACACCTAGATTCACATTACAGCGTGTCAAGTATACAAAAGCATATAAAAGGATTTTAAAGGAAACACATGGTGAGCAGCTCCAGAGCATTCAGGAACACAGTGCTTTACCTGCTGGGCCGCGGCTGGAATGTCTAAAGCTTCTCTGAGTTCCTTCACCAGTTGCCATGCATTCAAAGCATCACACAGGTTTATGAATCCAGGCACTCCGTTGAGCACTGTATACAAACACACACACACACACACACACACACACACACACACACACTTTACAGTCCTTAAAAAATAAAACTTATCAAGTCTACACAAATGTTTCAAGTAAAGTACAATTAAGAGCAAGGAGACACTAACATATAGGAACTTGACAAAGAAAAACAAAGCAGCTGAGCGTGAACTCATACACAGGTGCTAGGCACACACACTGCTGGAGGACCAGATCCAGCCAGACTAGACATCAATCAACAATAGTTTCAGGTACAGGAGGAATCGGGACAAGACTGGAAATCAGTCAGAGATCCATGTAAATTCAGAATTGAGATAATTGTTGTAATTATAGATAAAGAGTACATATTGACAATTTTACAATTTGTCAATTGAAAAAATTATACTACAAGCTAAAGCAAGAGGTGCGGGTGGGAGGAAAGGAGAATTAGGAAGAGCCTGCAACTTCAGAGTCTAGCATTAACTATTTTCCTACCTTTGGCATGAGCTAGTATCTCTCATGAATAAACATAAGATGTGCATATAAGCAAACAGTGAGCCAGCACTAACTAAAAACAAATCTGCATGATTTCATTTCCCACATGTTATCTTGAATAGTAGAGACTTTTTGAAAAAAGTAAAAACCTTGCACAAAATGTTTGCTAACTGCCTACCACATTAGTGGCTTCTCAGGCACTTGGGATACATCAGTGAATAAAGGACCCCTTCTTACCTCTCCCCCATATCATTGTCTTCAGTAAGCTAATGAGGGAGGCAAAAAAACTAAGCAATGAAAGGAAACAAGCTATTAAGCCATGAAAAGACATGGATGAACTTAAATGCCCATGGCATTTTTTAGTATTTTTTAGGGAGCGGGGTGAGGACACTGCAGAGGAAATAGATCTGGGCAGGTGCTTGAAGAGGAAAGGCTGAAAGGGGTTTCAAGCAGGTGTGACATCATCTGCTGCACATTTTTAAGATTCTCTGCTGTTGAAACAAGAAGGCCAAGAAAGAAAGCAGAGATTAGTTAAGACAGTCGTGTCTGTTATGGAGTTAATGGAGACATGAGTATTGTTAGACACATAATGTACCTGAGGTAGAATAAAAACAGATAGTGAAAGAATGTGAAGGGGAAGGAGAAGAGCATTTTAAGTTAACAGACATCTTATCCTGCTCCCCTTCACCTCTCCCCAAGCTGTTGAGGCCAACAAAGAAAGCTGACAGGAAGGCCTGCTCCTTCCCACCAGCAAAGATGCCAGCCTGTGGGCTCTGGGCGTGCCCTTGTATTGTGAACAAGGCTGCTCTTGCTCTATCAGTGCTTGGTCTCCGAAGCTGCCACACTTATAATTCTCTCTGCCTGTTCTCCACTCTCCCTAACCAAGGACTTGTTCCAACAGTCCACATCAAGAACAAACACTGAAAACCCTCTTTTCACTCTAGAAACCAATGGAAATCCTAATTTGTTTGAAGAATTATGTATCATTATTTCCAAACCTCAAATTTGTGTTCTGGCCCACTTCAAATGGATTCTAAAGCTATCATTCCAAGGAAACTGCTCCTTCCTCTATTCTAAAGCATTCCACCTCATCGAAATGTGTAGGTTTTCCTCCACTGGTCCCTCCACTGCTTTGCTACCAAGTGGAGAAGCACCCCAAGGCTTGGTCTTGATCCTCCCCTGTGAAACCCAGGCATCCCATCCTATCCCACATCTTTACAACTATCCATCCACATACGAAGGACATTCTAATCTGCATCTCCAACTTGACCTCTTTGCTACCCCAGATTTCTTCAACATTTCACAAGTCCAACTGGTATCCCAATTTTGGATAGTTGCAAGAGGTATTATATAATTTATCTTATTTTCTAAATGTGACTCATATCAGTACAATGCAGAGAAAGCCACACAAGTATCCATACACAGCACAGTCACACAACACTAGGCTTTACCTGTGATGGGAAGCCGGGGCTTCAGTGTGTAGAGCTGGGCAGGAGTCTGATGAGGGTTCATTCCATACCTCAAGGGCATCTGAGACACTCCTTTACTGTACTGCTTCCTGAAGTAATCAAAAATTGCTTCATCATATTGTGCTGTGTGAGTAAATGCCTACAAAAGGTGTAAGCTTTGTGAGACACTAGCAGCAGGGATAAGAGAGTTTTAGGCACACAGCAAACTGCATACCTGGTTCCTGTGCAAGAGACAAACATGACACAAACAACGAATAACTCTACAAATGATCCCTTCCTGTTGTCTTTCATTCTTTTTGGTAGATTCTATTTTTAACAAAAGGATAGCAGTTCCAAACAAAGCCTTGTTAGGTGATATATCTAAGCAAGAACTGAATAAATTTGGTTGGCAAACACTGTACTCGATAAACATCACTTTTTTGGGGGTATCAGAGATTGAACCAAGGGGTCTTAACCACTAAGTCATATCCTTAGCCCTGTTTATTTTCCATTTTGAGACAGGGTCTCACTAAGTTGCTTAGGGCCTCATTAAATTATTGAGGCTACCCTGGAACTTGCCATCAATCCTCCTGACTTAGCCTCCCAAGTCACTGGGATCACAGGCTTGCACCACCATGCCTGGCTCAGATGTAACTTTAGTGCATCCCCCACCTTCAAGGCCAACTGGCGTCTCGTCTCCAAAGAGGTGTCCTTACTATCGGAGCTCTGCATCTCTGTGGACACTGTCACATAGTCCTCTGGTTCACACACAACTGTCACTCAAGCATGATTTTTGGCTGCGGCCCTCAGTAAGGTCACTCCACCTTTCAAGAACAACAACAAAAAAATATCTTTATACTCACTGTACACAAAATTCTCTTTAATTCTTGACTTAAAAAGGAAAACAAATAAGGAAAAAAATACCTAAATAAAACTCCATACCACAAATAGATAATAAAACAGAAAAGTTATAATTATCCCAGAAGATAATCTTGGAGAAGTAACTATCTTTGTTTCACTAATAATGGAAAGAAAATCTCATTAGAATTCAAATAATCCCTTCCTGAGTCAGTCCTCAAAATGGTTTCTCTAACTTACCAATATCAATTTGCTCAACAGCCTCCTCAACAGTTACATCTGGAGAAGCCACTGTCTTCACAAAGGGGTACAGATTACAGGCAACAACTCTAGAAAGGAGAGAAGCGAGCGTCACCGAAGACTCAGCTTATGTGGTTTACAGCTTATCTAGGAAGAGGTCAGTACTAGAAACGTGATCAAAGCCAAAAAGATCCAAATTACAAACTGTGAGCCTGACATTCAGAGCTCTAAAAAGTTCTAAAAAGTTGTGCTAAAAGGTCTACTTGTCCAGCTGGTCACACAGTGGTCCCTCCAAGGAACCACTTGGGTAACCTCATCAGGCCATCAGAAACTTAAAACACTTCAACAGAAATGGAAAACACCAAACTACAAATAACACCCTCATTTTAGACTGTGATCACTTTTATCTAGGATGTTCAAAATTAGATTTACTTACCAATGGACTGTTCACGATGATGAAAAACAGTAGAACATTCTAAAGGTAAAATACTTGTTTTGCCTTCAGAGTGGTCACAAAAATGATGTTAACAGGAAGGCCAAAAGAATAACTTAAAATGCAGAAATAATTTTAAAATGACTAATGAAGTAGACTTCCACTCTCTGGACTTCAAATTCCTGTGGGCAGGCTCCTGAGTCAAACATGTTTAAGTAGTGAAAATGATCAAAAACTCTGGGAAAATAGGAGATTGAATCCCCCAGTTCATTCTATTAAGTCTATTTCCTGATACCAAACCAGGTAAACGTGTCCCAAGAAAACTACAGACCACTACCTCTTATATATGTTGACACAAAAAATCCTAACAAACTGAATCCACAAAAATAGAAAAAAAATTATACATCATGGCAAGCTGAGTTTATCCCAATAATGTGGAGTTGGGGTAAGTTTAAAAAAAAAAAAAAAGAGTTAAGGGCTGGCGCTGTAGCTCAGTGGTAGAGCACTTGCCTTACACTATGAGGTACTGGGTTTGATCTTCAGCATCACATAAAAATAAATAAAGATATTGTGTCCAGCTACAACTAAAAAATTTTCTTAAAACAGAAAAAAACAGTTAATATAATGCTAACAGAATAAAGAAAAAAAATCTGATCATCTCAATAGATGCACAAAAAAAGCACCTGGCAAGCCAGGAGCAGTGTGCATACCTGTAATCCCAGAAGCTCAGGAGGATGAGGCAGGAGAATTTAGAGTTCAAAGCCAATCTCAACAACTTAGCCAGAACTGTCTCAAAAAAAAAAAATGACAAGGGGATGTGGCTCATTGGTTAAGTGCTCCTGAGCTTGAGGCCCAATACTTAAAAAGAAAAGCCTTTCTTATCACTAATATTCAAAATTGTGCTAGAGGTTTCCGTCAGGAAAACTCACCAAAAAAAAAAAAGGCATCCTCAGGATTAGAAAAAAAAAAGTGAAGTTATCCCCACACACAGATGCCATGATGTTTTATATATACAGAAAATCCCAAGAAATTCACAAGAAAACCTACTAGAACCAATAAAAAAAATGCATGGAGGTTGCAGGATATATGATTAATAGACAAAAAGCAACTGTATACATTAGCAAGGACCAATCAGAAACTGAAATTCAAAAAACAAACCTACTTACAATAGCATCAAAAAGAATAAAAATATTTAAGAATAAATTTAACATATAAAACTTGCATACTGAAAGGTACAAAATAATGATGGAACAAAGTGAAGAAAAACAGAAATGAATGAAAAGACATCCCATGTTCATGGGTTGGAAGACTTAATATACTCCTGAAATGGCAACATTTCCCAAATCACCTATTGATTGATTGAACACAATCCCATTACAACTACCTTTTTTTTTTGTAGAAATGGACAAGTGTTCCTAAAAAACTATGTGGAAATGCAAGTGTCCCTGAATGGGCAATCATTTTTTTTTTCTTTCTAGAACTGGGGATTGAACCTGCAAGTGCTCTAAACTGTATCTCTAGCCTGGTTTCATTTATTTATTTATTTATTTGAGACAGGAACTGGCTGAATTGCCCAAGGCTGGAGTGGAACTTGCAATCCTCTTCCCTTAGCATCTTGAGTCTCTGGGATTACAGGTGTGGGCCACTACACCGAGCCCAAAATAATCTTGAGAAAAAAAAACAAAGTTGGAAAACTCAGCTGCTGATTTCAAAACATAAGACAGAGCTACAGTAGTGAAGTAGTGTTGGCATAATGGAACATAGAAACACAGCAGACCAAGCCCACCCAATGACGATTTAAAAAATCTATTCAACAAATAATGCAGGACAACTGGACAGTCACATGCAAAAAAGTAAAGCTGAACCCCTACCTCACACCTATGTATAAAAATTAATTTAAAATGAATCAATGACCTAAGTTTATACCTAAACTAAAAACCCTGTAAAGAAAATATACAGGGGCTGAAATGTGAAAAGTCAAAGGTTGAGTGTAGGGTTGTTTTCTCTCATATGTGAAAGGTAAAGAGGAAAAAGAAAAAGAAAGGTGAGGGGATCTCAGGAAAACTGAAGAGGTATTAGTAGAGGAAAGGAACCGGGGGAAGAGAGGAGGGGAGAGAAAGATGGACTCTGCAAGGCTTACAGTGAAGGAAAAATAGAGTGAAGAACATCAGGTTTGGCATATTCTTTGTCTTTGTTTCTTGATGTGTTAAAAGTTCAACTTCAGATTTTTACCTTATAAGATTAAAATCAAGTCTGGCCATGTCAGCATTATCTTCTGGGATATTACGAGCCAGGATTCCTAATTCAACAAAGTTAAAGAAAGATTAAGTTCAGAAAACAAGAAGGTACTTAATTTAATGAAGTCCCATCAATCAAGTTAAATCCTTTAATGCTCTTAATTATATAAAGACAAAATGCAGTTTAAGAGTTATTGAGCAAAAAATAATAGTGAGTATATTTAAAAATCTCTTGGATCAGTACCTAATATACGGTTCTTGAGTAACAAATGTAAAAATTGCAAAACAAATTTTATACCAATAGTGTCAAATCCATCACAGTCCAGGTGCTCCCTAAGTCAACGGCTTTTCTGATGATCATTAGCCTTCCAGTTTTTGTTTGCCCAATTTTACTGCAACTGACAAGGTAGCAATATACTATTTATTACCATTTTTGTTTATTTGCAATTAACTGTGTCAGGCAAATGAATAAAGCACTCCAAGAAATATCCTTTAAAAATCAGGTATTTTGGGGGCTGGGGTTGTAACTCAGTGGTACAGCATTTGCCTAGCATGTGTGAAGCACTGGGTTCTATCCTCAACACCCCATAAGAATAAATAAATAAAATAAAGATCCATCTACAACTAAAAAAATATTTTTTTAAAAAAATCAGGTATCTTCTGATTTTAAAAGTCTATACTTTATACTATAAAAACTAAATATTTTCAGTAACTCCAATAGGAAGTACAACACTCTAAATTAGTAGTTACTAAGACAAGAGTAAGAGCAAGCAAAAGTAAATAATCTGAATTAATAATGTAATAAGGTAAGGCAGATTTTAAACAGGTTCTAATGCAGTATGAAATTTGACAGTTGATGTGACAAAACCAATATAACCTAACAAGCAGTAATTTTTTTTCAGCTTATGACTTGCTTTCTTTCTCCTTTGTTCTATAAAGTTTTAAATATTCTTGTAAACCATTGATTGTTTTAAACTGAAAATATCACTTACCTGCATGGACTGCAGGATGCAAGGTTTTCACACGCCCCCCTAACATTTCAGGAAATCCAGTTATCTCAGAGACATCTCTGAAACACATAAACAGAATATTAGGACTATTTCTGAACTGTCAATAATCCAAACAGCTCCCATCAAGTCTATTGTTCTCATTTCAAGAGATTTTTTTTCACAGCCTGAATTGAACAAAAAAATTATTCCAGTGTCCTAAGTTTCTCACACTATTCGACTTCTTATTTTTTGGTACCAAAGATTGATTCCAGAGGTGCTTAACCACTGAGCTATATTCCTAGTTCTCCCTGAACTTTTTAAAATTTTTAGACAGGGTCTCACTAATCTACTTAGGGTTTTGCTAAATTGCTGAGGCTGGCTTTGAACCTCTGATTCTCCTGCCTCAACCTCTGGAGTCACTGGGATTCCAGGAGTGCACCACCTTGGCCAGGTACATTTCATTTCTTTCATAAAATTCTATTAACTTTCCAAATAAATGTTATTCTATTTTCTAACTGAAGTATGTTTGGGGAAAACCAGTATACTAAAGCACTAATTTTACATTTTTTTCAGGAATCCAGAAATTGAATCATAAACCATACTAATTAAATATTAAGAAATAGATTCAACCTGAGAAGCAATTTGGCAGTATCTAATAAGAAGCATTAAAAATATTCTTATCTCAGAAATTAACCAAGTAGAAATAAGAATTGAGTTTTATGATTAAAAAAGCATAAAAGTGGCATATCAAACAAGTGGAAAAAGAAACCTGTTCTGAAAAGTGAGGTAAGGCCTGACGTGGCAAGACATGCCCAAAATCCCAGCTACTCTGGAAACTGACACAAGAGGATCGCAAAGTCAAGGCCAGCCTCTGCAACTTATAGAGGTTCTCAGCAACTTAGTGAGACCCTATCTCAAAAAAAATTAAAATATGATAGGACTGGAATGAAGCTCAGGAATAGTGTACCTCTGGGTTCAACTCCTCATACCATAAAAAAGGGGGAAAAGAAGCAGTGTGGGTGTTATACAAAACGTCATTAAATACTATGTAAATGTTAAAACTACATAGAAAAATGATAACAGAGATCACAAAATATAAAGGGCAATTTTAAAATATTAACCCACATCAGTCAAGCTGACCTCCAGAAAGCTACACACAAAAACATTCTCTGGCAAATTATAAGTTGTAATGATGTGGGAAAAGGCCCATAATATATATGAGCAAGGGGGAAAAAAAGCAAGAAGCAAAACTGTATCTTCTGTGTAAGCTATGAAGTAAAGTAAATGCTTATAAAAACACTGGAAGAAAGACATTAACATGTTGAGAATTATAAGCCCTTTTACTATCTTCTTTATAGATTTCCACACTTTAAAAAATTTTCTGCAATCAGCATATATGGCATTTATAGGAAGAAAAAATAAAATTTTAGAACAGCAAATTCTGAAAATAGGATACAGATTTCCTGAGTACACTACACAGGAATAAATTTAGTAAATAAAATTCAGTTCTTCCAACTAAAGATTATCACTTAAAACAGAGATAGCAGATTTATCCCCAGGCCCACCGGCCCATAGCGGTGCGGTCCCCAGGCCCACTGGCCCGCGCCCACCCTCCGCAGCCGCGTGCTCCTCGCCCGTGCGCCCCCCTCCCGGGCCCCCTGCCCCATGCACCGCACACACTAGTCCACACGCCCCCCAGCCCAGCGGTAGGTGTAGTGCAGTCTGCGCTGGGCCGCAGTGCGGCTGCGCGCACTGGGCTGCTCCAGGGCTGGCCGGGCAGCGGCGGGGGCGGGGCCGGGAGCGAGCGGTGGTGGCGGTGGCGTGGGGCGTGGCGTGGAGCGGAGCCTGGGGCTGCAGCAGCGTGGGGACCTCGGAATAGAAAGCCCCGGGGACAAGGAAGGAAGGCCGGGCCGCCAAGTCTCCGAGCGGCTGTTCTCCTCGGATCTGGGTGAGCCTGCCCCAACACCTCGTCTTCAGACGTCCCCCTCCTCACCCCCCAGCCCCGGGCGCTGACGGGAGGAGGCGGCGGGGGGCTGAGGGTCGCCGCCATGCCTCTGCCGCGGTGAAGCGCCCGGCCGTGAGGAGCCGCTCGGTCTCCCCGGTGATGTCGCCCAGGCGACAGGCGAAAGCGACTTACTGGAGCCCTGGGGTATAGGCCTAGCTTATCCAGCTTCCTTCCTCCTCCTCCTCCTCCACCCCTCCCCCCCTTTCATCCTCCCCTCCCCCTCTCTTCCCTCACCCTTCCCTGGGCCGCCATCTTCCCTCCTTTCCTCTCCCCCAACCCTCCACCCCTCCCCCTCCACCCCTCCCCCTCCCCCTCCCCCTCCCCCCTCCCCCTCCCCCTCCCCTCCCCCTCCCCCCTCCCCCCTCCCCCTCCCTCCCCCCTCCACCCCTCCACCCCCTCCACCCCTCCACCCCCTCCACCTCCTTTCGTCCTCCCCTCCCCCTCTCTTCCCTCACCCTTCCCCTCGCCGCCATCTTCCCTCCTTTCCTCTCCCCCAACCCTCCACCCCTCCCCCTCCCCCTCCCCCTCCACCCCTCCCCCTCCCCCTCCCCCTCCCCCCTCCCCCTCCCCCCTCCCCCTCCCCTCCCCCCTCCCCTCCCCCCTCCCCCCTCCACCCCTCCACCCCCTCCACCCCTCCACCCCCTCCACCTCCTTTCGTCCTCCCCTCCCCCTCTCTTCCCTCACCCTTCCCCTCGCAGCCATCTTCCCTCCTTTCCTCTCCCCCACCCCTCCAGCAGCGATGGCAGAGGAACAACAACAGCCGCCACCACAGCAGCCTGATGCCCATCAGCAGCTTCCCCCCAGCGCCCCCAACTCGGGGGTGGCTCTGCCAGCCCTCGTGCCCGGGCTGCCAGGGACAGAGGCCAACGCGCTGCCACACAAGGTCAAGAACTCCATCTGGTAAGAGGATCCTCCATCGCTGGGGTGAAAAAGCCCAGGCACATATAAATAAATATAGGTCTATCAACAACTGAAAAATATTAAAAAAGAAAAATCTTTCATGTCCCTTTCGGCCAGTTCCTACCCATCCCAAGCAACCACTGATTTGATGTTTTTGCTATCTAAATCATATTTAGATTGGTTTTGCCACTTCTACAATGTTATAAAAGTAGAATGATACAGGATATCTTTTGTGTCTGGTTTCTTTTATTGAAAAGACCCACTAAGTTGTGTTTGTTAGTAGTTTTTCTTTTGTAGCTAAATGGTAATATTGCATTGTGCTGATAAACCATTTATTTATCCATTTAGGTATCTCTAGGCATTCAGATTATTTCATGGATTTGACTATTTTGAACAAAGCTCTATAAATAGTTCTGTGTAATTCTGTTTGTGTTCATTTCTTCTGGGTAAATACTGTGAGAAGAATTTCTAGGTCATATTGTAGAAGTATGTTTAACTTCCTGAAAACGTGCCAAAGAATTTTCCAAATATATGAGAGTTCTAGTTGCTCTACAGTCTATCATTTTGTACTCATTGGTGTGTTATATTTAGTTCCATCATAGTAATATTTTGGTACCTCTGTTCTTTTTGATTAATCAAATAGTTTTTGTATTCAGTTTTAATCCTTCTAATGGATTTTTAGTTATACTTGCTTTATTTTCAGGGATTTTGATAGGGATTATAATATATACTCTTATCACAGTGTACTCGGTGTTTATATTATGTCATTATTATAAAATTAAGTATCTAAACAGGTATTTTTCCATTAACTCTTTTATGTTCTTTGTCCTAAAAATACCATAGAGGTTTCAAAAGGATTTTATGATTTTCAATTTAAACAATCACATGCATTTTAAAGATGAAAGGAAATAGTTTTTTATCCTTACTCACATATTTGCTGTTCGTATTTTTCTTTTCTTTGTGTGAATCCAAATTTCATCTCATATCATTTTCCTTCAGTCTAAAATCTTCAGTTGGTATATGTTGCAGTTTACATTTATGGTCTGTGATTCTGAGATGACTTTTGTTTTTCCTCCTCTCCCTTTAAGGGTGTCTGTCATCCTATTACCTTCTAGCCTTCGTTATTTCTGATGAGAAGTAGTGTTTCTTGGTATCATTTTCCCCTTACTGTAAATTGTCTTTTATCTTTCTGATGAAATTTAGGATTTCTTTCTTTACACAAGTAGTTTAGCATTTTGACAATTGTGCAAATTGGTGAGATTTGCTTTATGGTTCCGCATAGAGATTGTTCAGCAAATTAGATCTGCAAGTTGATGTTTTTCACTGATTTTGGAGAAAGTTTTGACAGTTTATTCACTCCCATCTACTTCTGATACTCCATGTTTTGGACCTTTTAGCTGATGGTCTATTCATGTTTTGCAGTATTTTCTTCTTTCCTACTGAAAACTTTTTATTGAGATGTGTTCAGTTTCACTTATCATATTTTCTGTTCTAGTCCATTGTTAAGCTTACTCAGTGAAATTTTCAAGTATTGTATTTTTTGATTCTAGAATCCCATTTTTAAATAGTTTGCTGTACAGTGAGTTTCTGTTCATTTATTATTTAACCATATTTTGCTTATAGTGTTTGAATATTTATAACTCTTTTAAAATTCTTTTCTTCTTATGTCAACATTGGTGTCATCTCTGTATGTTTGTATGGCATGCTTTATTCCTAATGGTTATATTTTTATTTCTCCATGTATCTAGTAATTTTTAATTTCATGTTGTAAATGTAGAAAATCTGTTGTAAAGTTTTGCTTTCTGTTAATTTCTGCAGAGTTTAGTTTCTGCTTTGATTAATAGTTTGGTAAATTTATTATTGAGGCTTTATTTACATAGATAATGGCCAAATTTTCCAACTAATTTTAACTTATTCTAAAATAAAATGAATTTTGGGATAGCTTATTGATAAAATTATTGACTTCTAAAGTGTGAACATTCTTAAAATACTTTACTTTTTTTAAGGTTTAGACTAAGTTCAAAATTTAGAAATCTGTTCACAGCAGCAATTTTTGCTTACAAGTTACAATAATACATATGCATGAGTGCTTTAATTTATTCCATAGAGCACTGTGCTAATGTCAGGGGTTCAGCTGAGTCCCTTTTGGTTTGTTTATTTTTGTTCTGATTCTTGGTCATCAGTTGTTTCCTTTATAAAGGCTGCCTTGCAAAATCATGCTGTTTATCAGGACTGGAATGAATGTAAGTAGGTTAAGTAAAAGTTTAAATCTGCTACTAGGAAACAAGTTTTTATATTGAGTAGCAGTGTCATTGTGTACATAAAAACTTTTTTATTGCTGCTTTTATGCGTTCAGTATTATAGGTGATAACAGTTTAAGAGCTGAAAGTGTGGTCTTTATTCTTAATTTGAGGCGACATATTATTTGGTGTTGATTCAAGAAACAATGTAACTTCCATTCCATATGACACAGATTTATAAATACAATACTAGTATTAAGGTGAAGTTAGTAAGGTTAGGGAAGCTGAGCAAGTTGTACAAAAAATATGGAATTGAAGGTGAGCATTGTATTAGTGAGATTTGATTAAATGGACAAAAGGTAGAAACACTAAAGAACCATAAAATATTTATGACTGAAACCATGTAGGAGTATTAATCTGCCTTGTGATTACAGTTGAATGTAACCAAGAGTGTTTGAATGGTAAGGCACCAGAGTTCACTCCTTGAATGCAAGGTCTGTGATTCTTGTGCATCTCTGACCCTAGTGCCTATAATCCTTGCTAGATGATGACACTAACATGTGCCATTGTAAGAAAATTAATATACTTTTTTTTAGGGTTAGAAACACTGTTTACAATAAACACTTGTGGAACAGATTAGAATAAACATTCCTTTTCAGATTGAAGAATTTGAGATTCTGTTGACAGTGAAGTACTGAAAATGCTCATTTACCTCTTAAATCTGGGAGTAATGGGTTTTTGGAGAAGTATTTTAGGAAGATTACATTATAAGCAGGTGATGTATTATGGAATTGTGTTTTAGGATGATTAAGAGTGACTCTTGCTCAGGAGTTAAATAGATATGTCACAAAAGCCCAATGTAAAAAGTAACTCAGGAGATATAAGAAAAAAAATAATTATAAGAAAGGTGGAGAAAGAAGCAAAGGGGAATCAAAGATGCTGCTAGTTTACAAATCTGGTTGACTTGGATAATTATAGTACTACTTGTGGTGTTAGAAATATTAATAAGGATTGATATTGTCCATAGGCATAGGAGGAATAAATGAAAGTTATTTGATGAATTTGGCTTTAGATATTGTGTATTTTAAGTGATGGCAAATTACTAAAAATAAATGCTTTCAGTAGAAATTTGGAGGCTCAGGATCCAAAATGCAGAACTGAATTTAAAACTGGGAATGTGCATTTGGAAATTTATTATCCTTAGAGGACAAAATCACAAAACTAAACAAGCCATTCAGGGATTACAACATAAAGTCAGAGCACATAATGAAAGGCAGGTGCTTTCAGTTTTTAGGTTTGTTTTTTGGAAACAGAAGTGAAAGTATATAAAAGAGAGACCCAAAGTTTAAATCTGAGGGAGGCCAAGTGGTTCATAAGGTTTGATGCCTTAGTGCAGGGATGGGGGAAATATGGCCCATGGTTCATTGTCTATTTTCATAAATAAAACTTATTGAACACTGCCACTCCTACTTGTTTACATATTGTCTATGGTTGCTTTTGTGGTATAGTAGTAGAATTGAGGAGTTGGTATGGAGAGCAATTGAATTCTGATTGCCTAAAATATTTGCTGTGTGGTCCTTTACAGCAAAAGTTTGCTGACCTCTGCTATAGAAAGGTAAGAAATGAAGAACAAGAGCATAGCCTTTATTTTATATATATATATATATATATATATATATATATATATATATATATATATATGATATATGATGCTTTTGGTAACTGGAAATATTTATCCTGTGGACAAATATCCACTGAGAATGTGCTTTGTGTCTGACACTGGGTTTTGCTGGTATAATCGAGGAAGAGGCTGGGTAGCAGGAAATTAATTAACCAGTATGTAAATGGTCAAAAATGGAAATGGTGAATGTAGAATTTTATTTTATGAATCCAGAAATAAATGATTAGTAATTCAAAGTGTATATAAGGAAGAAATTTTTTAAATATAGGAAAAATATGAAAGGAATATTTTTACAGAGTTTCTCTGGAGAGGCAGAGTGTGTTGCCATTATAGGAATTAATGGTCTAAGACTTGAACATGGGCCTCACTACGGGAAATGAATAGAATTGTTTGTGGAATTAAGAATAATGATTGCTCACACAGCTGTTTTTAAATAGCAAATTGTGTTAGGTAATCAGCAAAAATTCACTAAAATGTACTTGATAGTTATACAGAAACTGCTTTATTGGTACTGACTTATGGTCGTAATGGGTATTATAAAAACAAACAAACAAACAAAAACCCTTTGTATGCAGTTTTCACACTGGTATAGCATTGTATCTTTTTTTTGTTTAATGTGTAAGTGCAATTGTAATATTTTCACCTTTTTTTCTAACCACCAAACCCAAATATAATTGCCTTGTTCAAGAAGAACAGCAGCAAGTACTTCATGAGCTCACAGAGCAATGAGGTGTACTCTTACTGAAAGGAGGAATATGTTTGATTGCTTTTCTGACTTCCTTCTAGATAATAATGGAATATTTTATTTGTGTGACTGGATTTAGGTCTTTCTAATTTATTTGTTTTTTGTTTGTTTCATGTAAGTGTATTTTGTTTGACTATATTTCCATCCTTTTTCTGACATTTGGATTTTCTTTGGACTCCATTTTAGGTTTTTTACTGACTTTTTAACAATGCCTGTCTTTTGTTTTGGTTAGCTTCTTTAGATTTTAAAATACATCATTAACTTTTCACAGACTATTGAGAGTTAATATTGTACAACTTCACATAAAATGCAGAAATCTTTTGACCTACGTGTCTGTTTACCTTATGGGTCCAGTTGCTCATCTCTATGCTGTTATTGCCTTGTGTATTATATTTAAAAGCATTGTGACTCCTATGAGATAATGTTATTTTCCCTTTAAACAGCTGTGTTTTAAAGACATTAAAAGGAGAAAGTCTTTTTACTTATTATATTGATGCTTTTTTTTTTCCTTACTCAAGATCCAGGTTTCCCTCTGATAACATTTTCTGTCAGCCTGAAGAACTTCTTTTAGTGTTTTTTGTACTGAAGTTAGTTGGGAATGAATTCTTAAATATTCTTTTACTTGAAATTGTCATTATTTCACCTTTATTCTTGAAGGAAACTTTTGCTCTCCCTGTTCTTCTGTCCATGCCCAACCCGATCTCCAAGCACTTTAAGGATGGTTTTGCCACATCTGTTAGCATCCATAGTTTCTGAAGACAAGTCTACAGTAATTTGAATTGTTCCTCTCTATGAAATATATCACTTCCTAGTAATTTTTGAGGTTTTCTCTTTAATTTTGGTTGTCAGCAATTTGATTATGATATGCCTGTGTTTGGTTTTCTTTGTATTTGACCTGTATGAGTTGGACTGAGTAGAGTCTTTAATGGGCAAGTTTGTCACATTTGTAAATTTTCTGGGGGGTCATTATGAAAATATTTTCCTACTCTGTTTTCTCTGTTCTGTCATTATTATCTATGGCTAGCCTTTTAATGTCTTCCCCTTAGGTCTCTGAAGCCCTGGTTATTTTAATCTTTTCTTCAGTTGAATAATTTCTGTTCGTCTGTCATCAAATTCACTTATTCTTTTCCCTGTTGTGTCTCTTCTAGGAAATTTTATTTTAGATAATTAATTTGCTGTTTAAAAAATGTTTTTGTTTTCTTGTAGATTACTGTTCTTTTCATTCATTACCTTCCTGTGTCCTTTCCTCATTGAGCACATTTATAGTATCTGTTTTTATGTCCTTGTTTAAAAATCTTAACCTATCATTTTGAACTTACCCTCCTGTTGACTATCTTTTCCCTTGAGATTGAATCACATTTTTTACCAAGGAATTTTAAATATTATCAGTGTTATTTGTGGAAATTTTGGTTTCTTTCAAAGGTTTTTTTCAAGGTTTTTTTTTTATTTCTTTGTTTTAGTGAGCCTTTAATTTTGTTAAACTCAAATTCTAACTTGGCTGAGGATAGCAGCTGCTCAGATCTCTGTTTGTTTGTCTGTCTTCAGCTGCAAACTGGCTTGGGCCTGTTCTTTAATGTGGGCTTAAAGACTGGGGCAAATATATACCAAAAATTTGGCTTTTTTTTGGTGGGGGGTGTCTTTTTCCTTTTGGAATTCTGTCCTGACTTTTTGGTGATTGTGGCTGTCCTGGCTGGGTCCTCTTTTTCTTCAGGCCAGGAAGATAATGGGTTTCCTGTTGTAATTGTAATAGCTTGAGGTTATGGATGCTTGCCTGCAGGACAAAGTTTTTGGAATGGGAAACTCACCTGTTCTGGTCTCTTAAGACCTATTAAAAAGAGCAACTCACTCATCCTGGTACCCCATATATACTGAGGATTAACTGTGTTCCTCCCTCCCTCCCTCCTTTCCTCCTTCCCTCCCTCTCCCCCCTCCCTGCCCTCCAGGATTTATTGAAGCTATTTGTAGGAGCTTTCTGTACCATATTGAAAGCAGAGTTCTTCTCGTCACTTTTAGGATTTCCCCTACATCTTTGTAGTCTGCGCTTAAAGATAATACTCCTTTTAAAAATAATAATAATTTTTTGACTCATTCTTGAAAATTTACTTAGATTGCTTGACATCATTGTTTTATTTTAGATTTTTTGGGGGGTGGGTAACAGGGATTGAATTTAGGGGCACCACTGAGCCACATCCCCTGACCAATTTTGTATTTTATTTAAAGACAGGGTCTCACTAAGTTGCTTAGCGCCTTTCTGTTGCTGAGGCTGGCTTTGAACTCCCAATCCTTTTGTCTTCGCTGCCCCAGCCTTTGGGATTACAGGTGTGTGCCACTGTGCCTGGCTGATTTCTTTTTTTTAAGCTTCCTTTTTTGTTTCTAAATTTTTATGACAGATTGTCATGTGAATGCACTAATTTTACATTTCCTTTATTATGCAGTAGTCATCTGAATGCAGAGTAGCACATTTCTACTAGGTACCAGAAGAATGTAGAGATGAATAAGTATGTTACATGCTATAAAGTTTTGTTGATGTGATATACATGAAAAGAGTCATTTGTGTTTAAGACAAAATAAATGCAAATTAATTTCTGATTTAGAATTAATTAATATAGAATGCTCTAGGGGAAGGGTATTTAATTTTAGCTTGAATTACAGAAATTCAATAGGTAGGAGAAAGATTAGGGTGGATTTTCTAGGGCAAGGAATTAGTGGAGAATATAAATATATGATCAGTCTTCACATGTTTAGGGAATATTCGGTTAATGTCTTGAGGATGGAGCATTGAGTTTGTGAAGGGGTATAATAAGTACTAAAGCTGAAAAGGTAGATTGAGACCATGCTCTGGAGTGTAGATATCATTCCTGGAGTAGCAGAGGATCACAAATGAGGAATGAATGGATTTGACCCAGTGTTCTACTTGCTTCTCAGGTGCAGTGGGAAAGCCCTTCGTATTTACCAGAAACTCGACTGCTATTTCAAGAAGAGATTCAGAGATAGTTCAGTAATTTTATGTCTCTTTGGACGGAGCAAATCTCTACCAGATCACTAGATGGTTTTCATTAAAAAATCCCCAAATTGGGGATGGGGTTGTGGCTCAGTGGTAGAGTGCTCCCCAAAGCATAAAGCACTGGGTTTGATCCTCAACACCACATCGATGTAAAAATAAAGATATTGTGTCCATCTAAAAACAACTAAAAAATAAATATCAAAAAAAAATCCTCAAGTTGTCTTCTGGGACCTTGTTAATTTCAATTGTTGTCCATCAGATGGTTTCTATTTTTTTCTTAGAGACTCAACATTTCCTTACTGCCCTGCATCTTACCTCTTTTTTTTATTATTAATTAAATCACTAGATTTTCATGTTTAGTTAAATCTTTATGTGGCCTTTATGTCAGAATAATGTGGTTATTAACAATAGCATATCTTTGGAGATTATTTTCAAAATTGGCCATGATGTTGATGAGACATTTGGTATGATATTCCACTGTATATTGTCACTAAAGACTTTACGATGAATCTGTATTTGTAAATCTTTGTTTTCAACAATGCCAAACAAAAAATGTGCTTGAATTTTAAAAGGTGACCTGAAAGGATGATTTCTTCTAATCTTTTTACAGACTTAATTTCTCACATGTGTTTTGTTTTTAAATTAGATTGTTTTATTTGTCAGTCTATTGCACAGAATCTCTTGTAAATATAAACAAAAACTTTATAACCCATTTTATACCTTAGATGAGGCAGCATATCTTTAAATTCCTCTATGACATTAATATTTCCCTAGCCTTTTCCCCTTTTGTTTTTTTTTTAATAATTGTAGCATAATAACAAAGAACCTGCTATTCTAATTTATCCTGTGTTGCAGTGAAATTCAGGAAGAACAAATTGATAGATTATTTCATGTGTATTTAAAATCTGAAAACTACAATGAAAAATGTTGGTGGTAGGTTTTTAAATTCATATTACATAAGTTGATTGCAACCTTTGAATCTTATGTAAAGGAATATCTTACTAAATGAACAATTGAAAAAAGAATCTGTCAAAGACAGACACTTTCGTAGCTTTGGTTATCAGATACAGTTATCTCCAATCAGTTTTCTTTCATCAAATCATTTATTGAATCTCCCTATAGCAGATGATAATCCTGCAACGTATATTACTTTTCACTTATTTGTGACAGTGCTGGAGTTTGCAATTTTTCAAATATGTTTTACTTGCTAGAATAAAAAACTCAATTTTATTGCTGGAAAAGACAGTGTTTGAGGGGATTGAGTTGTATAGGCACCCCTATGCTCTTCCTTCCAACTCCATGTGTATCTCTTCCACAGGGCTGGAGTCTAATGCATGGTGCCTAAGCATTGTGGCCATATTGGCTTGCTATTCTCACTGCCTTTGCTGTAGGGATGTCCCACTTTCCTTTCTTTGTTCTTTTTTATCTCCCTCTTTCTTCCTTTCATTGTTTGTCAGCTTGGTAAACTCTCCCAATTCCAGTCTTTCTTCTCTGTTTACCCTAGTGTTTGGTTTTCTAGGGAAAAGTAGTAGAAGAAAATGGGTTGTTGTGTCAACAGCTTTGCACCTTTTTTCAAACCTTTTTACCTCTAGATGGGTCTTGTCTGAACCTGTTTGCATCTTGAGTGATGTCTGCCTGAAGTGCTTTAAATTCTGTAGTGTTGATAATCTTTGTTTCTAGGGCCTCTGGGGAAAAAGCAGTTGTTTAGGGCATACAAAAATCATTTCCCTTAAAAGGAATCTGTTTCCAGTTTTTGGTGATGGATGAAAACCTAGAAAAGCCTTTAGGAAGGACTCTGTTTTAGCACCATGAGGGGGAAAAATGGTTTTGAAGCTGAGAGATGATTTTATGATTGACTGTAGATAGAGTCCTCATTCAAAAACAAATGGTGGTAGTGGTGGTGGTGGCAGTGAAAGAGAAGCAGGTAGACTGTATCTGAGTTTTTTTAATTGAAAAGGGAGTAATTTAATGCTACATAAAGACTATCTGGTCCTCAAAGAATATTACTTTCTGATATCTTTTTAATATTTTTAGTTATAGGTGGGCAAATACCTTTATTTTGTTTATTTATTTATATGTGGTGCTGAAAATTGAATCCAGTGCCTCACACATGATAGGCTAGCACTCTACTGTTGAGCGAGAGATCTAGCCCACTTTCTGACATCTAGAAAATGCAGTTTCGACTTTTTGTTTCTTCTCCCAACCTCTGAGAGAAATATTGGTATGTTTATAGTTTCTGGTTTGCTTTTAATTACTAGAGGAGGCAGATTGCTTTCATTAAATTCACAAATCATTGTTTTAAAAAAATGAAGCCTCAAATCCCATGTTTGTTCTTTATTGGAAAATACAAAATAAAAGTAAGCATGGTTTTTTAAAAATGAAGCATGTGAAATAAAACATATTAGATTTTGTTTAAATTGGTTTTATTCAGAAAGGCAGGTACTAAGAGATTCTGTATATAAAAGATTTTTAAAGGAAAGGAATATTTAAATTTGTATATAATTTCTTGATTATCCTTTAGAAAAGAAACAGGACAGATTAACTTACCAGAAAGTTCTAACAATACTCTAATTATGTCTATCATTCAGTTATTTCTAAGCCTTAGCCTTCTCTTAAATCTGTTAATGTCTGTAAAGGAGCTAACTTCTCCAAAATTATTTGATTTACATGTCTGTACTAAACATGACATAGGAATGATATATTTTCAGATATATCTTAACAGAAATGTTGCCCCTCCTCATCACTGTTTTGTAATTGTGGTGTATTTACTTGTTTATTAGATTTTGACTGATTTGTATAATATCTGTGTTAAGAAGTTCATCTTCTATGTTCAGTTCCTTTCTTCTACTTACCTTGCTCTTAGGCTAAAGCTTTCAACGCTTTATTATTTCTGTCATATTTCTGTGTTTATAAATCTATTGTCTTCAGTAAAAAAGAGTCATTGATACAAAAAGATGACTCGCGTCTTTGTCAGTGCCAGCTACAACCATTTACTTGGAGTCTGAATGTTAACAATAACAGTACAGAGTTCTGACTTTAAAACCTAGCCAGATCTTTGTTATTTTATAGCATCCTTTAAGCCCTTTGCCACATCCAAGAGCAGTGATATATAGTGTTCTTTAGCTGTTGGCTCAATTACCTAATTAATAACTATTTTATTTAATTAATGTTCATGTTTCTCTGTGGAAGGAATTAGCGCCACTTAATAAACAGAGTATATGGTTTCAGAGAATTTCATATCTTTTAAATTTTGCCTGAGATTTATCTGTCACTAGCACCCATCTTTTCTGTATTTTCTTTTACAAAATGTATTTAACATAACGTGGAAGTCTCATATATTAATCATGCTATGAGAAAATTCAGTCATACAAAGAATCAGTTGTGTCTGATTGTTTTCATTAGAATGGGACTGATCAAAATAAGTTTTCATTATACAATCAATGAAAGTGTGGTATTTTTGCCTATAATTTTCATGAAATTAGTTGCAGTTTCATGTACCATTATAATGTAGGTGAATAGTTTTGTAGGTAAATAGAAGCTTTTGTTTTTTGATTGGGTCTTATAGGAATTCTGTCTGCCACTCTGTAGTGTTGGTTGCACAGAAAATGTTTGGTACATAGTTCATAGGTAATCGGTGATACTGGAAAGATGATCACAAAGTGTTTTTTACATGACACTTTCCAAGTTAGTAGATGCTTTCTTAAAATTTGAAACTTTAATAAGAAAGTTTCTCCCAGAATGAACAGAACATTCTAAATTTTTATACATAATTTCTGTTTTCAAATATTCTGGTTCACTTGAAATTGTACCAGGAATATTATCTATACACAAATCACCTTTATCTACAGAGGATACCTTATTCCAAGGCCAAATTCTGTACACACTTATTTTCCATATACATAAAACCTGTGAGAGGGTTGAATTTTTAAGTTGAGCACAGTGAGAGATTACAGTAACCAATAATAAAATAGAGCAATTATAATAGATATACTTGTAATAAAAGTTATTAAAAGTTAATTAATTGTTTATTGTAGAATTTTCCATTTACTATTTTGAAATTGTAGTTTGCCAGGGTAAGTGAAACCTTGGACATAGAGAACTACTGTATGCAACACTATGTTTTCTCTTTAACTCTTTAACATGTTTTAACAGTTCTTTTTTTTTTTTAAATCACTTGCTACAAGAAGTATAGACATAAAAAAGAATAGTTCTAAGAACTGAATTCTTATTAATTAGGATGCTCTGCTTTGGAAACTCTCACCCCCTTTCCCTGTTATTTTTATTTTATTTCATTTTTTAATGTTGTATTTGGACGCAATATCTTTATTTCTATTCGTTAATTTATTCATTTATTTATTTTATGTGGTGCTGAGGATTGAACCCAGCACCTCACATATGTTAGGCGTGCGCTCTACCGCAGAGCCACAGCTTTGTTACCCATCCCTTCATTTGATAATTCTTTCCTATAAAAGAACTTTGGGAACCATGGCAAGTTACCAGAGAGATTGTGGCATTTTATTTACCATACACCACAATTTCACCTAAATTGCAGAGACTTTCCAGGAATGTTCTGAAAGAGAAAGAGGGCCTAAATAAATTTACTAGAGTATTGTCATTGTAACACCTTGATTTTCACATGCACAAATGAGGCAAAGCCAGTGTTTTATATTTATCTTAGTAAAAAGCTCAATTTGGGGATTAGGGAATATATTCTCCTAGGAATCAAAGATGTGAAAGACTGGATATAAAAGACTAGAATTATCAAAAAAGAAAAGGCAGAAGTGTCAAGTTAGGAGATCCTCAATTCCTCCAACTTCATCTGGGGACTGATGGGGAGGTAAAATAATGGAACCCAAGCTTCAGAAGGTGCATTAAGAAACAAAGAATTGTTTTTTTAGTGATGGTCACTGATCCTTTCACACAAAGTGGTTCTGCTTATTTGGAATTAGATTGTATGTAATTTTAGAGAACATTAAAGTGTTACCAACAAAATTACTAGGGTAAGTTGTCATGTTTTGATTAGTTTTGATATAACTAATGTTGATTTGATATGGTTTGATATAGTTTGCCTAATTTGATATCTCTAGTAAGGAATATCTGATCACTGATCTGATAGAAATCAATTTTATAAAATTGATATTTGACTTGCTTCATTCATTTTTTGTGGTTTAGGAGATAAAGTTTCATATTTTCATGTAGGCAGTACTAAGCTAGAAGAAGTTTAGAATCTACTCATAGGAGTATGAGTGGATGGGAACAGAAATGGAGAAGTCTAGAATGTTAAAATATCCAAAGAAATATTTTAGTTCTGAAATTTCATAATTTCATAGGGCGTTGCTTAGAGAAAACTGGAATAGTGTTGAAGGAACTCTGAAGTAACATCTTCTTCAGATTCCTAGGGCAAGAATTGATATTCAGTTAGTTCCATAAAAATGCAAGTATACTTACTGAATGTGAATTATTCTCTGCTATACCATACAAAAAACATCCACCAAAATATTTTTTTTGGATTTATATATTTTACTTTTTTCTTTCCTTAGGTAAGGATGAACGTGGAGGTACAACATCTTGGGGAACAGGTGGTCAACCAAGCCCCTCCTATGACTCATCTAGAGTAAGTTTTCTTATTGACTCTTTTTTGGGGCATTACTGGGGTTTGAACACCCAGAGGCTTGTATGTGCTTAGGCAAGCACTAGTTCACTGAACTGTATCCCTAGTTTTTTGTTTTTTTTTTGTTTTTTTTTAATTTTGAGACGTGTTTTCATTAAATTGCTGAGGATGACCTTGATCTTGTGGTTCTCCTGCCTAAGCCTCCTTATTAGCTGGGATTACAGGCATGCACTACCAGGCTGGCTCATATTAATTCTTGAATAGAAGGGTAACGATAATTTGAATAAGTAATTTCTTTGCTATGTGAACTCTTAGATAAATGAAGATAATTTATTTTCATGAAGATAGACTTCTCAGTCACTTCACTATAGACTTAATTCTTATTAAAAACTGTCATACTTTGGGGATTTATTGTATTTTGTGTTATTTCTGTATTTGAACTTGCCTGCAGTACTCCTCATGAAATCTAGAGGAGCTCAGAGTGCCTCATTGTATTTATATAGTCATGTTTCTTTGTGCTAATTTGATTTGAGAAATGGCATTAGCTTTCAGAGCACAGGCTTTCAGCCTCTCCTCTTTTAGTCTTATTCCACTTGCCACCAGCTATTTCTGTGAGGAACTATACAGCCCCATTTCTTAGAAAGATATCAAAACAGAGACGACATTTTTTGGTAGACAATTAAGAGAAAATAAGACCAAGCTAATACTGTTCTACATACAGAAAGTTCAAAGATTAGAACCTTTTTTACAGAAACAAACAGAAATCTCAAAAAAAAGGAAAATGAAATATTAGATCAAAGAATTGCAATGAAATTATGCACTATGTTCCCAGACTCACTTGTAAACTGGTGAATTTAAGAGATAATTTCCCAAAAGGCCATATTTAAATGAATAATGAACTATTTCTTATTTCTCTCAGAATTAACCAAGAGAAGATAAACAGGCATAAAATTTATCAGTTCTTAGCCCTTGAAGTGAATTGGTTTAAATAGAAGTAAAACTGAATGTGTGATTGGAGTTCATATTCTCAGAATGGATTATAGCCTTTTGCATTGAAAATGCTCTGTTAAAGTACTTCTTAAAATAATGAGGTTTTGCTGTTGTATTTGGTCATAGTATGTTTTATTTAAATACTTTGTGAAGAACTGGATTAGTTATGTGGAATCTTAGAGACTGCAAAACATAGGATTTTAAGTTTTTCCTTTGGGAATCAGTGGCTGAGAAATCTACACTGCAGTGTAAAGAGTTCTGTGCTGCCTATCTGAAGACTTGGATTTTACTGTTGACATCACTATTAACTATCCAAAATTTAATCTTGGACACATTATTATTATTGGGGATTGTTAACCAGATGGATATACACATTTCTTTCTACCTTTAAAAGTTTATGATACTTTGAATAATATTGTGAATAATATTATTATATTTAGATTTTGGAAATAACAGCTTTATTTGGTGGGGAATTGACAATATGCTATTTATTAATATTAGAATATTTTCTTTTAAAGGCTTGAGTTACTATGTAATAATAGGTTATTTCTTAGAGTGCTTTAAATGGTGCATTTGTATTTGATATTCATTTCCTTCTCAAAGTTTTTTGTTTTCCTATCTGAGCACTATATAGGATTTTAAAAGAACATAATAATGTATCTAAACATTTATGTAACTTGTGATCCTGGAATTAAGTTTGGCTTCAGAGATGGGATCCAGAGAAAACTCTGCCTTTCTTCTTGCTATTTGATTTATAGGTTAGATGTGTAATGTTGTCTTTTATTCCTACTTTATTTTTTTGAGTATAGGTTATTTGCAGTGCAATGTTAGAATTGATTATATAGTGAAGTAGTTTTCTATTAAAAGAAAAAAGATTAGTCTCTAGGTATTCCCAGCCTACTGTACAACCTTATTTGTATTTCACCTTGTTTATTTGAGTGATCAAATAGGATGATGATCCAGTGCTATCCTTCTTTATTTTTGTTCCTACTGAAATCCACTTTTCCACCAATTTCCCTCCTTTTATTGTGGTCACAGTCTGACCCTAAAATAATTTAGTGAGCTAATGAAAAACCCACGTTGTTTGTTTGCTTGTTTTTGTTTTCTGAATCCAATTTTAAACTTTCTTCCCCCTTTAACTCTTCTCCCTCAGAGAGATACTCATGGTTACTTTTGAAGCTTCCCTCAGGACTAATTTTTATAGGAAGATTATGAACTTTTAGTGTTTCATCTTTAGATACTGTTTACTGTCTTCACCATGTTTTTCATAATTTTAAGAATAAATGGTTATAATCGTGTTAATAAAACTCTAATTTGTCCAAAGTGATTCATTCTTCTGCCTATTTTATCATGTTGAGGTTTTTAAATTCCTGTTTTATATTTTAGTACATTGGGGTTTTTAAATTCAGAAATAAATATTAGATGTTGGCTAAAAACAAAATTTGATATACTACTAGTAAAATAGTTAACTCAATGTAAACTTTAACAAAATTACAAATACTTTTGTAAAAATCATGTGGAAAAATTAATTTAGACTTCATTATATTGCATTGACTGTACATTCCATTACAGAAAGTTCAAAATTGATTCGATTTTCATTAACATCACTGAATAGAAAATTTTGTTATTTTAGTTTTCATAAAATTTGAAGGGCCTGGTATACAAAAATAATACTGAAAAAACTACAGAGTACTTGGATGGAGTTATGAAACACACGCTTTGATTTACATGGGTTAAACTATATAAGCTGCTGTTTCCCCCCCTTTTTGGCCTAATTCAATGCTATAAGAGAAAAAGAATGATTTTTTTTTTGCAGTAATGTAAAACTGTATTTGGCACATTAGCCCTATTAATACTGTATGCCATTTACATAGTTGTATAGAAGGGGCTATACAAAATCATGTAGGTTGAATTTAATATTTATTTAACAACTTTTCAAAGGAAATCTTTGTGTGCACCATACATGGGTCCTAAATTTACCATATAGATACTAAATTTAAGTCTGATTCTAAGGTGTTTTTCTAGAATAGTAGACTTGTGCACATGAGCTCCAGAAAAGTCAAGTAGTGAAGAGGCACAGATTTTTCTTTAGTATATTAGTCTTACATCCCTTCTCTGAGCATGGAAAAGTCACTTAAGCAGCTCTCCAGTTAGCTGTGGCTATCCCTCTTTTTACCAAATGCACCAGAAATAGCCTCACAGTGTAGATGTAGAGGTAGTTAAATATCTGGTCATTAGAAATATCCACACAGAACCATTTAGTGAAGAGATTTTTATGAGGTAGACAAGAAATATAAAGTGTTTTTAGAAGAAATAATAGACATATTCAGCTTTCTTGGGAAATACGGATTTGAAACAGGGCATGTTTGAGGCAGTCAGAGGAAAAGAGCACTGCATTTTACCCTTAGATCTTTCTACCCTTGAGTCTTGGTTTCTGTACTTTTAAATGCCTGCTTACTTGTGCAGAATAAAAATACACACATAGAAAGAAGAAAAAAGCATCATAATGTGAAAGATACTTTCAATATTTAGAAATTCTATAAAAGTCATGATTAAGGTACACTTGATCTTAGCCAAAAGGCCGAGAAGTGATCATGATCAAGGTAAAGCATCAGAGACAAATGAAGGATTTAAGTCTAAGGTAGTATAGACAGGGCAAAAAGAAGTTTATTTGATGAGTTTGTCCCCTCCCTTTCTTATCCTTTAGTGCAAAGAAATGCTTTCTATATTTGCTATTGTACCAGGTATAAAAGCCAAATATAGCATAATTTTTCTTTCTTTCTTTCTTTCTTTTTTACTACAAAGAAATGGTGACTTATTCTAGATTCAGATTTTCTCCCTCTTGATACCAGGGTGATTCTGACAAGTTATTTAAGTCCACTGTACCTTAGTATATTTATCTGTGAAATGGCATAATGATACCTACTTCATAAGGTTGTTTTGAGTATTAAATGAAACAATATACATAAAGTGCTTAGATCAGTGTCTGGTACATAGTGCTATGTGAGTGTTGGTTTTAAAACTGTTTCTCAAAATTTGTTAGATCTATATATAACAATTACATAAATGAAATGAGTACATTTGCAGATATACTATATTTTAAGTGTAATGACTGAGAATTACTTGCTCAATTAGTCTTACTTAATATACTTTAATTTCCTTAGATCTATAAAGGACATAAATAAAATCAATTTTTCTTCCCATACAATTGCTCACTTCTTTTTTTTGGGGAAGCAAAAACTTCTTGCTATTCAACTTTGATATAAAAGTTTTTGTATCTGCCTGATATGATGTTTTATACATAAGGTGAGCTGTATATGTGTTTGATGAATATAATCAAATTGGGGAATAATGATTATATTTGCTAGGGTAATTGGATTTGGTGATTAAGGAAGGAAAACTTTAAAATTGACTTAAGATGATGAAGTTTGATGTAGATGATAGTAATATTGATGGTAGTAAGACATTTGTCCGAGTTTATGCATTGTTGTCCCTATGGTGATTCTACTTAGAAAAGAATTTCGTTTAAGATCAAAGGTAATGGATACTTTTATGTGATCTTAGAGAAGTTATTTTACCTCTCTGGGTTTCAATTTTTTATCTCTAAAATTATGATAATTTTACACATATCTTGTACAGTTTTAGTGAAGGTGAAATATAATAATAGCTATTAAATATTTCACTTATTGATACTAAATGGGAGCTGCTTATTATTAATATTACCACTGTTATCAACAAATATCTAATAATTTAATGTACATTTTCATGGCTATATTTCGTGATATGTTTGATCTTTTAAGTCAATGGACATTTCAAGGGACTGTGTTGTCTTAGTTTCTCTGCCCTCTTAGCAATGTTACCATTAATCTAGATCAAGCTCTAAAGAAAGAGGAGTTTTCTGTTGTTATTCTTTTCTAAAATATCAAGTTTTTCATTCCTTCATTTAAAAGGTAACCTTCAGTTTGCTGGTAGTAAAGTTCTCAGGGATTATATTTATAGGTGCCATCAGGGATCAGGAATTGGCATTCATTTTCTTTTTGTGATAAGGTTTGCAGATTAAAAGTCATTTATATTTTTGCTCTTTCTTCCCTGTGCATTTTGCAGTATTATAGAATTTTCAAAGA
Source organism: Callospermophilus lateralis (assembly GCF_048772815.1). Lineage (NCBI taxonomy): Eukaryota > Metazoa > Chordata > Mammalia > Rodentia > Sciuridae > Callospermophilus > Callospermophilus lateralis. The sequence continues at coordinate 1,235,767 of NW_027512465.1, read as the reverse complement.
TGAAATGATGTTAGTTATCTGTTTATACTCAGTCCCTTTATATCATAGATGAGGAAACCAAGACTTGGAGAATTTGAGATTTGTGCTAGTTCCACAAAATACACGAGATCTGGATAGCTGTATGACCATTTAATGACAGCCTCTAACGTAGAAGTCAGACACTGAATATTATGCTAGTGTATTTTAATCTTTTTACCTTAGTAGCTCCCAAGTCGAAGAACTGGCCTAAATATTCTGCCATATTCTGAAGGAGTGGGAGAGGAGAAAGGTGAAAAAAAGAAGAGGATCTGCTGCTGGTGAAAGAGGATATGGGGAATGATATGATAGAAAAATTTTCCTAGCAAGTATAGTGTATTGTGAGGTACAATAAAATTTAAAGACTAAGCGTTAAAAGTGACCCAGCTGATTGATGGAGAATCAATGTCTATTTTTGGTATTCCTAATTCTTCCCTTTTTGACTCTGACCAAGTTATTTCTGTTTAGCTGAATGCCCCACCCCAACCCCATGCCTATCCATTGATAGAAATGTCATGGCTACTAATTATTTCACTACAATTCTGGACTTATGCCTGTCAGCGAAGAAGGAGAAACTGCCAGTGACATGGTAATGAATTGGCTTTAAAATACTTCATTTAGCTGATGTATATGACTCAGCACAAAAGAATTTTAAATAAGTAGATATATTTTGAGGCCTTTCATTTTAATACTTGCTGTGACTTCTGCTACCTTCAGCAATGAAAGGATGCCAGGGTTCAGCTTATTTAGACAGCACCAGCCACGGTCACTTCACAGAACATTTATTAGGAACACACATGGACGGCAACCTGATAGACCAGATCAGGTAGAAAATGAAAATGTGATGTTAGAAAGACTTTGGAGTTGATCCAGTATTCTAAATTTTGTATATAAAGCCATGCATTGGGAACTTGGGATGAAGAAAACTATATTCTTACTTTAGTTTTTATTTTTTGTTTTCAGATTCTGTGGAAACTAAAATTAAGTGCATAAGGTTATCTGGATGAGATGAATGTTGTTTGTCTTGCAGTTCCTGGACATTTCTGCCACATGTGGCTAAAGGGAACTTTAATTTTGCTTAGTGCTCCTTCCTTTCTTAGCAGGTATTCAATATCTTTTCATCATGTGCAAGAGCTTTGCCAAGAGCCATTCCATAGTTTGTAGATAGAGAGCTAGATATGGGATAATAGAGCCTTGGCTTCCTTCATATACTATCTATAAAACATACAGAGGTCATTCTGACCTCAGAAGGATTATACTGGCTGGAATTTTGGATTGACCAGTTGAGTAGTTCATTTACATTTGACAGCAGAGGCCATTGGAGCACAGTAGTATGAGAATCTCCCTTACAAATAAGGATATTAATAAGTGTCTGCTTTTAAGAAATTTTTGCTTCCCCAATTTTAAGATTCTGAGATTATTAAATTGAATACATTTTTGAAATATTAAAGGTAAAGAAATACATACGTATTTTGGAATTCAGGAAATATGCTTAGAAAAAAAGTCATATTTACCTAAGGAGTTACACTTTAAAGCTTAAATTCTTCTAAGATAGCAATGGAAGAGCTATTATATGTAGCGAATAATGAATTACCAAAATAATGTCATTGGTATTTGAGGCGGGGGAGAGAGTACTTTGAGTTGTCAGAAAAGAGTTACTAGATAAGACAGTGGACATTTGGGTGAATAGAGAGGAAAGAAAGACAACTTTCTGAAAAGGTACAATAAGAGGGACTCAAGGACAAAGGCCTCCAGTGACTAACCTCAGTATAGAGTAAGTCAACTCATTCTGTCCATGAATGTTATGAGATTGGTAGCCTTTCTCTAAAAGAAAGTGGCCTAACCTTCAGGGAGTAGGTAGCTAATTAAAAATAGACTTTTATTCAGGGAATGAATGAATGAAGCAGGGATGCAAAATAAAAGAATGACAAATTATAGGACAATGCAGAAAGGTTAATTACATAAATCCATTTGTGTTGAACTAAACTTAGATTAGGATGATAGGAGCCAGATTATAAAGGAATAGAAAGCAGAAAAATTTCACAAAGTAGGAAAATGAAAGTTGCCCCCACACACACACAAACTAGGTGACTGGGAAAGATATAAAATTATTTAGGTTCACTACTCCCACAGAAAGAGGATACCTGAATTAAACTTCCATTTTTTTTAGACTGTGGCAAGTTAGTTATGGTTATTTAAACAAATATCAGATTATTTGATTTTGATAAATAAAATTTATTTACAAGTGGGAAAATCTAATCATATGAATAAAAAATTGCTTTTATTGTCCCTTATTTGTCAGTATTCATGGGTAATTAAGTTTAGGATACCTTTAATATAGCATAGGTATTTTCTCCAGATTGTTTATTTGCTAATGTTTTATTTTTGAAGGGGAATAAGGTATAGTTTTTGTAGCTACTAGGAGTTCAAATGGAATAATTAGAAAGGACACACAAATTTTGAAGGTAAATGGATGGCATTGGAGAAGATAATGCTAAGTGAAATCAGCCAATCCCAAAAAAACAAATCCTGAATGTTTTCTCTGATGTAAGGAGGCTGCCTCATATTGAGATAGGGAGGGAGAACATGGGAGGATTAGATGTATTCTAGATAGGGAAGAGGGTTGGGAGGGAAAAGGAGGGGGCAGGGGATTAGCAAGGGCGGTGGAATGTGATGGACATCATTATCCAAAGTACATGTTTGAATTGGGTGTCAACATATTTTACATATAAACAGATATGAAAATTTGTGGTATATATGTATAATAAGAATTGTAATGCAAAATAACCAAAGTACATGTATAAAGGCATGAATTGGCATGAACATAATACAAAGATATGAAAATTATACTCTATATGTGTAATGCATTCCATTGTAATGTATTTAAAAAAATTAAATCAATATAACTAAAAAAATCATTGATAACAATCAAAAAAAGATTGAAAGGAAGAAAAATATTATGACGTATAAATGAAATTATTATCTACAAGAGAATTCACATTCTATTAGATCTAAAGAGTACAGGAAGGTTGATTGAGATAAAGGTCAGCCTAGAAAACCAAGAGTTTTCCACATAAGCAGAAATCAACTAGATTATATAGTAGGGGAAAAAGATATAATTCAAAAATACCATCTATAAGCTGCCATGGATTCTTTATAAAAAATTTGAACAGGTTTACAGAGAACATTGTTAGACACTTTAAGGACTTATGAAAATGTATCCAGATTGTCAGTATACCCCTCCTGCAAGTTCAAACTCCAGCATAACTACAACTGAAAAACTGTAGGACTGAAAAATTCACTTGGAAAAGTAAAGGTCCAAAAATTTTGAAGATGGGGAAGGAGAGTTATGTCATCAAATAAATAAACCTAATAATTGAAAATGTGGCATTACTTAGGGATAGACAAGTAGACCAATAATAAAACAGAAAAGAAAGGCCCAAAACAGATTCAAGCATTTCTGTAAATGTGGAATATTAAAATAAGGAACCACCAGGTTGCCAGAGAGGAAAAATATGTATATTGCATCATACCATATACAAGAACAAATCCCAACTAGAGAAAATATCAAATTTTAAAAGCTAACTTATTTTTAGGATAGCACATAGAAAACCTTTGTAAATTTAGCTAGATAGGATTTCTTAAATAAGACCCCACCTAAAAAACACAATATAAAGGAAAACAAATGATAGATTGATAAAATTTGACTAAATTTTTGAATTTTAATAAAAGGTACCATTAACAGAAGTTAAATATGTATAACAAAATTAATAGCCAGGATATATAAGGATAACAGTCAACTCCACTTAAAAACAGTCAAAGGATAGGAACCAACAATTTGTGGAGAAGAAAAACCTATATGTCCAACAAAAGATGAAAAAGTACACTTTGCTACTGGTTGAGAAGAATATGATAAATTTTTAAAAATGTATTCTTTTGAATTACAAATTTTTAATATGTATTATATATGTGTATCATATATTAATGGACTATATCTACAAGGTAGTAGAAAAAAGGAATTATCATATACTGCTGATGGAAGTACAAATGTATATAAGTACTTAGGAGAGGAATTTGGTAATATATAATAAATTGAAAAGATGCATTCATAAGCCCCAGAAAATAGACTTCTAGGTTTGTAACAGAAATTTTTGTGAGTTTATATTAGGAAATGTATACAAAACACTTATTACAATATCATTTGTAGAATAACTAGAAACTTTGTAATTGTCTTTTAACAAATGAATAAACTTGGAAGTCAGTGGGATACTTTTCAGTGATTAATGGTTAAAATTGATGGACTTTATGTCAACATGGATGTACCTCAAAAAGTTGAGTGAAAAAGCAGTCGTAGAATCTGCACAATATAATGACATTTTGATAAACATTTTAATGTTTCACAGAACAATAATATATACTGTTTATAGATATTTGTGTATTTAGCCCAAATTTCGAAATAACAGTTGAAAAAGTTATACATAAGATTAATGATGGTTGTCTTTTGAAAGGTAGGGAGTGGTATGTGACTAGACAGAGAACCAGGAGAGGGCTGGGGCTGTGGCTCAGTGCTAGTGCACTTGCCTGGATGTGTGAGGTACTGGGTTCGATTCTCAGCACCACAGATAAATAAATTAAATAAAGGTCTATCAACAACTAAAAAAAAAAGAACCAAGGGAACTTGAACTTGACCTGTATCATTCTAATAGGTCAGTGTTAAGGAAAATAAGTGGCTAGCTTAAGTGATTGCCAGGGTTCTTAACCGGCTCAGAAGTACTTCCATTTTACTTTTTAATTAAATCATTTAAAAGACTATCTTTTCTATATACCTTCTAGAGATTTTATTAAGTTAATATGGGCATACTCATCCTTTTTAGATAAATTCCAGAATAGTCAGTTTCTGATAAATGGGGGCATATTGAGATTATGGTTTATAAAATAATCACATGTTCAGTTTCATGTTGTTTTCTTTATAAAACTTGGGATTCAGTGGGATATTTTTCAGTGTTTAATGGTTAAAATTGATGGACTTTATGTTGAACATAGATACCTCAAAATAGTCATTCTCAAATGGCCCCAGTTCCGGTTTTCTTCATATGGGGGGACTAAATGTGTTTTTTGTCACTTATTTATTCAGCAGATTTTGTTGAATATGATTTAACAGTGAATAAAAAAAGCCTGCTCTCATGGAGTTTAAATTCTAGCCATTAAATAAATAAATTCATGAAAATATAATATGCTAGTAGTTAAAAATAAAGCAGCATAAGAGAAATAGTGATTACAAGAAACAATGTTGATTTCGACCAAGGTGTTGAGGGATGGTTAGATTTTGGATATGTTACTTTTTAATAGCAATTCCTAATCCATAGATTACTCTGTGATCTCAAGGGACATTGTGAGAGTTATTGAAAAGAGGTAGCACGCATTAGTTGCCAATGAATGATAAAACTGTACAGTGATCATAAAAGGAGATTTTAAAACCTCTAAAAATCTTTTGTAGGATGTGTGAAGGGAATTTCATTCCTGTTTACTTAGAGGTTTCCTTTACTTTTCTTGCTTCTTTAAGTCATTGTGAATTATACAACTAAACTTAATCTCATCATACTTTGTTGTTTGCAAAAAAATGAAACTTGAAATCTGGGTACAGATTTTGATGTTAATTGCATTAATAGATCAGATATAAAATACTGATTTTTACTTTATAGCTTAACTGTATTGGTATATACAAAGACAGATCAACCCATTTTTGTTTACATTCATTTGGCTCTAGAGCTTTTATGGAAGATAATCTATTTAATGATATTTTATCTTGCATGATTCATTTGCTTTTGCATGTTAATAGATATTGTAACAAAATCCAAATGACAGTTAATTTATACTCCCTTCATTTGTGTTATGTATTATAGTTTAATTAAACGAATGTATAGTGGCTTTATTTGTATTATTTAGCTTCTAAATATAATTTTCTACCCTCCAAATATTACTGTATTAGTTCATCTTTTATTATGGCTTTTATGTCTAAGTATTCCTGTTATGGAAAAGAGAGAGATGTGTGTGTGTGTGCAGGTGTGCATGTGCATCTGGTTATGTGTGTGCTACAGGAAAGGAAAAGAGGAAAAGAATTAGTTTATGTCAAATCTTTAGAGCTATAGCATATTACATCATTATGGCTTTTTAAATTCTAAACAAATCATTGTCCAGAAAAGAAGGCAGACAGTAAAATTTATAATTTATTTTAAACTCTGTGTCCTGTTTCTCAGCATAGTAATACATCTGCACTTATATGTCATTAGAAACTTAATTGTGAGCTGGGTATGATGATATGCACCTATAGTTCCAGCACTCAGGGAAGCGGAGATGGGAGGATCACTTGAGTCCAAGAGTTCTAATTCAGCCTAAGCAACATAGGGAAACCCTGTCTTTAAAAAAGAACAACATTTAGTTTTATATTCAAAACATCCATTGTAGTGTAACAACAGTAGGTTGAGTAGAACAGTAAACAGAAATAGTTTGATTGTGCTTTAAAATTTAATTTAGTACAGTGAGTGGGAAATAGAGTTTTGTTGTACTTTGTGAAAAGAGTATTTCAGGATAATGAGTTTCACTTACATTCATATATATATATATATATATATATATATATATATATATATTTTTTTTTTTTCGTAGAAAAGAGAGCTAATTACCACATCTGAGAGTATTTCAGGTATTTAATGAAATTTTTATTTCTACTAATCTAACTTTCTTTTTCTTTTAGCAAAACTGTATAATCTAAAGTGGACTGCATTTTGGTAAGTGAAATACCTAACTTAAAAGTTATTTTGTAGTAAGTCTTTTACAAACACTATGTAAAATATACCATTCCTAAGTAAATATTGATTCTAAATATAACACAACTTTAGTGAACAAATTTTGATGATTAATTACAACCCTGTGGGTAAATTGGTTATAAGCTGCCTAGATATTTTCCTCTATCTCATCAACACTGAAATCACAATCTGAGGTAGTTGCATGCATTTGAATCTTCTTTGGCCTTCACTGAAATATTGCTTAAACAAACATTTAACTAAAGTGAATATTTTATTCTGATAATGCTGTAAGAATTCATTTAAAGTTTTCAAGATGTTTGATGGGTTTTGTTATGATAGCATATTTTTCATGTTTCAGTTACTAGCCTTTAGAAATTAAGCTACAATGATAGATTATAAGAATTTGCTTAAAGAAAACTTTTAGTGTACTTGTTGCATTCATTTTTGTTGCTGTAATATACTTTGTATTACAGCTTTTAATCTCTGGATTGCAGTTTTTAGACTTCAAGTCACCATAATTTTTTAATTTAGATTTGTTTGTAGTTCCTTAGGTCTTGTCTTAAGTATGTAAATGTGTGAGGGAAGAAGCATGCAACTATTGGGACAACTGGAATAATACTGACTTCTTTGACGAAATCTCTGCAGACAGGCTGCACCATAGGCTCTAGAATATTCAATGACTCTCTCTGCTAGATTACCCAAAGTGTCATTGTAATTATTGTTATTCTTTGTTTGTGATTTCAGAACTTTTCTTATCCTAGTTTGGGTTTCCTTTTAAGCCAACTTGACTTGTTTGTGTTTTGTTTTGTCTTTTTAAATCATTTTTTCTCATCATTGAGTAAATAGAGGCAAAAGATTATCGAAATTATAAAATATAACATTTTAAAATATAAAATAAGAAAGGAATTTTAAACCTTTGAAGTGTTTATATTTTCATGTAAGATTTAAAATAAATGTGTTATATGTGTGTTTTTATATGTGTGTGTATATGTATATATCATAACTTTACTCCATAATTTTTTAAAATTAATTTATTTATTTTAATTAGGTATATATGACAGCAGAATGCATTTTGATTCATTGTACACAATTGCAGCACAACTTTTAATTTCTCTGGTTGTACACGATGTAGTGTCGCACCATATGTGCAGTCATCCTATACCTAGGGTAATGGTGTCCATCTCATTCCACCATCTTTCCTGCCTCCATGTCCCCTCTCCACCCCACCCTCCCCTTTGCCCCATCAAAGTTCCTCCATTTTTCCCATGCCTTCCCCATAACAGATCAGCATCCATTTATCAGAGAGAACATTTGGCCTTTAGCTTTTTGGAATTGTCTTACTTTGTTTAGCATGATGTTCTCCAACTCCATCCATTTACCTGCAAATGCCATAAGTTTATTCTCTTTTAATGCCGAGTAATATTCCATTGTGTATATATACCATAGTTGTTTTTTTTAATCTACTCATCTATGGAAGGGCATCTAGATTACTTCCACAGTTTAGCTATTGTGAATTGGGCTGCGTTGCAATAATATGCTGATTTTAAGTGTAGACCGAGGAATGGGGATAGCTGGTTCAAATGGTAGTTCCATTCCAAGTTTTCTAAGGAATCTCCATGCTGCTTTCCAGATTGGTTGCACCAATTTGCAGTCCCACCAGCAATGTGTGAGTGTGCTTTTTTCCCCAGATTCTCATCAATATTTATTATTGTCTGTATTCTTGATAACTGTCATTCTGACTGGCATGAGGTGAATGTTTAGAATAGTTTTGATTTTCATTTCTCTAATTACTAGAGAGGTTGAACATATATTTGTTAATCGAATTCTTACCTTCTTCTGAAAAATGTCTGTTCAACTCCTTACCCCGATTATTGATTGGGTTGTTTATTTTTTTGGTGTTAAGTTTTTTATATATCCTGGAGGTTTATCTGGCATACGTATGGCAAAAATTTGCTCCAGAAATGTAGGCTCTCTATCCACCTCAATGTTTCTTTTGTAGAATAGAAGCTTTTTAGTTTGAGTTCATGCCATTTATTAATTCTTGATTTTATTTCTTGTGCTTTAGGAGCCTTGTTAAGGAAGTCAGGGCCTAATCCGACATGATGAAAATTTGGACCTACTTTTTCCTCTGTTAGGCACAGGATCACTGATCTAATTTCTAGGTCCTGATCCACATTGAATTTCTTGTTACTCCATAATTTTTTAACGCTGTCTTAGGCCTTGAACATCCAGTGATAAATAAGATAGTAATATCTCTATCCTCATGATCCTCGTATTTTATTAGATGAGGTAGACATTAAATAAGTGAGCAAATAACTTCAAATATTGATAAATGCCTTTACAGAATTTTTAAAAGGCAAAAGGGAGCAAGTGATGGTGGCTAGGATAAACAGAGTTGTGATCTGACATTTGAGAGAGATCTGAATTAGAAACTAGCCTTGTTGATGATCTGCCAACAACACATACTAGACAGAGGAAACAACACGAAAATTCAGAAGTTTGGGTAATTTGAAGAAGATAAGGATTTCAGTGGGCTAAAATATATGGAGGAGAGGAAAGAATGATACCAAAGTTCAACTTTAGAGGGTTTAATAATGGTATATTTGGTCACAACAAATTGTATGGTAAGCCAAGTGGAGTGTCCTAAGCAGAAATATAAAATGATCTAATTTTTTTAAGAAATATAATTGGAAATATGGCCTGTAGGGGGAAAGAAAACCAGTTAGGCTATTGTAGACATCAAGAAGGGAATTTTCAGCTCTTACTCAGATGAAGGTAGTGAAAGATGTGAAAAAAATTTGGTGGATTCCAGGCATATTTTGGATATAAAATTCCTTGTTGGTGGATTGAATGTGAAGAAAGAAAAAAAAAAAGGAATAAAGGGTAATTTCTTCAATCTGCTGTTCCTGTTTTTTGGTACTGGGGATTGAACCTGTTTCTGTTTTTTTGGTACTGGGGATTAACCACTGAGCCATGTCCCTAGCCCTTTTTATTTTTTATTTTGAGAGAGGGACCCCATAAATTGATAAGGCTGAGGCTGGCCTCCCAAGTCTCTGGGATTACAGGAGTGTCCCACCACATGTGGCTAGTATTTCTAACATGACAGATTTGCTCATTATGAATACTCTCAGTCTATATTTATCTGTGAGTGTAATTTGCTTTCAATTTTCAAAGATAGTTTTACTGGATATGGAATTCCTGCTTAACAGTTTTTTTTTTCTTTCGTTGCTTTGAACATGTTAACTGTTTCTTCTGGACTTTGTTTTCGATACTAAATTAGCAATTAATCATATTGTTATTTTTCCATACCTGATGAGTTATTTTTCTCCAGTTCCTATCTAGTTTAATTCTATATTCATTCTGCCACTCACTTGTTCACTTTTCTAGCTTTCAACAGTCCATGACTATTACATGTGTGGATATTAAAAACTTTGTGTTTATCCAACGTGGGGTTTGTTGAACTCACATTTGTAGATTAGTTAGATTTGGGGGTTTCCAGCCATTTTCTCTTCAAAAAATTTTTCTGTCCTTTGGATTCTCTCCTTCTACATGTTGAAATGATTGATGTTATTCTGATCTCTGGGACTTTGTTCTTTTTTCTCTAGTAATCTTTCTCTGTGTTCTGGTTTCTCTGTTAAGATTCTGTTATCTGCCATCGTGCTTTCTTTTGTGTGTTTAAACACAGACACTTCATTTTGACGGCACTACTATTCAAACCATGTGAATGAAATAAGTTCATGGGAGCAGCTCCAAACAAGAAAAACACAGGCCCTCATAGTTAGTACCTTATGTCAAGGAATTTTTAATGACTTAATCTCTCTCTATATTGTTTATCTTTAGTCAGTATCCAGACTCCAAAATTGTTCTTTTTGACCATTTTGATTCATTTTCTAGTTGTTTTGGGGAAGAAAGGTTTGCACAATTTTCACTTCACTTTTTCCAGATATTTCAACCTTCCCCTGAGGATTTTTCATACATTTTGTTCTAGAATTTATAGTTATAGTTTTCTTTCAGATCAGTGAACCATTTTGAATTTAAGTTGGTTTTTTTACCATGTTAAGAATATGCAGTTGTTTTAGTACCACTTATTTTTCAATAAGATAGATATATAAGTTCCTTATATATCTGTTAAATGAACTGACTGACCTCATCAGACTAAGCTAATAAATTTCAGAAGTCAGTCTTTTTTAGACAGAGAAACCAGAAAATAGAAATATAATTCAATGCAGACTTTTCAAGGAATGAAAAAAAAAGACTTAAACCCTACATTTTCAAAAATAAAATTAAAAAGACAGATCTTCCAAGGAAGATTAACTACCTAGAATGTATGTATAGATACCTCTGGTTTGCAGTAGCAAACATTACTATAATTATTAGATTAACAGGTGGCTCCCTGATAACACAGCAGCTTCCTCTGGTACAATGTCAAGTAAATCTCTCAGCCATATAATCTCCTTTAATGGAAATAAAACTCAATCACTTTGCTTTTCCATGTGTCAGAAAGGAAGCTGTACATGAGACAGAGAAGAGAAAAAATTGGCCAGAACACATACTGAGGGGCACTATCATTTTGACATTGCAGAGATGATGAGGGAACCCTGGGATAGAAAGACCTTCATTATTTAATAAACAAAATACCAAGTATGCTCAAAATGAGAGATAAGAAAGCTATCTCCCTAATGAAGATTAGGGAGATTAAAGTATTTACCTAGATTACCCCACTAGCCTTGTGAAAAGAAGAATAAATGGGTGGAAAAGTCCCCTTTTATTTTACATATACAATTCTAGACACGTAACTACATTTGTAAATTTAAATAATTAAAATTCAGTCTCCAGTCACACTTGCCACATTTAAAGTGCTCAACAGCACTAGTATTAATATAATAGAACATGGACATAAAACATTTCCATCTCTGCAGAAAGATCTATTAGCACTGCTACACACTCTCACACATCAAGAATTCTTCATTACAAAACATGTAGCAAAGTATCAACAGCATCAATATACTTCCTGCCATTAATACAGGTATAATTTTAAGATAACACTATAACAGCATGTATCCTAAGTCTTAATGCTAATCTAAATACTCCATTTGGGAAATAAAGATTTGTGATAAATCTGCATTATCATCTTGTTTTGAAAATTAAAATACAACTGAACACTTGTCTTAGTTGTACATTATCTGCAGTTAGAATAAATGTTAATACTATCATTTAAAATTAGTATTATAAGTTGTTTACTAGCTCAATGTCAAAGAACAGTAAAAATTTTTTTCTGGACATAATCATCCACTACTTTTATATGTAATAACAAAAAAGTAGTCATGGAAAGGAAGAAAAATATTCCATTGACATTGTCAACAAAAAGAAAAGAAAGATGGAAATAAAAATTGCCAGACATACCACATCACTTGGTAACTGAAATACCAAAATTATACATACTGAAGAAATTCATTTATTTCCTACACAGTCCAAATCAAAAGGTATTTTAAGAGGCAATCTAATTCACGCAAATAAAATTTAAGAAAGCTGACATTAGATGATAAATGCATCCTTTATCTTGACAAAATATGCTACATTATTGTTATTCAGAAACTAAATAATCAGAAAGTTCAAGCGAACAGAATCCAATGTTGGTATAAACATTGCTACTAAAACCATGGAAATCTTAAGTATTATTCCCTATGAATCTGCTCCTCCCAACTACTGGGTCCTCAGGCAAGTGACTTAATTTCTGATACCAGTTTTCTTATCCAAAAAAAAATGAAGAAATTCAGTAAAAGTTCTACATAGTACAAACACTGATACAATTTTTAAAATGTTGAAGTGCAGGAATAGAAAAGACAGTACAATTAATAAATAAATTATATACCAGACTTGAACAAAATGATTACTATAATCATGTGATAAGACACCATAACTATGGCAGCCAAAAAAAATAAGCAAGATCTTAAACCACACTTTTGAAACATACATGAAAGCAATCATTGTCTGTGTTGTAAGAATATTATTAAATTCTCATTCTCTAAATATTTGTATGAGCTACAATGTTACTCTGTGAAGTAAAATATTCAAATAAGTAGTACACAACATTAAAAATCCATCCTATTGAAAAGTAAATTAGAGACATGCCAGTCAAAAATGAGTGTCTAAAACTTCCAGCATAAAAATGGACAGAGCTATTATGTACAAAAAGGCCCTATGAGAAAATGACATTCATGCTTTATAATTTGGCCTTGACTTCCCTAGCTCTTCTGAAGGATTACCAATTGGGCAGGGGCGGGGGGTGGGAATCAGTAATTTGGGTATCTTCTAAAGCAAAATTATCTAAAGAACATGAATTTGGATTTTTACTCATGAAAGCAGAATAAGGGCAGCACAGGGTAGTGTGTAAAGGAATCAAACATTTGAAATGGAAACTAATTCTTTTTGGTATTCATTTGGGAAGAATTGAGAAAAGTGGGGAAGATAGAATAAAATTATTTGACCACTTTTTCTCCTATTACCCAAGAATAGAGGACATGCACATGGCAGCCAATTACCTGATGCTACTGGGTGAGCCTTCACTTTTCAGATATGGTTGGAAAGTAGGATCCCATCCCTGGAGTATTGAGAGCCATGATTGGATTTTTTTCCCTATAGCTGGTAAGACATATTGGAAAAAAGAATGGATTAGGTCTGTATACTTTGTGCAAAGTCTGACCACATTTAATATTTAATTTCTAACTAATCAACTTCTCCAGGGAAGAGTAATTTTACAAGTTTCCATGGATTGCAGCTATTTCTGTAGCTATCACCAACAGCATTAATTTTGCCCTCATTTATTATCCTATTGTTTCTGACACTAATTGTAAGCTGGTCCAATAAATATTATCACCTAAAAATTAAAATCAACAATTCTCTGAAATGTCTTTATATTTTTCATTTAATGAATATAATGTTTCCACCCTGTTCTTCTCAAAATTACAGTCATAGAAACAAAGTTTATAAAAATATCTTCAAAAAGCTGAAATAAAATTATAGTCCATTTCAATAAGAAAAAAAGATCTAACTATAAATGTAACTCAAAGTCAACCTTTTATGTTAAGTGAAGAGTCTATATTTCATGAACTGCAAAATTCCATAGTCCAAATTTCTTAAAAAGGTGAAAGGTGAAAAAAGTGCTTGTTTATAACTAAAAATATTAATTGTATGGATAATAAATGAATGAACAATAAACATTCCCTGGCTCCTACAATGTTAAATGACATTGAGAATAAAACTGTCATGTGACACACTTGTTCTTTTCCTTTTAAGTCCACATGCTCTTCATTGTCACCTTCCCAACCAGAGCCATATTTCAATCTCCCTCATATCTTCCTTAATCACTGCAGTGCAAATCATCTCCCCTTCCACTCGATCCTATGGCTTCTTCCATCCTTCTGACATTATGCATTAACTCTGGGGTTACTTTTCTCTCAGCCTATTATGTAGGCTCACCCTCCAGCTACATTCTCTTTTAATTTACATTTGTCTTTATCCAGTACAGTAATCAGGAGAATTCACTTATTAAAATCTACTGGGGAATGGAGGAATATAAATTATAGAATGTTTAATGAATGGCGGAATCTAAAATATAGGGGGGGATGACAGTGCCTTGAGTAAGAAAAGTAAAACAATTCTAAAGAAGGGGGAAATAGTCCGTGTGAAACCCATCTGGATTTACTAACTGGGTTTATGTAAGTGAGGCACCTACTCTCCCACAGAGGTTAAGAGTCAGGAGCCCTATCTTTAGGAGTGTTGGCTAGAACAAACTAAATTCTTTAGGCAGCCTTGAGTATACCCTTTAAGGAGCGCCAAGGTCATCCTAGGGATATAGCCTCACATTAGAAATTATCTTAGTGTTTCTTGGGGCTGGGTTTGTGGCTCAGTGGCAGAGCACTTGCCTCGCACATGTGAGACAGTGGGTTCAATCCTCAGTCCACATAAAAATAAATAAAATGAAATAAAGATATTGTATCCATGTCTAACTAAAAAATATTAAAAAAAAGAAAAGAAAAGAAATTATATTAGTGTTTCTTAAAGTCTTTATAGATAGACCAGGATTGGGGCATAGTCCAAAGAGGGACTAGGCTTAGAGGAGCTGGTTGGAGTTTGATCTAGGAGAGAGTCTTTGAATTTATGAGAAAGGTTATAAATTTTCTTTAGCAGCCATTATTGCATGTAATAAACTCTTCTTCTTGTGTGTTTAGAATAGAGTTTAGTTTGTTCCATATTATTGTTTAAAGAATGGGGCAAGATAAAAAGTAATTTCTGTACAAAGGTTGTAATGCAATTTTTTTTAATTTACTGGCCATACCAAAAATTGAGCACTCAGTTCTCAAGCTGAGTTCCCCTTCTCTTAACCTTCTTTGGTAATATCATCCTCTCCTACTCCCAGATATACATTCTTTGAAGCTACATGATTCTCTGCACTTTTCTTTCCCTTGTGTAATTTTCCTCCCTAGCTTCTCTAGAATTAAGTCTTTTCTATTTTCACATCCTTCATCCCAATTTTAGCCCTGGTATTTATCACCTTATAGGTGATAAACACTATTTCCTTATTATCCTTATGTAGTAAGTAATATTTCCTTTGTCCCTATTCATGTAGATTTCACCAATCTCAGTTCCCATCCTTCGTCTTGTGTTACCTCCTCTTGTCTCCCAAGATTCTTCTGGAAGGCCCTAATGTTAATCTTGTGACATTTTTGCAGTTTCTTCATCTATCATAACCTCTGTCCTTTAAGACTCTTTGAAACCTTCCCTGGCACCTGATTCATAATGCTTTATACCTTCTATATCAGCTGCCTGTTCAGCCTATGTCATTTGGCTTTTCATCTCTTGCTTTTTAATTGTTCTGAGTTTTTTCAGGTATATTTTATGCTGTATCTTATTTAGATTAAGCCATCTTTTGATGTCACATGTTTGTCTTCTGTTTCTTTTAGCTTTGCTATCATTTCTGATATAATTTTCTTTTTTCCTCTATTTTAACCTTGCTATCATTTCTGGTATAAATTTTCCTTTTAAAAAAGCTTGTTGATATTAATTGATTAGGTGAGTTTTACAATCACTATTTACTTTTTTTGTTACACATGGTTAGAAAAAACTTGAGCAAATATTTGACTAAAGCAATTGGAATATGACATTTTGACTGTCACTCTCATGAGTAGATTCATTACTTTTATGCAGCTGACATTTTGTTCTCTGGCTACAAGAGATGAAGGTGAGATACAGTATGGAGCAATATGGAGTCCATATTGGTTCACTTAGAAAAGAATATCAACACCTGTTTTTATTGTGGTATTATGTTGTGCTTCTACTAGTTGTTACTGTTTAAACCTTAAGGTTATGGAATATAATGTAGACAAAAAAAACATATGAAATAAATGAGTGCTGTAATGCATAAGTTTAAAGTTTCATCCCTCTAACTACTATCCAGATTAAGGATCACAGCATTGCTGTCACCTTAATGTAAAAGTTTTCTATGTGTGCTTTCCTGATCATACTTCATCCCATTCTGTATCATGAAAATCATTGTGAGGTCTTTTAGGGTTTTCATTCTCTTGCTTTTCTTTAAATGGTAAACAAAATTAGTTTTGCTTATTATGAATTTCTTGCCTATATATAAATTTTTTATTGTGTTTATTTTTTGGGCCTTGCATATTTTATTCAACATTGGTTTTTAAGACAATTGTATTGTTGAATGTAACTCTAATTTATTTTTACTGCTATAAAACATATATGTTATCACACTAATTATTCCTTCTGTTATTGATGGCCTTTAGTGTATTATAGTTTAATACTGCTTTGAAATTAACTCCTCATAAGCATGCATTGCTAGGAGTAGAATTGTCATAGAGTATATGCATCTTTGTCATTGTATGAAATACCTTAGGAAGCTAACTTTACAAAGAGAAAAGGTTTATTTATTTCATAGTTTTGGAGATTGAGTGTCCAAGATTGGGTGGCTCTACAGTAGGTAGGAGCAAGTGGTCACATCTTGAATATGAGTGCCAAGAAAAAGGAGGGTGGAGCCAGGCTGTTTCTGTTCTAACAATCCTCTTGTCAGAACACAGGAGGTTACATGAGAATTAGCCTGAGGACCTGAGGACTCCCACAAAGCTCCATCCCCCACT
Source organism: Callospermophilus lateralis (assembly GCF_048772815.1). Lineage (NCBI taxonomy): Eukaryota > Metazoa > Chordata > Mammalia > Rodentia > Sciuridae > Callospermophilus > Callospermophilus lateralis. The sequence goes on along the minus strand of NW_027512465.1, from coordinate 1,218,792 downwards.
GTTTTCATCTCCCATAGCACCACACTGAGGCCCAAGCCAGTA